>NC_066580.1:235605748-236295035 GCF_024323335.1 Lathyrus oleraceus | reverse complement strand
GGGACAAATAAAGTTCGGTGGCGACTCTGTTGTGTGTTCGATCCTGTGACGCGTTTGGGTACATTTCCGTCCAATTTCAGCTGGCGACTCTGCTGGGGAGCTTGCGACCTAGTTGCTAAAAGGAGTCAAGTCATTTCCTTTATTGTTTGTTTGGGTGTTTATTTTCATGTTTTCTTGCTTTTATCTGTTATTTTTGTTTATTGCATTCATGTTATTTCTTTTGATATTTCATTTGCTAACCCATTATGGATATCTATATTTGCTATTGTCAGGTCGGGATAATGCTACTTGAGAGAAGCTCTACATATGAGCTTGAGTATACACACATGATAGAGTCGTGGATAGTCGTGTTGACCTACATTTCGAGCGTTGGGTTGGCACGAGACCCACACCCAGACTAGTTTCACTTAGGGGTACTTTTGTCCTGTGAGAATTCACTACGGAAAAGTATTTTCACTTGATTCCATGACTTTAGGAAGCCTTTTAGGGATCACCTTTGAAGACTAGTTCACACCTATGAGGGGGATATTAGGTTTTGTAGGAAACCAAGCTCTTATAGACCTTGTTTCTCATGTGACATCAAACCTTTGAACTGACATCAAGCAGAATATTCAGAGCATCGAGAAGGTGTCGTGCTATTGCATATCATTTGCATATCATAAAAATCGTTATATCTTATAACCCTTTTTACATATGCATTTCCAGGAAATATGAGTGCCTAGTTTGTTTTCAAGTACTCATAGATAACATGAATTATGGCAGAAGAAGTGTGTTCAGTTACAAGTTTTTGGAATCCCAGTTGAAAGCTTTGAAGGGATTGGGAACTTGTTTGGTTCTGGATCACATAGAGAATTTCGAGAAGGCATATGGGAATCTCATATGTATTCTCAACACTGAAGTAAACACTATCGCAGTCCATACTTTAGTGTACTTCTATGACTCTCCCTTGAGGTGTTTCACTTTTCAGGATAATCAGTTGGCTCCGACATTAGAGGAATACTATAAGACCCCAAATTTGACCCCTAAGATCCCCCATGCCATCTCATGACTTTACATTGGCATTGGGATCACATCTTGGTATCCTCCTCACCTATCATTCATTGGGTTTGTATTGGGAAAGATCACCAAGAATTTGTGATTGTATCATAATTTATTTTCTTTGTTTACTAACCAAAATCCAAAAATATGTCTAGTGTAGTGTTATTCTTTTGTAGGTCGTGTGTGCATCCACCTGTGCCTCAGCAAGCTCACAACTAGGGTTTGAGACCCTCAGTGTAAAGAATAAAGCAAAACAAAGTTCCAAATTGGTTCAAATCATCATATATGGATCCTCATGTTCTTCATTTGTTATTTTGATCAAGAATTCATCAAGAGTTTGAAGCTTGTTTGTCAAGGAAGCCCTAATTTATCTGGGTATCTTATGTACCTTCCTCAGCAAGTTTCTTCTACAATTGGTCAATGATATTCTGGATACTTCATCGAACACCATCTTAAGCACATATGATAATCCATGAGCCCCAAAGAGCAAGAGAACTTCAAGTTTGCAAGTTGGTTCAAGGAGGTTGACCAAAAAAGCTAACTAGTCAAATCTAGGGTTCCCTAGACCCTATCTCCTACAATGTTTGCTATATGAAAATGTTTTCAATAGAAAATTTAATATTTATGACATTCAAAACAACTTTCATGTTGGCATCAAGAGCTAATATTCTTGGAAAGTCATTTTTTATGGTGAAAGATTATAAGTCATTTTGTTTGTGCCCTAGATAGGAGGCCAACTTCCAAGAGACATAACTTGCTCAACTTTTATGATATGAAGATGATTCAAGTTTCATGATCAATTTTAAGATGTATTCTCTAACTTTTCTTCTTTGAGAAATGTCAAATTCTAATTGCAAGGGAATGTGCCATGAGGAAACATTATAGGTCATTTTGGGCCATCATCATTGAACAAGAATTTTTCCTCAACTTCTGAAATTCATAACTCTATCATGAAAGATCTAAATGGTGTCAAATTTATGACCAAATTAAATATAATTGAAATACATACAACTTTGTAGAAGGAACCAAAGTTATTTTAAGCTCATAGAAAAAGTTATTCACGGTGGAAAAAGGGGTCATTTGACTTTTAACTTAGAAAATTTTCAAGTATGTTTGATTCCTCCAACTCCAAGGCCAGAATTCATCATGATCCAAGATTCAAATGGAAAAATTTCAAACATCAAAGTAGTTCCCCTTCATGCTAGCTTTCTAAAGAATCTAAGATCATTGCATTTGGAGAAATATTTAAGGACTTCCATATGGCTTCTTTGTATGCCCAATTTGGAAACTTTTAAACTCAATTTGCAAACAACTTTGCATGACTTCATGAAGTGATCTAAGCATTAATTGTGCACAAATTTGGACCTGTTGCAATCATAATTTGGGCCTAAATGCATACCCATGCACCTATGCACATCACTTTCTTTTTTTGGATTCAAATTGAAATGGTGTGGAAATCACTTTGCCATGCCTATATAATGAGCTCATTGGCCTCAGAATGAGGGAGGACCCTCCCCCCCTCCCCCCCTAAGCTTTGATCAATAATCCCTAACTTCCATTGATAGAATACCTTGAAGGTTTCATTTGAAATCGAGCTTCTAATTCGCTTTCTATTTTTGAATTAGAACTCCAAGATTCAAAGCCATTTATGTTCTAATTATCCCCTACAAGAAAGAGGAAGCAATGCCAATTGAATTTGCATCAAGATCTAGCTCAAAATTCATCACCCGAAGGTGAAATTTCTTAAACTTTAAGTCTTCGATTCTCTTTTATTTCTCCATAATTTTGCTTGATTTGTGGTTGGATTAAGTCATACCAATGTAGGCAACAATATTGAGTTGCTTTGAGGTTGAATCGAAGCAACTCAGTTTGCATACCTCATTTTTCAACTCCATGTATCTCTTCATTTAGTGAGAGTTAGAGAAATTGGAGGTCAGATTCGAGATCCTCATGATTTTCTCTTCAAAACCATATATGATCCATCCATTTTAGTGATGCTTTGGTCCTGACAGTCTGACGAGGGTGACCGGAGAAGATGACCAGAGTTAGGGCTCTAGTGGTGCGCTGGCATTATCCAGGCCATCTGATTTGGTTCCCACGTTTTAATCTTGGTCTTTTGTTCTGATTACCATCCATGCTATGCGTTGACCTTGGAACACCACGAAAATGATGCGCATGGCCATCAGATCCGCCACCTCAATTAATGAGGGAGATCTGATGGCCCTTGTTTTTTTGGATTTAATTAATTTCTGTTTTATTTTCTTAAAATACCTTTTGCTTATTAAATTCATATTAATTTCAATTTTAATCCAAAAAATATGGGACTTTCAACAAAAATCTTTAAATAATTTCTTCTTCCATATTTTAAATTAAAATCATTTTTAGTATTAGACTTGATATTTTTTGTGAATTTAATGATTTTTGACTTGTTTTTAATTGATTTTGAATACTTCTAACTTTTCAAATTTTCCCAAAAAAATTGTCTAAGGTCCTTTGGCCTTGGTTGACCTATGATAAA
Organism: Lathyrus oleraceus; assembly: GCF_024323335.1. Taxonomy (NCBI): domain Eukaryota; kingdom Viridiplantae; phylum Streptophyta; class Magnoliopsida; order Fabales; family Fabaceae; genus Lathyrus; species Lathyrus oleraceus. The sequence goes on along the minus strand of NC_066580.1, from coordinate 236,291,479 downwards.
CCCCTTGACCATTTCTTTGGTGATTTGAAGGGTTTTGAAGTTTTTCATCTTTTAAAATGTTTTTTTATTCATTTAAACATTGAAACTAATTTGTTTAATGGTTTATATATTATGTTGAGCTATTTGATTGACTATGTGTTGAATCATCTTCTGTTTGACCTTGATCTTGGTTGAATTGGACTTTAATTTGAACAAAACCATTGAATTTAGGGGGTTGATGAAGTTTGAATTTTATCCCCCAAAATGAATGGATGGTATTAATCAAATGAAGTTCACCCCTTATTCAATCTGGGAATTCTTTTCACTTCATCTTCTCATCTTCATCTCCTTCTTCCCAAATCCTTCATTGACTAATGACTTCTCACAAGATAAAATGCTAGTTGATTCATCAATGAACTTGTGTCATATGAATCAACATATGCCTAATTGAGATAGGTTCATCCCCTCTTATTTTTGTGTGTGGTGTGCTTTAGGATCTTGGTCATTTTACTATGTCTCTAGCATGCATTAACACCAACATTATTATTGCCCGACCTCAGATAGTTGTGGCTTCTACATAAGTCCAATTACGATTGCTTAACATAGAGCTTAATTTATCCCAAAGGCATATCATTTTTATAAGTGAGATTGTAAGGCTCCGATTCCTCATGGTATTGTGTGAAGATTTAACATTTTTTCCATTTGTGAGAGCTAGTGGCATACTTGTTGATTTATCCAAGTCGGATCCCTTCTCATGGATGATGTCTTGGTTCATATCTTCATGCTTGTTAGTGGATGGTTGAGTGTTCTCCAAAGAATGACTTAAACAATTACTCATTCCACTAATATTTCTTTCTATTGACTTTATTTTTAATATCATTTACTTTAATGCAATTTAAATTCTAGCACTTTATCATTCATTGTCATTTACATTTCATGTAACTTGTTTATGTTTCAGTCATTTTTATTTTGCTCACTTGAGCCATACTTTGTGCTTGTATTATATTGTGCTTGTAATTTTGTTTGGTTTATGGTCTTAGGACCTTAAATTACTTAATAACAACAAAAACCCTAAAAAATACATTGGTGAACTATTGGGCCTCTATCTGAGACTTGATATGAACTTGTAGACCTAAAGTAAGCAACATCCCTATGCTTTGAAGGACTTGACCAATGCCATTAATCTGAGACCTCATCTTGGCCAATGTCGCTCATCTGATACGAGCCTTGAGATATCCTTTGGTTTATCTGTTACTTTGTCTCTGTGCTTAAGTTGTTATTTTGATCTTATTGTTTCTATATGATGAGTGTCTTCTGTGAGTTAGCTACAAGGAGTATTCATTGATACATTTAAAGACATTGAAGACTTCTTGTTTTTGGAGTGCTTGCTTGTATGTTTCAGCTATCTTTATTTGATGCCACTAGTATTTATATTAATGCTTGGATGCTTATGCTTGTTGCTTGCTTAAAAGTCCAAAGGAAATAGGTTTCTATCTGACATTCTTGTCTTGTGGATTGCTTCCCATTGGTTAGCTCTTTTCAACTCTAAACTTTTAAATTTTGTCTAGGATAATCCCTTCATCTCCTCCTCCTTCTTTAATTTCAAAATATCTCCCTCATTTTCAAAAACTTCTTTGCTTGTGTTTTCAACTTAGACCTGTTTTAATGAGTAGAAACCTTGGCCTTATGCCATTGATTTTTAAAATCATTTTCTTAAATAAAACTTGTCAATGAACTTAATTGTATTGACTTTAATTTCAAAAAGACAAAAAGAACTAACAACCTCATCTAATCCTTTTGGCCATTTGTGCCTTTTTCTTTTAAACTTTTAAAAATAAAGCATTTAGATTTGAGTTATCTTTGGTTAAGGTGTAATTCTCCTATTCCATGATATTATGGTTATAAGTCTTTCCATTTATTAGGGGTTAGTGTAAAACCCTCATTATCGGTGGATGTTTGGTTGAGTATTCTCCCTTCGATAACAAAAGATCTTTAAGCTTTTGTAAAAATCAATCCACCCATTTCTTTGAAATTTTTACCACGAACTACGAGGTTTTGATCCCTCATTTATTTTGGTACGTAGGCATAAGACTGAAGGTCTTGTTAAACACAAAATTGTAAATAATAAATTCTTTTCTCATCCTCTCATTCTAATTTTTTTAACAAACATCTTTTTCAACTAAAACATTTGCACACAAAAAGGGCTCCCTAGGAGTACCTAGGACACTTTGGGTACTAATACCTTCCCTATGTGTAACCAACCCCCTTACCTGTAATCTCTAGCATTTTATTAGTTTTGATTTGAAAACTTATTATCTTTGGGTTTTATTCGTATTTTTTCCCTTTTCCTTTGGAAACAATAAAAGCGCGGTGGTGAATCTGGTTTCATTAACGTTGAGTTAACAATAGCTCGATGGTCACGAATTTACTGCTACAGAAATAAAGTGGTGACTCTGTTGGGGAGTATTCCTCAATGGGTTTAGCCTACTTTTTGTGTGTATTATATTCATTGATTATTGATGTTTGATGTTTGTATATATTATATGTGTGATACTTTCTGTCTGTTGTGCTTGGTGATCTTTGTGTGGTAAGATAAGTTCTAATCCAAACTTGAGTGCAATTTAAAATATGAGGGTGGTATAATCATGTTGGATTTAAAGGAGTAGTCCTAAAAGAGTTGACATGAGATCCCCCACTCAGTGGAGACCTCTTTGGAGTTACTGATGTCACACGAGTAAGTCATGGATATGCATTACTTTCTTTGATTTGGGGGGTTTGAGGAGCTGAGGAACGTAGAACATTAAACCCAACTTGGCCTATTTAGGATGTAGTGCGGAAATTGTTCAAGTGTACACTTGATAATAGTTGTTACACGATACTACATGCAGACGAGTTTCTCTTGAGAATACTGTGGGTTGATTAGTTAGTCATCCTAACCTATAGTATCTGATAAATGAGATCACGACTCTGAGAACTTTTTTGAACATGATCTACAAGTTTTTATCCTTAGTACACTCCTTTGGGATGATTCGTAACCTGACTCCATGCTCGTGACTCACAAAAAACCCTTTGATTCTTGGTTGACCTGATTTGTATCATCAATATCAATGGAACTTGGGTGTTTATTAGGTGAAAACCATGATCCACCAAAATGGATGATTGATATTGTTGATGACTTAATCCATCCCTTGACCTTTGTTTGTGTTTGCCTTGTGTGTGATTGTTGCATTCATCCATAACATGCACGTAATAACATTCATCACAACAACAAAATTTTCAAGGAACTAAGGTCGTATTTGCAAATATTTTCAGACCATGGATTATGGACGAAGGAACACTAAGAAGTATAGTTTCAGATGTCCATATTTGAAAGGGTTAAGGAAGCTAGAATCCTTTGTAGTTGATCCCTTGGATTTCAAGGAATGTCATGGGAAGCTTTTATCTGTGCTGTCTACCGAGGTGGTTGAAGGACTCTGTAGCGATAAATTCATGACCATTAAGCTATGGATAAACTTAACGTTAATTAAACCAGATTCGCCACCGTGCTTTTATTATTTCCAATGGAAAAGGGAAAAGTACGAATAAAACCCAAAGATAAGAAGTTTTCAAATCAAAACAAATAAAATGACAGAGATTACAGGTAAGGAGGTTGGTTACACAGAGGGAAGGTGTTAGCACCCAAAGTGTCCTAGGTACTCCTAGGGAGCCCTTTTTTGTGTGTACATTTGTTTTGGTATAAAATGATGTTTGCAATAAATAGAGTGTGGGGATGAGAAAAAAATTCATTAATTATATTTTTGTGTTTGACAATACCTTCGGACTTGTGCCTACGTACCAACATAAAATGAGGGATTAAAAACTCATAGTTCGTGGTAACAATTTCAAAGTGAATGAGTTACTTTTAACAAAAATTTTAAGTTTAACAACGGCACAAAAGGCCTAAAAAGGTTTGAATGAGTGTTAGTTCTTTTTGTATTTTGAAATTTTTAGTCAAGTATGGTTAAGTTCATTTACAAATTTGATTAAGAAAAGAGTTTGAAAATACAATGGCATAAGGCCAAAGTTTCTAATTTGCAATAAGGGTCAAAGTTTAGAAAAACACAAGCTAAGAAGATTTTAAAAGGAGGGGGAGATTTGAAATTAAAGAAGGTGGAGGAGATGAAGAGACTAATCCTAAGCAAAAATTAAAAGTTAAGAATTGAAAAGTTATAACCAATGGGATGCAATCCAATACACAAGAATGTCATATAGAAACCCAATTTCCCTTGGAATTTAGAATCAATCAATATCAATACACACAATAGCAAGGTGAAGAGAAAGGCATCAAATAAAGATATCCACATCCAAGCTTAGCAACTCCATGATCTTCTTCAAAATCTCCCATGTATCAGATGACATATTCCTTGAATGGCTCAGAGATAGGCATTAGACACAGGTTCAAAGTAACAACTTCAGCAAGACCATGTAGCCGATGAACTCAAAAGGGATCTCAATACTTGCTTCAGATGAAAGTTTTCTTCACAAGCACTTGGTTTCAGAAAAGTTGGCATTGGCCAAGTCCTTTTGCATAGGGAATGTTGCCTAATTCTCAGTCCAATGTCTCAGATCAAATCCAACAGTCCACATAAATCCTTTTTTAGAGTTTTTGTTGTTATTATGTACATTAAGATCAAAAGGCCACAAACACAAACAAAATACACAAACAAGTATATACAATCACAATATAATCACAAGATATGGCTCAAATTAGAAAAGTGAAAATAGAATTAAAGTAAACAAGTTAAATGGTATGAATAATGGAAAATGAATAAGGACTTGAATTTAAAGTGCAAAAGGTAAATGACTTGAAATTAAAAGTTAGTCAAATGTTAGTTGATTAGAAGTTAGTATTGCTTTTGCTTTCCAATTATTTAAGTCATTCTTTGGAGAACACTCAACCCTCTATTCACAAGCATGGATCCTTCAACCAAGACATCTTCCAAAGGAAGGAAAAAAGGCCAAGTTCCCACACAATACCAAGAAAGGGGGGAGACTTACAATCTCACTTACTAGAATGTTATGCCTTTTGGGTCAAAATTTAGCGCTATGTTAAGAGATCATAATTGGACTTATGTAAAAGTCACAACTATTTGAGGCCGGGCCATAGATGTTTTTTAGTGTTAATGCATGTTAGAGATATGGTATTATGAACCATACTCCTAAAACATAACACTTAAAAGAAAATGGCAAAAGGGGTGGACCTAATCTCATCCATACTTATGTTGATTTTGCAATTAACTAGCCTTTGGATATAGAGATTTCACAGGTCAAAGAAATGGATAGGGATAGAATGGGATTAAGATGAAGAGGGTGGGGGAATGAGATCAACACAAATTGGTCAAAGGAGGACCTTTATCAAATTAAAATCATTCATTCATTTTGGGAGATGAAATGTATATTTCATCAATACCCTAAATCCAATGATTTTAATCCAACAAAGTTAAATCAACCTTGACCAAGGCCCAACAACAAGAGTCAAACTCAACAAGTCAATAAAAGTGGCTCAACACAATTTATTTACAATTAAACAAATAAAAATCAATATGGTTGGTAAAAATCCTAAAACCTCTTCAAACACCAAATAAATGGCCAAGAGATTTATCATAGGTCAAAAAAGGTCAAAGGACCTTGGAGAAAAAATTTCATTATTTTTGGAAACTTAAAAGTTTTTTTAAACAATTAAAAACATGCAAAAACACAATTAAATCATGAAAAATATTAATATTGATCCAAAAAATAATTTTAATTTAGAAAATGAAAGAGAAAAATATTTGAGAATTTTTGGTGAAATTCTCATATTTTTTGGATCAATATTAAAATTAATATGAATTAATGAAAATAAGTCAAATAAAATGAAAATCAGAATATGCAAAAATACGTGGACCACTTGATCTCCCTCATTAATTGAGGTGGCATATCAAGTGGATCAGAGCGCTCTTTCCATGATGTTCCTTAGTCAATGTGCCACACGCGTGGTAATCAATTTGGACGCTCAAGATTAAAAAAAAATAGAAGGATCCTGTGGTTTAGAGACATGCCAACGCATCGCCAGAGCCAGAGCTCCGGTGTTCTTCTCCGGTGGACCTCACCGGACTGGTCCATCCTCAACCATCACCAAAATGAAAAAGGAGGACATGAATTTAAAGTAAAGATGCTCAGGAGCTCGAATCTGGCCTCAATTTCACCTAACTCCAAGTATATTGAAAGATACAGGGAGTTGAGTTTTGAGGATCATGTTTTGAGTTGCTTCGATTTGACCTCAAAGCAACTCAATCTTGTTTCCTATATTGGTAGGACTTCATACAACAAAAAACTATCAAGAATAGTGGAGAATTGAGTGAGAATCGAAAAGATGAAAAATTTAGAAATTCACCTTCACTGCAGGTTCAGATGGACACGATCTTGCTCTCAATTGTGCTTGGCCTTGCTCTGGATGCTTGATGGAGTGGAAATGGATCAAGAAAGAATCAAGACTCTTGGAGATTTCAATCTCAAAACAGTGGGAGATTCAAACTCGATTTTCAATGAAAATCCTCAAGGTTATCCTTTGAATATGGAGGTTTAGGGTTGTAGCTTCAAAGCTGGATTGTAAGGGTCCTTAATTCTAAGCATAGCCACTTCTATTTATAGCCAAAGCCTTTGATATTTGCACACTTCTTTCAAACTTTCAAAAATAGCAAAATGACTTGAATGGATGCATGGGCGTGTGATAGGCCCACGTAATGATGTATTCAGGTCAAAAATCATATGCAAGCAATGATGAAGTCATGTTAACAAGTCATGCATTCATGTGTGGAAAGTGGAAGTTCAAATATGCCAAATGGTCATTCAAATTTAAGCCATGCGCAAGTCACTCATACTTTGTCCAAATGGGATGAATTTGGACTTTTTGGAAAGGTTAGATCAAGAGAACAACTTTCGTGTTGGACACGTTTCCTTTTGAAGCTTGGATCATGATTAATTTTGAGGTGGAATGTTGGAAAATCAAACATATCAAAAAAAAATCTAAGTACCAAGCCATATGTTCACTTCTTCCACCTTGAGTAACTTTTTTTATAGGCTTCAAATGTGAAAAGTTACTGCATAAAAGTTGTATCTCTCTCAAAGTCCTTCAATTTGGTCATAAATTTGACCTCATTTGGATTTAGCATGAAGGTGTTATGCATTTCAGAAGTTGAGGAAAATCACTTGTTCAATGGCATTGGTCCAAAATGACCTATAATGTCTCCTCATATCACATGCATTTAAAAGTTGAATATGCTCTTCTTACAAACATCAAAGTTGAAGTAGACATCTTTAGTTTTATCATGAAACTTGAATAGCTTTCATCTCATAAAAATTGAGCAAGTTATGGTCTTGGGAAGTTGACCTCTAAATTAGGGTTTAGACAAAATGACCTATAATCTTTCACCATAAAAAATGACTTTCCAAGAAAAAATAGCTCTATACTTAAACATGAAAGTTTTTTGGAATGTCATTTAGAGTAACTTTTATTTTGGAATCATTTTCATATGACAAAAAGTGTAGGAGATAGGGTCTAGGGTACCCCAGTTTTGATCAGTTGAATTCCTTTGGTCAACCACCATGAACCAACTTGCTAGCTTGATAATTTCTTGACTTTTGGGACTCATGGAGGATCATATATGAATAAGATGATGAAATTTGAAGTATCCCTTGAAATATTTGATCAATTAGTGAAGAAGGTTGTTGAAGAAGTTACACAAGATACCCAGATTAATTAGGGTTTCCAAGGCAAACCAACTCCAAACTCTTGATGATTTCTTAATCAAAATAACATGTGAAGGTCATGGGGATTCATATATGATACTTAGAGACATAGTAAATCACTTCTGGATTGAGCTCCTTGAAATGAGGGTCTCAAACCCTAGATGTGAGCTTGATAGAGCATAGGTGAGCATGTGCAGTACCTACAAAAGAGTTAAACTATACAATGACATATTTTTGGTATTTGGGTTAGTAAATTAAAGATAAATGAAGTATGATACAATCAAATGTGCTTGGTGATCTCTCCTAATGTAAACCCAATGAATAAGGGGTAAGGAGGATGCCAAGGTATGATCCCAATGCTAATGCATATGATGAGAATAACATGAGGGATCTTAGGATCAAAATTGGGGTCTTACAGCTGCCCCTATTTAAGAACGTTCTAGCTGAGGAGATGGAGGTTAAAATCTTTATATCGACTCAGTAGAATGGACTTAAATAATAACATATAGAAACAAATTTTGATCCCTAATAGGCCTCATGATGCATATGATATAAATGTTAAAATAATCTTTGTGGGGAAAATGTTGCCACAAAGGAAAAGAATCCGAAGAGAACGAAAGTCCGCATGAGCATAATGCGTTTAATAAGGAAAACTCACTGGGGAGACAAAGACTTTGGGGATAAAAAAGTTGTGCATAGGCCAGGCTACGACTTAAAATTGTTGGGGGACTCGAGGGATTCCATGAAAATAAATCAATGGAAGGACACATCTGGGGAAAGAAAAAACATCTGTTGGGGAAACGTGTAGATCAGAACAAAGCTGAAATACTCGACCTAAGCAGGAAAAGGCGATTCCCTGAGAAAATACGCACTCAAACTCAATTGGGGAAGAAATGATCTTCAAGACAGGAGGAACAAAAGTATTTTATCCATTACCAGTTACTGGGTAAGGGTATAACGAATTCTGACAAGAAGGGCATTTGTTACCGGTTAGGGTAAACATATCAAGGATGACTCGCGGAGGGCAACCAGGGGATGCATTCGTTACCAGTTACTGGGTAAGAATGAACTGCTGGAGAAAAGCCAAATAGGATTTACAGCTACCAGTTACTGGGAAGAAGACCACAAAGAAAGAGAATATTCGTCACCGATTAAAGTGAACATATCAAGGATAGACTCAAAGGGGAAGAATCTCCGGCATCGGTTAGGATGAACATATCAAGGATAGACTTACCTGGGAACATTAGGAAGGATACCCGTCACCGGTTAAGATGAACATATTAAGGATAAACTGCCTGAAAAAGTAGGAATTACATCTATCGGATATTGGATAGAACACCAAAAAGAGGATATCCGTTATCGGTTAGGATGAACATATCAAGGATATACTCCGAGGGGAGAAATAGGAATTACATCTATCAGTTACTGGATAGAATATCGAAAAGAGAATATCGAAAAGAGAATATCCGTCACCGGTTAGGGTGAACATATCAAGGATAAACTCTGCAAAGGGAAACGCAGGATTTACAACTACCGGTTACTGGGCAGAAGACCGCAAAGAGTAGGAAACCCGTCATCGGTTAGGATGAACATATCAAGGATTAACTCTCCGGGGAACGAAATAGGGATTACAACTACATTTTACTGGGTAGAATACCAAAAAGAGAATACCCGTCATCGATTAAGATGAACATATCAAGGATAAACTCAAACCAGGGGAAGAAAATATCCGTCATCGGTTAGGATGAACATATCAAGGATAAACTTCTCGGGGAAATGTGAAAAATGAATCCGCTGGGGAGAAAAGGGTTACTTTTGCCGGGTATTGGGCAAAAAGTAAAAATCTGCAAAAATTGAGTAGAATATTACCAGTTACTGGGTAATAGACTCAAGGGGACCAAAAGCATCTATCTAGGTAAGATATAGAAAGAAACAGTCAATCAAAGACTCAACCCAATGAGGATATAGCTCAAGGGGAGTGGTTCCATCCAGATAATCAATTGGGGAGGAAACTAAAATAACAATCATCCATGAGGAAGTAACTCGGTGGGGAATGAGAAAGGTTAAATTCTTTCTTCTTAGGGGGCTGACACTCTACAATTGAAAGAGGACAGACAAACCAAATCTGCATGGGGGAAAAAAAGTATACCACCGTAGCAGAGGATCAGAGAAATAATGAATCAAAAAGTGTATTAGTAATGCAATAATTAAATGAATGTATATGTATATGTATATGTATATGTATATGTATATATGATGATTATGCTGACAAAACAATCACAAAGGATACAAATGTCACTGGTCTGAATCATCGATACAATTCTCCACCAATCCACAAAGGGAGGAAAATGCAAACTTAGTTGTAAGAATGGAAACAATCGGATAAAAAGCTCAACTTTATTTAATAGAATGGTAGTCTTTAAATGACAAGACTCCATAAATATTTACAAAAGTTGAAAAATGGTAATTTACATGGAAAAAGGCTACATTGAATACAATGATAACTAATCCTTCTACCGCCTTCAATATCCGCTATGCTCTTAGATTTGGTTGAAAGATGAATCAGAACCAAACATTATGCTCAAGAACGTCTTCAAGACTGAAGCTCAACAGGATGTAGTTACTTGCCATGATCCATATTTTTGCATAAATTGCCCCAAGACGGGGTAATCAATTTATCGGGATAGTTTTCTATTTTATGTCTCTAATTTTTGCCTGGATCGCCCTTTCGGGTTTCAATAAACCAAGATGCTCATTTTTGCCTAAGCCGCCCTTTCGGGGTTTCAACTTAGCGAGCTATTATTTTCTTTTTAGGCGAAGTATTTCTTAACTGCATCAGCATTCATAGGACGAGTGAATTCTTCACCATCCATAGTTGTAAGAATCAAACACCGCCTGAAAAGGCTCTCTTCATAACATATGGGCCTTCATAATTAGGAGTCCACTTGCCCATAGAATCTGGTTTGAAAGATAGAATCTTCTTGAGCACAAGGTCACTTTCTCTAAATACACGAGGTCTGACCTTCTTGTCAAAAGCTTTCTTCATTCTCTACTGGTACAACTGACCATGACACATGGAAGTCAACCTCTTCTATTCAATCAAATTCAGCTGGTCATATATGGTCTGACACCATTCAGCCTCAGCCAACTTGGCTTCCATCAAAACACGCAATGATGGGATCTCAACCTCTATTGGGAGCACGACTTCCATGCCATAAACGAGTAAGAAAGAGGTTGCCCCTGTTGAAGTGCGGATGGATGTACGATACCCATGTAAAGAAAATGGGAGCATCTCATGCCAATCCTTGTACGTCACAACCATCTTTTGAATGATCTTCTTGATGTTCTTATTTGCAGCTTCAACAACCCCATTCATCTTAGGTATGTAGGGAGAAGAATTATGATGTGCAATCTTGAAGTCTTTGCAAAGAGCTTCCACCGTATTATTGTTCAAGTTCGATCCATTATTGCTAATGATCTTACTCGGCACACCATAACGGCATATAATCTGATTCCTGATAAACCTCACAACAACTTGCTTGGTTACATTCGCATACAATGTCGCTGCAACCCACTTTGTGAAGTAGGCAATAGCCACCAAAGTGAAATGATGTCCGTTTGAAGCTTTGGGCTCAATTATACCAATCATATCAATTCCCCACATGGAGAGGAAATGACATTCAACAGTGTCGGAGGAACATGAACCTTATCATCATATATTTGACACTTGTGGCATTTCTTCACAAACTTGTGTATGGCTTCTTTGTATGCCCAATTTGGCAACTTTTAAACTCAATTTTCAAACAACTTTGCATGACTTCATGAAGTGATCTGAACATTAATTGTGCACGAATTTGGACCTGTTGCAATCATCATTTGGGCCTAAATGCATGCCCATGCACCTATGCACATCACTTTCTTTTTTTGGATTCAAATTGAAATGGTGTCGAAATCACTTTGCCATGCCAGCTCATTGGCCTCAGAATGAGGGATGACCCCCCCCCCCCCCCTAAGCTTTGATCAACAATCCCTAACTTCCATTGATAGAATACCTTGAAGGTTTCATTTAAAATCGAGCTTCTAATTCACTTTCTGTTTTTAAATTAGAACTCCAAGGATTCAGATCCATTTATGTTCTAATTATCCCCTGCAAGAAAGAGGAAGCAAGGCCAGTTGAATTTGCATCAAGATCTAGCTCAAAATTCATCACCCGAAGGTGAAATTTCTCAAACTTTAAGTCTTCGATTCTCTTTTATTTCTCCATAATTTTGCTTGATTTGTGGTTGGCTTAAGTCATACCAATGTAGGCAACAATATTGAGTTGCTTTGAGGTTGAATCGAAGCAACTCAGTTTGCATACCTCATTTTTCAACTCCACGTATCTCTTCATATAGTGAGAGTTGGAGAAATTAGAGGTCAGATTCGAGATCCTCATGATTTTCTCTTCAAAACCATATATGATCCATCCATTTTAGTGATGCTTTGTTCCTGACAGTCTGACGAGGGTGACCGGAGAAGATGACCAGAGTTAGGGCTCCGGTGGTGCGCTGGCATTATCCAGGCCATCTGATTTGGTTCCTGTAAGACCCCAATTTTGTCCCTAAGATCCCTCATGGCATCATATCATACCATATCATTGCCTCAAGGATCATTGTGCACCTTGCCTCCCTCTTTGTGGGTGGGTTATCTTGTGAGTGTGATTCTTGATCACCAAGTATGTTTTGCATTTGTATATCATTGCTTTTTATTTGTTTACTAACCCAAAAGTACAAAAATATTGTCATCTAACCTTGTTACTTGCAGATGAAGAAATTCTAGGTCAAGGCAGTTAAGGCAAGTCATTGAGCAATAGATGGTGGCCATTCTTGAAGAATTTGGGCACCATGATCATTAATCAAGAGTTCATATGAGTTGTGACATCATTTTGGATCAAGATCTCAAGTGGTAGAGGCTTGAAATTCATCAAGGCATTGTTCAATCAACCAAAACCCTAGCAAAGTCAACTGTGGTCAACTGTGCCTAAAATCAGGGATTTGATGGTGGGAGATGGTTTGAGAGGTCTCATTCATGTCCATACAAGCCTCATATAACATGTCAAAGATCATCATTGAGGAATTGGAGGTCAGACAAAAAGTTTCCAAAAATAGTAAGTGACTTGTAATTTCAAACTGCCAAAAATGGAAAGGTCTTCTCCCCAGCTTTACATCATCAAGCAAGCTTCAAATCAAATTTTGTCCAACATGAAAGTTGAAGATCTTGCTCTTACCTTTCCAAAATGTCCAAGAACATCCATTTCTCATGTGTGGTTGGCAAGTTATGATCAAATCATTGGCAATGGATTTTGAACTTCAACAAGGCATAACTTTTGCATCAAAAGGCCAATTCATGTGATTCTTTTTTGAGCAAATCTCTTTTGACATGCTCTATCATAATCCATCATCACATTTCATCAAAAATCATCACATAAAAAGTGCATTTTTCAAGTGAATCAATTTGAATTTTGGTGGGAAAAAAGGTGAATTTGAAAAGTATGCACAATTTTCATGCCAAACCAATTGCCATTGCTTCAAAATAGAATTTGTGACTTGCTGCAAGTGAAATTTTACTGTTCCATTGGTTATATTTGCATAAGGGCATTTTTGCCAAATTGCATAACATGCTTAATTCACTAATTCATTGCATTGTTGCTAATCATGTTTAACTAGCTGGATTAACAGGTGGTATAAAGCACTAATCATAACAGAATTCTGGAGGAACAATTCACAATTTCAAATCCAAACTCAAAATCTCTCAAATTCTCTCAAATTCTCTCAAACTTTTTTCAACTTTTGCATCGAATTTCACCATTCCTTTTGCTTGTTCTTGTGCTAATCATGATCTGCAGGAAGTATTGAAGATCCGTTGAAGCAAATCTTGGAAGAATCCTTGAAGATTACAACTGTTGAAGCTTAAGCATTCACATGGCAATTGGAGATTTCTTCGAATCTGAGCATTGTTGAGCTAAAGTACATCACTCATTCATCTTCCTCATCATCATAGATCATCTGTTTTCACCTTCCAGGCTTTGAATCGAGCAAACCAGCTGCTGCATCTTCATAGAGGTAAGAACTCGAATCCTCCAATTCTTGCAATTATCATGTGGGTTTTGTAGATCCTAGCATGTAGATCATTCTGCAATTTGAATCGTGAAATTTCATTAAGTTTTGAGCAAGATATGTTGATTTGAACATTGATGGATGAAACTTATTTGGATCGGTTCTTGTGATACGGTTAGAATTAGAACAAATCATTGCTAGATTATTGATGTGTGTTGAATGAGGATTCGATTCATATAATTTTCGTGCATTTCTGTGGAGTTTGGATCTTGAGCATGATGAACAGGTTGAATGTGTGATGAATGTTTAGGTTTTCGTTTTCCAGCACGACTTTGATCTTCAGAATCATTGTTTGCATGTTTTTTCTTGTTTGTGCGCCATGTGACCAGTGGTAGCGTGCCACCTCACTTAATGAAACGCAGCGTTTCATTAAGTGAGCGCCATATTTGAAATCCTCAGCGGTTCGATTCCGCTCCACAACATTCATATATTTTGCCTCTTGCATTTTTTTTCCAATTGTGCATATCATGTTAACATGCTTCCTTCCATATTTTTTTATTTTTTCTTTCCATTAAAAAATCCATAACTCTCTCAATAATAATCCAATCAACATGAGATTTTTTATGGCATGATCCTTGCAATGTCTTCTATTTTTTGTTTATTTTTAATGAATTTGTGCACGGTTGGAAAAAATAATTGCCTAGGGTTTGTTCTCACATGTCATTTCTTACATATAGCTTGCCATTTCATTTGTGAAATCGTGATGGTTGATCCAAAATTATTGAAATTTTACATGTGTAATCTAGACACTTTGATGAACATTTTGGTATATAGTTTGTGATTTTTGCCTTTCTGGATTGTGAGATATGATGTGATCTTTGAAGGTGTGACAATGTATGTCACATCATTTCTTGTCCAACTTGTGGAATTTCTTTACCATGCCTATTGAACTTGAATTAATCTGGATTTTTGCATGTTCATACTTATGGATGTTAACTTTGCTTATGATTTTTCCTGAAATTTTTGAATGCATTTTCTATTTGTTTGAGAATTTTCCCTCTGTTTGACCAATTGTGGACCTTTTGTGAGTCATGATCTTATGTGATTTGTGAAATCCTTGGTGTTTATTGGATGGACCTAAAATTTGGCATGTGTATTCTAGACATCTTGAAGTTTGACATGGCTTTGATTTGGTTCATTTATCTTATGTCATTTCTGTTTTATGTTTGCTTGAATTTGATGCATGATTTTGTGCCTTGTATGAGCTTGTTTGAACATGCTTTGACTTAGGGATTTTAATTGACATGCTTCCACATATCCAAATGACATGATTTTTGGTGTGTTGCTCATTCAATGTGTTCTGTTTAAGCATGATTTTTCTTGGAATTTATTGAGCCATTGTTGATTTGATATGCTTGTGTTCATTCTGTTTGCTCCAATGTGTTTCAATTTGCATAGTTTGACATGTTTTATTTATGAAATGGATTTGGTGCATAGTTTTGACATGAGACCAATTGGACTTTGTTCATGATTGATTAATCTTGGTTTTGGTCAATTTTCATGTTCTGTTTTAAATATTTTCCCCATCTTGGACCCTAGGCTTTGGCCTAAGGGTTTACCTCTCATGTTTGAAGCTTTGTTTCAGGTTGCACATGCAAGTTACACAATTGATGATGCCTCATCTTGAGAGCGTTTGATATTTGCTTTTGATCACTAATGTGTGTTTTGTAGGTTGAAGTTGATTCAATTGGGATTGACTTGTGGCTTATGCCTTTGCTATTTTGGTTGTCTGTTGCATTAACTGTTGGTTGATTATCTGTATAGTATACTGATTTGTTTGATGTTTCTACAGGTACATTTAGTTGCTATAGTTCCATTGTGAAATTGCTTTTGCTTTGCTTGATAGCATTAGCATTGAGGTATAACATTTCTTCTTCATGTAGTCTGGAAGACCTGGCTTGTTATTTAGCCAGGCACCTGTCTGAAGTCCTCCTTAAGAGGCAATGTTTGTGATTGTTTATTTTTGTCCCCAAGCAGGAAAAGTCCTTCTAGTAAGGCAATTGGTAGATAGAAGAGATGTGTAGTCCATCTCCTACTATTCTGTGTGTCTTCCCTTTGCTCACATTGCATGTTGTAGCATTGTGGATCTCAACCCAAGATCTATCGAGTCATTAACTTGTGGAGAGAGTTCCAACTTTCTGAACTCCCACACCTTCTGATATTCAAAGCTCTCCCTGACCAGGGATAAGAGCATGAGGCACACCCCTCATATCCTTTCATCTGCTTCACCTTAACTCTCAATGTTAAGGTTAAGAGCACCACTTACCCCATTCCAGTTGACTTTAAAGTCTAACCCTTGCTTGAGCCTAATTGTTTGGTTATAGTGTGTGCTAAATGACTTTGTTTGATTGATTGCTTAGTTCATTTGTACATGTTTGCTTGATTGCCTTTGTGCATTTATCATCATTAATTGTTCATTATTGCATGATCATCATTTCATATCTTTGTGATCCATCTTTGATTGCCCATTGAGGACAACTGTAAGTCCATTCATTGGCCATTGTTCCTATGATTTGGAAAGGATAAAGTGTGAGACCATTTTATTTGGCTACTTATGTCCATTGCTTTTTGCTTGTTTGTTTGTTGTATGTGAGGATGCAATTGTAAGACCATGTTGTTGGCATTTGTTATTCCTATGATCATCTGTTGGAGGTTAGAGTAAGCCCAGATAGATTGGCATCTGACATCCACGTTTTGTTTTACTTTGAGGAGATTAGAATAAGTCCATAGATTGGCATCTGATATCCAGGTTTTGTTTTGCTTTAGGAGGTTGGAATAAGTCCATTTATTGGCATCTGACATCCTTGTTTGTTTTAGGAGACTGGTGTAAATCCATTCATTGGTATCCGATATCCACCTTTGTTGTGAGATTGGTATAAGCCCAGCAATTGGCCTCCGGTATCATTTGTTTGCTTATTTGTTATTGCTCATTTGCCTATTCCTAAGGACACACCTGAATCATCTCCTATATGATCTCAAGAGGTGAACCTATCTGAGAAGTTTTACACTCCATTATCCATTCATCCTCTTTGTCCTAAACCTTTTCACATGTTGCTTTCAAAACTTTGACTATTGTGCAAACATCTTCATGTCTTTTCAAATTAGAAACCTGGACCTTAAGTCCTTGACTTTTCAAACTCCATTTCATAACACTTCTTTGAATCAATCCTAATCATACCTTGACCCTATTTTGTGAATACTCATAATCAATTAACTTCACCCATTCAATTGTTTTGTGGCTTTGTCCATTGTTAATATGTTTTCATACATTAGCCATTACGTAATTTACCCCTTACCCAGATTCTCTGATCTTTTTATTAGTTTTCTATGTGTAAAACTTAGGCTTTTGTTCGCTTTTTAGCCATTCCTTAGGATAAATAAAAGTGCGGTGGCGACTCGATTTCTTTGTATGCTTTGCTTATGGTTTAATCAATAAATCATATAGCGATGAATACACCGCTACAGAAAAGTGGCGACTCTGCTGGGGATAAACATGAATTAGACCTTCCTTGGTGGTTTTGCCTACTTTTCACCCTTGTTGTATGATAATTGTTTATCTGTTATATGACATATTTTTGTACAATTTGGGATAACTGTATTGATTGTAATGTTTGAATTGCTTGATATACAATTGCTGTTTGCTTTGGTGATCTCTGTGAGATGAGTTCTATACCCGAACTCGAGTGCACTCTAGGATAGAAGAATGGCGTAGTCTTGTTGACTGGTGCGGAGTATTCCTTAGCCAGTTGACTTGCGAGTCCATTCACTTGGTGGAGGTCATGTTGGATTAATAATGTCACACAAGTTATTTGTGGATAGGCATTATTCTTTCAATCATGTGCCTTAGAAGCCAAGGACCTTAGTTTACCAAACCCATCTTGGCCTATTTTTAGGACGTAGTGCGGAGGTCGTTCAGATGTAAGATCTGATGCGATTGTTACGCGATACTACACTTATAAGAGTCTCTCTTGAGAATATTTTTGGAATAAGAGTATTCGTTCCTCCGATAATATCCGAGGGATGGGACGATGATTATGGGAACCTCTGGTAGAACATGTCTGGCAGGTTTAAACCCTAGTACACTCCCTTTGGGTGGTTCTTAACCGAGACTCCATGCTCGTGACTCTCAGCAAACCCGTGATTCAAGGTTGAGTCGTTCAGACATCCTTAATATCAATGGAACTTGGGTATTGATAAGGTGTAAAACCTAAATCTACCAAAATGTATGATTGATATTAGGGATGACTGAGCCGGTTCATGTACCGTTAATATCAATGGAACTTGGGTGTCGATAAGGTGAAAACCTAAATCCACCAAAATGGATGATTGATATTAGGGATACAATGAGCTTTCCCATGACCTTTGTTTGGTGTGACTTGCTTGATCCTTGAGTGTGATTGTTGCATTCATGCATTCATGCATTCATCTGCATTCATGTCATCAGAAAATGAGAAAATTTTCAAGGAACTTAAAGGGTTTATTTGCAAAATTTTCAGACATGGAAAGACCGAAAAGGCATACAAAGAAGTACAGCTTTAGACAGCCCGATGTGAAAGAGTTAAGGAATCTGACATCTTATGTATTAGATCCCCTGGGTTTCAAAGCTCGCTATGGGAAGCTTCTGCCTCTGTTGACTACTCAGGTTGATGAGGGTTTGATGAGTACTCTGGCTCAGTTCTATGATCCTCTGTATCACTGCTTCTCCTTCCCGGACTTCCAGTTGCTGCCTACTTTGGAGGAGTATTCTCATCTTATCGGGATTCCGATTCTGAATCAGGTGCCGTTCAGTGGCTTAGAGAGTATTCCGACTGCTCGAGAGATTGCATACTTGTTGCACATAGATGAAGCCCTGATTAAAGCTAATCTGACCACCAAAGGTGGAATTCAGGGTCTTCCTTCTGATTTCCTCATTGCTCAAGCTACCGTCTATGGGAAGGCCATGAGTGAGGATGCCTTTGAGGCTTTATTTGTGCTGCTCATCTATGGATTGGTATTATTTCCCAACTTCGACAAATTTGTGGATATGAACGCCATTAGGATCTTCTCATTTCTTAATCCCGTTCCGACTTTGTTGGGTGATGCCTATTTCTCTTTGCATCCGAGGAATGCAAAGGGTGGAGGAGTTATTGTCTGCTGTCTACCGTTGCTGTACAAGTGGTTTATTTCGCACTTGCCGCAGACTCTTGCCTTCAAGGAGAACAAGGGATGTCTACGGTGGTCTCAGAGACTCATGTCTCTCACTAATGATGATGTCTCTTGGTACGATCGCGTGTATGATACTGTGCAGATCATTGATTATTGTGGTGAATTCCCTAATGTGCCTCTTCTCGGTACATGTGGTGGGATCAACTACAATCCTATTCTAGCACGTCGTCAGCTTGGGTTCCCCCTAAAGGATAAACCTCATAACATTCTGTTAGAAGGTGTATTCTTTCAGGAGGGTAAAGATCCCCAAGGCCTGAAAGCCAGATTTGTCCGCGCTTGGCGCAAGATCTGCAAGAAGTCTAGGAACGAGTTGGGTCCGAAGAATTGCATTGCTTTGGAGCCATATACCTCTTGGGTCAGACAGAGAGCTTCCGAGTATCTTATGCCATATGATCATCCGAGACCTACACCGTTGGATGTGGCTGGGCCTTCAACCCTCCCTAACCAACGTGTAGAGGAGTTGAGAGAAGAAGACCTTTCACGTGCCTGGATCCGTGAAAGAGAGGAATTGCTTCAGCAAATCAAGGAGAAGGACGCTCTGATTGAGTTTCTCGAGCATCAGGTGATCGATGATCCGAATGATACTTGGACTTCTCTGCTTCCTCAGTCTTCCAAATTCTGGAAGAGGAAGTATGATCGACTTGCAAAGGAGAAAGCCGATATGGAAGCAGCCTATGAGAGAGAGATCAAGAAGCTGTGTGTTTCTCGTCTTCCAGCATCCCGAGCTTCTAGGGATCCATAGGATGTTATTTTCCTTTTCTCTTTGTAATGATCAAAAATGCTGTACTTCTTTGTTGAATATATTGAATGAGATACTTTCCATGAAAAATTAAAATGCTTAAATATTCAAAAATTGCAAATAAATACCCTAAGGGTTCCTTGAAAATAAAAACAAAGCATATGCACAAGCATTTCATGCATCATTTTGCATGAGCAGGTACCTTGTTTCTGGTCTTCTTGTCCTAACTTTGTGCTCTTCATTTATTTTGAAGACAAGCTGACTCACCGGTATTATACTCGAGCCAATTCTGCAAGAGTTATGGATCAGTTGGAACAAGAGAACCGTGAATTGAAGGAAGAGGTCGCCAGACTTGGCGCTTTGATGGAGCAACTCCTTGCTGCTCAGAACCAACCTTCTCAACCGCCTGCAACTCCGGTCCAGAGGACGGTTATATCAGAAGTCGCTGTTCCGACTGTGCCAGCCGCCAGTTCTCATTTCGCGTCTCATGCTATGCCAGTCGGGTTTCCTTGGGGTATGCCTCCGGGTCTCATGCCTGATATCCCTGCTCCAACCTTTGCTCATATGCCGGCATCTAGCCCGGTCCCTGTTGCTGCTCCTCCTGTCGTGCATACCATGCCTAGGGTGGACGACACCATCTATCATTCCGAGCCGTCTGAGGGCCCGGATGTTAATGAGAAGATGGAAGCTATGAATGACCAATTCCTTGAGCTGAGGAAGGAATTGAAGACTCTCAGAGGGAAAGATTTGTTCGGCAAGTCTGCTGCCGAGTTGTGCCTTGTTCCCGGTGTTAAAATTCCGATCAAATTCAAAGTGCCTGACTTTGAAAAATACAAGGGGAACACCTGCCCTCTTGCTCATCTGGTCATGTATGCCAGAAAGATGTCTATCCAAACTGATAATGATCAGCTTCTGATCCATTATTTTCAAGACAGTCTGTCCGGTGCTGCACTCAGATGGTACATGAGTTTGGACAGTGCCAATATCCGATCCTTCAATGATCTTGGCAAAGCCTTCATCAAGCAATATAAGTACAACGTTGATATGGCTCCTGACCGTGATCAGCTCAGGGCCATGTCTCAGAAGGACAAGGAGACATTCAAGGAGTACGCCTAGAGGTGGCGAGAGTTGGCTGCTCAGATTACTCCACCGCTGGAAGAGAAAGAAATGACTAAGATCTTTTTGAAGACTCTTAGCTCATTCTATTATGAGCGGATGGTAGCAAGCGCTCCCTCTGATTTCACCGAGATGGTGAACATGGGGATGCGTCTCGAGGAAGGGGTGCGTGAAGGACGATTGGCAAAGGATGAGAGCTCTTCTTCCAAACGGTATGGGGCGTTTAAGAAGAAGGATGGGGAGGCACATGCTGTGCAATCCCATACTAAGCCTAGAAGACCCTCTGTTCAGAGGAAGCCAACACGGCGCAACAACAATCAGCACCAGGTGGCTCATATAGCACCTGTCTTCAAAGACAATTCTCAGCAATATCAACAGCCTCAGTATCAGCAACAGCAGCATCCACAGCAACAAGCTTACCAGTCTCGTGGCAGTACAACCAACCAAGCTAACTTGAGTTATGATAGGAAGAAGATCAGTTTCGATCCAATTCCTAGGTCATATGCAGCGCTTTATCCTTCCTTGTTGGAAAGGAAGTTGGTTACACCCAGGGATCCTCCTGCTATTCCTGCAAATCCTCAATGGTGGTATAAACCAGACCAACACTGCGTTTATCATTCCGGTGCTCCGGGTCATAACATTGAGAACTGCTACCCACTGAAGACTAAGGTTCAAGACCTTATGAGATGTGGAATTCTGAGCTTTGAAGATTCAGGCCCGAATGTTACCAAGAACCCATTGCCTGCGCATGGGAAATCGGTTAATATGGTCCAGGGATGCCCTGGGAAGTACGAGGTCAAAGATGTCAGCCATATTAGACAATCGTTGGTCGAATTACATCGGTTGATGTGTCAGTACAGCCACATGGAGCATGACCACGACAAGTGCCGCATCTGTTCGGTTAACCGTCTAGGCTGTAACCAGGTACGCAGAGAACTTCAAGAGTTGCTGGATGAGGGTACCATTGAGATCCTTCAGAATCGGAATGTGGATGAAGACGAACCCGAGGTAAATGTTATATCGCCTGTGTTCAAGCTTCCTGAGCCTGTTGTTATCCGCTATGATAGCAGCAAGCCGAAGGTCTCTCCTTCACTAACAATCAAACCTGCAGGCCCTGTGCCTTATTCTTCTGACCGAGCTGTGCCGTTCAGATACAATCCCGTTGCTGTAGAAGATGGGGTAGAAGTGCATTTGCCTTCAATGTCCGTGACAAATATTTCCGATGTAAGTGGGTTGACCCGGAGTGGTCGAGTGTTCTCTGCGCCTAAGCCTCAGGCTAGGGCTGTTGTTTCTGATACTGCTGAGCGTCCGGTTGGGACTGCTGTGAATATTCAGAATCGGGCACTTGCTGCTGCTAAACCCTCCTCTATACCAAAGACTCCTGATTCTTCAGTTGGCCCTAGTGGCATTATGAATGAAGAATGTGATGAGATGCTGAGGCTCATCAAAAAGAGTGAGTACAATGTTGTAGACCAGCTTCTACAAACGCCATCCAAGATCTCCGTTTTATCTCTGCTTTTGAATTCAGAACCCCATAGGGAGGCTCTGCAGAAAGTCTTGGATCTGGCGTATGTCGATCATGACGTCACTGTGGAACAGTTTAATGGTATAGTTGCAAACATCACTGCTTGCAACACTTTGAGTTTTTGTGACGCTGATCTCCCTGAGGAGGGAAGAGACCACAACATGGCTTTACACATCTCTATGAATTGCAAGACTGATGCCATGTCCAACGTGCTGGTGGACACTGGGTCATCTCTTAACGTATTGCCAAAGACCACACTCTCCAAGTTGTCATATCAAGGGCCTCCCATGAGGCAGAGTGGTGTTGTTGTGAAGGCGTTTGATGGGTCGCGTAAGACTGTGATTGGGGAAGTTGATCTCCCAATCAAAATTGGACCAAGTGATTTCCAAGTTACCTTCCAGGTAATGGATATCCACCCATCATATAGCTGTCTCCTTGGCAGACCATGGATTCACGAGGCTGGCGCCGTGACATCCACCCTACACCAGAAGCTGGAATTTGTCAAGAACAAGAAACTGGTTGTGGTAGGGGGAGAAAAGGCTCTCCTGGTTAGCCACTTGCCTTCTTTCTCATATATTGACGCTGAGGATGAAGTTGGAACACCGTTCCAAGCTTTATCTATTGATGAACCAATCGAGAAGAAGTCTCCTTCATTTTCTTCCTACAAAGATGCGAAACTGGCCATTGAATGTGGTGCAGTTGCTGGTTTAGGGAAAATGATCGAGCTTGAAGACAACAGATCCCGGGCTAGCATTGGCTACTGTTCTGGGGCATTTAATGAGCAATGTCTGTTCAAGAGTGGAGGATTCATCCATGCTGATCAACCTGAAGAAGCTGCTGCTATCTTAGAAGAGGATGTAGAAGATCTGAACAATTTCGTCATTCCTGGTGGTGTCTGCCACAATTGGGTCGCTGTAGATGTTCCTACAGTCATCCATAGATCAGAGTAATTGTTCACTTTGTTCAAAACCCTTCTCCCATGCCAAAAGGAGAAGTGATGACATTGTTGGCAGCATTTAATACAATGATATTTTCATTCAATTAATGCATTGTTAAACATTTGTTTTTCCATTTGTTTTCACTTTTTGCTTTTGCATGAAATCAGTGATCACAAAAAACCCATAAAAACAAGAATAAAAGCAATCATCTTTCATCTGCATAATGGTTTGCTTGTTTAAATTCTAAAGTTTTTCATTAACCAAAATCATTATGCAGGTTGATCCTAAAACCCATTGAACATAATGATCCAACGCCATCTCCCAACTTTGAATCCCCTGTATTTGAGGCAGAGGAAGATGATGTTGAAGGGATTCCTGATGAGATTACCCGTCTCCTTGAGCACGAGAAGAAGATCATTCAGCCGCACCTTGAAGATCTGGAAACAGTCAACTTGGGGTCTGAGGATTGTGTTCGTATGGTGAAGATTGGGGCACTTCTTGAAGAGTCTGTCAAGAAGGATTTGATCAGTTTGCTACGAGAATATTCCGATATCTTCGCTTGGTCATATGAAGACATGCCGGGTCTAGATACAGATATTGTGCAACATTTCCTGCCTTTGAAGCCTGAGTGCGTGCCCGTGAAGCAGAAGCTCAGAAGAACTCATCCAGATATGGCAGTGAAGATCAAAGAGGAAGTTCAGAAGCAAATTGATGCGGGGTTTTTGGTGACTTCTACATATCCTCAATGGGTGGCCAATATTGTGCCTGTTCCTAAGAAGGACGGAAAAGTCCGTATGTGCGTTGATTACAGAGATTTGAATAAAGCTAGTCCGAAAGATGATTTTCCTCTACCACACATTGATATGTTGGTAGACAATACAGCTAAATTCAAAGTCTTTTCGTTTATGGACGGATTTTCCGGATATAATCAAATCAAGATGGCACCCGAGGATATGGAGAAGACAACATTCATCACACCTTGGGGAACATTCTGTTATCGAGTGATGCCCTTCGGTTTGAAGAACGCCGGAGCCACGTATCAACATGCTATGACTACCTTGTTTCATGATATGATGCACAAGGAGATAGAGGTCTATGTTGATGATATGATTGCTAAGTCCCGAACGGAAGTTGAACATGTTGAGCATTTGTTGAAGCTTTTTCAGCGTTTGAGGAAGTTCAGACTTCGTCTGAATCCGAACAAATGTACATTTGGAGTCCGTTCCGGCAAGTTGTTGGGTTTTGTGGTAAGCGAAAGAGGTATTGAAGTTGATCCTGCAAAGGTCAAAGCAATACAAGAGATGCCTGCACCCAAAACTGAGAAGCAAGTCCGAGGTTTTCTTGGCCGCTTGAACTATATTTCCAGATTTATATCCCACATGACTGCCACATGTGCGCCGATATTCAAGCTCCTCCGGAAAGATCAATCCCATGATTGGACCGAGGATTGCCAGAAAGCTTTCGACAGTATTAAAGAATATCTGTCTGAACCTCCGATCTTATCTCCACCTGTGGGAGGAAGACCTCTGATTATGTATTTGACTGTGCTTGAAGACTCGATGGGTTGTGTACTCGGTCAGCCAGATGAATCAGGGAAGAAAGAATCTGCTATCTACTACCTCAGTAAGAAGTTTACTGATTGTGAGTCTCGATACTCAATGCTCGAGAAGACGTGCTGTGCTTTGGCTTGGGCTGCTAAGCATTTGCGCCAGTACATGATAAATCATACAACTTGGTTGATATCCAGAATGGATCCAATTAAGTATGTTTTCGAGAAGCCTGCTTTAACCGGGAGGATTGCCCGTTGGCAGATGTTGTTGTCTGAGTATGATCTCGAGTATCGAGCTCAGAAAGCTATCAAAGGTAGTATCTTGGCTGACCATTTAGCGCACCAGCCGATTGAAGATCATCAGTCTGTTCAGTACGACTTCCCTGATGAGGAGATTCTGTATTTGAAAATGAAAGATTGTGATGAGCCTGCACTTGATGAAGGTCCGAAACCTGGTTCCAGATGGACGATGGTGTTTGATGGCGTTGTAAATTAGTATGGAAACAGAATTGGGGTAGTAATCATTACTCTTCATGGCACACATATTCCGCTTACAGCAAGGCTAACTTTCAAATGCACGAATAACATGGCTGAGTATGAGGCCTGTATTATGGGACTTGAAGAATGTATTGATTTGAGAATCAAACATCTCGACGTGTATGGTGATTCGGCCCTAGTTGTTAATCAGATCAAGGGTGAATGGGAGACGAATCAGCCAGGTCTCATTCCATATAGAGATTATGCAAGAAGGATTTCAACGTTCTTCACAGAAGTTGACTTTCATCATATTCCTCGAGAGGATAATCGGATGGCAGATGCTCTTGCTACGCTTGCTTCCATGATTGTTGTGAAGTATTGGAATAAGGTTCCCAACATTGTCGTGATGCGCTTGGATAGACCAGCTCACGTGTTTGCAGTTGAAGAAGTGAATGATGACAAGCCTTGGTATTTTGATATCAAGAATTTCCTCCAGAACTAGGTCTACCCGCCTGGAGCATCTGTGAAAGATAGGAAAACTTTGAGAAGGTTGTCAGGCAGTTTCTACCTCAGTGGTGAAGTGTTGTATAAGAGAAATTTTGACATGGTTTTGCTCAGATGCGTGGATAGACACGAAGCAAACCTGTTAATGACTGAGGTCCATGAGGGTTCATTTGGTACTCATTCCAATGGACATGCCATGGCTAAGAAGATGTTGAGAGCAGGCTACTATTGGCTGACAATGGAGTCTGACTGTTGCAAATATGTGAAGAAATGCCAGAAGTGTCAGATTTATGCGGATAAGATTCATATTCCTCCGACACTTTTGAATGTGATTTCATCACCATGGCCTTTCTCCATGTGGGGAATTGACATGATCGGCATGATTGAACCGAAAGCGTCCAACGGACACAGGTTTATTCTCGTAGCAATTGACTACTTCACCAAATGGGTTGAGGCCGCTTCGTATGCGAATGTGACTAGACAGGTGGTTGTAAAGTTTATCAAGAACCAGCTGATTTGCCGTTATGGTGTGCTAGATAAGATCATTACTGATAATGGATCTAATCTGAATAATAAGATGATGGATGAGTTGTGCGCTGAATTCAAGATTGCACACCATAATTCCTCTCCTTACAGACCCAAGATGAATGGGGATGTTGAAGCTGCTAACAAGAATATCAAGATGATCATCCAGAAGATGACAGTGACGTACAAAGATTGGCATGAGATGCTGCCATTTGCTTTGCATGGATACCGTACATCGGTACGCACTTCAACAGGGGCAACCCCTTTCTCTCTTGTTTACGGCATGGAAGCTGTTCTCCCAGTAGAGGTGGAGATCCCATCAATGAGAGTCTTGATGGAAGCCAAGTTGATTGATGCTGAATGGATTCAGAGTCGTTATGACCAACTGAATTTGATTGAAGAGAAGCGATTGACTGCCATGTGTCATGGTCAGTTATATCAGCAGAGAATGAAGAAAGCATTCGATAAGAAGGTCAAGCCTCGTGTGTTCCGAGAAGGTGACCTCGTGCTCAAGAAAGTCTTGTCTTTCGTGCCCGATTCCAGGGGCAAGTGGACTCCAAACTACGAGGGTCCATATGTTGTTAAGAGAGCCTTTCCAGGCGGAGCTTTGATGCTTACAACAATGGATGAGGAGGATTTCACTCGTCCTGTGAATTCAGATGCAGTCAAGAAATACTTTGCCTAAAAAAAAAAGGATATGCAAATCAAAAACAGAATAGCTCGCTAAGTTGAAAACCCGAAAGGGCGGCTTAGGCAAAAATGAGCGTCTCGGTGGAGAACCCGCAAGGGTGATCCAGGCAAAAATTAGAGACTTGAAAAAAAAAAGTATATTTGCATCCCGCTAGATTGAGTACCTCAACCTGGGGCAATCTAGGCAAAAATTAGGGATTTGGCAAGTAACTGCATCCTGACAAGACTTTCTGTTCCGCAGCTGTCTGTTTGTCAGAGGTTCTCGATTCATCGTCGACTGAAGCTTCGCATACATCGAGATTCAAATTGGTAGAGAAAGGATCATTATGTTCAATGTAGCCCTCTTCCAATATATATCACTGATTTCAAATTTGTACAGATCTATGGAGTCTTGCCATTTGCAGGCTACCATTCCATCAAATCAATTTGAGCTTTTATCCAATTATTTGCATTCTTATTTGTTTCAATTCAACAAATGTATTGCATGTTTTAATTGATAAAATGTCATTGTTTTAAACAAAATTTTCAAAATTTTTGTTTTAAACAAAGTGAACATTCACAAAGATGAAAGGATACTTAAGAATTTCTCAGTGCTCTCCCGAGGGTGGCATGATTTCCAACAGGTAAGACATTTGTTCATATTCCTGGCATTGGTTGTATCCTCTTTCTCCTGCTTTGTTGTTAGGGGTTGTTCCCCAAGCAGAGCTCTTGTTGGGGTTGTTCCCTAAGCAGAGTGCTCGTTGAAGACTTCGTTCTTCTCCAGCGGTATTCTCTCCCAGCATAGGTATTTCTTTTGGAAGTTTCGGTAGAGGGTGGTTTGAGACCCTAGTACCCTGTCACTCTCCCCAGTGCAATCGCCAGTGGAGTTGTGGCTTTTCTCCTCAGCATGGATGCTTTCCTGTTGAAAATTCAATGGTTGGTGGTTTGATATCTCGGTACTCTACCGCTTTCCCCAGCATTGTTGCAAGCTGAGTTGTTGCTCCTTTCCTCAGCATAGTCGCTAGTGGGATCTGTGATATATCCCCAGAATAGAATGCTTGTGGAAGACTTTGATTGCTCCAGTAGTACTCTCTTCCCCGACCAAGTTGCCCGCGGAGTCGCTATATCTCCCCATCAGCGCGCTTATTCCTTCAGTAGGGCAGTGATTGTGTTCCTCCTCAGCAGTTGTGGATGTTCTCCTCAGAAGAGTCAGCATTTGGTGGTTGATCCCCAGCTCTCTTCCATATCCCTCAGTGGATTTCCCCAGTGGATCTGCCAGTAGATTTGTGGTTTGGCGGATTGTATTTGTGCAAAATCCCCAAAAGAGTTGGTATTCTCCAACAGAGTGGGTTTTCCCCTCAGAGCCTCCGCCAGAGTTGGAAACCTCTGTTTTCCCCAGTAGGGTTGGTTGATAGCCTGTTATCCAGAGATTTGGTTGATTCCCTGATTGCTTTTGATCCCCAGTAGAGTGGCTTGTCGCAGAATCTACTTGTGTGATCTTTTCTTCCTCCTCAGTGGGTTGTTCCCCAATGGATTGGTTACTTGCATTATCCCCAGGTAGAGTTGCTTGTGCAGTCAGATTCTACATGGATGATCTGTTCTCCCTTTGAGGGTTGTTCCCCAGTGGAGTTATTGCAGAATTGCCTTCGTGGTAGTTTTTTGCCTGTGCAGTGAGCCCTTGTTCCCCTGCAGATATTTTGGGATTTATCCCATTCCCCAACAGATTTGTCTTTGTGGCCGCTGTTGCCTGTTGTGACTTTCTGTACTCCAGATGGGTTGATTTGTTGATCCATCACTCAGAGATTTTGTGATATCTTTGATCTTCTGCCTCCCCACAGATATTTGCTTTTCAGCTTGAAGATCTCCTGTAGATTGGCTTTCCAGTTGGACCTCCTTGGTTCTCCCTGGAAGTATAGTACTGGACGTTTGATTCCTGGACTCTGTTTGTGTTAGACATGTCTGTTTTGTCAGCATTCATCAAACATAAATACGCATATTCATGCATAATCATAAAACATTCAGATACTCATGTTGCATTTTTGCCATATATCTCTTGTTTGTTGTCTCCTGCTATGGGTTTCATAGATCTCCAATAGGTCTTCCCAAGCAGATGTCGGGTGTTTAATCTCTCCATATAGAGTCAGCCCCATAAGCAGAAAGTGTCTGTTTTTCCTTCTGCAGTCTCCATTGAGATTATCCTCGTGGATGACGGTTTCTTCCGTTTCCTCCCAACACATATATTGGGATGGATGTTCCTATTGAGTTATATCCTCATAGGACGTGTCTTGATTCAGTCTGCCTTTTCGGATCGATCCCGAATGGGCTATTTGTCAACTGTTTCTTGTGCTTCCCTGTGGAATAAATGAATGAATTGCCCAGTAACCGACATTAATTCATCTTATCCCCAGCGGAATCTTTTTGGGCCTCTACCTGGTAACCGGTAGTTGTAAGTCCTATATTCTTGCCTTTTGGCGGAATTGGTGGTTATATACCTTTTATTCCTCGGCAAGAGTTGTTGGTTTTCTACCCAGTAGTCGGTAGTCGTAAATCCTATTTTCCTGCTCTCCAGCATAGTTGGTGGTTTGTTATAAACCCTCATGTGTTTCCCGTGCGGATTTGTGATTCTTTCCATCCCCACGTGGAGTTGTTGGTTTTCTACCCAGTATTCGGTAGATGTAAACCCTAATTCGTGTTTATCATCACCAGAGTATGGCTACTACCCCGTATTCGGTAGTTGTAAGTCCTATCTCTTATCCCCTAGCAGAGGTAACCTTTGTGGTTCGTTCTGCTTATTGGTGGATTTTTGTGCTGTTGTGGTTTCATCCCCAATAGAGTTGGAGTCTCTCTGTGGAATAAGTTGAATAATTGCTCG
Organism: Lathyrus oleraceus; assembly: GCF_024323335.1. Classification (NCBI taxonomy): domain Eukaryota; kingdom Viridiplantae; phylum Streptophyta; class Magnoliopsida; order Fabales; family Fabaceae; genus Lathyrus; species Lathyrus oleraceus. The sequence continues at coordinate 236,261,459 of NC_066580.1, read as the reverse complement.
ATATTTGGCATTCATTCACCCTATCCTCAGTGGAGTTTGTGGTCTTCTACCCCGTATTCGGTAGTTGTAAATCCCATGTTGTGTTTTTCTCCCTAGCGGAGTTTGTGCCTTGTGGTACAGGTGGATAATTTCCGGTTGCTAGCAATTTTATCCCAGCCAGATTTTCGGTATTCTACCCCGTATTCGGTAGTTGTAAACCCTAATTTCTCCCCTTTGCAGAGTTAACCTTGTTGTTCATCCTAACCGATGATGGTTACTCTTTGTGGTTATCTTCATTCGTTGTTCGATGTTGACATTCCTCCTTGCTTGTGGTCAATTGCCGTATGCTAGCAATTGTATCCCCAGCAAGTTGTCTTCTGGATCATTGCCGTATGCTTGCAATGTTATTCTTTTGAAGTCGCCAGTGGGTCTTTTCACCGTTTGCTAGTGATTTGTTCCTCGGATCATTGATTGTTTATCAATGCATTCCCAGCTAGTCGTTGTGGGTAATTGTCGGATGCTTGCAATTCATCCTCAGCAGATAACCTTTCATTCACCCGTTTGCTTGGTAATGATTGTTGCTCCTTTGACTGGTCATCTTTATATACCTAGTTGTGGTATCCCGATGCCTTTCTTTTCGATCGATTTATCCTTTGTTAACCCAGTAACCGGTTGTGGATAATCTTCCATGCGAGTATGTTATCCACGTTCTGACGGTAATGGATAATATATCTCATGCACTCTTCAGTCGAAGCCTTTTGTGTTTCCCTAGTCGAGTAAGATTCGTTATTTCCCTTTTGCGGAATCGAATATTTGTTATTTTGGATAATTGCCGGATGCTTGCAATTTATCCCTTTGAGTTGTCTTTCGTTTACCCGTATGCTTGGTATCGATTGTTTCTACTTTTTGGGTTGGTCACCTATTATATACTTCGGTATCTCTGGTGTATTTTCCTTTCGAGTATATTATTCACGGTCTGCCGGTAATGAATAATATGTCTCATGCGCTCTTTGGTTGGAGTCCTTGTTGATGTTCCCCAATAGAGTTAGATTCGTATTCTTTGTAGAATTGAATATCCATCCTTTAACCAGTTTGTGTTTTGGATGATGAGTGTTTTGGCATATATACCCCGGTATCCTTGGTGTTTCTTACCATGCGAGTATATTATCTACGTTCTGACGGTAATAGATAATATATCTCATGCGAGTATTCTATCCACGTTCTGACGGTAATGGATATTATATCTCATGCGCTCTTTGGGTTTGTGTCCCCAGTTGAGCAAGATTCGTTTTCCAGTTGTGGATTCGAATGTCCATCCTGTAAGTCGATTTGCTTTTTCAAGCCCTCCTTTCGGATGATGAGTGTCTTGGCATATATACCAATTCACGTCTTTGGTAGGTCACCTATTATATACCCAGTAACCGGTATCTCTGGTGTCTCTTCCTTTCTGAGTATATTATTCACGTTCTGACGGTAATGAATAATATGTCTCATGCATCTTGGGTCAATCTTTTGATTGTTTTCTCCGCAGAGTAAGATTCGTATTCTTTGTAGAATCGAATATTCCATCCTTTAACAAGTTTGTGTTCTGGATGATGAGTGTTTTGGCATATAAACCAATTCACGCTTCGGTCGGTCACCTATTATATACCCCGGTATCCCTGGTGTTCCTTCCTTTCTGCTCCCTATTATGACTTTGGTCCCTTGTGGAGTCAGATTTTCCTGAGTTTATGCACCTTCTTCAGGTCTTTCTCAGATGTTGGTTGATTGATATCTCTCACCCTTATGCCGGTCTTAGATATTCATTCTTCCTGAGTATGTTACCCTTATACCGGTAACACCTCATCTTGTTGCTTTTCCCCACGAGAGTCTCTTTGTTAGACATTTCTCCAGTGGAATTCCTGTTGTGATTTTACCCTTTGCTGTATTGGCGTTTCCCCAATATATGCATTTCTTCCCCGGCAAGGAGGTTCTTTGTGAATCGTTCCTTGGTCCGAGTCCGGATTTTTATCCGAAGTATCCTTTGTGGATAATTTGGGTCAGCTTGAGTCTTTCCAATGGATGTGTTTCCTTTGGAAATATTCTTTTCCCCAGTCTGAGTCATTTACTCCCCAGTGAGGTCTCTAGTCCAGTCGTGTCTTGTTCACGCTGTGTCAGTTTTGTTTTCCCCCAACTCAGAGTCGTGTCCTGCTCACGCATTCTTTTTTTTCTTATCCCCTATCGGAGTCCCCATAAGAGTCCCTTCTGAGTCTCTGTTCCTGGTGAGTGTATTACTCCGATGGATTGTCTTTTCTTCTGTGTGAACCATATCCCCACAGAGTTTGTGTCTTTTGCATGCATACATTTGCATCATGAGGTCTCTTAGGGACCAAAATTCGTCTCATTACTATTATTTAAGCCCATTCTACCGCGTCAAGATGAAGATTTCTAAACTTCACTTCTCCGGCTAGAATGACCTTAAATAGGGGCATCTGTAAGACCCCAATTTTGTCCCTAAGATCCCTCATGGCATCATATCATACCATATCATTGCCTCAAGGATCATTGTGCACCTTGCCTCCCTCTTTGTGGGTGGGTTATCTTGTGAGTGTGATTCTTGATCACCAAGCATGTTTTGCATTTGTATATCATTGCTTTTCATTTGTTTACTAACCCAAAAGTACAAAAATATTGTCATCTAACCTTGTTACTTGCAGATGAAGAAATTCTAGGTCAAGGCAGTTAAGGCAAGTCATTGAGCAATAGATGGTGGCCATTCTTGAAGAATTTGGGCACCATGATCATTAATCAAGAGTTCATATGAGTTGTGACATCATTTTGGATCAAGATCTCAAGTGGTAGAGGCTTGAAATTCATCAAGGCATTGTTCAGTTAACCAAAACCCTAGCAAAGTCAACTGTGGTCAACTGTGCCTAAAATCAGGGATTTGATGGTGGGAGATGGTTTGAGAGGTCTCATTCATGTCCATACAAGCCTCATATAACATGTCAAAGATCACCATTGAGGAATTGGAGGTCAGACAAAAAGTTTCCAAAAATAGTAAGTGACCTGTAATTTCAAACTGCCAAAAATGGAAAGGTTTTCTCCCCAACTTTACATCATCAAGAAAGCTTCAAATCAAATTTTGTCCAACATGAAAGTTGAAGATCTTGCTCTTACCTTTCCAAAATGTCCAAGAACATTCATTTCTCATGTGTGGTTGGCAAGTTATGATCAAATCATTGGAAATGGATTTTGAACTTCAACAAGGCATAACTTTTGCATCAAAAGGCCAATTCATGTGATTCTTTTTTGAGCAAATCTCTTTTGACATGCTCTATCATAATCCATCATCACATTTCATCAAAAATCATCACATAAAAAGTGCATTTTTCAAGTGAATCAATTTGAATTTTGGTGGGAAAAAAGGTGAATTTGAAAAGTATGCACAATTTTCATGCCAAACCAATTGCCATTGCTTCAAAATAGAATTTGTGACTTGCTGCAAGTGAAATTTTACTGTTCCATTGGTTATATTTGCATAAGGGCATTTTTGCCAAATTGCATAACATGCTTAATTCACTAATTCATTGCATTGTTGCTAATCATGTTTAACTAGCTGGATTAACAGATGGTATAAAACACTAATCATAACAGAATTCTGGAGGAACAATTCACAATTTCAGATCCAAACTCAAAATCTCTCAAATTCTCTCAAACTCTCTCAAACTTTTTTCAACTTTTGCATCGAATTTCACCATTCCTTTTGCTTGTTCTTGTGCTAATCATGATCTGCAGGAAGTATTGAAGATCTGTTGAAGCAAATCTTGGAAGAATCCTTGAAGATTACAACTGTTGAAGCTTAAGCATTCACATGGCAATTGGAGATTTCTTCGAATCTGAGCATTGTTGAGCTAAAGTACATCACTCATTCATCTTCCTCATCATCATAGATCATCTGTTTTCACCTTCCAGGCTTTGAATCGAGCAAACCAGCTGCTGCATCTTCATAGAGGTAAGAACTTGAATCCTCCAATTCTTGCAATTATCATGTGGCTTTTGTAGATCCTAGCATGTAGATCATTCTGCAATTTGAATCGTGAAATTTCATTAAGTTTTGAGCAAGATATGTTGATTTGAACATTGATGGATGAAACTTATTTGGATCGGTTCTTGTGATACGATTAGAATTAGAACAAATCATTGCTAGATTATTGATGTGTGTTGAATGAGGATTCGATTCATATAATTTTCGTGCATTTCTATGGAGTTTGGATCTTGAGCATGATGAACAGGTTGAATGTGTGATGAATGTTTAGGTTTTCGTTTTCCAGCACGGCTTTGATCTTCAGAATCATTGTTTGCATGTTTTTTCTTGTTTGTGCGCCATGTGACCAGTGGTAGCGTGCCACCTCACTTAATGAAACGCAGCGTTTCATTAAGTGAGCGCCATATTTGAAATCCTCAGCGGCTCGATTCCGCTCCACAGTATTCATATATTTTGCCTCTTGCATTTTTTTTCCAATTGTGCATATCATGTTAACATGCTTCCTTCCACATTTGTTTATTTTTTCTTTCCATTAAAAAATCCATAACTCTCTCAATAATAATCCAATCAACATGAGATTTTTTATGGCATGATCCTTGCAATGTCTTCTATTTTTTGTTGATTTTTAATGAATTTGTGCACGGTTGGAAAAAATAATTGCCTAGGGTTTGTTCTCATATGTCATTTCTTGCATATAGCTTGCCATTTCATTTGTGAAATCATGATGGTTGATCCAAAATTCTTGAAATTTTACATGTGTAATCTAGACAATTTGATGAACATTTTGGTATATAGTTTGTGATTTTTTCCTTTCTGGATTGTGAGACATGATGTGATCTTTGAAGGTGTGACAATGTATGTCACACCATTTCTTGTCCAACTTGTGGAATTTCTTTACCATGCCTATTGAACTTGAATTAATCTGGATTTTTGCATGTTCATACTTATGGATGTTATGTTTGCTTTTGATTTTTCCTGGAAATTTTGAATGCATTTTCTATTTGTTTGAGAATTTTCCCTCTGTTTGACCAATTGTGGACCTTTTGTGAGTCATGATCTTATGTGATTTGTGAAATCCTTGGTGTTTATTGGATGGACCTAAAATTTGGCATGTGTATTCTAGACATCTTGAAGTTTGACATGGCTTTGATTTGGTTCATTTATCTTATGTCATTTCTGTTTTATGTTTGCTTGAAGTTGATGCATGATTTTGTGCCTTGTATGAGCTTGTTTGAACATGCTTTGACTTAGGGATTTTAATTGACATGCTTCAACATATCCAAATGACATGATTTTTGGTGTGTTGATCATTCAATGTGTTCTGTTTAAGCATGATTTTTCTTGGAATTTATTGAGCCATTGTTGATTTGATATGCTTGTGTTCATTCTGTTTGCTCCAATGTGTTTCAATTTGCATAGTTTGACATGTTTTGTTTATGAAATGGATTTGGTGCATAGTTTTGACATGAGACCAATTGGACTTTGTTCATGATTGATTAATCTTGGTTTTGGTCAATTTTCATGTTCTGTTTTAAATATTTTCCCCATATTGGACTCTAGGCTTTGGCCTAAGGGTTTACCTCTCATGTTTGAAGCTTTGTTTCAGGTTGCACATGCAAGTTACACAATTGATGATGCCTCATCTTGAGAGCATTTGATATTTGCTTTTGATCACTAATATGTGTTTTGTAGGTTGAAGTTGATTCAATTGGGATTGACTTGTGGCTTATGCCTTTGCTATTTTGGTTGTTTGTTGCATTAACTGTTGGTTGATTATCTGTATAGTATACTGATTTGTTTGATGTTTCCACAGGTACATTTAGTTGCTATAGTTCCATTGTGAACTTGCTTTTGCTTTGCTTGATAGCATTAGCATTGAGGTATAACATTTCTTCTTCATGTAGTCTGGAAGACCTGGCTTGTTATTTAGCCAGGCACCTGTCTGAAGTCCTCCTTAAGAGGCAATGTTTGTGATTGTTTATTTTTGTCCCCAAGCAGGAAAAGTCCTTCTAGTAAGGCAATTGGTAGATAGAAGAGATGTGTAGTCCATCTCCTACTATTCTGTGTGTCTTCCCTTTGCTCACATTGCATGTTGTAGCATTGTGGATCTCAACCCAAGATCTATCGAGTCATTAACTTGTGGAGAGAGTTCCAACTTTCTGAACTCCCACACCTTCTGATATTCAAAGCTCTCCCTGACCAGGGATAAGAGCATGAGGCACACCCCTCATATCCTTTCATCTGCTTCACCTTAACTCTCAATGTTAAGGTTAAGAGCACCACTTACCCCATTCCAGTTGACTTTAAAGTCTAACCCTTGCTTGAGCCTAATTGTTTGGTTATAGTGTGTGCTAAATGACTTTGTTTGATTGATTGCTTAGTTCATTTGTACATGTTTGCTTGATTGCCTTTGTGCATTTATCATCATTAATTGTTCATTATTGCATGATCATCATTTCATATCTTTGTGATCCATCTTTGATTGCCCATTGAGGACAACTGTAAGTCCATTCATTGGCCATTGTTCCTATGATTTGGAAGGGATAAAGTGTGAGACCATTTCATTTGGCTACTTATGTCCATTGCTTTTTGCTTGTTTGTTTGTTGTATGTGAGGATGCAATTGTAAGACCATGTTGTTGGCATTTGTTATTCCTATGATCATCTGTTGGAGGTTAGAGTAAGCCCAGATAGATTGGCATCTGACATCCACGTTTTGTTTTACTTTGAGGAGATTAGAATAAGTTCATAGATTGGCATCTGATATCCAGGTTTTGTTTTGCTTTAGGAGGTTGGAATAAGTCCATTTATTGGCATCTGACATCCTTGTTTGTTTTAGGAGACTGGTGTAAATCCATTCATTGGTATCCGGTATCCACCTTTGTTGTGAGATTGGTATAAGCCCAGCAATTGGCCTCCGGTATCATTTGTTTGCTTATTTGTTATTGCTCATTTGCCTATTCCTAAGGACACACTTGAATCATCTCCTATATGATCTCAAGAGGTGAACCTTTCTGAGAAGTTTTACACTCCATTATCCATTCATCCTCTTTGTCCTAAACCTTTTCACATGTTTCTTTCAAAACTTTGACTATTGTGCAAACATCTTCATGTCTTTTCAAATTAGAAACCTAGACCTTAAGTCCTTGACTTTTCAAACTCCATTTCATAACACTTCTTTGAATCAATCCTAATCATACCTTGACCCTATTTTGTGAATACTCATAATCAATTAACTTCACCCATTCAATTGTTTTGTGGCTTTGTCCATTGTTAATATGTTTTCATACATTAGCCATAGGTTTCAATTACCATAGTGGTTGATGTAAATCTTACCTTGTCCTTAGTGAGTTGATTGTAAGACTTCCGTACTGAAAACAGGGTTAACCCCTCTAGTACGTCGAAGCCGTCCTCGCATGGTGAATTGTTGATTCAGGTTGAGTTTTCTCCCATTGGTAATGAAAAGCCTTAATGCTTGTGTTTTAAAATGAACTCACTAATTTTTGGAAATCTTTTAGCCGAACTACGGCGTTTTGATCCTTACCTTTCATGGAAGGTACGTAGGCAACGGGTTCATCCGTTCAAACACAAAAATAATAAAAATTGTATATTCTTTTCTCATCATCCCATTCATGTTTGCACAATATGTCATAAACAAATAAACTTTTTATACAACAAGTGTGAAAAGGGCTCCCTAGGAGTACCTAAGACGTTTTGGGTGCCTAACACCTTCCCATTACGTAATTTACCCCTTACCCAGATTCTCTGATCTTTTTATTAGTTTTCTATGTGTAAAACTTCTTAGGCTTTTGTTCGCTTTTTAGCCATTCCTTAGGATAAATAAAAGTGCGGTGGCGACTCGATTTCTTTGTATGCTTTGCTTATGGTTTAATCAATAAATCATATAGCGACGAATACACCGCTACAGTTCCCACGTTTCAATCTTGGCCTTTGGATCTGATTACCATCCATGCTATGCGTTGACCTTGGAACACCACGGAAATGATGCGCATGGCCATCAGATCTGCCACCTCAATTAATGAGGGAGATATGATGGCCCTTGTTTTTTTCGATTTAATTAATTTCTGTTTTATTTTCTTAAAATACCTTTTGCTTAATAAATTCATATTAGTTTCAATTTTAATCCAAAAAATATGGGACTTTCAACAAAAATCTTTAAATAATTTCCTCCTTTATATTTTGAATTAAAATCATTTTTTGTATTAGACTTGATATTTTTTTGTGAATCTAATGATTTTGACTTGTTTTTATATGATTTTAAATACTTCTAACTTTTCAAATTTTCCCAAAAAATTTGTCTAAGGTCCTTTGACCTTGTTTGACCTATGATAAATCCCTAGGTCATTTCTTTGGTGATTTGAAGGGATTTGAAGTTTTTCATCTTTTAAAATGTTTTTTTATTCATTTAAAAATTGAAATTAATTTGTTTAATGGTTTATATATTATGTTGAGCTATTTGATTGACTATGTGTTGAATCATCTTCTGTTTGACCTTGATCTTTGTTGAATTGGACTTTAATTTGATCAAAACCATTGCATTTAGGGGGTTGATGAAGTTTGAATTTTATCCCCCAAAATGAATGGATGTTATTAATCAAATGAAGTTCACCCCTTGATCAATATGGGATTTCTTTTCACTTCATCTTCTCATCTTCATCTCCTTCTTCCCAAATCCTTCATTGACCAATGACTTCTCACAAGATCAAATGCTAGTTGATTCATCAATGACCTTGTGTCATATGAATCAACATGAGCCTGATTGAGATAGGTTAATCCCTCTTATTTTTGTGTGTGGTATGCTTTAGGATCTTGGTCATTTTACTATGTCTCTAGCATGCATTAACACCAACATTATTATTGCCCGACCTCAGATAGTTGTGACTTCTACATAAGTCCAATTACGATTGCTTAACATAGAGCTTAATTTATCCCAAAGGCATATCATTTTTATAAGTGAGATTGTAAGTCTCTGATTCCTCATGGTATTGTGTGAAGATTTAACATTTTTTTCCATTTGTGAGAGCTAGTGGCATATTTGTTGATTTACCCAAGTCGGGTCCCTTCTCATGGATGATGTCTTGGTTCATATCTTCATGCTTGTTAGTGGATGGTTGAGTGTTCTCCAAAGAATGACTTAAACAATTACTCATTCCACTAATATTTCTTTGTATTGACTTTATTTTTACTATCATTTAATTTATTTTTAATATCATTTACTTTAATGCACTTTATCATTCATTGTCATTTACATTTCATACAACTTGTTTATGTTTCAGTCATTTTTATTTTGCTCACTTGAGCCATACTTTGTGCTTGTATTATATTGTGCTTGTGATTTTGTTTGGTTTATGGTCTTAGGATCTTAAATTACTTAATAACAACAAAAACCCTAAAAAATACATTAGTGAACTATTGGGCATCTATATGAGACTTGATATGAACTTGTAGACCTAGAGTACGCAACATCCCTATGCATTGAAGGACTTGACCAATTCTATTAATCTGAGACCTCATCTTGGCCAACGTCGCTCATCTGATATGAGCCTTGAGAAATCCTTTGGTTTATCTGTTACTTTATCTCTGTGCTTAAGTTGTTATTTTGATCTTATTGTTTCTATATAATGATTGTCTTCTGTGAGTTTGCTACAAGGAGTATTCATTGATACATTTAAAGACATTGAAGACTGCTTGTTTTTGGAGTGCTTGCTTGTATGTTTCACCTATCTTTATTTGATGCCACTGGTCTTCATATTAATGCTTGGATGATTATGCTTGTTGCTTGCCTAAAAGTCCAAAGGAAATAGGTTTCTATCTGACATTCTTGTCTTGTGGATTGATTCCCATTGGTTAGATCTTTTCAACTATAAACTTTTAAATCTTGTCTAGGATAATCCCTTCATCTCCTCCTCCTTCTTTAATTTCAAAATATCTCCCTCATTTTCAAAAACTTCTTTGCCTGTGTTTTCAACTTAGACCAGTTTTAATGAGTAGAAACCTTGGCCTTATGCCATTGATTTTTAAAATCATTTTCTTGAATCAAACTTGTCAATGAACTTAATCATATTGACTTTAATTTCAAAAAGACAAAAACATCTAACAACCTCATCTAATCCTTTTGGCCATTTTGTGCCTTTTTCTTTTAAACTTTTAAAAATAAAGCATTTAGTTTTGAGTTATCTTTGGTTAAGGTATAATTCTCCTATTCCATGATATTATGGTTATAAGTATTTCCATTTATTAGGGGTTAGTGGCATACTTGTTGATTGAATCCAAGTTGGAGCCCTCCCTCTTAAATGTTGTAAAACCCTTATTATCGGTGGATGTTTGATTGAGTATTCTCCCTTCGATAACAAAAGATCTTTAAGCATTTGTAAAGATCAATCCACCCATTTCTTTGAAATTTTTACCACGAACTACGAGGTTTTGATCCCTCATTTCTTTTGGTACGTATGCATAAGACCGAAGGTCTTCTCAAACACAAAATTGTAAATAATGAATTCTTTTCTCATCCTCTCATTCTAATTTTTTTAACAAACATCTTTTTCAACTAAAACACTTCCACACAAAAAGGGCTCCCTAGGAGTACCTAGGACACTTTGGGTGCTAATACCTTCCCTATGTGTAACCAACCCCATTACTTATAATCTCTAGCATTTTATTCGTACTTTTTCCCTTTTCCTTTGGAAACAATAAAAGGACGGTGGCGAATCTGGTTTCATTAACGTTGAGTTAACAAATAGCTCGATGATCACGAATTTACTGCTACAGAAATAAAGTGGCGACTCTGTTGGGAAGTAGTCCTTAATGGGTTTAGCCTACTTTTTGTGTGTATTATATTCATTGATTATTGATGTTTGATGTTTGTATATATTGTATGTGTGATACTTTCTGTCTGTTGTGCTTGGTGGTCTTTGTATGGTAAGATAAGTTCTAATCTGAACATGAGTGCAATTTAAGATAGGAAGGTGGTATAATCATGTTGGATTTAAAGGAGTAGTCCTGAAAGAGTTGACATGAGATCCCCCACTCAGTGGAGACCTCTTTGGAGTTACTGATGTCACACGAGTAAGGCGTGGATAGACATTACTTTCTTTGATTTGAGGGTTTGAGGAGCTGAGGACCGTAGAACATTTAACCCAACTTGGCCTATTTAGGACGTAATGCGGAAATTGTTCAGGTGTATACTTGATAACAGTTGTTACATGATACTACATGCAGACGAGTTTCTCTTGAGAATACTATGGGTTGATGAGTTAGTCATCCTAACCTATAGTATCTGATAAATGAGATCCCAACTCTGAGAACTTTTTAGAACATGATCTACAAGTTTTTATCCTTAGTACACTCCTTTGGGATGATTCGTAACCTGACTCCATGCTCATGAGTCACAACAAACCCTTTGATTCTTGGTTGATCTGACCAGAATCACCAATATCAATGGAACTTGGGTGTTTATAAGGTTAAAACCATGATCCCCCAAAATGGATGATTGATATTGTTGATGACTTAATCCATCCATTGACCTTTGTTTGTGTTTGCCTTGTGTGTGATCCCTTATGTGTGATTGTTGCATTCATCCATAACATGCACATAATAACATTCATCACAACAACAAAATTTTCAAGGAACTAAGGTCGTATTTGCAAATATTTCAAGACCATGGATTGTGGACGAAGGAACACTAAGAAATACAGTTTCAGATGTCCATATTTGAAAGAGTTAAGAAAGTTAGCATCCTTTGTAGTTGATCCCTTGGATTTCAAGGAATGTCATGGGAAGCTTTTATCTGTGATGTATACCGAGGTGGTTGAAGGACTCTGTAGCGATAAATTCATGACCATTAAGCTACGGATAAACTTAACGTCAATTAAACCAGAGTCACCACCGTCCTTTTATTATTTCCAAGGGAAAAGGGAAAAGTACGAACAAAACCTAAAGATAAGTAGTTTTCAAATCAAAACTAATAAAATGCCAGAGATTACAGGTAAGGAGGTTGGTTACATAGAGGGAGGGTGTTAGCACCCAAAGTGTCCTAGGTACTCCTAGGGAGCCCTTTTTTTATGTGTACATGTGTTTTGGTATAAAATGATGTTTGCAATAAATAGAGTGTGGGGATGAGAAAAGAGTTCATTAATTATATTTTTGTGTTTGACAAGACCTTCGGACTTGTGCCTACGTACCAACATAAAATGAGGGATCAAAAGCTCGTAGTTCGTGGTAACAATTTCAAAGTGAATGAGTTACTTTTAACAAAATTTTAAGTTTAACAAAGGCACAAAAGGCCTAAAAAGGTTTGAATGAGTGTTAGTTCTTTTGTCTTTTGAAATTTTTAGTCAAGTATGGTTAAGTTCATTTACAAATTTGAGTAAGAAAAGAGTTTGAAAATACAATGGCATAAGGCCAAAGTTTCTAATTTGCAATAAGGGTCAAAGTTTAGAAAAACACAAGCAAAGAAGATTTTAAAAGGAGGGAGAGATTTGAAATTAAAGAAGGTGGAGGAGATGAAGAGACTAATCCTAAGCAAAAATTAAAAGTTAAGAGTTGAAAAGATCTAACCAATGGGATGCAATCCAATAGACAAGAATGTCATATAGAAACCAATTTCCCTTGGACTTTAGAATCAAGCAATATCAATACACACAATAACAAAGTAAAAAGGAAGGCATCAAATAAATATATCCACATCCAAGTTTAGCAACTCCATGATCTTCTTCAAAATCTCGCATATATCAGATGACATACTCCTTGAATGGCTCAAAGATAGGCATTAGACACAGTTTCAAAGTAATAACTTCATCAAGACCATGTAGCAGATGAACTCAAAAGGGATCTCAATACTTGCTTAAGATGAAAGTTTTCTTCACAAGCACTTGGTTTCAGAAAAGTTGGCATTGGCCAAGTCCTTTTTGTCGCATTACGCGAAAAACCGGCGGGAAAACGAGAACAACAGAGCCGCCACCGTGCGTTATTTATCCCAAAAGAGGGAAAGGAAACGCTCAGAGTAAACCTGGAAAAGACGTGGTCTCGCGACCAAAGAGAATGGATTCGGGAGTCGGTTATGCGAAGGGAAGGTATTAGCACCCCTACGCATCCGTCGTACTCGACGGGATCCACGCACAAAAGGAAGGAAAATGGTTGCTAAAACGCTGCTCATACACACACACACTGGCTGAAAGAGACACAAGAAAACAGACAAGACTGACTCGGCAGGATATCGTATCCTGGGCCTACTTAGTCTATCAGGCATAGACATCAGAGTCGAAGTAATTCGGACTGGGGAAACAACACATGCTCGCTAGGATATTGCATCCTATGCATACGTATCTCCTTGGACGAAGGAGAATCAGAGCATTCGGAGCTCGGCTGACACGCACACAAACAAACACAGGCAAAGGCAAACATGGAGCCTGAATGCCAATCACTGGGCTTACATCAGCATCCGAACCAACAAACACACACAGGAAACCAACTGCCAATCGCTGGACTTATGTCGGACTCCAACCAGAACACACACAAGGGTGGTTAAGACACAAAGGGTTGAAAAAGAAAAAGGGCGCCCGGAGAGATCAGCTCAATCTCCTGCCTACATACTTCATCTGGTATGAAGATCAGGGCGATGTAGTTCCCCTACGCAGGGAAAAAGGACTAGCCTAACCAGATAACAGAGGGAGACACAACACTAGGGAGACTACGACTCGAGCCTAGATGTTATCATGCAAAATCATCCCTAAGTTAAGGTTTCTAGCTAACTGGCACAGGGAGCCAACCTATCCTAATCATGACTTGCACAAGAAGCAAGCCACACACGCACTTAACTTGCACAGGAAGCAAGCCAAGCAAAACCTAACTTGCACAGGAAGCAAGTCTAAACTAAACCTAACTTGCACAGGAAGCAAGTCAAACAAACACAATCACAGGTAGCACACACTATATACACACAATGGGCTCACACAAGGGTTAGGTTTTAGTCGAGGGGTCATATCAACCTCAACAAACAAACCTCTGGAACTGGGTAGATGTTGCTCTTAACCTTGACATTGAGAGCCAAGGTGAAGCAGATGAAAGGAGATGAGGGGTGTGCCTCATTGCTCTTATCCCTGGTCAGGGAGAGCATTTAAATATCAGAAAGTGTGGGAGTTCAGAAAGGGGGGAACTCTTTCCACAAGTTAGACTCTATAGATCTTGGGTTTTTACTCACTATGCATCAACACAGGTAGTGTGAGCAAGGTGAGTGACACACAGACTAGCAGGGGATAGATTGCTTATCCCTTGGGTTCTGCCAATTGCCTCTTCACTTAGGAGGTCTTTGAATATGTACAGGGACAAATTGTAAACATACACAAACATTGCCTCTTAAGGAGGACTTCAGACAGTTGCCTGGCCAAGTAACAGGCCAGGTCTTCCAGACTACATGAAGATCAGAAGTATACCTCAATGCAAATTGCTTAATAAGCAAAGCAAAGCAAAAGTTCACAAGGAACTGAGCAACTAAAAGCACCTGAAATAGTCAAGCAGATATTAGTATGCAACTTCAAAACAAAGCAAAAGGAAACAGACATCAACAGTTAATCATAAGCAAGTGAATGTGCAAGGCACAAGGCTTAAGGCATGTGAGCCAAGCCACCTAAAAAACAAACAAGTTAATCAATGATATTCAAGCAAGCTCAATCACAAAGAATTGGTCTCATTGGTCATTTGTTGGTCAACCTGAAAACATGAGCTCAAAGGTGAGTAACAGGACCACAAGGGCAAGCCTAGGGTCAAAAGAGAATGAAAAAGTTAAAACAGCAAAGGGCAAGTATCCAAAATCATGTTCAAACAATTAAGAAACAAAACCAATTGGGTTCACATTCATATCAATCATCATCATCATTTCATGAACAATTTAGCTCAAAGTATAGCAAACAAAAGCTCATAGAAGTCAACAGCAAGACTTGAATCAAAAGCAATCTCAAACATTTCCAAAAATCACCAAATAAATCATGATCAATCATAACACATAGCATGGTAAGCATGTCAAATTTCATCTCATTTGGACAAGAGGAAGGCAGTCAATGAAAATCAGAAAGGCAAGGCAATTTTGAACATGCTCAAAGAAGTCAACCAAACATGCATCAACTTGAAAAATTCATAAATCAGAGATGGCATAAGATAAATGAATGGGACTAAAACCATGGCAAAGCTTAGGATGTCTAGTAATCTCATGTAAAATTTCATGTCCATCTAATAAAGGATGAGCATTTCACAAAACAAATGGGCACAAGTGTCACACAAAGTCAACATATGATCAAACAGGGGACAAAAATCTCAATCAAATGGAAAATGCCATAAACAAATCCACAAAAAACCACATACAAACTAGACATACTCAAGCTCAATCATGCAAAAATTCAATCCATTTTGAGGTCAATAGGCATGGTTATAAAAAATCAACAAGTTGCACATCAATGGTGTGACACAAATTGTCACACCCTACTTCAGAAAATCACAACTCAAAGACCAGAAATGAGAAATTCGTGACCTTTATACCAAAATCACCATGGATGTGTCTAGTTTGTGCACAAAAAATTTCAAAGTCAAAGGATAAAGCATGACTATTTCACAAATGATTTGGTAAAATGTGCAAAATATTGATACATGTCACAAACCCTAATGCCAAATAAAATTCATCCATCCAAAAATTCTGGAAAAAAATATGACAAAATAATAGAGATCATGATGAAGACAATGCAAAAATTCCCATCAATTTTGGATTTAAAACAAAGGAGTTATGATTTTTACAAGATGAAGATCAAAAATGAAATAAACATTGAAAATGACATTAGTTTAATAGGACACATGCCACGGCCGATGGCAATTTTGAAAATACTTGGAGAACTAAACAAAACGCGGCGTTTCGGGCAGAACAATGAAATGTTTTGATTGGCCAGCATGGGTGAACAGCAACATGCATACGTGAATAGGACAAAAAATCTGGGCAACTTCAAGGAGGATTAGGGTTTATAGCACAGTAGCATCATCTTCACCACTTCAAATCGACTCAAAAAAATTGTGCCCAGAAATCGAAATTAAGTATACCAAAATGATCAGCAAGCTATCAACATTACAAATCCACCATCCATTTTCCTTAAAACACACTACAAATCATGAATCGAGCAAAAACAATATGCAACATCAAACTTTAAAACAACATAACTTCACAAATACTCAACCATTTTCATCAACTCAAAGCTTATAATGACCAGGGTACTGAGATCTACACATTGCATATCATGATTTTGAGAAATTGGAGATTCGAGTTCTTACTTGATTTTGAAGAAATGAATGAAACAGTCGTGTTTTGATGATGCCTTGCTGAAACAGTTGCTCCAAAGTCCTTCAAATGATGAATGATGCAAAGGGTTTGGCTCAAAGAAGCTTGGAATGGATGCAAACAACTTCTGCCATTAAAGGAGTTTGAAGAAAACAGTCGAGCAAATGGCTTTCCAGTTGATGTGTGATGGTTGAAATGGGCTCAAGATGGAGAGAAATGATGAAGCAAGCAAGGCCAGGCTCGAGGGTTTTGCAATTTTCCAAAGAAAAGTTCAAAATGCCAAATGTCAAAATTGAGAGAGTGAGAGAGTTCTGTCTAATTCAGAGGCTGCTAGGGTTCTCTTCTGGCAGAAAATGATCTTTATATCCTCTGTTTAAGGTTGCATAAGCAAGGTGCTAATCACATTTTGTTTTAAAATCAAAATTGCTAATTGGCCACTTTTGTCCACATGGTGAGGTGTAATGGCAAGAGCACGAAAATGGGCCTTCCAACAAGTCATAAACAACATATCTGAACATATTTGAATGGCAAAATTGGTTAGAAATGGTTATATCAAAAAGTCAAAAATTCACTTCACTTAAAAATAATTCAAGTGAGTCAAAAAAGGCCATTTTGATCCATGAGGTTTTGGTGCATGAGGGTTACATTTTTGGAAAGAGGAGGTCAAATATGACTTGTTGGAAAAAACCTCACCAAATTTGGCCAAATGGTTTGAGAGATATGGCCTTTTGAAGTTCAAGAATTTTTGAAAATGAATTGATCATATCTTGCCAACCATACATGGGAATTGAGAGTTCTTGGACTTTTTGGAAATGGGAGAACAAGATCTTCAACTTTCATGTTGGGAAAAAATTCATTTGAAGCTTGTATCATGATGTAAGTTTAGGCTCAAGAAGTTTCCATTTTTGGCAGTTAAAATTACAGGTCCAGTTTCTATTTTTGGAAATTTCTGATTTGGCTTCAAATTCTTCAATAATGATGTTTGCCATGATATATGAGGCCTATTTGGACATGAATAAGCTCTCTCAAACCAAATCCATCCATCAAAACCATAAAATCAAACCCAGTTGACCAAGTTTGACTTTTTAGGGTTTCTGACTGATTGTGCATTGAATGATGACCTCTGAGCATCCAATCTTTGACCAAAACTCTTCAAATGGATCCCCAAGTCATGTGAACATGTTGGACCAACCCTAGGGCCTTGGCTCAATGAAAAACTCACTTGCTTGCTTGATTGACTGATCTCCTGATCAGTTTGACCTAATTCTTCTGGTGATCTTGCACTTGGGTAAAAGGGACAATGCAATGCTATGCAGTGGACCATGTTATGCTATGACCTAATATGAGAATGTATGTACAATGATAGGTGCAAATTTGAGGTGCTACAGCTGCCCCTATTCAATCAGCTGGGAACCCGAACGGATGATAGCAATGGCTGTCAGACTTTCAGGGTAAACAGGGATTGAATACCAAAGAACCGTAGAAATTTGCACCGACTGGATATAATACAAAAAGAACCACGCCATTTACCGATGACAACTGCACGACAACTTCAGAAAAGCAACACCATTTACCGATGGTTAAAAACTGGAAACTTGATATTTACCGATATCAACTTCAGCCAGACCATTTACCGATGGCTGTTGGGAAAACAAACTTCTGAGAGGCGAAACCATTTACCGATGGTTAAAACTTGATATTTGCCGACATCAACTTCAGCAAGACCATTTACTGATGGTTGCTGGTGTAGCGGTGTATTCGTCGCTATATGATTTATCGATTAAACCATAAGAAAAGCATACAATGAAATTTCGAGTCGCCACCGCACTTTTATTTATCCAAAGGACTGGCTAAAAAGCGAACAAAAGCCTAAGAAGTTTTACACGTAGAAAACTAATAAAAAGATCAGAGATTCCGGGTAAGGGGTAAGTTACGCAATGGGAAGGTGTTAGGCACCCACTACGTCCTAGGTACTCCTAGGGAGCCCTTTTCACACTTGTTGTAAAAGATTGTTATTTGTTATGACATAAATATTGTGCAAACATGATTGGGATGATGAGAAAAGAATATACATTTTTTATTGGGTTTGAACGGATGAACCCGCTGCCTACGTACCTTCCATCAAAGGTAAGGATCAAAACGCCGTAGTTCGGCTAAAAGATTTCCAAAAGTTGGTGGATTCAGTTTTAAAACACAAGCACTGAGGCTTTTCATTATCAATGGGAGAACACTCGACCAAAAACAACATCCACCATGCGAGGATAGCTTCGACGTACTAGAGGGGTTAGCCCTGTTTTCAGTACGGAAGTCTTACTGTCAACTCACTAAGGATAGGCAAGATTTACATCAACCACAATGATAATTGAAACCTATGGCTAATGTGAAAAGATTAATGGACAGAGCCAAAACAAGTGAGTGAGTGAAGTTAATTGATTGTGATTATGAAAGTGAAGTCAAAGTATGATTAAGATTGATTCAGAAAAGTATTATGAAATGGAGTTTGAAAAAAAGTCAAGGACTTGGGGTCCAGGTTTTTAATTTGAAAACATGAAGATGTTTGCACAACACTTATGTCAAGTTTGAAAGATAAAGTGTGAAAAGGTTTAGGACATAATGAATGATGAATGGGGGATGGATTGTAAAACTTCTTAGAAGGTTCACTTCTTGAGATCATATAGGAGATGATTCAAGTGTGTCCTTTGGAATGGGCAATGGATAATAACAAACAAACGAGAAAGAAAAGAAAAGCGGATATCGGATGCCAATCACTGGGCTTATACCAATCTCCTAAAATAAAACAGGATATCAGAAGCCACTCAATGGACTTACACCAATCTCCTCAAACAAAGAAGTAAAAAGCGGATACCGGATACCAATAGATGGATTTACACCAGTCTCCTAAAATAAGAACAGGATATCAGAGGCCACTCAATGGTCTTACACTAATCTCCTAAGAAGAAAACAAAAATGAAGCATGGAAGTCAACTGCCAATCATCTGGACTTAGGTTAACTCCACAGATGCTCATAGGAAAACCAATGCCACATTACAGGGACTTACAATGGATCCTCACATACAAGAACAAAAGCAACAATATGATCACAGGAATGCAAATGCCAACTTACAGGGACTTATAATTGCAACCTCTCATACAAACAGATAAAACCAACTTATGATCACAGGAAAGCAGATGCCAACTTACAGGGACTTATAACTGCAACCTCACATACAAATCAAACAGATCAAATTATGATCATGGGACAACAGATGCCAACTTACAGGGACTTATAACTGTATCCTCACATACAAACAGATAAAACAGAAGATATGAGTGACCAATGAGGTCTTACACTCTATCCTTCCATATCATAGGAGCAAATGCCAAAGCAATGGACTTACAATTGTCCTCAATGGGTACACAACAATGATAGCATCACAAAGACAAATGAGATGATCATGCATTAATGAGCAATAAATGATGATGAGTGCATAACATACAAGCAAACATGTGCATATGAAGCAATCAATCAATCAATGAATATCAAACAGCACACTCTATAGCCAAACAAGGAGGCTCACACAAGAGGGTTTGACTATGAAAGTCCACTGTGATAGGTAAAGGTCGCTCTTAACCTTGCCATTGAGAGGCTAAGGTGAAGCAGATGAAAAGGAGAATGAGGGGTGTGCCTCATTGCTTCTATCCCTGATCAGGGAGAGCATCAAAGAAAGTGTGGGAGTTCAGAAAGATGGAACTCTTTCCACATTATTGACTCGATAGATCTTGGGTTTTTATCTCAGTGCTTCAACCATGTAATGGGAGCAAGGAGAGGACACACTGAATAGTAGGGGATAGGTTACTTATCCCTTTGATCTACCAATTGCCTTACTTGAAGGACTTTTCCTGCTTGGGGACAATTTTAAACACACACAGGCATTGCCTCTTAAGGAGGACTTCAGACAGTTTGCCCGGTCAAATAACAGACCGGGTCTCCAGACTACATGAAGAAGAAGTAATTATACCTCAAAGCAAATGCTAAAGAGCAAAGCAAGCAAGTTCAAAGAACTTAAGCAACTAAAGTGTACCTGAAAAAGTCAAACTTATTAGTAAACAAGTCAACAGTTCAAATCAAAAGGAAAGGATAAACAACAGTCAACCACAGAGGGACCAATGTGCAAAGCACAAGACTCAACTATATAAGTCACACCTACAAAACAAGGGTTAGCACATGATATATATAATCCAGCTCAATCAAATTTGAATGATCTTTGAGGCATTGGTGCTTAACCTGAAACATTAACTCAATTGTAAGCTCAAAAGACCACTAGGACTAGCCTAGGGTCAAAGATGAAAGAAAAAGTCAAAACAGCAAGGAAAAGTCAACCCAAGTCAAGGTCAAACATTTAAGAAGCTACCTCAATTGGATTCACAATCAAATCATGCATCATTGTCATTTCATACACAAAAGAATGCAAAGCATGGCAAAGGAAAGCATATAGAAGTCAACAGCAAGACTTCATTCAAAAGTCAACCCAAACAATCTCAAAAATTATCAAATAAATCACATTCAATCCTAACATCTAGCATGGCAAGCATGTCAAATTTCATTGCATTTGGATGAGAGGAAGGCAGTCAATTAAAATCAAGAAGTCAAACCAAATTCAAGCATGCACAATGAAGGTCAACAAACATGGGTCAACTTCAAAAAATCATATCAAATTGAAAACAGATGAGAAATGAATGAGATTAACACCAATGCAAAGCTCAAGATGTCTAGTTATCACATATGAAATTTCATGATCATACAATATGATGTGAGAATTTCACAAAGGATTTGGCATCATGTATCACATAAAGTCAACAATTGACTAGGTAGGGAAGAAAATTCTCAAATAAATGGAAAACAGCATGATTAATTCCAAGAAAAATCATACATGAACTAGACATGTAAGGTAGGGATCATGCAAAATTTGGGGTCAATTGGATGAGAGGAAGCAAGTTAACAAAATTCATGAAAATGCACATTCATGTTGTGACACCAAATGCAACCTCTAACTTCAAAAAATCATATCACACAAACCACAAATGGGAAATCCACAAACTTTATACCAAAATGAAGATGAATGAGTCTGGTTTCACCACAAAAAATTTCAGGGGCATTGGATACATTCTCATCATTTCATAAAGGTTTTGGCAACAAGTATCAATTGAGCATACATGTCAAGAAAACTCATACCATTTAAAATTCAGCCAACCAAAAATTAATTAAAAATCACAATAAAATACTAGACATCCTTGTGAACATGGTGGAAAAAATCTCATGATTTTTGGATTTGAAATGGATTAAAAATGATTTTTGCAAGTTGAGGAATAAATTGTATCAAACATGAACAAATAAGATGAAGGAATGGTCAAACAAGGGTCAACAGTGGCACGGTTGTAATTTAGCGCCTCATTAATCAAAACACTGCGTTTTGAGCGCGCAGAGGAAATGTTCTCATTGGCTGTTGCCAATGGAACAGTAAACTGGCCAATGGAGCTTCATATTTTCTGGTTTTAGAAACCCTTAGGGTTTACATACAGCAGGGCATTTGTTCATCTTCAAACAACACATTTCAAATAGAAACAACTCACACAGCATGGCGATTAACAAAGTTCTTCACACAACCACAACATAACAACAAACCAACACAATCAGTTCATGCGAAATTCTGGGGAATGCTAGGGTTTAACACAACAGGGTATTCATCATCTTCATCAAAATCAATAAGAACAAGTGTGCCCAAAAGTTAACAACATGCATATCAATAGCTTCAACAAACCAAGCACAAACACAATCCACCATCTATATTCATTAATTCGAGCACATAACAGAGAAATCCACAAAAACAAGTTTGAGCATAGAACTTCAAAACCATATTTCTCTTAACACAGTGGATCATTTTCGATGGTTTAAGGTACATTGGCATCAGCAAGTCAAGGACTACACATGGCATAGCATGGATAAGAGAAAAGAGGGGGTCGAAAAACTTACTTGATTTGAAGAACTCGATGGAACAGTGGTTATTTGATGGTATTTGCTCAAACAGTCGAAGGTTCCAGCTCCAAATGATGGATGATGAAGTTGTTTCAGCTCAAACTTGCTTGGACATAAGTAAATCACGATCTGCCATGGGAGGTATCTTGGAGAAACAGAACATGGAGATGGCTGTGCAGATGGAGTTTGATGGTTCAAAGGAGCTCCAAATGTCGTCCAGATGAAGGAATGATGAAGAAGGGCTCGGGGTTTTTGGAACTTTTGAGCAGAAAATGCCAATATGCAAAATTGCAAGAATGAGAGAATGGAGCTTTTCTGATCGTGGCTGCTGTAGCTAGCTAGGTTTAGAAACACAGAAAATGTCCTTATATGTGACTGTTTATCCTTGGTTTAAGAAGTGTTAAGTTGGATTAGCTCAAATGGAACCAAAATGCATTTTGCTAATCTTGCACATAAGTGAATATGGAGGGTGTATCTGCCACGAATGGGCCTCAAAACAGGCTGCAAACAGACCAAAACTTCTGCTGTTTTATGTTGCTCATGAATTGCTGTCCTTGTTTTGCTCTTATGCTTCCATTTGCAAAAAATACCAAATTTG
Source organism: Lathyrus oleraceus (assembly GCF_024323335.1). Lineage (NCBI taxonomy): Eukaryota > Viridiplantae > Streptophyta > Magnoliopsida > Fabales > Fabaceae > Lathyrus > Lathyrus oleraceus. Next base: position 236,238,488 of record NC_066580.1, on the reverse strand, counting down.
TACCTTTGGCCAAAATGATGGTATGGTAATGGCATGAGCATGAATTGGACTTGGAGCAAATTGCAAATACCATATGAAACAAATCCCAATGGGCCAAATGGTGAAAAGATCAATAAATCAAAAAGTCAACCATTGGTCAAACTTGATTTTTAAATGAAATAGGTCAAAAAATGCCATTTTGATTGGCAAGGTTTTGGTTCATGAAATTTATATTTTTGGAAAGAGGAGGAAAAATGTGGTTTGTAGGAAAAAACCCCACCAAATTTGGCCTTATGGTTCATGAGATATGGCTCTTTGAAGTTCACAAATTTTTGAAATTGAATTGATCATATCTTGACAACCACACATGGGATTTGGGAGTTCTTGGACTTTTTGAAAATGGGAGAACAAGATCTTCAACTTTCATGTTGGGCAAAAATTCATTTGGAGCTTGTATCATGATGTAAGTTGAGGATCAAGAAGTTTCCATTTTTGGCAGTTGAAATTACAGGTCCACTTTCTATTTCTGGAAATTTCTGATTGACTTGAAATTCTTCCATGATGAGGTTTGACATGATATATGAGGCTTGTACAAGCATGAATGAGCTCCTTCAAATCAATTCTATCCATCAGATCACTGATTAAATCAACAGTTGACCAAGTTTGACTTTTCTAGGGTTTTTCTAGGGTTTTGCATGATTGAACCACTTCTGATGAATTCCAAACCCTAATTCCTTGAGACCTTGACTTCAAATGATGTCCCAAGATGTATGAACTTTTGATTATTGATCATGGTGCCCAAATTCTGCAAGAATGGCCACCATCCGTTGCTATGACTGACTGTTGACTGTCTTTGACCTAATTGGCTGATGATTGCTTCAGCTGCAAGTAACAAGGTTAAACTGACAATATTTTTGTACCTTTTGGTTAGTAAACATATGAAAGGCAAAGATATACAAATACAAAGCATGCTTGGTGATCAAGAAACAACCCACAAGGCAAACCACCCACTAGGAGTGAAGCCAGGGCATGCAATGATCCTTGAGGCCATGATATGATATGATATGGGCCATGAGGGATCTTAGGGCCAAAATTGGGGTCTTACAGCTGGGAAATAATTTGATGTAGAAAGGAAGCAAGACCATTTACCGATGGTGGCTTCAAAGCAAACTTGATGTTTACCGATATCAAGGCCATTTACCGATGGCAGCTGTAACTGGGAATTCGATATTTACCGATGTCGAAGAAAATTGGGCCATTTACCGATGGCATCTCTGCTTGGGGAGGAACAAAATCTTTGTGGTGGAACCAGACAAGACGTTTACCGACGACTTCTGGGGATTTTGATTTTATTAACAAGAGAACAAAGAATGACCAGACATTTACCGATGACTAGGATGAGACTCGATGTTTACCGACATCGAAAGATGATGTTTACCGACATCCAAAGAAGATGACCAGACATTTATCGATGACTGGGGATGAGGAATTTATTGGGGAGATACAAACAAATATTCGCAACTGAAAACCAGGTACGACATTTACCGATGACTCTACTGGGGATTTCTAGCTGGGGAGTTATCAGACATTTACCGATGACTGAGGGAAAGACTCGATGTTTACCGACATCGAAAGATGATGTTTACCGACATCAAAAAATGACCAGACATTTACCGATGACTGGGGTGAGACTCGATGTTTACCGACACCGAAACAATGGTGTTTACCGACACCAAAAAAATGACCAGACATTTACCGATGACTGGGTGAGACTTACTGGGAAGAGAAAAACAAACATTTACAACCGGAAACCAGATAGGACATTTACAGATGACTCTACTGGGGATTTCTAGCTGGGGATTATCAGACATTTACCGATGACTGAGGGAAAGACTCGACGTTTACCGACATCGAAAGATGATGTTTACCGACATCAAAAAATGACCAGACATTTACCGATGACTGGGGTGAGACTCGATGTTTACCGACACCGAAACAATGGTGTTTACCGACACCAAAAAAATGACCAGACATTTACCGATGACTGGGTGAGACTCGATGTTTACCGACACCGAAACAATGGTATTTACCGACACCAAAAAATGACCAGACATTTACCGATGACTGGAATACTCGATGTTTACCGACACCGAAACAATGGTGTTTACCGACACCAAAAAATGACCAGACATTTACCGATGACTGGGTGAGACTCGATGTTTACCGACACCGAAGCAATGGTGTTTACCGACACCAAACAAAGGAAATACACGCGGGTGTTGACATGATACTTACTGGTATTACAAGAACGGACATCTTAGATATGTCAAGGCAAGGCTGATCACTTGCTGGGGGTCTCACTGGGGAGAAACAAACTTTCTGTCACCATCGGATGAGGAAATAAACCTCTGTGGGGATATCAATTCTGAATGCTGTCGAAGCATCTGTAGCAGACGTGCTGTGCTGATGTTGAATAAAGATGATCCGCCTCTGCCGGGGATACGGTCTGATGGGGTTAACACATGAATGCATATGTTTGAATTTTTCTATGGCGTAATGCTCCATATAGGATGGAAATGCTACGCAGTTTTGAGGATGCAATGATCACTATATGTAATGCAAAATGATGAGAATTCCACTGGGGCGTACACAGGACGACTGTGCTGAGAAACCTTCAATACAATCCACTGGGGGGAAACAAAGCAACTGCCGGGGAACCATCAATACAACTCTGCTAGGGGAAGACGAGGCAACTCGCTGGGGAGTAAGCAAATCACTTGCTACAGACAAAAGTAAATTGCTGGGGATATCCCAATCAATCCACAAAGATTCCGCTTGGGGAAATAAATGCTCCGCTGGGGAAGATAAACCAGGCAACTCTCTGGGGATAAGGCTCATACAGACCCCAGATGCGATAAACTCTGCTTTGGGAAATAACTGTTACTCTGTCGGGGACGACCCACATAATTCACAAGTAGAAACAACTCAGCTGGGGATGCAAGTATCGACCTGCTACTGAAAATTGTCGAATCCACTGGTAGGATGAACTCTACTGGAGAAATGATTGCTTCGCTGGGGAAGACATAAACAATCTGTAGCTAGGAAAAATAGCTTCGCTCTGGGAAATGACTGCTGGAGAATGCTCACAGGTGACGACCTGCAAAACGGAATAACAGATGCCCCAGGGGGTACGTGGACAAGATACGCTCAAGTGTCCTCAACATTCAAAATGATTTTCAAATGTTTTAATCTTTCTGCACGTTATTGTTTAGCCTTTATGTTTTTAGATGCAATGTTTATCAAAAATTCGGACGTTTTTGCAAACAAAACAGTAAAAGTAAAAACAGGAGAGCAATTTATCTGAATAACGACTTTTATTGATTGAAAATGTGCCTGAAAAGGAAAATACATTGGGAAGCAATTCCTAGGAAGAGGTAATTGCGCACAAAAGGAAAATAAACTATCCTAATGGCAATGTGAACACGGCATCCACTGTTTCCCAACTCTGTTATAACTCATAGATCATCAGTTTCCTCCCAATTCCTTGCTTTCTGAGAAGACTGACTGGACCGATCACATCCTTCGAGATGGCAGCTGACGAAACGTGACGAAATACAGATAACTCAGACTGTAGTCTTCGCTTTAATCCCTCTTTTGGCTGGATCGCCCTTTCGGGTTTTCAATCCACCGGGATACCCATTTTTGCCTAAGCCGCCCTTGCGGGTTTTCGACTTACCGGGTGTACAATTTTTTTATTTTTTATCCCTAACTTTTGCCCGAACCTTTTCTTTCTGTTTTTTGGTTCGCCGGGATGCCCATTTTTGCCTGGACTCTTTTATTCTTTTTGTCCAGCGGGTCTATTTATGCGAAGTATTTTTTGACTACATCTGAGTTAACAGGGGAAGGAAAATCTTCACCGTCCATTGTTGTAAGCATCAAGGCTCCACCGGAGAAGACCTTCTTCACAACATATGGACCTTCGTAATTAGGAGTCCACTTGCCCCTGTTATCTGTACCGGGAGGAAGGATCCTCTTCAGAACTAGATCACCAATCTGAAATGTCTGAGGACGCACTTTCTGATCAAAGGCTCGCTTCATCCTTCTCTGATACAACTGCCCATGGCAAACAGCTGCTAACCGTCTCTCTTCGATAAGGCTTAACTCATTAAACCTTGTCCGAATCCACTCGGCTTCGTCCAGCTTGACATCTAATAATACCCTCAGAGAAGGGATTTCCACTTCAACTGGTAGGACTGCTTCCATACCATACACAAGGGAGTAAGGGGTTGCCCCGGTCGACGTACGCACTGAAGTACGGTACCCATGCAAAGCAAAAGGCAGCATCTCATGCCAGTCTTTGTACGTTACGACCATCTTCTGCACAATCTTCTTGATATTCTTGTTAGCTGCCTCTACAGCACCATTCATCTTTGGTCTGTAAGGAGAAGAATTGTGATGTTCAATCTTGAAGTCTCTGCACAGTTCTTTCATCATCTTGTTGTTGAGATTTGAACCATTGTCAGTGATGATTCTCTCAGGGACTCCATAACGACAGATGATTTCTTTCTTGATGAACCGGGCAACCACTTGTTTGGTAACACTAGCAAAGGAAGCTGCTTCTACCCATTTGGTGAAGTAATCAATCGCAACCAAGATGAAGCGATGTCCATTCGAAGCAGTAGGCTCGATCTTCCCAATCATATCGATGCCCCACATGGCAAACGGCCAAGGCGGGTTCATGACATTCAACGGGCTTGGTGGTACATGCACCTTATCAGCATAGATTTGACACTTATGGCACTTCCGAGCATACTTGAAGCAATCGGATTCCATAGTCATCCAGTAATATCCGGCTCTCAATAATTTCTTGGACATTGCATGACCACCAGCATGGGTACCAAACGAACCCTCGTGCACTTCTTGCATCAACATGTCTGCTTCGTGTCTATCCACGCATCTGAGCAAGACCATGTCAAAGTTTCTCTTGTATAGCACATCATCCTGATTCAAGTAAAAGCTTCCAGCTAGCCTTCTCAGGGTCTTCTTATCATTCTTTGACGCACCCTCAGGATACTCTTGAGTCTTGAGGAAGTTCTTGATGTCGTAATACCACGGTTTTTCATCAATCGCAACAACAGACTCGGCTGCAAACACATACGCATGCCTCTCGAGTCGATTCACCGCAACATGTGGCACATGATTCCACCAATGAACTTTTATCATGGACGATAAAGTAGCCAGAGCATCCGCCATCTGATTCTCATCCCGGGGGACATGATACAATTTAACCTTCTTGAAGAACGTCAGTATTCTTCTGGTGTAATCTCTATACGGAATCAAATGCGGCTGGTTCGTATTCCAGTCTCCATTGACCTGATTGATCACTAGAGCGGAATCTCCAAATATGTCAAGTGTTTTGATCCTCAGATCAATGGCTTCTTCTATCCCCATGATACAAGCCTCATACTCAGCTTCGTTGTTGGTGACGTCGAAAGTCAATCTGGCAGCGAAAGGCATATGAGCACCTTTGGGATTGATCAACACTGCCCCAACACCGTTACTATTCATATTCACAGCCCCATCAAACATCAGTGTCCACTTGTCATCAGGATCCGGTCCTTCCTCGACAAGCGGCTCTTCACAGTCTTTCGTCTTCAGATACATGATGTCTTCATCAGGGAATTCAAACATCATAGGCTGATAGTCGTCAATTGGTTGCTCGGCAAGGTAGTCTGACAGAATACTACCTTTGATGGCCTTCTGTGACGTGTACTGAATGTCATACTCTGTTAAAATCATCTGCCATCGAGCAACGCGCCCGGTGAGAGCCGGCTTCTCAAAGATGTACTTCACTGGATCCATCTTAGAAATCAACAGAGTAGTATGGTTCAACATATACTGCCTTAGTCGGCGAGCAGCCCAGGCCAAAGCACATCAAGTTTTCTCGAGCAGTGAATATCTTGTTTCACAGTCGGTAAACTTTTTGCTTAGGTAGTATATGGCATGCTCTTTTCGACCAGACTCGTCATGCTGCCCCAATACACACCCCATCGAAGTCTCGGTAACTGACAGGTACATTATCAATGGTCTCCCTGGAACTGGAGGAGTCAGGATTGGAGGGTTCTGTAAATACTCTTTGATCTTGTCAAAAGCTTTCTGACAGTCATCATTCCATTTGATCGCCTGATTCTTTCTGAGTAGTTTGAAAATTGGTTCACATGTGGCAGTTAGATGAGATATGAACCTTGCAATGTAGTTCAACCTCCCTAAAAACCCACGGACTTGCTTTTCCGTCTTTGGTTCAGGCATCTCTTGAATAGCTTTGACTTTAGCTGGATCAACCTCAATCCCTTTCTCACTGACAATGAAGCCTAACAGCTTCCCTGATCTCACCCCAAACGTACACTTGTTCGGATTCAGCCTCAGTTTGAACTTGACCAATCTATCAAACAACTTCTGCAGATTTACCAAGTGCTCCTCTTCTGTCTGCGACTTCGCAATCATATCATCCACGTACAATTCAATTTCTTTGTGCATCATGTCATGAAAGAGAGTCGTCATTGCCCTCTGATAGGTAGCACCGGCATTCTTCCGCCCAAATGGCATCACTTTGTAGCAGAACGTGCCCCAAGGTGTAATGAATGTCGTCTTTTCCATGTCCTCTGGCGCCATCTTGATCTGGTTATAGCCCGAGAAACCGTCCATGAAAGAGAATACCGAGGATTGAGCCGTATTATCCACCAATACATCAATGTGAGGTAATGGGAAATCATCTTTCGGACTCGCCCTGTTCAAATCCCGGTAGTCGACACACATTCTGACTTTGCCATCCTTCTTTGGCATGGGAACAATTTTGGCCACCCACGGTGGATATCTAGTAACAGCCAGGAAACCTGCATCCCACTGCTTCTGAACCTCTTCCTTGATCTTGACGGCCATATCAGGACTTGTTCTGCGAAGCTTCTTCTTGACCGAAGGACACTCTTCTCTCAGAGGTAACCGATGCACCACAATGTCTGTATCCAGCCCAGGCATGTCTTGATATGTCCAGGCGAATATTTCCACGTATTCTCTTAGCATCTCTATTAGCCTCCTCTTGACAGAGTCTTCTAAAGCAGCCCCAATCTTGATCTCTCTTCTGGCGTCCTCAGTACCCAGATTAACGATCTCCAACTCCTCCTGATGAGGTTGGATAACCCTTTCCTCTTGCTTCAGCAATCTGACCAATTCTGCAGGGAGCTCACAATCTTCCTCACTCTCCTCTTCAGCTTGGTAGATGGGATTATCAAAATCATACTGAGCCATAACAGAGTCGTTCACAGTGGATGCCAAAATATCACCTCTGCATGTTTAATGTTTTGTTTTTAGAAAAAGATTTCAATAAAGTCACAAAAAAAACAAAAAATATTGCCATTTTTATTATTTTGAAAAAGTGAAAAACCAAAAATAGAAAGACAAAGATCTCAAAATTTGTTTGCAAAACGTCCTTTATTTATGATAATCATTTAAACATGATGAGGCCCTACAATGAACCACTACGCCTTGGGCAGAACGTAGGGTTTTCATGCAAAAATGAAAAAACAAAGGAAAATTACTCTGTCAGAAGAGTAACTTGGACCACTTCTTCAACCGTCCAATTGTTGATAGACTCCCCTGGTGCACAAGGGCGGACCCAGACGTCTATATTGCAGTCACTGTCAACATCTTCACCATCAGTAGCAAAGACATCTCCATGGTTCATCAGCCCAGCGCTGGTAAAGGTGCTCGGACCCACACTCTGCTCTTCTTGGAGAGGCTCATAACTGATTCCAAATTTGTCTTCTTTAACCGGCAAGTCAACCATCTTGCCCCAGCCCTCAGCTTTGCCGGAGTCCACCACCTCCTTGGCCTGTTTGTAGGATGCAATCGAAGCACCTGGCTTCCTCTGCTCAGCACAAGCTACCCTCTCAAGCGCCACGGTCTCAAATGCCTGGCACAGTGTTTCATGGATCTCGCCATCTACCTCGACATACTTGAACGAGGACAGGTGGCTCACCAGAATCTCTTCTTCGCCACATACGGTCACAATCTGACCGTTCCAGACATACTTGAGCTTTTGGTGGAGAGTCGACGAGACTGCCCCAGCTGCGTGTATCCATGGACGCCCCAACAAACAACTATAGGCGGGCTGAATGTCCATCACATAGAAGATTATATTAAAAACTTCCGGACCTATCTTCACCGGCAAGGTAACTTCACCAAACACAGACCGTTTGGATCCGTCAAATGCGCGCACAATAAGGTCACTGGGAGTGAGCACAACTCCCTCAACATCAATCTTCTTTAAGATCTGCTTTGGTAGGACATTCAGGGACGACCCGGTGTCCACCAGCACGTGAGACAATATAGCACCTTTGCACTCCATAGTGATGTGCAAGGCTTTGTTATGATTACGACCCTCAGGCGTCATGTCTAGGTCAGTGAAACCTACACCATGCCTGGTGCTCACGTTGGCTAGTACACTCTCCAGTTGGTTGACGGAGATCTCTTGCGGTACGTATGCCATGTTCAACATCTTCAACAAAGCATCACGGTGTGCTTCAGAGCACAATAGCAAAGAGAGTATTGAAATCTTGGACGGAGTTTGGTTGAGCTGATCTACAATCTTGTAGTCACTCTTCTTGATGATCTTCATGAATTCCTCGATGTCCTTTTCAAAAGAACCCTCAGCCTCCTTCTGAGCCGGTTCCTCGTCAACAGCAACTTGTTTACCCTTAGCCCTAGCAGATGCCTCAGCATTAGCATCTCTCAGCGGCTGGGGAGCAAACAGTCGTCCGCTCCTGGTAAAACCTCCTGGTCCTCCAACATTGTCCACCACAGGACTTGCAACCACAGGAGTTCTAACCGGTGCACTGATAGTCACAGGCGCTTGAGCTGCTGGCCTTATCTGATTGTCAGCCCTCCGATTGCTGCGGTAGGCATTGTCATACCTCCAAGGAACAACCCTACTATTTTCAACTTGTCTTCTGCCAGACACACTGATAGTAGTTGGAGCACTGATGGTTACCGGAGCAGGAACGGTAACTGGAGCACTGCTTGCTGCTGATGTACCAACAACCCTCTGTCCTCGTCCTTCAGACAGCTTGAAGTAAATGGTGACAGTAGACACTGACCCATTATCTTTGACGGCCCTACTGAACTGGAGACGGCCTTCATCAATCAGCTTTTGAATACCAGTCTTCAACTGGTCACACCCATTATCAGCTTCAGAACAACCCAAACAATCTTCAACACAGCCCGGGTAGACACCCTCCTTCAACAGACGGCTCTTGACTACCAGCAAAGAAGTCTGAACATCATTGACATCAACAACTAAATCTTTAGCTTCTCTTCCTTCAATATTATTCACCCTATGCCCACCATGCTGAGGCATAGGATTGTTCACCACATTCGGTACCGGCGCAAAGTTGATCGCTTTGGCATCGATCAAGTCTTGTACCTTATGCTGCAGAGCCCGACATCTCTCAGTATGGTGGCCTGGTGCCCCAGAATGAAAGTCACATCGGACGTTCGCATCATAACCGGGAGGCAACACTGTTGGAGTAGCCATTGTACGCAGCTCTACAAACCCTAACCGGAGTAGTTCGGGTAATAATTCTGCGTAAGACATAGGCAGTGGGTCAAATCTTCTATCAGCCTGCAATCTCTGCCTTGGCTGAAAAGGACGTTGCTGTTGTTGCTGTTGTTGTTGTTGTTGAACCCTCGGTTGTTGTTGTTGACGAGGTTGAGGTGCAGGAATAGTCACTGCAGCCACCGGACGATATTGATCTCTGTTTGCATTTGCTCTGTACACACCCCCTCTGTGTTGTACAGCATTGGTCTCTCCTTCTCTACGGCGAGGTGCCCCAGAGAAGGGTTTCTTTGATGACGAAGAAGAACCCGCATCATGAATCCTTCCAGCCTTGATTAAACTTTCAGTTCTTTCGCCACAGATGACGACATCAGAAAAACTTCCGAATGGGAAGCTTCCCATCCGGTCCATATACACACCTTGCAGAGTGCTGATAAACATGTCTGTCAACTCCCTTTCCAGCATAGGGGGTTGAACTCTTGCAGCCAGCTCGCGCCATCTCTGGGCGTACTCTTTAAAGCTTTCGTTATTTTTCTGACATAGACTCTGCAGCTGAGTCCTGGTCGGAGCCATGTCCATATTATGCTTGTACTGTCTGAGGAAAGCTTCACCCAGATCTCTCCAGCATCTGATTGAATCCCGCTTCAATTCCATATACCAATCCAAAGACGCCCCAGATAGGCTGTCTTGGAAAAAATACATCCACATCTTCTCATCATCAGTGTATGCGGAGATTTTTCTATAGTATGCCTGCACATGGGTGCGAGGGCAGGAGGTACCGTTGTATTTGTCAAATGACGGTGCCTTGAATTTGTGCGGGATTCTCAAGCCTTCAACCAATCCCATGTTTGTAACATCAAAACCGAGGGAGTTTTGACATTCCATTGCCCGGATCTTCTCAGCAAGGGCCTCAACTTTACGATCTCTCGCATCATTTCTGCCCAAAATGTCTTCGTCTTCGCTGAGTAGAGTAAACATATCCTCTTGTCTGTCAACAATCGGAATTCGGTTACGAGCCGGAGCATGGATTACCCTGGCATTAGCAGCATCGGGAGAAATTGGTTGACCGTTAACTCGAATACCCCTCAACTCTTCTCCTTCAGCATAGTTGTTGACGGGAATAGCAGCAGCAGGAGTGTCATTAATCGGGCCTCCCTCTGGCAGAGCCTGGTTGGGCGGTGGAATTACAGCTTCTTGCCTCTGAACCAGTGCTCGGAGTTCTTCTTGTCCTTGTGCAACCCCTTGCATCATGTGAATGAACTGGGCCATGTTAGCCCTCATCTCAGCTAACTCGGCTTGTACTTGATCCATATTGCGTTGATGGTTGAGTCGCGTTGAGTAGCGGTGCGGTCTCTGATCAGCTATCCTGCCTGGACACAGGAACCAAAGTGAGATGATGGCACAAGAACACCTGTTATGCAAATGATATGAGTATGATGTTAATGATGTGTATGATGCACATGATATGCTCATTTCTCAGGCATTCAAAGAGCCTGACCCATCCTCAGAAGATGGCAACCTGCAGCAACAAGAGAACAATACAGATACAGGGAAAAATGAGAACAACAGGGAAATATTGACAACCCTATCTATACATAAGGGTAAAAAGGTCAATACAAACAAGTCAACAGAATATTCGAATAAACAGAGTACAAAGAAATGAATCCCATCCAACAAGCCTGGAGGTGATTCTCAACAAAAAGATCCAAAAGACGGAGTACAAGCAAATGAATCCCATCCAACAGTCCTGGAGGTGATTCTCAACAAATACATCAAAGATACAAACTAAGACAGACGGTCTTCCGGAATGAGAGTCTTCAGGTAATGGCACTGGTCTATCAACAGTGTGCATTCTGAACATTCTGGTAGAGGGGTGATCTTCTCCTTCAATTGTCTTCTGAGCTCTAAAACTTCTCCTCCAAGATAGTCCTCTGATGTCTGTCTCAAATCAACCTCTTTCTTCAATTGAATGTCTTTGTCTATGAGTTGCTTCTCTAGGTCTCTGATCTTCTTCTGATAGTTGGTTTCTGCTCTCTGTAGTCTCAAACATTCCCTATGCTCTGCATCCAACATGGATTCCATCTCCTCATAGGATCTCTTCCTGCTCCTTGCTCTGCTAGCATCCTCTCCTTGCACTTCCCTGAGTTGATGGGCCAAGTGCAACCGATCAACTTTAGCTTTGTACAACTCCATCTGAGTGTCTTGCTCCTTCTCCCTCAAACGACGACTCTCCATCAGAGCTTGCTTATAGTGCTCAGCAGGCACACTATCAGCAAGAATCAAGGGTGGTTGCTCCTGCAACGGCTCCATCCTATCGTAGGGTAGCAACAAAGTTTCCACTCTCTTCTTTACCCAATCGGTGTAATCGGGCATTGCAATGGCAAACTTCTTCCCTAAGACGGATCCATCCTTTACACCAACAGATCTCCACGCTCTTCCTATCTGCTCCAATCTAGCAGGGTCATCTTTCTTCTCAAAATACACGCTCTCAACTAGCTCAGCTTCAAGCGGTCTTCTACTCATAACAAACCCTAACTGGCGAAGAGAAAGAACTGGATTATAGTTGATACAGCCTTTGGTCCCCACGAGTGGCACATTCCGGAATTCACCACAACTCATGATAACATTCTTCACATCCATCCGGTACGACTGCCATCTGACGTCATAAGAAGTGAGTGACATGACCCTCTGAGTCCACTTAAGAGTGCTCTGGGTATCCACAAAGGGTCCACTGACAGGCAGGAGTGACATAAACCATCTGAACAGGAGAGGTAGACAGCACTTGATGGCTCCACCCTTACCATGCCTACTGTGGATGGCATAGTAAGTGTCAGCTAAAAGAGTGGGGATCGGATTTCCTTTGATGAAGATACTGATAGCAGCATGGTCAATGAAATTAGGCATACTTGGGAATAAGATGATCCCATAGATCATGGCAGCTAGCTGTGCGTGAAAAACTTCCCAATTCCCCTTTTCTGCTTCATCTCTAGCAATCCTCAGGAGTAACTTCAACGGCAGACCCATAACTTCCCCACAGGGCTTCCAATTATCACCAACTTCCTTGACACTCAACCGGAGAGCTCTGGCAATAATTCTGAAGTCAACCTTTTTTGGGACGTCCAAAAAAGGAATCTGATGCTGAATCGGGATGCTCATCAGGATAGAGTACTCCTCGAGAGTAGGCGCCAACTGATAGTCTTGAAAGGTGAAACATCTGAGCTCCGGATCGTAGAACTGAAGAAGTGTCTGCAGAGGCACCGGATCAACTACTGTCTTCAACACTGTCAGGATATCTCCAAACTGCCCAACAAAACTCTTCAGATGATCATCAGTCACAAGACTACCCAACTCGATCAATGAAGTCAACGGCTCACGATGAAAGCTGTAGGAACAGGTCTTCCGCTTCGGCTCTGAGACTGTTGCCATCTCTATCAGTGGACAAGCTCTGGAATGTACCTGAGAAATGATATGCATGCAGAGATTAGTTTTTTTTTCTTTTCTTTTTTTTTTCTTTTTTTTTTTTTTTTTTTTTTTTTTTGCGTTTCTTTTGACAAATAAATATGCTATGATGCAAATGATGCAGACTGGACTGGCTGGTTGTGCAATTCTGATCACTAGGTCGAAGCTTCAGTCAAAATTCAGAACCCAAATCCAACTCGAAAACCCAAGGTCAACTGAACACACTGTTGTCTGAACTCAAAGTCACCATCAGAACCAAAAGTCACCAACAGGTACCTGCAATGATCAACCCTTCCCCACTCACGGGTGTAGTCTAGGCCAGGGTAAGGTCGAGAGAAACGCAGCATAAATAACCTTTCGCAGAATACCATCATATACACACCCGAAGTATGTAACGATGATACCCCACCGGGGTCTGAACTGCTCGTGATATCAATGTTCCGCTAAGTGGCGCAATACCACCCGCTTCCCATGAATCACTCTATTCCTAATCATCCTAGATTTCACTCATGGTCTGGGTATTGGACCTTTTACCTCAACTGACTCCCACCCCACAAAGAAAAACAGACAACCAGCCAGGCAGGATGAATAATGAATATGAATGCAAACATTAATGCACACAATAAATGCAAACAATAAATGAAATGAACAAATAATGAATGCAATAAATAAACACAGCACAAAGCAACCAAAACCCTAACCTAGAGAGCGCTAGGAGAGACTCGCTTAGGGAAGATGGACCAGCACAGGTCAACTTCTCTTTGTCCCCAGCAGAGTCGCCAGCTGTCGCATTATGCGAAAAACCGGCGGGAAAACGAGAACAACAGAGCCGCCACCGTGCGTTATTTATCCCAAAAGAGGGAAAGGAAACGCTCAGAGTAAACCTGGAAAAGACGTGGTCTCGCGACCAAAGAGAATGGATTCGGGAGTCGGTTATGCGAAGGGAAGGTATTAGCACCCCTACGCATCCGTCGTACTCGACGGGATCCACTCACAAAAGGAAGGAAAATGGTTGCTAAAACGCTGCTCATACACACACACTGGCTGAAAGAGACACAAGAAAACAGACAAGACTGACTCGGTAGGATATCGTATCCTGGGCCTACTTAGTCTATCAGGCATAGACATCAGAGTCGAAGTAATTCGGACTGGGGAAACGACACATGCTCGCTAGGATATTGCATCCTATGCATACGTATCTCCTTGGACGAAGGAGAATCAGAGCATTCGTAGCTCGGCTGACACGCACACAAACAAACACAGGCAAAGGCAAACATGGAGCCTGAATGCCAATCACTGGGCTTACATCAGCATCCGAACCAACAAACACACACAGGAAACCAACTGCCAATCGCTGGACTTATGTCGGACTCCAACCAAAACACACACAAGGGTGGTTAAGACACAAAGGGTTGAAAAAGAAAAAGGGCGCCCGGAGAGATCAGCTCAATGTCCTGCCTACATACTTCATCTGGTATGAAGATCAGGGCGATGTAGTTCCCCTACGCAGGGAAAAAGGACTAGCCTAACCAGATAACAGAGGGAGACACAACACTAGGGAGACTACGACTCGAGCCTAGATGTTATCATGCAAAATCATCCCTAAGTTAAGGTTTCTAGCTAACTGGCACAGGGAGCCAACCTATCCTAATCATGACTTGCACAAGAAGCAAGCCACACACGCACTTAACTTGCACAGGAAGCAAGCCAAGCAAAACCTAACTTGCACAGGAAGCAAGTCTAAACTAAACCTAACTTGCACAGGAAGCAAGTCAAACAAACACAATCACAGGTAGCACACACTATATACGCACAATGGGCTCACACAAGGGTTAAGTTTTAGTCGAGGGGTCATATCAACCTCAACAAACAAACCTCTGGAACTGGGTAGATGTTGCTCTTAACCTTGACATTGAGAGCCAAGGTGAAGCAGATGAAAGGAGATGAGGGGTGTGCCTCATTGCTCTTATCCCTGGTCAGGGAGAGCATTTAAATATCAGAAAGTGTGGGAGTTCAGAAAGGGGGGAACTCTTTCCACAAGTTAGACTCTATAGATCTTGGGTTTTTACTCACTATGCATCAACACAGGTAGTGTGAGCAAGGTGAGTGACACACAGACTAGCAGGGGATAGATTGCTTATCCCTTGGGTTCTGCCAATTGCCTCTTCACTTAGGAGGTCTTTGAATATGTACAGGGACAAATTGTAAACATACACAAACATTGCCTCTTAAGGAGGACTTCAGACAGTTGCCTGGCCAAGTAACAGGCCAGGTCTTCCAGACTACATGAAGATCAGAAGTATACCTCAATGCAAATTGCTTAATAAGCAAAGAAAAGCAAAAGTTCACAAGGAACTGAGCAACTAAAAGCACCTGAAATAGTCAAGCAGATATTAGTATGCAACTTCAAAACAAAGTAAAAGGAAACAGACATCAACAGTTAATCATAAGCAAGTGAATGTGCAAGGCACAAGGCTTAAGGCATGTGAGCCAAGCCACCTACAAAACAAACAAGTTAATCAATGATATTCAAGCAAGCTCAATCACAAAGAATTGGTCTCATTGGTCATTTGTTGGTCAACCTGAAAACATGAGCTCAAAGGTGAGTAACAGGACCACAAGGGCAAGCCTAGGGTCAAAAGAGAATGAAAAAGTTAAAACAGCAAAGGGCAAGTATCCAAAATCATGTTCAAACAATTAAGAAACAAAACCAATTGGGTTCACATTCATATCAATCATCATCATCATTTCATGAACAATTTAGGTCAAAGTATAGCAAACAAAAGCTCATAGAAGTCAACAGCAAGACTTGAATCAAAAGCAATCTCAAACATTTCCAAAAATCACCAAATAAATCATGATCAATCATAACACATAGCATGGTAAGCATGTCAAATTTCATCTCATTTGGACAAGAGGAAGGCAGTCAATGAAAATCAGAAAGGCAAGGCAATTTTGAACATGCTCAAAGAAGTCAACCAAACATGCATCAACTTGAAAAATTCATAAATCAGAGATGGCATAAGATAAATGAATGGGACTAAAACCATGGCAAAGCTTAGGATGTCTAGTAATCTCATGTAAAATTTCATGTCCATCTAATAAAGGATGAGCATTTCACAAAACAAATGGGCACAAGTGTCACACAAAGTCAACATATGATCAAACAGGGGACAAAAATCTCAATCAAATGGAAAATGCCATAAACAAATCCACAAAAAATCACATATAAACTAGACATACTCAAGCTCAATCATGCAAAAATTCAATCCATTTTGAGGTCAATAGGCATGGTTATAAAAAATCAACAAGTTGCACATCAATGGTGTGACACAAATTGTCACACCCTACTTCAGAAAATCACAACTCAAAGACCAGAAATGAGAAATTCGTGACCTTTATACCAAAATCACCATGGATGTGTCTAGTTTGTGCACAAAAAATTTCAAAGTCAAAGGATAAAGCATGACTATTTCACAAATGATTTGGTAAAATGTGCAAAATATTGATACATGTCACAAACCCTAATGCCAAATAAAATTCATCCATCCAAAAATTCTGGAAAAAAATATGACAAAATAATAGAGATCATGATGAAGACAATGCAAAAATTCCCATCAATTTTGGATTTAAAACAAAGGAGTTATGATTTTTACAAGATGAAGATCAAAAATGAAATAAACATTGAAAATGACATTAGTTTAATAGGACACATGCCACGGCCGATGGCAATTTTGAAAATACTTGGAGAACTAAACAAAACGCGGCGTTTCGGGCAGAACAATGAAATGTTTTGATTGGCCAGCATGGGTGAACAGCAACATGCATACGTGAATAGGACAAAAAATCTGGGCAACTTCAAGGAGGATTAGGGTTTATAGCACAGTAGCATCATCTTCACCACTTCAAATCGACTCAAAAAAATTGTGCCCAGAAATCGAAATTAAGTATACCAAAATGATCAGCAAGCTATCAACATTACAAATCCACCATCCATTTTCCTTAAAACACACTACAAATCATGAATCGAGCAAAAACAATATGCAACATCAAACTTTAAAACAACATAACTTCACAAATACTCAACCATTTTCATCAACTCAAAGCTTATAATGACCAGGGTACTGAGATCTACACATTGCATATCATGATTTTGAGAAATTGGAGATTCGAGTTCTTACTTGATTTTGAAGAAATGAATGAAACAGTCGTGTTTTGATGATGCCTTGCTGAAACAGTTGCTCCAAAGTCCTTCAAATGATGAATGATGCAAAGGGTTTGGCTCAAAGAAGCTTGGAATGGATGCAAACAACTTCTGCCATTAAAGGAGTTTGAAGAAAACAGTCGAGCAAATGGCTTTCCAGTTGATGTGTGATGGTTGAAATGGGCTCAAGATGGAGAGAAATGATGAAGCAAGCAAGGCCAGGCTCGAGGGTTTTGCAATTTTCCAAAGAAAAGTTCAAAATGCCAAATGTCAAAATTGAGAGAGTGAGAGAGTTCTGTCTAATTCAGAGGCTGCTAGGGTTCTCTTCTGGCAGAAAATGATCTTTATATCCTCTGTTTAAGGTTGCATAAGCAAGGTGCTAATCACATTTTGTTTTAAAATCAAAATTGCTAATTGGCCACTTTTGTCCACATGGTGAGGTGTAATGGCAAGAGCACGAAAATGGGCCTTCCAACAAGTCATAAACAACATATCTGAACATATTTGAATGGCAAAATTGGTTAGAAATGGTTATATCAAAAAGTCAAAAATTCACTTCACTTAAAAATAATTCAAGTGAGTCAAAAAAGGCCATTTTGATCCATGAGGTTTTGGTGCATGAGGGTTACATTTTTGGAAAGAGGAGGTCAAATGTGACTTGTTGGAAAAAACCTCACCAAATTTGGCCAAATGGTTTGAGAGATATGGCCTTTTGAAGTTCAAGAATTTTTGAAAATGAATTGATCATATCTTGCCAACCATACATGGGAATTGAGATTTCTTGGACTTTTTGGAAATGGGAGAACAAGATCTTCAACTTTCATGTTGGGCAAAAATTCATTTGAAGCTTGTATCGTGATGTAAGTTTAGGCTCAAGAAGTTTCCATTTTTGGCAGTTAAAATTACAGGTCCAGTTTCTATTTTTGGAAATTTCTGATTTGGCTTCAAATTCTTCAATAATGATGTTTGCCATGATATATGAGGCCTATTTGGACATGAATAAGCTCTCTCAAACCAAATCCATCCATCAAAACCATAAAATCAAACCCAGTTGACCAAGTTTGACTTTTTAGGGTTTCTGACTGATTGTGCATTGACTGATGACCTCTGAGCATCCAATCTTTGACCAAAACTCTTCAAATGGATCCCCAAGTCATGTGAACATGTTGGACCAACCCTAGGGCCTTGGCTCAATGAAAAACTCACTTGCTTGCTTGATTGACTGATCTCCTGATCAGTTTGACCTAATTCTTCTGGTGATCTTGCACTTGGGTAAAAGGGACAATGCAATGCTATGCAGTGGACCATGTTATGCTATGACCTAATATGAGAATGTATGTACAATGATAGGTGCAAATTTGAGGTGCTACACTTTTGCATAGGGAATGTTGCATAATTCTAAGTCCAATGTCTCAGATCAACTCCAACAGTCCACATAAATCCTTTTTTTTAGAGTTTTTGTAGTTATCATGTACATTAAGATCATAAGACCACAAACACAAACAAAATACACAAACAAGTATATACAATCACAATATAGTCAAATGGTATGAATAAAATGAAATTAAAGTAAACAAGTTAAATGGTATGAATAACGGAAAATGAATAAGGACTTGAATTTAAAGTGAAAAAGGTAAATGACTTAAAATTAAAAGTTAGTCAAATGTTAGTTGATTAGAAGTTAGTATTGCTTTTGCTTTCCAATTGTTTAAGTCATTCTTTGGAGAACACTCAACCCTCTATTCACAAGCATGGATCCTTCAACCAAGACATCTTCCAAAGGAAGGAAAAAGGTCAAGTTCCCACACAATACTAGGAAAGGGGGGAGACTTACAATCTCACTTACTAGAATGTTATGCCTTTTGGGTCAAAATTTAGCGCTATGTTAAGAGATCATAATTGGACTTATGTAGAAGTCACAACTATTTGAGGCCGGGCCAAGATGTTTTTTAGTGTTAATGCATGTTAGAGATATGGTATTATGAACCATACTCCTAAAAAATACCACACTTAAAAGAAAATGGCAAAAAGGGGTGGACCTAATCTCATCCATACTTATGTTGATTTTGAAATCAACTAGCCTTAGGATATAGAGATATCATAGGTCAAATAAATGGATAGGGATAGGACTGGATTAAGATGAAGAGGGCGGGGGAATGAGATCAACACAAATTGGTCAAAGGAGGACCTTTATCAAATTAAAATCATTCATTCATTTTGGGAGATGAAATGTATATTTCATTAGTCCCCTAAATCCAATGATTTTAATTCAACAATGTCAAATCAAGCTTGACCAAGGCCCAACAACAAGAGTCAAACTCAACAAGTCAATAAAAGTGGCTCAACATAATTTATTTAAAATTAAACAAATAAAAATCAATATGGTTGGTCAAAATCCTAAAACCTCTTCAAACACCAAATAAATGGCCAAGAGATTTATCATAGGTCAAACAAGGTCAAAGGACCTTGGAGAAAAAATTTCATTATTTTTAGAAACTTAAAAGTATTTTTAAACAATTAAAAACATGCAAAAACATAATTAAATCAGGAAAAATATTAATATTTATCCAAAAAATGATTTTAATTCAGAAAATGAAAGAGAAAAATATTTGAGAATTTTTGGTGAAATTCCCATATTTTTTGGATCAATATTAAAATTAATATGAATTAATGAAAATAAGTCAAATAAAATGAAAATCAGAATATGCAAAAATACGTGGACCACTTGATCTCCCTCATTAATTGAGGTGGCATATCAGGTGGATCAGAGTGCGCTTTCCATGATGTTCCTTAGTCAATGTGCCACACGCGTGGTAATCAATTTGGACGCTCAAGATTAAAACAAAATAGAAGGATCCTGTGGTTTAGAGACATGCCAACACATCGCTGGAGCCAGAGCTCCGGTGTTCTTCTCCGGTAGACCTCATCGGACTGGTCCATCCTCAACCATCACCAAAATGAAAAAGGAGGACATGAATTTAAATTAAAAATGCTCAGGAGCTCAAATCTGGCCTCAATTTCACCTAACTCCAAGTATATTGAAAGATACAGGGAGTTGAATTTTGAGGATCATGATTTGAGTTGCTTCGGTTTGACCTCAAAGCAACTCAATCTTGTTGCCTATATTGGTAGGACTTCATACAACAAAAAATTATCAAGAATAGTGGAGAATTGAGTGAGAATCGAAGAGATGAAAAATTCAGAAATTCACCTTTACTGTAGGTTTAGATGGACACGATCTTGCTCTCAATTGTGCTTGGCCTTGCTCTAGATGCTTGATGGAGTGGAAATGGATCAAGAAAGAATCAAGACTATTGGAGTTTTTAATCTCAAAATAGTGGGAGATTCAAACTCGATTTTCAATGAAAATCCTTAAGGTTATCCTTTGAATATGGAGGTTTAGGGTTATAGCTTCAAAGCTGGATTGCAAGGGTCCTTAATTCTGAGCATATACACTTCTATTTATAACCAAAGCCTTTGATATTTGCACACTTCTTTCAAACTTTCAAAAATAGAAAAATGACTTGAATGGATGCATGGGCGTGTGATAGGCCCACATAATGATGTATTCAGGTCTAAAATCATGTGCAAGCAATGCTGAAGTCATGTTAACATGTCATGCATTCATGTGTGGAAAGTGGAAGTTCAAATATGCCAAATGGTCATTCAACTTTAATCCATGTGCAAGTCATTCATACTTTGTCCAAATGGGATGAATTTGGACTTTTTGGAAAGGTTAGATCAACAAGAGCAACTTTCGTGTTGGACACATTTCCTTTTGAAGCTAGGATCATGATAAATTTTGACGTGGAAGTTTGGAAAATCAAACATATCAAAAAAAAAATCTAAGTACCAAGCCATATGTTCACTTCTTCCACCTTGAGTAACTTTTTTTATGGGCTTCAAATGAGAAACGTTACTTCGTCAAAGTTGTATCTCTCTCAAAGACCTTCAATTTGGTCACAAATTTGACCTCATTTGGGTTTAACATGAAGGATTTATGCATTTTAGAATTTGAGGAAAAACACTTGTTCAATGCCATTGACCCAAAATGACCTATAATGTCTCCTCATATCACATGCATTTAAAAGTTGAATCTGCTCTTCCTACAAACATCAAAGTTGAAGTAGACATATTGAATTTTATCATGAAAGTTGAATAGCTTTCATCTCATAGAAATTGAGCAAGTTATGGTCTTGGGAAGTTGATCTCCAAATTAATGTTTAGACAAAATGACCTATAATCTTTCACCATAAAAAATGACTTTCTAAGAAAAACTAGCTCTAGACTTCAACATGAAAGTTGTTTGGAATGTCATTTAGATTAACTTTGATTTTGGAATCATTTTCATATGACAAAAAGTGTAGGAGATAGGGTCTAGGGTACCCCAGTTTTGATCAGTTGAATTCCTCTGGTCAACCACCATGAACCAACTTGCTAGCTTGCTAATTTCTTGACTTTTGGGACTCATGGAGGTTCATATATGCATAAGATGATGAAATTTGAAGTATCCCTTGAAATATTTGATCAGTTAGTGAAGAATCTTGTTGAAGAAGTTACACAAGATACCCAGATGAATTAGGGTTTCCAAGGCAAACTAGCTCCAAACTCTTGATGATTTCTTAATCAAAATAACATGTGAAGGTCATGGGGATTCATATATGATACTTAGAGACATATTAAATCACTTCTTGATTGAGCTCCTTGCAATGAGGGTCTTAAACCCTAGATGTGAGCTTGATAGAGCATAGGTGAGCATGTGCACTACCTACAAAAGAGTTAAATTATACAATGACATATTTTTGGTATTTGGGTTAGTAAATTAAAGATAAATGAAGTATGATACAATCAAATGTGCTTGGTGATCTGTCCCAATGTAAACCCAATGAATGAGGGGTAAGGAGGATGCCAAGGTGTGATCCCAATGCTAATGCATATGATGAGAATAGCATGAGGGATATTAGGGTCAAAATTGGGGTCTTACAGCTGCCCCTATTTAAGAACGTTCTAGCTGAGGAGATGAAGGTTAAAATCTTTGTATCGACTCTGTAGAATGGACTTAAATAACAAAATATAGAAACAAATTTTGATCCCTAAAGGACCTCATGATGTATATGATACAAATGTTAAAATAATCTTTGTGGGGAAAATGTTGCCACAAAGGAAAAGAATCTGAAGAGACCGAAAGTCCGCAGGAGCATAATGCATTCAATAAGGAAAACTCACTAGGGAGACAGAGACTCTAGGGATAAACAAGTTATGCATAGGTGAGGCTACGACTTTAAATTGCTGGGGGGACTCGAGGTATTCCATGAAAATAAATCAATGGAAGGACTCAGCCGGGGAAAGAAAAAACATCTGCCGCGAAAACGGGTAGATCAGAACAAAGTTGAAATACTCGACCTAAGCAGGAAAATGCGATTCCTTGAAAAATACGCACTCAAGCTCAACTGTGGAAGAAATGATCTTCAACACAGGACGATCAAAAGTATATTATCCATTACCGGTTACTGGGTAAGGGTATAACAAATTTTGACAAGGAGGGCATTCGTTACCGGTTAGGGTAAACATATCAAGGATGACTCGCTGAGGGCAACCAGGGGATGCATTCATTACCAATTACTGGGTAAGAATGAACTGCTGGAGAAAAGCCAAATAGGATTTCTAGCTATCGGTTACTAGGCAGAAGACCACAAAGAAAGAGAATATTCGTCACCGATTAAAGTGAACATATCAAGAATAGACTCAAAGGGGAAGAATATCCGTCATCGGTTAGGATGAACATATCAAGGATAGACTTACCTGGGGACATTAGGAAGGATACCCGTCACCGGTTAAGATGAACATATCAAGGATAAACTGTCTGAAAAAGTAGGAATTACATCTATTAGATACTGGATAGAACACCAAAAAGAGGATATCCTTCGTCGGTTAGGATGAACATATAAGGATATACTTCGAGGGGAGAAATAGGAATTACATCTATCAGTTACTGAATAGAATATTGAAAAGAGGATATCCGTCACCGATTAGGGTGAACATATCAAGGATAAACTCTGCAAAGGGAAAAACAGGATTTACAACTACCGGTTACTGGGTAAAAGACCGCAAAGAGTAGGAAACCCGTCATCGGTTAGGATGAACATATCAAGGATTAACTCTCCGGGGAACGAAATAGGGATTATAACTAACTTTTACTCGGTAGAATACCAAAAAGAGAATATCCGTCATCGGTTAAGATGAACATATCAAGGATAAACTCAAAGCAGGGGAAGAAAATATCCGTCATCGGTTTGGATGAACATATCAAGGATAAACTTCTCGGGGAAACGTGAAAAATGAATCCGATGGGGAGAAAAGGGTTACTTTTGTCGGGTATTAGGCAAAAAGTAAAAATCTGCAAAAATTGAGTAGAATACTACCAGTTACTGGGTAATAGACTCTCAAGGGGACCAAAAGCATCTATCTAGGTAAGATCTAGAAAGAAACAGTCAATCAAAGACTCAACCCAATGAGGGTATAGCTCTAGAGGAGTGGTTCCATCCAGATAATCAGCTGGGGAGGAAACTAAAATAATAATCATCCATGAGGAAGTAACTCAGTGGGGAATAAGAAAGGTTAAATTCTTTCTGCTTAGGGGGCTGACACTCTGCAATTGAAAGAGGACAGACAAACCAAATCTGCGTGGGGAAAAAAAGTATACCACCGTAGCAGAGGATCCGAGAAATAATGAATCAAAAAGTGTATTAGTAATGCAATAATTAAATGAATGTATATGTATATGTATATGTATATATGATGATTATGCTGACAAAACAATCACAAAGGATACAAATGTCATTGGTCTGAATCATCGATATAATTCTCTACCAACCGACAAAGGGAGGCAAATGCAAACTTAGTTGTAAGAATGGAAACAATATGATAAAAAGCTCAGCTTTATTTAATAGAATGATAGTCTGTAAATGACAAGACTCTATAGATCTTTACTAAAGTTGAAAAATGGTAATTTACATGGAAAAGGGCTACATTAAATACATTGATCACTAATCCTTCTACCGCCTTCAATATCCACTGTGCTATTAGCTTTGGTTGAAAGATGAATCAGAACCAAACATTGTGCTCAAGAACGTCTTCAAGACTGAAGCTCACTAGGATGTAGTTACTTGCCATGATCCCTATTTTTGCCTAAATTTCCCCAAGACGGGGTAATCAATTTATCGAGATAGTTTTCTATTTTATGTCTCTAATTTTTTCCTATATCGCCCTTTCGGGTTTCAATCCACCAAGACACTCATTTTTTCCTAAGTCGCCCTTTCGGGTTTTCAACTTAGCGAGCTATTCTTTTCTTTTTAGGCGAAGTATTTCTTGACTGCATCAGCATTCACAGGACTAGTGAATTCTTCACCATCCATAGTTGTAAGAATCAAAGCACCGCCTGAAAATGCTCTCTTCACAACATATGGGCCTTGAAAATTAGGAGTCAACTTTCCCCTAGAATCTGGTTTGAAAGATAGAATCTTCTTGACCACAACGTCACCTTCTCTAAATACACGAGGTCTGACCTTCTTGTCAAAAGCTTTATTCATTCTCTGTTGGTACAACTGATCATGACATATGGCAGTCAACCTCTTCTCTTCAATGAAATTCAACTAGTCATATATGGTCTGACACCATTCAGCCTCAGCCAACTTGGCTTCCATCAAAACACGCAATGATGGGATCTCAACCTCTACTGGGAGCATGACTTCCATTCCATAAACGAGTGAGAAAGAGGTTGCCCCTGTTGAAGTGCGGATGGATGTACGATACCCATGTAAAGCAAATGGGAGCATCTCATGCCAATCCTTGTACGTCATAACCATCTTTTGAATGATCTTCTTGATGTTCTTGTTTGCATCTTCAACAACCCCATTCATCTTAGGTCTGTAGGGAGAAGAATTATGATGTTCAATCTTGAAGTCTTTGCAAAGAGCTTCCACCATATTATTGTTCAAGTTCGATCCATTATTGGTAATGATCTTACTCGGCACACCATAACGACATATAATCTGTTTCTTGATAAACTTCACAATAACTTGCTTGGTTACATTCGCATACGATGTCGCTTCAACCCACTTTGTGAAGTAGTCAATAGCCACCATAATGAAATGATGCTCGTTCGAAGCTTTGGGCTCAATCATGCCATTCATATCAATTCCCCACATGGAGAAGGGCCATGGAGAGGAAATGACATTCAACAGTGTTGGAGGAACATGAATCTTATCATCATATATTTGACACTTGTGGAATTTCTTCACAAACTTGCAACAGTCAAATTCCATTGTCAGCCAATAGTAACCTGCTCGCAACATCTTCTTTGCCATATCATGTCCATTGGAATGAGTGCCAAAGGAACCTTCATGGACTTAAGTCATCAATAGGTCTGCTTCGTTTCTATCCACGCATCTGAGTAAAATCATATCGAAGTTTTTCTTATACACTACATCACCATTCAGGTAGAAATTGTCGGCTAGTCTTCTCAAAGTCTTCTTATCTTTCAAAGATGCTCCAGACGGGTAAATTTGACTTTGGAGAAAACACTTAATATCAAAATACCACGGTTTCACATCTTTGACTTCTTCAACAGCAAACACATGAGCTGGCCTATCAAGACACATCACATTCAAATTGGGGACTTCATTCCAATACTTCACCATAATCATTGAAGCCAATGTTGCAAGAGCATCTGCCATCTGGTTTTCATCTTGAGGGATATGGTGAAACTCAACATTTGTAAAGAAAGTTGAAATCCTCCTCGCATAATCTATGAATGGTACAAACCGGGTTGATTCGTCTCTCATTCACCTTTGATTTGATTCACAGCCAAAGGTGAATCTCCATAGACATCAAGATACTTAATTCTGAGATCAATGGCCTCTTCAAGCCCCATAATGCAAGATTCATACTCAACCATATTGTTTGTACACTTGAAAGTCAATCTAGCTATAAACGGAAAATGAGTGCCTTGAGGAGTAATGATTACTGCCCCAATGCCATTGCCATATTGATTAACAGCTCCATCAAATACCATGCCCCAACAGGAACCAGGTTTTGGCCCTTCTTCAAGCAATGGTTCATCACAATCCTTCATTTTCAAGTATAAGATCTCTTCATCAGGAAAATCATACTGCACTGACTGGTAATCTTCAATCGGTTAGTGAGCCAAATGGTCAGCCACGACACTACCTTTAATTGATTTTTGAGATCGGTATTCAATATCATACTCGGATAATAACATCTTCCAACAGGAAATTCTCCCAGTTAAAGCAGGCTTCTCAAAAACATACTTGATTGGATCCATTTTGGATATCAACCAAGTGGTATGATTCAACATATACTGACGCAGACGCTTAGCAGCCCAAGCCAATGCGCAAGAAGTCTTTTCAAGCATAGAATATCGAGTCTCACAATCGGTGAATTTCTTATTGAGGTAGTAAATTGCATATTCTTTCTTTCCAGTTTCATCTTGCTAACCAAGAATACAACCCATACTTTCTTCAAGCATAGTCAAATACATGATCAAAGGTCTTCCTTCAACAGGTGGAGACAGAATCGGAGGCTCAAGCAGATACTCTTTGATACTATCAAAAGCTTTCTGGCAGTCTTCGGTCCAATCACAAAACTGATCTTTCTGAAGAAGCTTGAATATAGGTGCACATGTGGCAGTCATGTGTGAAATGAATCTTGAGATATAATTCAAGCGGCCGAGAAAACCTCTGACTTGCTTCTCAGTTTTGGGCGCAGGCATCTCTTATATTGCTTTGACCTTGGCAAAATCAACTTCAATACCCTTCTCGCTGACAATAAAGCCCAACAACTTACCAGAACGAACACCAAATGTACACTTATTGGGATTCAAGCGGAGTTTATACTTCCTCAAACGATGGAATAGCTTCAACAAATGCATAACATGTTCTTCCTCGTTACTAGATTTGGCAATCATATCATCAACATAGACTTCGATATCTTTGTGCATCATATCATGAAAAAGGGTAGTCAT
Source organism: Lathyrus oleraceus (assembly GCF_024323335.1). Lineage (NCBI taxonomy): Eukaryota > Viridiplantae > Streptophyta > Magnoliopsida > Fabales > Fabaceae > Lathyrus > Lathyrus oleraceus. The sequence continues at coordinate 236,211,194 of NC_066580.1, read as the reverse complement.
TGCTCTCTGGTAAGTTGCACCAGCATTCTTTAGACCGAAGGGCATCACTCTATAACAGAATGTTCCCCAGGGTGTAATGAATATGGTCTTCTCCATATCTTCGGGTGCCATCTTGATCTGATTATATCTGGAAAATCCGTCCATAAACGAAAAGACTTTGAATTTAGTTGTATTGTCTACCAACATATCAATGTGTGGCAGAAGGAAATCATCTTTCGGACTAGCTTTGTTCAAATCTCTATAATCAACGCACATACATACTTTTCCATCCTTCTTCGGAACAGGCACAATATTGGCCACCCACTGCGGATACTCAGCAGTAACAAGGAAACCAACATCAATTTGCTTATGCACTTCTTCTTTGATCTTTATTGCCATATCAGGATGAGTCCTTCTCAACTTCTGCTTGACTGGCGGGAATTCTGACTTCAACGACAATCTATGCTCCACAATCTCAAAATCCAAACCAGTCATATCTTGATAGGACCAAGCAAACACATCTGAATAATCTCAAAGAAGATCAATCAACCCCTTCTTAACCTCTGGACATAGTTGAGACCCAATCTTGACTTCCTTCACATCATCTTGGGAACCCAAGTTGACTAACTAAATTAGTTCTTCAAATGACTAAATGACTTTTTTCCTCGTGCTCAAGTAGACGAGACAATTCATCAGACACTTCTTCATCACTTTCTTCCTCTGCCTCAAACACAGGGAATTCAAAGTTTGGAGAAGGAGTAGGATCATTGTATTCTATGGGTTTAGAAATCAACCTGCATAATGATTTGAATTTTGATTTTAGAGAAGTGAATGGTGACCAAATATTATGCATATGGACAATTATTATTATTTACTTATGTTTTTTGTGATTACTATTTTTAGAAAAGCAAAAGAGTAAAAATAAAACATCATAGATGTGGATGAATAGAATTGCATTTTATTAATGATCAAATTGAAAGATGCCAAACAATCTTCACTTCCCCCTTAGGCATATGAGAAGGATTTTCAAAAAAAATAAAAGAAATTACTTAGAGCGATGCATAATAACAGGAACATCGACAACGGTCCAATTGTTGCAAGCTTTTCCATGCGTCACAAAATTGGTGCAGTCTTCATCTTCATCCCCCTTGATCATGGCAGCTAAGTGTTTTTCATTACCATGAATGAACCCTCCGCTATGGAAATTGGGTTACACGACTTTAGCCTTAATCACAGACGTCCCTTGTTGGAATCCCAAACCAGCCCTGCTCTTGTTCTCAGCGACCTCTACCATCCGACCCCACTGATCAGAATTTTTATCTTCAATAACTTTATGCGCGTCTTTGAAAGAGGACATAGGTGCCCCAATTCTCTTTTCCTCAGCAATAGATAGAGCTTGGAATGTGGTTCCAATCTTATCCTCAGCTTCAACATACGGAAAAGACGACAGGTGACTCACCAACAAAGCCTTCTCTCCACTGACGATAACAATCTTACCATTCTTTACAAACTTCAACTTCTGATGCAGAGTTGACGTAACAGCTCCAGCTTCGTGTATCCATTGCCTTCCTAATAAGCAGCTATAGGCCAGGTGGATGTCCATTACTTGAAAAGTAATTTGGAAATCACTCGGACCTATCTTCATCGGATGGTCCACCTCTCCTATAACAGTATTGCGAGAACCATCAAAAGCTTTGACGATCACGCCACTGTATCTCATCAGAGCTCCTTGATACAACAATTTGGAAAGAGTTGACTTGGGGAGTACATTCAAAGAGAGCCGGTATCAACCAATACATTTGACAATGTGTCCTCCTTGCAGTTCGTTGATATATGCAGTGCTAAGTTTTGATTTCTACCTTCCTCGGGAAGTTCTTCATCACAAAAGATCAAGTTGTTGCAGGAAGTGATGTTAGCCACAATTTGATCAAACTGATCTAGTGTCACATCATGCTCTACATAAGCTTCTTCCAATACCTTTTTCAATGCTTCTCTGTGCGCTTTAGAGTTCATGAGCAGAGACAACACTGAAATCTTAGAAGGAGTTTGGAGCAGCTGCTCCACCATATTAAACTCGCTCTTCTTGATTAAACGGAGTACCTCATCATCATCATTAGGATTCAAACTGCTGGATTCACCAGTCTGACATCTTGGAGCGCTAACCAGATCTACTACAGGAACATCAACCTTCTTACTGACAGATACATCTTCTACATTCTTCAGGAGCACTGGCCCAAAAACACGACCACTACGGGTCACCTTCGTCACATCAACAATGCTCACAATAGAACTGGTCGTAGGCCACATAACCTCTTAACCATTCTCTAACATAGTAGCATTATACTAATATGGAACATCTCTATCAGATGCGTACGGGACTGGACCCGCTAACGGTATTACCAATGGCGATACCGATCTATTGCTGACACTGTTACTACTGCTATCAAATTGGATTACCACCCTCTTTGGTGTCTTGAACACTGACACTATTATGTTGACGTCATTTATATCCCTAGACTGTTGAATCTGGATTACATTCTCATCCATCAACCTCTGGATATCTCTCTTGACAACTTAACACCCACGGGGGCTCACACTGCAGACTGCACAACTGGCGTGATCATGTTCACAATCATTAATAGTACACATGGTTTTATGCATCTCAACCAACGATCGAAGAATTCGTCGCACATCAAATACCCGGAAACTCCTTGGACAAGCATCTAGCATGTTGACAGAGGAATTACCATGAGCAGGCAATTGGTTTGCTTTCACATTAGGCGTACGGTCCTAAAAGGACACCATCCCACTCTTTACTAGCTTTTGGACTTCATACTTCAGTGGGTAGCAATTCTCGATATCATGGCCAGGGGCCCCTTGATGAAAGGCACAGTGGAGCTCTAACTTATACCACCATGGAAGTCGTTCTGGAATTTGTGGAGGATTTTTTGGTTGGAGAAGGTTATTGAGAACCAGAGATGGGTACAATTCAACATAAGTCATAGGAATCGGGTCGAAAGAGACCTTCTTCCTCTCAATGTTCTGTTGTTGTTGATGATTATTGTTGGTGTTGTTGTTGTAGTCGTTTGTTCTTTGTTGCGGTTGTTGTTGATGTGGTTATTGAACTTGCATAGATTGATTGTTGGAAAACACTGGAATAACATATGATACTTGATGATGGTGTTGACGGGGTTGCGGACTTCTTCTAACGTGAGGCCTTCTCTGCCTCCCAATTGATATTGCATTGGCTTTAGCTTCCTTCTTCTTAGCGAAACTGATACCATACCTCTTGCTTGAAGATACCCTTCTTTAGACAACCGTCCCTCACAGACACCTTCTTCTAACCTCATCCCCATGCTTACCATTTTAGTAAAGTCACTGGGGGCACTAGCAATCATTCGCTCATAGTAAAATGAGCTCAGGGTTTTGAGAATGATCTTGGTCATCTCCTTTTCTTCCAAAGGAGGGGTAATTTGAGCAACTAGCTCTCTCCATCTCTGTGCATACTCTTTGAACGTCTCCTTGTACTTCTGAGACATTGACCAAAGCTGGTCCCTATCAGGCGCCATATCCACATTATACTTGTATTGTTTCACAAATGCTTCACCCAAATTGTTGAACGTGCGGACACTCGCACTATCCGAACCCATGTACCACCTTAGAGTGGCACCAGTCAGACTGTCCTAGAAATAATGAATCAGTAACTAATCATTATCAGTTTGCGTCGACATCTTTCTAGCATACATGACGAGATGGCTGAGCGGGCAAGTATTCCCCTTATACTTTTCAAAGTCAGGGACTTTGAACTTCATCGGGATTTTAACATTAAAACACAGTTCCGCAACGCTTTTACCGAACAAATATTTTCCCCTCAAGGTCTTCAACTCCTTTCACAGCTCAAGGAATTGGTCTTTCATCTCGTCCATCTTCTCATAAACATCTGGACCCTCAGATGGCTTGGAATGGTAGATGATGTCCTTAACACGAGGCAGAGTGTGAACAACTGGAGGCGAAACAGACATGACCGGGATAGATGCCAGCATGGAAGAAAAAGTGGGTGCAAACCCTTCTGGCACAAAGTTGGGCGACATTCCCCATGGGAATCCGATAGGCATGACAGGCGCAAGTTGAGTGGCAGGAACGATTGAAGTAGCAACCTCTGATATGACAGTCCTCTAAGGAAGAGGAGTTGTAGGCGTTGGAGAAGATTGACTTTGAGCATCTAGAACTGACTCCATCATGGCAGTCAGGCGGGCGATCTCATCCTTCAATTCTCGGTTCTCTTGTTCCAAGTGTTCCATGATTCTCAGATGATTGGCGCATGTATCGTATTGATGAGCCAGCTTGGCTGAAGCACAGAAGAATAACCAATAAGACATCTTGCGGAAGAAAAACCTATTATGAAAATGATGCATGAAATGCAAGGCTTTGATTGTTTTTATTTTGAAGGAACATACTATTTTATTTTCAAATATATAATAATAACAATTGTAACAATTTGATTGACTATAAAACATCTCTTTTATTTATATAATTTGGAAGGATTACACTGAGTACAATTTCAGAAACCAAAATACAAATACAAGAGAAAAGGAAACTAGTCATCCTAAGCATCCCCTAACAAAAATATCATATAATTTGGCTGCAGGCGCGTACTTCCTTCGAATGTGTTTAATCTCGGACTCAAAAGATGTCTTCATCCGAGCCTTCTCGAGGACAAGCTGATCTACAATCTTCTTCCAAGCACCGAAAGGATGAGGTATACTAGAGGAAGATGAAACCTATAGCTCTCTTTGTCTCTTCACTACTCGGCCTTCCAGAAGTTCGATAAGTGCATCTTTGTCCTTAGACTCAAGCTGCAACTCCTCATGCTTTCTGCTCAAAGCATGGAACTGCTCTTCCCACATATCCTTCTCTTGCTTCATCTTGGCGAGTGCGTCTTCCAACTCCTCTACATCTTGGTTAGGGAGAGTTAACGACTCAACCACAACCATAGACATAGGTCTCTCACAAGCATAAGACATCTTCAACTCCAAAGCTCTCTTCTTCACCCAAAGAGTGTAGGCTTCCAAAGCTACACAGTTGCACGGACCAAGCTCGGATTTACCTTTCTTATGCACGTTATGCCAAGCATGCACCATCTTCTGCTTCAAATGTTGGGGATATTTACCCTCTTGATAAAAAAAGACCTTCTAACTGAGTGTTATTAGGTTTGACTCTCAAGGGAAACCCAAGTTGTCAACGAGCCAAAGCAGGGTTGTAGTTGATTCCTCCTTGTGTACCAATGAGACGCACATTAGAGAATTCACCATAACAATCAATAATATCCAAGATACTCAATGAAGAATCATACCAAAGTATATCATCATTAGTGAGAGACATAAGTCTCTTAGACCACCTTAGACATTGTTTGTTCTCCACAAAAGCAGGCGTCGGAGGTAAGTGAAAAATAAACCACTTGTACAGAAGACGAACACAACATACAATAGTTCTACCGCCTTTAGAATTCCTTAGATGAAAAGAGAAATACATATCACCCAACAAAGTAGGCACATGATTTCTAATCAAGAAGATTCTAATCACGTTAACATCAACGAAACCATCAATGTTAGGGAACAAAGCCAACCCATAGATGAGAATCACAAATATAGCTTCAAAAGCATCGACACTACCGGCTTGAGCAAAGACAGTAGCTTCCTTGATGAGGAACTCAGAAGTCAACCCAAACATTCCTCCTTTCTTCATCCAATGAGCCCCAATCTCAGACTTCTTCAAGTGAAGAGCTTCAGCTATGATATGAGATATGGGAATCTCTTCCAATCCATTAAAGGGCACTTTTTGAGAAACAGGTATTCCCAAGAGATGGGCATACTCCTCCAACATAAGCATAAGCTAGTAATCAGGAAAAGTGAAGCAACGGTAGAGAGGGTCGTAGAACTAAACCAACACGCTCAAGAGTCCTTCAACCACATCAGCAGATAACACAAATAGAAGCTTCCCATGATGTTATTTGAAATCTAAGGGATCTAATACAAAGGATGATAGCTTCCTTAGCTCTTTCAAGTCGGGACATCTGAAACTGTACTTCTTAGTGTTCCTTCGTCCATAATCCATGGTCTGAAAATATTTGCAAATAAAACCTCAGTTCCTTGAAGTTATTTTTTCATGTGATGAATGTTATGATGCACATGAATGCATGAATGCAACAATCACAAGTAGGGGATCACACACAAGGAAAACAAAGGTCAAGGGATGAATCAAGTCATTATCAAGATCAATCATCCATTTTGGTGGGTTATGGTTTTCACCTTATCAACACCTAAGTTCCATTGATATTGACAAGACTTGATTGGATCAACCAAGAATCAAGGGTTTGTTGTGAGTCACGAGCATGGAGTCAGGTTAAGAACCATCCTGAATGAGTGTACTAAGGATAAAAGTTGTAGATCATGTTCTAAAAAAGTTTCCAAAGTCTTAATTCCATCTATCGGATATTACAGGTTAGGATAACTGACTCATCAACCCATAATATTCTCAAGAGAAACCCGTCTGAGTAGAGTATCGCGTAACAACTGTTATTAAGTCTACACTTGAACAGTCTCCGCACTACGTCCTAAATAGGCCAAGATGGGTTAAACGTTCTACGGTCCTCAGCTTCTCGGACCCCAAATCAGAGAAAGTAATGCCTAACCACAAATAACTTGTGTCACATCAATATCTCCAAAAGGGTCTCCACTGAGTAGATGGGTCTCAAGCCAACTTGTTAAGGACTACTCCACACATGTCGAACATGACTATACCATCCTCCTATCTTAATTGCACTCAAGTTCGGGTTAGAACTTATCTCACCACTCAGAGATCACCAAGCACAACAAGCAGATTATATCATACAAACAAATATACATACATCAAATATACAATTATATACAGATAAAAAAGTAGGCTAAACCCACTGGAGACTACTCCACAACAGAGTCACCACTTAATTTCTTTGTAGCGGTAAATTCATGACCATTAAGCTATGGATAAACTTAACGTCAATTAAACCAGAGTAGCAGTCATGCTTTTATTGTTTCCAAAGGAAAAGGGAAAAGTATGAACAAAACCCAAAGATAAGAAGTTTTCAAATGAAAACTAATAAAATGCCAGATATTACAAGTAAGGGGGTTGGTTACACAGAGGGAAGGTGTTAGCACCCAAAGTGTCCTAGGTACTCCTAGGGAGCCCTTTTTTGTGTGTACATGTGTTTTGGTATAAAATGTTGTTTGTGATAAATAGAGTGTGGGGATAAGAAACGAATTCATTAATTATATTTTTGTGTTTGACAAGACCTTCGGACTTCTGCCTACGTACCAACATAAAATGAGGGATCAAAACCTCATAGTTCGTGGTAACAATTTCAAAGTGAAGGAGTTGCTTTTAATAAAAGTTTAAGTTTAACAAAGGCACAAACGGCCTAAAAAGGTTTGAATGAGTGTTAGTTTTTTTTTGTCTTTTGAAATTTTTAGTCAAGTATGGTTAAGTTCATTTACAAATTTGATTAAGAAAAGAGTTTGAAAATACAATGGCATAAGGCCAAAGTTTCTAATTTGCAATAAGGGTCAAAGTTTAGAAAAACACAAGCAAAGAAGATTTTAAAAGGAGGGAGAGATTTGAAATTAAAGAAGGTTGGAGGAGATGAAAAGACTAATCCTAAGCAAAAATTAAAAGTTAAGAGTTGAAAAGGTCTAACCAATGGTGTCGCATTACGCGAAAAACCGGCGGGAAAACGAAACAACAGAGCCGCCACCGGGGAAAGGAAACGCTCGAAGTAAACCTGGAAAAGACATGGTCTCGCGACCAGAGAAAGATGGGATCGGGAGTCGGTTATGCGAAGGGAAGGTATTAGCACCCCTACGCATCCGTCGTACTCGACGGGATCCACGCTCAAGAGAAAGGATAAGGTTGCTAGAAACTGCTCAAACATCACACAAGGCTGGAAGGAAACGCAAGAAAACAAGAGAAACTAACTCGGCAGGATATCACATCCTGGGCCTACGTAGTCTGTCAGGTACAGACATCAGAGTCGACGTAGTTCGGGACAGGGGGAAACGTGCTCGCTAGGATGTTGCATCCTATGCATACGTATCTTCTCTAATTAGAGAAGAATCAGAGCACTCGTAGCTCGGCTAACGCACGCCAAACAAGACCACACAGGAAACCGACTGCCAATCGTTGGACTTACGTCAGACTCCACATAAACAGGCAAACATGGAAACCGAATGCCAATCGCTGGACTTACATCAGACTCCGAACCAACAAACACACACACAGGAAACCAACTGCCAATTGCTGGACTTACGTCAGACTCCAGACAAACAAACACACACAGGAAACCAACTGCCAATCGCTGGACTTATGTCAGACTCCAAACACACACAAAGGGGTGAAAAAGAAAAAGGGCGCCCGGAGAGATCAACTCATCTTCTGCCTACGTACCTCATCTGGTATGAGGATCAGGGCAACGTAGTTCCCCTACGCAGGGAAAGAACTTCTATCCTAACCAGAGACAAAGGGAGACGCAAACTACTAGGGAGACTACGACTCGAGCCGAGAAGTTATCATGCATACCATCCCTATGTTAAGGTTTCTATCTAACTTGCACAGGGAGCAAGCTATCCTAAACAGCACAAGCAAATACATACAAGCACAAAAAGCAAGCACACACACTATATGCACACAATTGGGCTCATACAAGGTTAGGCTGTGAAACACAAGCCAACTGGAATCGGGTGTAGTTAGCTCTTAACCCTAACATTGAGAGTTAGGGTGAAGCAGATGAAATGGGAAGTGAGGGTAAGACCTCACAGCTCTTATCCCTGGCCTAGGAGAGCTTCAGACAAATGAAAGTGTGGGAGTTCAGAAAGTAGGAACTCTTCTCCACATATGACTGACACAACAAAGATCTTGGGTTAATATCCACAATGCATCAACACAAGGTGTGTGAGCAAAGTGAATGACACACTGAATAGAAGGAGATGGATTGCACATCTCTTTTATCTGCCAATTGCCTCATAAGAGGACTTTTCCTGCTTGGCACAAAGATAAACAAACACAAGCATTACCTCTTAAGGAGGGCTTCAGACAGGTGCCTGCCCCACATAACAGGACAGGTCTTCCGGACTACATGAAGTTAGAGAGTTATACCTCAATGGTTAAGCAACCAAGCAAAGCAAAAGCAAGTTCAAAAGAACTCAAAGCAACTTAGGTACCTGAAAAAATTTAAACCAATCAGTTTACAAGTCAAACAATCAGACAGACAACAGTCAATCACACAATCACACAGCTAAGCAAGCAATGTGCAAGGCATAAGCCAATAGGCACATCACAAATGACTTGGCATCAACCTACACAAAAACTCAAGGTTATCCAACATCTAGAGCAAACATCAATGCTCAAGTGAGGAAGCATCATTAACTATGGACTTGGATGTGTAAACCTGAAATCAAAGCTCAACTGTGAGTCACAAACCACTAGGTCAAAGCCTAGGGTCAAAGATGGAGAAAAAATTCAAAACAGAAGCTGAAAATTAACATGAATCAACTTCAAACACATCTTAAAACAATCCAAAAGGTCTCACATCAATATCATATACCAAAAGCATTTCATGATCAATTGAAGTTCAAGACAATTTTAAAGCCCAAATGTGACCAACCAGAATGAAAAATCTCAATTAAATCAGAAATCAATCAAATAATTCCAAGAATATTCATGCTCATCCATAACATCCATAATATGCATCACACAAAAAATCAGGACAATTGGAGATCAATAGGCAAGGCAAACACATCACATAAGTTGAACAAGCAACTGTGTGACACAAATTGTCACACCAACTTAACATGATCATAAAACAGAAATGATATATGATAAAAATACCAAATTAACATCAAAATGTCAAGCAAAGTGTCTAGTTTCATCATGCAAATTTTCAGATTTATTGGATTAACAACCAACATTTCACAAATGATATAGCAAGGCAAGGTCAAGATAGCATACATGTTCAATCATCTTAGCACCAAAAATAATCCAGCCAAGCACAATTTTTAAAATTATGATGATAAAAAAGTAGACAAACAATGGATCACAATGCAAAATATTAGAGTCAATTTGGATAAGTTTTCATTTTGTTATGAATTTTTAAAGATTGGAAACAAAATGAAATAAAATGTGACATTGAAATGGATTTAAAATGAAATGATTATTTAAATTTAAAATAATGGCGCCAACAGCATGAAACGCTGCCGTTTCATTTATGCGCTGGCATGGTCAACAGCGCAATCAACCGAGCGGACCAATCAGAACGCTGCATGGCATTCTCATGCGCCAATCACGTTGCAACCCTAGACAAACACACAGGCAACGCTTTTTCGTGGCAAAAGAGATCAGAAACTGTGGCCAAAGCTGGAACTCATCTTCTTCATCGTGGATCATGAACAGTGCAGATGCAGCAAGAACAATTTCTCCAGAATTCAAAATTGAACATACTAACACGTAGATCTTTCATCCTAGGTCACGAATCAACTAACAACTAAGCATAATTCATCATGTTAAGATCAAATCGAGCAAATCAAGTTTCATGCATGGATCTTTAAATCAACATTACTCAGCCAATAATGCAAGAAATTCAATGGTTCAAAGCTCAAAATGCTCAACAAACTTAGATCTACAGCAATAGCATAAGAATTTTAAGAAATAAAGATATCGATTCTGTAACCTCTTGGAGTGCAGAAATGGAATTCGCTTGATTCAGGCTTTGTAATGGCTCAACAGTTCTTCTATGATGCTTGTACAAGTGATGGGAAGAGAAATTGCAGCTCAATTGTGCACGATTTTGCCAGAATTTGGATTCACCATTGTTGCTTCAAGCTTCAAGAATGCTTCAACCTTGCACTGTTTTCTTCAACTCCACGTGTAAACCTACTCAAGAACAACTTAGAAACAAGGATCAAGCAAGAAGAATGGATTGAATGTGAAGAAATTGCAAGAAAAAAGTGAGAGAAATTTTTTGGTGTTTTGATCTAGATCTGAAATTGTGATTGTTTTTTGCTGAAACAGTTAGGGTTTTTGTTTTATACCTCCTACTAATCACTCCTTAATCATGTTTAGGCCAATGGTTAAGTGGAATTAACAAAATGTGGTGTAAGTGCAAATTGGGATTTTCACCCTATGCATGAAATGCATGGTGAATGGTGCACGAAAATTGACTTAATTTCACACCAAATTCTATTTTGGAGCTAAAGGCAATGGCACAATGTTCAAATAATTGACCAAATTTAAACTTCAATTTTTCCCTCCAAAAATCAAGTGAAATGGCAAATGTTTATACGATGATAATGCATGCCATGTAATGCAAGATTTGGAAACTAGAGGTCACAATAAGAGCAATGCAAAAAGAGCCATCCAATTTGGAGCTTTGGTTTGAAAGTTATGCTCATTTGAAGTCTAAACCACACTTTGCCATGATTGAACCATATCTCCTCAACCACACATAAGAAATCCATGATCTTGGACTTTTTGGAAATGGGAGAGAAAGATCTTCAACTTTCATGTTGGACAAAATTTCAGTTGAAGCTTTCTTGATGATGTAATCTGGAGTTGAAGTTGGTTAAAAACCTTTCCATTTTTGGAAAGTTCAAATTACAGGTCACTTGCTATTTTGGGAAAGTTTTGACCTGACTTCAAATTCTTCAATGTGAGTGTTTGAGATGTCAAATGAGACTTGTTTACACATGAATGAGGCATCTCTAACCATCTCCCACCTCCAAATCCATAGTTGAATTGACAGTTGACCTCTATTGACTTTTTAGGGTTTCAAATGAATTGCACATGGACTGATGAGCCTTGAGCTTTCAATACTTGGCCAAACCACTTCAAAATGATCCTTGGGTCACATGAACTCCTTGTACCAACCCTAGGGCTTTGATCTCATGGAGAATGCTCTTGTGGCCTTGTACAGTTGAATCTCCTGACCAGCCTGACTGATGACATGATGGACCATGCAAATGATAATGCAATGTTAATGTGAGATTAATGACCTAAAAAATGAAATGAATGTACAAATGGGAGGTGCAAATTTGAGGTGCTATAGCTGCCCCTATTCAATCAACTGGGAACCTGAACGGATGAGAGCAACGGCTGTCAGACCTTCAAGGTACACAGGGATTGAATACCAAAGAACCGTAGAAATTTGCACTCTGCGGGGATCCAAGAAAAGAAAGTTCACCAACGGCAACTTCCACTGGGATATGATATTTATCATTGAACCAGACAAGATATCTACCAACGACTCCACTGGGAATTTTGACTTTTTTTCAAAAAAAAGGAACCACATCCAAACATCGAAGGACGATGAATAGAAATAGAAATCACAACTAGACGCCAACGGACGACTAGGAAAAACTCAACGTTTATCGAAATCAACGGAGAGGTGGCCAGTCATCAACGGATGAATGGAAAGAAAGGAAAACAACCAGACGTCAACGGGCGAATGGGAAAAACTCAACGTTTATCGAAACCAATGGAGAGGTAACCAGACATCAACGGATGAACTGGGAGGAAGCGATGCAACTATACGTCAACGGACGAATAGGAAAAACTCAACGTTTATCGAAACCAACGCAGAGGTGACCAGACATCAACGGATGAACTGGGAAAGACTCGACCAGACGTCAACGGACGAACGGGAGAAGCTCGACGTTTATCGACACCAACGGAGAAGGTGACCAGACATCAACGAATGAACTGGGAGAAAGAGATACAACCATACGTCAACGGACGAATGGGAAAAACTCAACGTTTATCGATACCAATGGAGAGGTGAGCAGACATCAACGGATGAACTGGGAAAGACTCGACCAGACGTCAACGGACGAACGGGAGAAGCTCGACGTTTATCGACACCAACGGAGAGGTGACCAGACATCAACGGATGAACTGGGAAGACTTGACCAGACGTCAACGGACGAACGGGAGAAGCTCGACGTTTATCGACACCAACGGAGAGGTGACCAGACATCAACGGATGAATGGGAAGACTCGACCAGACGTCAACAGACGAACGGGAAAAGCTCGACGTTTATCGACACCAACGGAGAGGTGACCAAACATCAACGGATGAACTGGGAGAAAGAGATACAACCATACGTCAACGGACGAATGGGAAAAACTCAACGTTTATCGAAACCAACGGAGAGGTGACCAGACATCAATAGATGAACTGGGAAGAAAGACTTGATGTTTACCGACACCAAAACAATGGTGTTTACCGACACTAAAAAAAGATCAGACATTTACCGATGACTGGACAGAGACTCGATGTTTACCGACATCGAAACGATGGTGCGTACCGACACCAAAGAAAGAACACACACAGGTGTTGACATGACACTTACCGGTATCCCAGGGATGACATATACATATGCCAAGGCAAGGCCAGACACTTGCTGGGGATCTCACTGGGGAGAATCAAGCTTTCCTTTCGCTGCGGGTGAGGAAATAAACCTCTCTGAGGGGATTATCAATCCTAAATGCTGTCAGGAGCAACTGTAGCCAATGTGCCATACAGATGTTGAACAACGATCTGCCTCTGCCGGGGATATGGTCTGATTAGGTTTAACACATGAATGCATATGTTTGAATTTTTCTATGGCGTAATGCTCCATATTGAATGGAAATGCTACGCGTTTTGAGGATGCAATGATTACTACATGCAAGATGCAAAATGATGAAAAACTCCTGCTGGGGAGCAAATGAATTGCTCTGTTGAGCACACAAATCTGATTAAATTCTCCAATTTTGTGGGGAGACGCACTGTCGGGGGTGCCCTACTGATCTGATACTCTGGGGACGGCAGAGAAACCAACTCAATTGGGGAGTCTCTGGCTTGGGCGGGAGAAAGGATCCCACCGGGGACAACCTTCACCGAATCCAATCCACTTGGGGACTCCACTAGGGGAAACCTCCCAATGCTCACCTCTACTGGGGATAACTGCCAACCCATGAGCAGGATAAACTCTACTGGGGATAATTTCCACCGAACCTGATCCATTCAGGGACTTGCTGGAGAAAATCATCAACACAACTCTCTGCCAGGGAGATTTGCTAGGGGAAAACATTCACAACCCTGATGGAGAAACACATCCACAACCCTGTTGGGGAAAGGCATAACTCTGTTGGGGACATAATAGACCAGACCATGCTGGGTACAGGCATACACAACCCTGACGAGGATTATAGTACTCCAAACCCGACTGATGGGGATAGCAGTACTTCAAAACCGACTATTGAGGAATAAACTACTCCACTAACACCTCCACTGGGGATAGGGCAACCTTCAAGCTTGCTGAGCACACACCAATCTCGAATTTGATAGGGAGATAACAAACTCAAACTCACTGGGGAGATACGGCCTATTTGGCACGGAACAGCCGTCGATTCGTCGAACGCCGACATTTGTCATCCAAACACAGTGTCAACTTTCCACTTTTGAGAACTCCCAGACTTGTCTGGACTTTTCTGATTCATCACCTTGTATTCCCGACTTCTCCGTACTCCATGGAGATCGAACTCCTGGGATTCATACAAACTTTCCAGTCCTCAGATTTTGAAGAGTCTTCTTGATTACCCTCTAGGATCGTCGTCCTTCTTTCGCCGTCTCTTCACCGTTCTTCTATCCCTTGCCCCTGATTGGACTCTGCAGGGATCTTTTGTCAAAAGGTTATCCATCACAAACTGCAAGTGAATGAAGACATCTAACAGCACCTGCACAAGAGATCGTTAGATAAAAGCGTGCCCCAGGCGTGCCATAGTTCCAACACTTAGGTCACTCAAACTTTCCGAATAAGATTTTACGTTCTCAATCTTATAAGCATGCATCGGAACGGACCTCTATGTTTCAAAATGCAAAGATTCTTATCAAAAATAAACTGATGTTTTTGCAATCAAAGCGGTAATGAAGACAAAAACAAAATTATTTGACTGAACACGCATTTTATTGACTGAAAAAAAAAGTGGCTCAAAACCGAGTAACACACAGGAAGCAATCCCTGAAAAGAGGTGATTATGCACAAAAGGAAAAATCTATCCTAATGGCAATGTGAAACCGTGATCTCATCGGGTTCCAACTCGGTTACACCCCATATGTCCTCAAGACTTTCCGCACTTTCTGTCTTCTGAACAAGACGCTTCCGATTGATCTCTGTCTGGGATTATCCATGATCGATCTCTGTCGGAGATTATCCATGATGTGTTAACCAAAATATCAACGACTATGCTGGACACAGTTGTTCGTTTCAATCCCTCTTTTGCCTGGACCGCCCTTTCGGGTTTTCAGTCCACCGGGATACCCTTTTTTGCCCAAGTCGCCGTTGTGGGGTTTTCGACTTGCCGGGTGTACAGTTTTTTCTTTTATCCCTAGTTTTTGCCCGAACCTTTTCCTTTTTCCTTGGTTCGCCGGGATGCTCTTTTTTGCCTGGACTATTTTATTCTTTTTGTCCAGCGGGTCTCTCTTTACGAAGTATTTTTTAACTGCGTCCGCATTCACAGGGGATGGAAAATCTTCACCATCCATGGTCGCCAACAACAAGGCTCTACCAGAGAACGCCTTCTTGACCACGAATGGGATCCATAATTGTGTATCCACTTGCCCCTACGATCGTTGAGGAGGAAGGATCCTTTTCAGTACCAGCTCTCCCACGTGGTACGCACGAGGTCGCACTTTTCGGTCAACAACACGCTTCATTCACTGGGTACAAGTGCCCCATGACAAGTAACTGCCAGCCTCTTTTCCTCCATCAGGCTCCTTTCATACCGAGTCCTTATCCACTCAGCCTTCTCTAATTTCTCATCCATCAGGACTCTCCACAATGGGATCTAGACTTCAGTAAGTAATACCACTTTTATCCCATACACGAGCGAGTGCGGCGTTGCCCCAGTAGACGTACGCCCCGAAGATCGATACCCAGGATACAAGCTTCGTACTCAGCCACCATTGTTGGTGCATTCAAATGTTATCAGGGCAACAAAAGGAATGTGAGACCTTTTCGGCGTGACCAAAACGGCACTAACTCATCCACATTAACCTCCCCCCATCAGACATCAGAATCCGTTCGGATTCAGGGTCAGGCCCCTCCTCTAGGATCGGTTCCTCACAATCTTTCGATTTGAGCACCTCGAGATGTCCTCATCAGGGAACTCAAACTTCCTTGGTCGATAATCCTCAATGGGTTGCGGGGCGATGTAATCGGGCAATACACTCCCCTCGATTGCTTTCTGAGAGATATACTGAATATCGTACTCAGTCAACATCATTTGCCCTCTCGCCACCCGTCCGATCAATGCTGACTTCTCAAACGCATACTTGATCGGATCCATCTTGGAAATCCACAAAGTGGTATGAACCAGCATATACTGTCTCAGTCGGCGAGCAGCCTATGCCAAAGTACAGCAAGTTTTCTCGAGCAGTGAATGTATTATTTCACAGTTGATAAACTTTTTGCTAAGGTAAATTGCATGCTCTTTTCGACCGGACTCGTCATGCTGACACAATACGCACCTCATAGACCCCTCGAGGGCCGTCAAGTACCAGATTAACAGTTGTTCCTTCCACGGGAGACATCAGAATCAGAGGTTCCTGCAACTTATTCTTTTATCTTTCAATGCCCCTTGGCAATCATTATCCACCTGACCGTTTGATCTCTTTTTCCTTGTTTTCGGTTCAGGCATTTCTTGCATTGTTTTTTCCTTTTCTTTTCTTTTCTTTCTTTCTTTGTTTTTTGTTTTCTTTTGTTTTTTGTTGTTTTTTTTTGCAGGATCGACCTCGATTCCTCTTATTCGCTCATAATAAACCTCGGCATTTTACCGGACAACACTCCACAAGTGCACTGATTCGGACTCAACCTCAGTCTGAGTTGTCTCAACCGGTCAAACAACTTGCCCCGGTCTACCGGATGCCCTTCTTCTGCTTGAGACTTTGCTATCATGTCATCAATATGGCATTTGATTCCACGATGAATCATATCGTGAAACAAAGTCACCATGGCTCTTTGATACATGGCACGGGCGTTCTGCTTCACTAGAGGACAGTCTTCTCTAAATGGTAGCTTATGCACAACGACATCAGTATCCGACTCTGGCATATCCTGATACAACCAGACGAAGGTATCCACATGCTCTTTCAACAGGGCTACCATTTTGCTCTCGACTCGCCTCTGAAGTGGCCCCAACTTTCACTCCCTTTCTGACCTCGGCGGTGCCTGGATTGAATCTCTCCTCGTGCGGTTGAATCACCTTCTCCTCTTGTCTTAACAACCTGGCTAATCTTCCAGCAGATCACAATCTTCTTCGCCTTCTTCTTCAGCATGATAGATCGGATTGTCGATGTCATACAGAGGTGTAACCGAATTGTTATCAATGAGACCAGGAGGATAGTCACTTTTAAGGTCGGAACAAGACGAATCAAAAGGAAAGAAGAATGAAAATAAACATTGCCATTTTTATTATTATTATTTTTTTTACTGGAAAAATAAATGAAGGACAGGGAACACCGTTTTTAATCACAAAACCATCCATTTATTAATGATGCAAAATGTTGCACAATGAAACACATGAGATGGCCCTTACAATAGACCATTACGTTTCGAGCAAAACGTATGGCTTTCATGCAAACAAAATTGAAAAACAGAAATACTACTCTTCATGATGAGTGATAGTGATGATCTTGGAGGCCTTCCAGTTCCCTGGTACGCACGATTTTATCCACGACTCAAGCTCGCGGTCACAGTTAATCTCTTCACCCGCTGTACAGGCGTGACCTGGATCCAGCATTCCGGCACTGATGAATGTGAACGGTTGACGACGTCCTCTATTTTGTCTAGACGACTCTTGGTCTGGATGATAGCCAATCCCGAACATATCTTCCTTCACCACAATGTCTATGATCTTTCCCCAGCCTAGAGCTTCTCCGTTCTTCACCACTTCCATGGCCTGTTTGTAAGAAGAAATTGACAGCTTCTTCTCTTTCTCAGCTAGAATGGCATCTTCTACTTTGACGGTTTCAACTGCCTGACTTGGTGTTTCAAATTTTTCTTCGTCCATTTCTACTTCCATCAGCCTCTGAATCGTTTCCCCCATCACTACACACCCCTTTGTGGCGACGGCCGTACAACAGTTATCAACCCTAGGGAAAGCTCCTCTCTTCATCAGATGTTTTGGGACCACAGACACTGAAGTTTTTAACTGATCCCCCTCAGGCACCTCTATTCCTCTCTTGTCCTTTGACATCACCTTCATCCCCACGGGGCCTGGCATCAGCACGGGGTTAACATTATCATTCAGTATCTGTGCCAAACTGATAGCCTTAGAGTCCACCATATCTTGGACGACATGCTTAAAAGCTCTGCAACCCTCAATGTTGTGTCCGGGTGCCCCAGAATGGAACTCGCACCTGGCATTCTCATCATAGTTTGCAGGCCTCTGACGCAGTTCTACAAGAACCAATATCCTTGGCCGAACTAACCCAAGATCCCTCAACCTCTTGAACAGAAGAGCATAAGTCACGGGTGGCTTATCAAACCGACGATCCGTCCCCTTCTTCACATGGCCTGTAGCTTTCTGTGCTTTCTGTTGAGGTGGCGGTTGTTGCTGTGGTATAGGTGGATTACCAACAGGAGTGGTTACAATGGCAGCATAAGGGTGGTAACGATCCTTACCGCGCTCATTTTTGGCCTCCACACCACCTGATTCAACCTCCTTCTTGGGCTGACCATTGCCAGAGGGCTTCTTTACTACGGATGACGGAACCTTTCCCTGAACTTTCTCCGTTATCAGCCATTTCTTAATCCTCTCCAACCTCTCAGCCATTGCTTTCTGCCCCAAGGCGAGTCCTTGCACGACTTTGAACAACTCCCCCATCATCTCTTTCAATTTGAGAATGTCGGCGTTGGGTGGATCCATCAGTCTGAGTTTGTTGAGTCTGGCTGGATGTCTGAACGGAAGAGCTATGTGCACCGGTTAGATACTGACACCTACAAAACAGAAAACAGGTTAATATGATTCACAAATGCAATGTCTATCCGTACTAGGAATATTCTGTCCTTTGATTCTAGCTTCATTGAGACGGATAACATTTCAACAATAACATTGACATCTGGATGTCTCTCGACTAGAATCCCAATCAAAAATGGACCCTGAGTACGGATAGACATGGGTTAAATGTAGATGAATGCGAAATGGGAATGATGCAAATGCATGCAGGCAGGTCATTGTGTCATCTTCCAAGTCATCTGAGGATCAACTGTACTGAACCGGTCTCTGAACTGATTACAATCATCTGAGGGCCCGATTAACCATAAATCCAACTTGGGGAATTCCGAAATAAACGGAACCGGGGGATATATCACTACCATCATAGGAAATCCACTGAACGGATGACAACCAGATCCTTTGAACAAGTATCCTCAAATTCAACCCGGGGATCCGAAATAAACGGAACCCGCTGATAGATATCACAGACAGAATTCCGGCGTGTCAGAGATAGATATCCATAAGTCCAACTGAACCATAGTCACCATCAGTACCTGCAAATGATTCATTCCCTCCCCACTCACGGGTGTCATCTAGGCCAGGGTAAGGTCGAGAGAAACGCAGCATAAATAACCCTTTCATAGAATATCATCATGTACACACCCGAAGTATGTAACAATAATACCCCATCAGAGTCTGAACTGCTCATGATATCAAGTTCCGCTAAGTGGCGCAATACCACCCGCTTCCCATGAATCACTCTATTCCTAGGTGTCATAGATTTCACTCATAGCCTGGGTATTGGGCCTTTTACCTCATGTAACTCCCACCCCAACAGAGAGACAAACACAACACAGCCAGATGAATTTATGATGAATGCAAACATAAATGCAAACAATAAATGCAAACCATAAATAAATGAATGCAATAAATGAAACAGCAAAAGCAACCAAACCCTAACCTAGAGAATGCTAGGAGAGACTCGCTTAGGGAAGATGGACCAGCAAGAGGTCAACTTCTCCTGTCCCCAACAGAGTCGCCAGCTGTCGCATTACGCGAAAAACCGGCGGGAAAACGAAACAACAGAGCCGCCACCGTGCGTTATTTATCCCAAAAGAGGGAAAGGAAACGCTCGAAGTAAACCTGGAAAAGACATGGTCTCGCGACCAGAGAAAGATGGGATCGGGAGTCGGTTATGCGAAGGGAAGGTATTAACACCCCTACGCATCCGTCGTACTCGACGGGATCCACGCTCAAGAGAAAGGATAAGGTTGCTAGAAACTGCTCAAACATCACACAAGGCTGGAAGGAAACGCAAGAAAACAAGAGAAACTAACTCGGCAGGATATCACATCCTGGGCCTACGTAGTCTGTCAGGTACAGTCATCAGAGTCGACGTAGTTCGGGACAGGGGGAAACGTGCTCGCTAGGATGTCACATCCTATGCATACGTATCTTCTCTAATTAGAGAAGAATCAAAGTACTCGTAGCTCGGCTAACGCACGCCAAACAAGACCACACAGGAAACCGATTGCCAATCGCTGGACTTACGTCAGACTCCACACAAACAGGCAAACATGGAAACCGAATGCCAATCGTTGGACTTACATCAGACTCCGAACCAACAAACACACACACAGGAAACCAACTGCCAATCGCTGGACTTACGTTAGACTCCAGACAAACAAACACACACAGGAAACCAACTGCCAATCGCTGGACTTATGTCAGACTCCAAACACACACAAAGGGGTGAAAAAGAAAAAGGGCGCCCGGAGAGATCAGCTCATCTCCTGCCTACGTACCTCATCTGGTATGAGGATCAGGGCAACGTAGTTCCCCTACGCAGGGAAAGAACTTCTATCCTAACCAGAGACAAAGGGAGACACAAACTACTAGGGAGACTACGACTCGAGCCTAGAAGTATCATGCATACCATCCCTATGTTAAGGTTTCTATCTAACTTGCACATGGAGCAAGCTATCCTAAACAGCACAAGCAAATACATACAAGCTCAAAAAGCAAGCACACACACTATATGCACACAATTGGGCTCATACAAGGTTAGGCTGTGAAACACAAGCCAACTGGAATCGGGTGTAGTTAGCTCTTAACCCTAACATTGAGAGTTAGGTTGAAGCAGATGAAATGGGAAGTGAGGGTAAGACCTCACAGCTCTTATCCCTGGCCTGGGAGAGCTTCAGACAAATGAAAGTGTGGGAGTTCAGAAAGTAGGAACTCTTCTCCACATATGACTGACACAACAAAGATCTTGGGTTAATATCCACAATGCATCAACACAAGGTGTGTGAGCAAAGTGAATGACACACTGAATAGCAGGAGATGGATTGCACATCTCTTTTATCTGCCAATTGCCTCATAAGAGGACTTTTCCTGCTTGGCACAAAGATAAACAAACACAAGCATTGCCTCTTAAGGAGGGCTTCAGACAGGTGCCTGCCCCACATAACAGGACAGGTCTTCTAGACTACATGAAGTCAGAGAGTTATACCTCAATGGTTAAGCAACCAAGCAAAGCAAAAGCAAGTTCAAAAGAACTCAAAGCAACTTAGGTACCTGAAAAAATCTAAACCAATCAGTTTACATGTCAAACAATCAGACAGACAACAGTCAATCACACAATCACACAGCTAAGCAAGCAATGTGCAAGGCATAAGCCAATAGGCACATCACAAATGACTTGGCATCAACCTACAAAACAACTCAAGGTTAGCCAACATCTAGATCAAACATCAATGCTCAAGTGAGGAAGCATCATCAACTATGGACTTGGATGTGTAAACTTGAAATCAAAGCTCAACTGTGAGTCACAAACCACTAGGTCAAAGCCTAGGGTCAAAGATGGAGAAAAAATTCAAAACAGAAGCTGAAAATTAACATGAATCAACTTCACACACATCTTAAAACAATCCAAAAGGTCTCACATCAATATCATATACCAAAAGCATTTCATGATCAATTGAAGTTCAAGACAATTTTAAATCCCAAATGTGACCAACCAGAATGAAAAATCTCAATTAAATCAGAAATCAATCAAATAATTCCAAGAAAATTCATGCTCGTTCACAACATCCATAATATGCATCACACAAAAAATCCGGACAATTGGAGATCAATAGGCAAGGCAAACACATCACATAAATGAACAAGCAAAGGTGTGACACAAATTGTCACACCAACTTAACATGATCATAAAACAGAAATGATAAATGATAAAAATACCAAATCAACATCAAAATGTCAAGCAAAGTGTCTTGTTTCATCATGCAAATTTTCAGATTTATTGGATTAACAACCAGCATTTCACAAATGATATAGCAAGGCAAGGTCAAGATAGCATACATGTTCAATCATCTTAGCACCAAAGATAATCCAGCCTAACACAATTTTTAAAATTATGATGATAAAAAAGTAGACAAACCAAGGATCACAATGCAAAAAATTGGAGTCAATTTGGATAAGTTTTCAATTTGTTATGAATTTTTAAAGATTGGAAACAAAATGAAATAAAATGTGACATTGAAATGGATTTAAAATGAAATGATTATTTAAATTTAAAATAATGGCGCCAGCAGCATGAAACGCTGCCGTTTCATTTATGCGCTGGCATGGTCAACAGCGCAATCAACCGAGCGGACCAATCAGAACGCTGCATGGCATTCTCATGCGCCAATCACGTTGCAACCCTAGACAAACACACAGGCAACGCTTTTTCGTGGCAAAAGAGATCAGAAACCGTGGCCAAAGCTGGAACTCATCTTCTTCATCGTGGATCATGAACAGTGCAGATGCAGTAAGAACAATTTCTCCAGAATTCAAAATTGAACATACTAACACGTAGATCTTTCATCCTAGGTCACGAATCAACTAACAACTAAGCATAATTCATCATGTTAAGATCAAATCGAGCAAATCAAGTTTCATGCATGGATCTTTAAATCAACATTACTCAGCCAATAATGCAAGAAATTCAATGGTTCAAAGCTCAAAATGCTCAACAAACTTAGATCTACAGCAATAGCATAAGAATTTTAAGAAATAAAGATATCGATTCTGTAACCTCTTGGAGTGCAGAAATGGAATTCGCTTGATTCAGGCTTTGTAATGGCTCAACAGTTCTTCTATGATGCTTGTACAAGTGATGGGAAGAGAAATTGCAGCTCAATTGTGCACGATTTTGCCAGAATTTGGATTCACCATTGTTGCTTCAAGCTTCAAGAATGCTTCAACCTTGCACTGTTTTCTTCAACTCCACGTGTAAACCTACTCAAGAACAACTTAGAAACAAGGATCAAGCAAGAAGAATGGATTGAATGTGAAGAAATTGCAAGAAAAAAGTGAGAAATTTTTTGGTGTTTTGATCTAGATCTGAAATTGTGATTGTTTTTTGCTGAAACAATTAGGGTTTTTGTTTTATACCTCCTACTAATCACTCCTTAAGCATGTTTAGGCCAATGGTTAAGTGGAATTAACAAAATGTGGTGTAAGTGCAAATTGGGATTTTCACCCTATGCATGAAATGCATGGTGAATAGTGCACGAAAATTGACTTAATTTCACACCAAATTCTATTTTGGAGCTAAAGGCAATGGCACAATGTTCTAATGATTGGCCGAATTTAAACTTCAAATTTTCCCTCCAAAAATCAAGTGAAATGGCAAATGTTTATACGATGATAATGCATGCCATGTAATTCAAGATTTGGAAACTAGAGGTCACAATAAGAGCAATGCAAAAAGAGCCATCCAATTTGGAGCTTTGGTTTGAAAGTTATGCTCATTTGAAGTCTAAACCACACTTTGCCATGATTGAACCATATCTCCTCAACCACACATGAGAAATCCATGATCTTGGACTTTTTGGAAATGGGAGAGAAAGATCTGCAACTTTCATGTTGGACAAAATTTCATTTGAAGCTTTCTTGATGATGTAATCTGGAGTTGAAGTTGGTCAAAAACCTTTCCATTTTTGGAAAGTTCAAATTACAGGTCACTTGCTATTTTGGGAAAGTTTTGACCTGACTTCAAATTCTTCAATGTGAGTGTTTGAGATGTCAAATGAGACTTGTTTACACATGAATGAGGCATCTCTAACCATCTCCCACCTCCAAATCCATAGTTGAATTGACAGTTGACCTCTGTTGACTTTTTAGGGTTTCAGATGAATTGCACATGGACTGATGAGTCTTGAGCTTTCAATACTTGGCCAAACCACTTCAAAATGATCCTTGGGTCACATGAACTCCTTGTACCAACCCTAGGGCTTTGATCGCATGGAGAATGCTCTTGTGGCCTTGTACAGTTGAATCTCCTGACCAGCCTGACTGATGACATGATGGACCATGCAAATGATAATGCAATGTTAATGTGAGATTAATGACCTAAAAAATGAAATGAATGTACAAATGGGAGGTGCAAATTTGAGGTGCTACAAATGGGATGCAATCCAATAGACAAGAATGTCATATAGAAACCCAATTTCCCTTGGACTTTAGAATCAAGCAATATCAATTCACACAATATCAAGGTGAAGAGCAAGGCATCAAATAAAGATAGTCACATCCAAGCTTAGCAAATCCATGATCTTCTTCAAAATCTCCCATGTATCAGATGACATACTCCTTGAATGACTCAGAGATAGACATTAGACACAGGTTCAAAGTAACAACTTCATCAAGACCATGTAGCAGATGAACTCAAAAGGGATCTCAATACTTGCTTCAGATGAAAGTTTTCTTCACAATCACTTGGTTTCAGAAAAGTTGGCATTGGCCAAGTCCTTTTGCATAGGGAATGTTGCATAATTCTAAGTCCAATGTCTCAGATCAAATTCAACAGTCCACATAAATCCTTTTTTAGAGTTTTTGTTGTTATTATGTACATTAAGATCAAAAGACCACAAACACAAACAAGTATATACAATCACAATATAATCACAAGATATGACTCAAATTAGCAAAGTGAAAATGGCATTAAAGTAAACAAGTGAAATGGTATGGATAATGGCAAATGAATAAAGATTTGAATTTAAAGTGCAAAAGGTAAATGACTTGAAATTAAAAGTTAGTCAAATGTTAGTTGATTAGAAGTTAGTATTGCTTTTGCTTTCCAATTGTTTAAGTCATTCTTTGGAGAACACTCAACCCTCTATTCACAAGCATGGATCCTTGAACCAAGACATCTTCCAAAGGAAGGAAAAAGGCCAAGTTTCCATACAATACCATGAAAGGTGGGAGACTTACAATCTCACTTACTAGAATGCTATGCCTTTTGGGTCAAAATTTAGCGCTATGTTAAGCAATCATAGTCGGACTTATGTATAAGTCACAACTATTTGAGGTCGGGCCATAGATTTTTTTTAGTGTTAATGCATGTTAGAGATATGGTGTGATGAACCATACTCCTAAGACATACCACACTTAAAAGAAAATGGCAAAAAGGGTGAACCTAATCTCATCCAAACTTATGTTGATTTTGCAATCAACTAGCCTTAGGATATAGAGATATCATAGGTTAAAGAAATGGATAGGGATAAAATGGGATTAAGATGAAGAGGGAGGGGGAATGAGATCAACATAAATTGGTCAAAGGAGGACCTTTATCAAATTAAATCATTCATTCATTTTGGATGATGAAATGTATATTTCATCAATCCCCTAAATCCAATGATTTTAATCTAACAAAGTCAAATCAACCTTGACCAAGGCCCAACAACAAGAGTCAAACCCAACAAGTCAATAAAAGTAGCTCAACATGATTTATTTACAATTAGACAAATAAAAATCAACTAAAAATACATTAAATTAAATTATGGTTGGTCAAAATCCTATAACCTGTTCAAAACACCAAATAAATGGCCAAGAGATTTATTATAGGTCAAACAAGGCCAAAGGATCTTGGAGAAAAAATTTCATTCTTTTTGGAAACTTAAAAGTATTTTTAAACAATTAATAGCATCCACAAAAACAATTAAATCATGAAAAATATTAGTATTGATCAAAAAAAAAATTAATTCAGAAAATGAAAGAGAAAAATATTTGAGAATTTTTGGTGAAAGTCCCATATTTTTTGGATCAATATTAAAATTAATATGAACTAATGAAAATAAGTCAAATAAAATGAAAATAAAAAAAATACAAAAATACATGGACCACTTGATCTCCCTCATTAATTGAGGTGGAAGATCAAGTCGATCAGAGCGCACGTTCCATGATGTTCCTTAGTCAATGTGCCACACGCGTGGTAATCAATTTGGACGCTCAAGATTAAAACAAAATAGAAGGATCATGTGGTCTAGAGACATGCCAATGCATCGCCGGAGCGAGAGCTTCGATCTTCTTCTCTGGTGGACCTCACTGGACTGGTCCACCTTCAACCATCATCAAAATGAAAAAGGAGGACATGAATTTAAAGTAAAAATGCTCAGGAGCTCGAATCTGGCCTCATTTTCACCTAACTTCAAGTATATTGAAAGATACAGGTAATTGAATTTTGAGGATCATAATCTGAGTTGCTTCGATTTGACCTCAAAGTATCTTAATCTTGTTGCCTACATTGGTAGGACTTCAGACCACTAAAAGTTATCATGAATAGTCGATAACTGAGTGAGAATCAAAGAGATGAAAAATTCAAAAATTCACCTTCACTGCAGGTTCAGATGGACACGATCTTGCTCTCAATTGTGCTTGGCCTTGCTCTGGATGCTTGATGGAGTGGAAACGGATCAAGAAAGAAGCAGAGCTCTTGGAGATTTGAATCTCAAAATAGTGGGAGATTCAAACTCGATTTTCAATGAAAATCCTTAAGGTTATCCTTTGAATATGGAGGTTTAGGGTTGTAGCTTCAAAGCTGGCGCGCAAGGGTCCTTAATTCTGAGCATAGACACTTCTATTTATAACCAAAGCCTTTGATATTTGCACACTTCTTTTAAACTTTCAAAAATAGAAAAATGCCTTGCATGGATGCATGGGCGTGTGATAGGCCCATGTAATGATGTATTCAAGTCTAAAATCATGTGCAAGCAATGCTGAAGTCATGTTAACAAGCCATGCATTCATGTGTGGAAAGTGGAAGTTCAAATATGCCAAATGGTCATTCAACTTTAAGCCATGCGCAAGTCACTCATACTTTTTCCAAATGGGATGAATTTGGAGTTTTTGGAAAGGTTAGATCAAGGGGAACAACTTTCGTGTTGGACACTTTTCACTTCTTCCACCTTGAGTAACTTTTTTTATGGGCTTCAAATGAGAAACGTTCCTTCATAAAAGTTATAGCTCTCTCGAAGTAATTCAATTTGGTCACAAATTTGACCTTATTTAGATTTATCATGAAGGAGTTATGCATTGTAGAAGTTGAGGAAAATCACTTGTTCAATGGCATTGGTCCAAAATGACCTATAATGTCTCCTCATATCACATGCATTTAAAAGTTGAATCTTCTCTTCCTCCAAACATAAAAGTTGAAGTATACATCTTGAATTTGATCATGCAACTTGAATAACTTTCATATCATAAAAATTGAGCAAGTTATAGTCTTGGGAAGTTGACCTCCAAATTAGGGTTTAGACAAAATGACCTATAATCTTTTACCATAAAAATGACTTTCCAAGAACAACTAGCTCTAGACTTCAACATTAACGTTTTTTGGAATGTCATTTAGAGTAACTTTGATTTTGGAATCATTTTCATATGACAAAAAGTGTAGGAGATAGGGTCTAGGGTACCCCAGTTTTGATCAGTTGAATTCCTCTGGTCAACCACCATGAACCAACTTGCTAGCTTGCTAATTTCTTGACTTTTGGGACTCATGGAGGATTATATATACATAATATGATGGAATTTGAAGTATCCCTTTAAATATTTGATCAATTTGTGAATAAGCTTGTTGAAGAAGTTAAATAAGATACCCAGATGAATTAGGGTTTCCAAGGCAAACCAACTCCAAGCTCTTGATGATTACTTGATCAAAATAACATGTGAAGGTCATGGGGGTTCATATATTTTACTTAGAGCCATAGTAAACCACTTATTGATTGATCTCCTTGCAATGAGGGTCTTAAACCCTAGATGTGAGCTTGATAGAGCATGTGCACTACCTACAAAAGAGTTAAACTATACAATGACATATTTTTGGTATTTGTGTTAGTAAAATAAAGATAAATGAAGTATGATACAACAAAATGTGCTTGGTGATCTCTCCCAATTCAAACCCAATGAATGAGGGGTAAGGAGGATGCCAAGGTGTGATCCCAATGCTAATGCATTTGATGAGAATAACATGAGGGATCTTAGGGTCAAAATTGGGGTCTTACAGACTCTTGAGTGTATTGGTCCAATTCTATGATCCTCTCCATCGATGCTTCACTTTTCCTGATTATCAGCTTATGCCTATGTTGGAAGAGTATGCTTATCTCTTGGGTATACCCGTATCTAACAAGGTTCCTTTCAGTGGATTACAGGAGATTCCGAAATCTCAAATCATAGCTGATGCTCTTCATTTGAAGAAGTATGAGATCGATGCTAATATGAAAAAGAAAGGAGGGATCCTAGGTCTTATTTCTGAATTTCTAATTGGGAGAGTTGCTTCTTTTGCTTAAGTTGGTAGTATGGATGCTTTTTGAAGCCATCTTTGTCTTGCTTATCTATGGTTTAGATTTGTTCCCTAACATTGACAACTTTGTTGATGTTAACGCCATTAGGATCTTCTTGTTTGGGAATCTTGTTCCAACTTTGTTGGGTGACACGTATTTCTCTTTGCATTTAAGGAATTCTAAGGGTGGTGGAACCGTTGTGTGCTGCATTCCTCTTTTGTGCAAGTGGTTTATTTTGCACTTGCCGCAAACACCAGTCTTCTTGGAGAACAAGCAATGTCTATGGTGATGATGATATTGTTTGGTATGATTCTGCATTGGACGGCTTGGAGATTATTGACAGTTATGGTGAGTTCTCTAATGTGCCTCTTATTGGTACACAAGGAGGAATCAATTACAATTCTGCTTTGGCTCGTCGTCAGCTTGAGTTCCCCTTGAAGGATAAACCTAATAATGTTCAGTTAGAGGGTTTGTTCTATTAAGAGGGTAAAGATCCAAAAAAATTGAAGTGTAGGATGGTGAATTCTTGGCATAATGTTCATAGAAAGGGAAGAGTTAAGCTTGGTCCATGCAATCGTGTAGCTTTGGAAGCTTACACTGGCTGGGTGAAGAAGAGAGCTTTGGAGCTTAAGATGTCGTATGTCTACGAAAGACCTATGTATATGGTTATGACTGAGCCATCAACTCTCCTTAACCAAGATATAGAGGAGTCGAAATACGGACTCTCCATGGTGAAGCAAGAGAAAGACCTGTGGGAAGAGCAATTCCATGCTTTTAACCGAAAGCAGGCAGAGTTGCAGCTTGAGTTTAAGGAAAAATATGCATTCATTGAGATTATTGAGGAGCGTGCAATGAAGAGACAGAGAGAGCCGGAGGATTTATTTTCCTCTAGTATTCCTCAGCCTTCTGGTGCTTGGAAGAAGATCATCGATTAACTCATCATTGAGAAAGCTCAGATGAAGACCTCTTATGAGTCAGAGATCAGACGCATCCAAAGGAAGTATACTCCATTGGCCAGTTCAGCTAATTTAGTTTCTAGGGATCCTTAGGATGATAATCTCTTTTTCTCTTGTATTTGTATTTTCTTTTGTTTCTGAAATTGTAATTAAAATATTTGCAAGTAAGGCTTTATATGTTCCTTGAAAAATAAAAATAAAAACATTGCATTTCATGCATCATTTGCATAACAGGTTTCTTCATCCAGATGTCTTATTGTTCTTTGTCTTTGTATCAGACAAGCTGACTCATCACTACAATACTCACGCTAATCGTAAAAGAAGAATGGATAATTTGGAACAAGCGAACCTAGAGCTCAAGGAATAATTTGCCATACTCACCGCTCTAATGAAGTTTCTCATTGATGCTTAGAATCAACCATCTTAAACTCCTGCAACTCCTCCTCAAAGGACTATCATTTCTAAGATAATTGCAACACTAGTGTATGTTGTTCCTGCCAGCCAGCCTGCACAAGCAATGCCAGCCGGATTCCTGTGATGAATGCCTCCAAATTTTATGCCTGAAAGGTTATGCTCCGACTTTTGGTCCAATACCGACATCTAGCCCGATCATGTTTGTTCCTCCTCTTGTGGTACATGTTATGCCATGTGTTGATGAAACCATTTATCATTCTGAGCCGTCTGAGGGCCCTGATGTGTATGAGAAAATGGATGCGATGAAAGACCAATTTCAAGAGCTGAGAAAAGAACTGAAGACCCTTAGAGGTAAAGACCTGTTTGGGAAAAGTGTTGTTGAACCTTGCCTTGTGCCGAACGTGAAAATCCCTGCCAAATTCAAGCTCTCAGACTTTAAGAAGTATAAAGGGAATACTTGTCCTTTGAGTCATCTTGTGATGTACGCATGCAAGATGTCCACCCAAACAGATAATGATCAACTGCTTATCCACTACTTTCAAGACAGTCTAATCGGTGCAACGCTATGATGGTATATGGGTTTAGAAAGTGCTAGTATACGTACTTTCAATGACTTGGGCGATGCCTTCGTCAAACAGTACAAGTATAACATTGATATGGATCCCGATCGTGATCAGTTAAGGTCCATGTCTTAGAAGGATAAGGAGACATTCAAGGAGTATTCCTAGAGGTGGAGAGAGCTCGCTGCTCAAATCAGTCCCCCATTGGAGGAAAAGGAGATGAGAAGATCTTTTTGAAGATCCCGAGTTCATTTTATTATGAATGTATGCCAGTGCTCCCAATGACTTCACTGAAATGGTGAACATGGGGATGCGGTTAGAATAAGAATTTCGAGAGGGTTGTTTGTCTAAAGAAGAGGTGTCTACGAGCAAGAAATATGGTGGGAGTTATAGCGAGAAATTCATGATCATCAAGCTATTGACAAGCTAGAGATCAATTAACAAGAGTCGCCACCGCGCTTTTATTGTTTCCAAGGGAGAAGGGAAAAATTACGAACAAAACCCAAAAAGTAAGAAGTTTTCAAATAAAAACTAATAAAAATCAGAGATCATAGGTAAGGGGGTTGGTTACACAGGGGGAAGGTGTTAGCACCCAAAGTGTCCTAGGTACTCCTAGGGAGCCCTTTTCGTGTGCATATGTATTTTGTACAAAGTGATGTGTACAAACAAATAGAATGGGGGGATGAGGAAATAATTCATTAATTATATTTTTGTGTTTGACAAGACCTTCGGTCTTGTGCCTACGTACCAACATAAAAATGAGGGATCAAAACCTCGTAGTTCATGCTACAAATTTCATAATGAGTGTGTTCATTTTAACAAAATTTAAGTTTGAAAGGCACAAAGGCCCAAAATGATTTGAATGAGTTAGTTCTTTTTGGATTTTTTGAAAGTTTAAGTCAAGTATAGTTAAGTTTATTTACAACTTTGATTTAAGATAAAGAAGTTTGAAAATGCAATCACATAAGACCAAATTTTCTACCTTTTTTTGCAAAAGTGGTCAAAGTTTAGAACAAAAGTAGTTCACACAAAGAAGTTCTTGAAAATGGAGGGAGAGATTTTGAAATTAAAGAAATGGGGAGAAGATGAAGAGACTATCCTATGCACAAAATTAAAAGTTTAGAGTTGAGAAGATCTAACCAAATGGATAACAATCCAATAGACAAGTATGTCAATAGAAAGCCAGAATTCCCTTGGACTTTTAGAATCAAACAACACACAAATGCACAATTATATTATCTTGAAGAGCAAGGCATCAAATAAAGATGGCCTCATCCAAACTTATTGTTGATTCTAAGTGTTGGCAGCAATTTTGGTAAAACAAAGAGTGTTCACAAGATGTCATGTGTGATGTCTTAACATAAGATATCCTATGTACCTGCTGGAGTTCAAGAACATGTGCATGCAGGATTGTTTCAGAAAGCCACATACAATGACAAGGCTTCTGATATTGAATGTACCTGCTGGAGCTTAAATGAAAGACATGTTCATGCAGGATTGTTTCAGATGCATACACAATGTCATGACATCTGATATGGCTGTACCTGCTGGAAGTTATAAAAGGAATTATTGGATTATGCAGGATTTTTCGAGGATGTCAGACCCGATGTCATGACATCCTGTACACAGAATATTCAGTATGAATGTCTGGTGTTTTGTGATTGCACAATTAATGGCAATCTTTGGATGATTGAAGATATGGCTAGCTGGCGCATTCAATCATGGATTACAACCAGATTTACTTATTTTCCAAGGAGATCTAAACAGCTGTTATAAAAAGATTTGATTGGAAAATAAATTTAGGGTTTTCAAGATGTCCAAGCCCAGCTGGATGCTTCTATAAAAAGGGACTTAGAAAACCTGTTTGAACACACAACCAATACTGAGCGAAATACATAGAGAGAGCTAGGGTTTGTGTCTGTTTAGTCGTAAGACTTGTAGGTCATTCAAGTCATCCATTAATGATTCAATTGGACTGATTTGTGGTTGTAATTTGTCACTCTAAAGCTGTTAAGCAAGAGTGTGTGTCTTCTTGATCAAAGCTTTGAAGCAAGATCAAGAGTGTGTCTTCTTGATTGAAACTGTGAAGTAAAATCAAGAGTGTGTAATTGAAAAGTATTTTCTTTTCACACGGGATTGTTGTTTAAAATCACTGGTGTGTGATTGTAAGGGAAGTGAGTGGGTTCTCATATCTAAGAGTGCTTAGGTAGAAATTGCACGGGTAGAGATTAGGTGAGAAAGACTGTAACTTGTTGAAGTGTACGGAGAAAGACTATTTTAATGAATTTCCTTCCTGGCTTGGTAGCCCCCAGATGTAGGTGAGTTGCACCGAACTGGGTTAATAATTGTTTGTGTGATTTGATTTTTCATTCTGTTTATTTATCCATTGTGTGTTAGCAGATATCAGTGTCGTAACATTACCTTCGACATCTTATATCTGATACCAGAATTTCAATTGGTATCAGACCAGGCATCCTGCTCTGGTTCTGGGTGAGATCTAGGGGCAATACTTTCTGGTACAATGGAGAGAGATGGAGGATCTGTTCATAGGCCACCAATTTTGGATGGTTCTAACTATGACTATTGGAAACCTCGAATGGTAGCGTTTCTAAAATCCCTTGATAACATGGCTTGGAAAGCTGTGCTAACAGGATGGGTGCATCCTGTCATTACTAAGGAAGGAGAAGCCACCACTGAGAAGAAGCCTGAAGAACAATGGTCCAAAGAGGAGGATGATCTTGCTCTTGGAAACCCTAAAGCCTTGAATGCAATATTCAATGGGGTAGACAAGAATATTTTCAGGCTGGTAAATAACTGTGAAGTGGCCAAAGATGCTTGGGACATTCTCAAGACCACTCATGAAGGCACCTCTAGGGTAAAGATGTCTAGACTTCAGCTGCTCACCTCCAAGTTTGAAAACTTAAGGATGAAAGAAGATGAAAACATTCATGAATTTCACATGAGTATCCTTGAGATTGCTAATGCTTCAGGAGCTCTGGGAGAGAAGATGACAGATGAAAAACTGGTAAGAAAAATACTTAGGCCACTCCCTAAGAGATTTGCAATGAAGGTGGCTGCCATAGAAGAGTCTCAAGACATCTCCAACATGAGGGTAGATGAGCTAATTGGATCCCTCCAAACCTTTGAGATGGGATTGAATGATGGAACTGAAAAGAAAACCAAGAGCATTGCCTTCATATCCAACACAGAAGAGGAAAACAATCAAGATATGAATAAAGAATGGGCCAATGAAGTTGCAATGCTGGGGAGACAGTTTAACAGATTGTTAAAGAAAATGGATGTAATATCCAAGACAAATGTCAAGAACATCTCATCTGACATCAACAATGGAAGAAGAGTAAGGCCAGAGGAGAAGCCTAAAGAAGGAAAAGAAGTAAAGTGCTATGAATGTGATGGGTATGGACACATTAGAACAGAATGTGGAACCTACCTCAAGAAGCAGAAGATGAGTCTTGCTGCCACCTGGTCAGATGAAAGTGATATAGAGGAGGGTACAAATCTTGGGATTGCTTTGACAGGAAGATGGGGATCTGATGAAGACTCAAGTGATGGTGAAGTTACCTTTGAGGAATTGGCCTCTACCTACAGAGAGCTGTGTCATAAAAGTGTAGATATGAGCAAGCAGGTTTTAAACCAGAAGAAAGAAATAACTCAACTTGAAAATGAGAAGGTAGAATACTTGGAAACCATCTCCAAATTGAAAACAGAAGTTGTGGGTCTGAAGGACAAGCTAGATGAAAGTCAACAAGTTGAGAGCCAGAAGATAGTACAACTGGAGAATGAAAAGGCAGAACAGGTGGAAACCATCTTCAAGCTAAAAACTGATGTCATGCTCTTAAACTCAAAACTAGAAGAGGCAACCAAGTATGTAAGGATGCTAAACAATGGATCTGACTCCTTAGACAAGATTCTCCAATCTGGGCTAATCACAAGAGCCAAATCTGGAATAGGATACCATAAATCTAAGGCTGAAAGTAGTTACACTGGTTGCAAACCTCAAGCTAAACCTAAATACAGAAAGAGTAAGAGCAGTCCTAAGATGTCACATCATATGTCACACCAACAGAAGAGAAAACAGCAGAAAGGCAAACGTCAAAGATGGAGATGTCATTACTGTGGGAAATTTGGACACTCAAGGCCCTTCTGCTATAAGCTGCATGGTTACCCTACCCCTGTTCATCAACAGACTCACTATCAACCCAGACCCAAACAACACAGGCCTATCAACAAGAAGCAATGGGTTCCTAAGACTAATGTTACAAGTCTAACAGCTCACAAAGAAGAGTGGTATTTTGATAGTGGATGCTCTAGACACATGACTGGAAACTCAGACTTGATAATCGATCTTCACCCTCATGACTTAAGCTATGTAACCTTTGGTGATGGAGCAATAGGTGAAATAAAGGGGATAGACAAGCTTGAGTGTCCTAGAGCTCCTAAACTTGACAATATTCTACTGGTCAATGGCTTGACTTCAAATCTAATAAGCATCAGTCAGCTAGGGGATCAAGGTCTGAATATCATCTTCACTAAAACTGAATGTATGATTGTTAACAAAGACAGTGAAGTAATTATGAAAGGAATCAGGATCAAAAACAACTGCTACATGTGGATCTCTCAAATGGATGACCCCTCTAAGATGAGTACAGTTGCAAGAAGAACCTTCAAGGGAAAGGAAAAATGTCAGACAAGGATGTTACACCAAAAGCTAAGACCTAACCTCAAGGAAGAGAAGGTCATGATGGCCCAAACACCTGAACATATGACTGGTGGTATGAAGTCTGAAGGTAGTGAGAGCTTTGCTGGAACTGAGACACAAGGGACTATGTGTGCAAAGAAAATTGAGATAGAAAAGATATCAGATAATGCTCAACCAGGTTGGATGAAATTACTGATAATTATATATAATGTCACACTCGATGCTATGACATTGTATTATGACAACCTGTTTGGTACACCTATGTCCAAAGACCATATTCAGCACAGCTGGACCAAGTACATTATTTGCTTTCATCACTCATGTAGAAAATATGTGGAAAACAAACTCATAGTTCTACAACATGAAATGCAACTAACCAACAGGACTACAAGGGATTTGTATGATGTCCAACTGAAATATGAGAAGGGAAAATTAGGGGCTTGGTTTCTTGAGAAAATATGGAAATTAATATGGAGTGGAAAAGGTAACAAAAATATTGTCTGCCCAATGAAAAGAAAAAGCCACATTAATAATGAACCATCTCCTATTATTGGAAATAATATCTATTTCATTTGCACACTCTGCCCGAACATAATTCTTTCCATCTTCATCAAACTACTCAGAGAACCTCTGCTAGGGCAAAGAAAGTTTTCTCAAAATTTCAACAACATGTCTCAACATCCATCAACATCTAGCTCAAAACCCTTTCATACTAGAACTTCCTCCATGGAATTTTTAGATGAAGATTTGATGGACGTAACTCCTCTGCGTATGATACCAGGTGACATTCCAGGCTCCCCTTCCATGGCTGGAGTTAAGCAAGGTAACACTCCTGAAAAATCGCCTGATAAAGAGGACATGGAGTCTACTGATCGCATAATAAGAAACCTAGTTACTAGGATACTGAATGAAGAGCATGGAGTCAAGGACATTTATACCCCTCTGTCCAGAAGGGACCCCTCTCTTGAGGTGGAAACCCAAGCTGAGAAAGATGATGACTCATCTAAATTAGAAAAGGAAGTAGCTGCTGAGGGATTATGTTCTCTTGGAAAAAACTTACCTAGTATGTCCCCTGATACTACTCAGGACATTGAGGAAGACAGGTCTGAGGAAGAAGATGACACGTTGGTCAATCTTGTGAAAACAAGTGTAGCTAATAGACTGAGAAAATGGAAGAGTGTGGCTGAGATAAGGACAGGTAGGAAAGAGAAAAGGGTTGCTGGTATAGGTCCCTCCAAATCTTGGAGTAAAGTAGAGGTCAGGAAGAAGAAAGAAAGTGAGAGTTCTGAATCTTATGAGGATGTCGAATACGACGTCTTAGACACCCCGCTGTTAAAAGGAAGTCTGTAAAGAAGTCTCTAAGCAAAGTGGCTGCTGTTCATCTTGACAATATCTCTTTTCACGTAGAAGATGGTGCTGCCAAATGGAAGTTTGTGACTCAAAGAATGGTAGCAGTTGAAAGAGAATTGGGAAAAGAGGCAAGTGAAGTAAAGGAAGTCATGGAGTTAATTAAAGCTGCTGGTCTTATGAAAACTGTGACTGCTCTGCCCCAGTGCTATGAGGGCTTGGTCAAAGAATTCATTGTTAACATCCCTGAGGAGATTTATGGAAAAAATAGTAGGGAGGTCTGCAAAGTTTTTGTATGGGGTAAGTGTGTGAAACTTTCACCTACCATCATCAACAAGTTCCTAGGGGGAGGAACTGATGGAGGAGTAGATCTAGAGACCACAGACAATGAGGTCTGTAGAATTATTGCAGCTGGCCAAGTTAAGGAATGGCCTAGTAGGAAACATCTATCAGCTAGTAAACTCACTGTTAAATATGCCATTCTGCACAAGATTGGTTCAGCAAATTGGGTTCCTACTAATCATGTCTCTACCATCTCCATTGTTCTTGGAAGAATTATTCATGCAATTGGAACCAAGATAAACTATGATTTTGGAAAGTTTTTATTTGACCAAACCATCAAACATGCCTCCACAAATGATGTGAAGTTACCCATTGCCTTCCCATCCATTATTTGTGGTATTATCTTAAGTCAACAACCAGGCATACTCAATACAAATGACATACCAAGCAGAAGAAAAACCCCTCTATCCATTCATTATAAGCTGTTTGAGGGAAGTCATATAAATGATGTTGTTATGACATCTGACAGAAGAGAGCCTGCATCTCAAGGAAGCCTAATTGATCAATTGAAGGATACCTGCAAGGAATTGGAGAAGGGTGTGATGGTGGCCAAGGCAAGAAAAGAAGCGTTGGAAGCTCTTATTTGTAGCCTGTAAAAGGAGGAGTTAGAGAAGGTTGGTAAGGATTCAGATGGAAAAGCACAATCCAGTGGCAGCTCTGGAAGCTCTGAGTGTTCTGAAGATGAAGATGAAGGTGAAGGTGATACTTCTTCTGATTAATGGTTCCTGCCTGAATTAAAGACTGGGAGGTGTGGTGGAAGCTGGGTTGCCGTTTGGAAGGCTGTTGTCTTGATTGTTTTTTGATTATGTATTTTGTGGCAGTCCTTATTGATGTCTGTTATGTAATATTTAGGGCTCTTAATGAGTTCCTTGAATTTGTTCATTATCTCAACTTTCAGCTGTGTATAATGATGATGTGTACTTCCTGAATATTTTGTTTTAACATGCTTAATGTTATAACATCTGATCTAACATTCTCTGCTAGGCTAATAGACATTTATTTTGTCTAATTGGTCACCTTTGGTAAATTTTGACTAAAAAAGGGTAGAAGTGCTTAATATGGAAGTTGTTGTGGAAGTTGTATGTGGCTGGACAGAAGGACAACTATTATTGAAAGGAGTGCACAGGTGCTAAAACAGAATGTAATTCTGTTTGTTACAAATGTCAAAAAGGATGTCTGATATGGTGCACAGGTGTTGATGTTGAAGCAGATGTCAGTATGACATTCTGGCTGGTACAGGTACTTGAGATCAGTAGCTGTTATGTTTGTCGTATGCACAGATTTAGGGGGAGAAGGAGTACCCTAGGGGGAGAAGGAGTACCCTTGTGCATTGTGCATTTGTGTGTCTTACTAGTTGCATCCATAACTAGTAATTATGTTTGTTGCACAGATTTAGGGGGAGGAGAAGTACCCTTGTGCATGTGTGTATTACTAGTAGCCATAGCTAGTAATTGTTTTTGCTTCTACTGCTGATTAAACTACTGTTAAGTTGTTTAACTGCTGATAGTTTACCTTGTGAACAAAAAGGACAAATATATGTTTTAGCCAAAATTTGCCAAAGGGGGAGTTTGTTGATCCTAAGTGTTGGCAGCAATTTTGGTAAAACAAAGAGTGTTCACAAGATGTCATGTGTGATGTCTTAACACAAGATATCCTATGTACCTGCTGGAGTTCAAGAACATGTGCATGCAGGATTGTTTCAGAATGCCACATACAATGACAAGGCTTCTGATATTGAATGTACCTGCTGGAGCTTAAATGAAAGACATGTTCATGCAGGATTGTTTCAGATGACATACACAATGTTATGACATCTGATATGGCTGTACCTGCTGGAAGTTATAAAAGGAATTATTGGATTATGCAGGATTTTTCCAGGATGTCAGACCCGATGTCATGACATCCTGTACACAGAACATTCAGTATGAATGTCTGGTGTTTTGTGATTGCACAATTAATGGCAATCTTTGGATGATTGAAGATATGGCTAGCTGGCGCATTCAATCATGGATTACAACCAGATTTACTTATTTTCCATGGAGATCTAAACAGCTGTTATAAAAAGATTTGATTGGAAAATAGATTTAGGATTTTCAAGATGTCCAAGCCCAGCTGGATGCATCTATAAAAAGGGACTTAGAAAACCTGTTTGAACACACAACCAATACTGAGCGAAATACATAGAGAGAGCTAGGGTTTGTGTCTGTTTAGTCGTAAGACTTGTAGGCCATTCAAGTCATCCATTAACGATTGAATTCGACTAATTTGTGGTTGTAATAATAGAGTTATGCATTTCCTTCCAAGCACAATTTGCAATTTAATGACCATAAAAAAGTAG
Source organism: Lathyrus oleraceus (assembly GCF_024323335.1). Taxonomy (NCBI): domain Eukaryota; kingdom Viridiplantae; phylum Streptophyta; class Magnoliopsida; order Fabales; family Fabaceae; genus Lathyrus; species Lathyrus oleraceus. The sequence continues at coordinate 236,171,868 of NC_066580.1, read as the reverse complement.
ACATGATAAGGATCATAATGCGAAAAATTGGAGATCATTTGGATTAATTTTCAATTTTATATGATTTTTTGAATTTGAGAAAAATTTGAAATGAAAACATGAAGCATGGCATGAAAATGTGAAGGAAAGGTAGAAAAATGCAAGGCAATTGGAAAGTGACTTCGCCCGGTATCGAACCAGGGACGATTTTGAATCCCCTAGCACGCGCAAATCAAAACGCTGACGTTTTGACACACAAAGCCCTAGCCTGGCGCGCTATTGCATTTCGTAGCTAATTTCAAATTTGCACATGCCAATTTCGTAGCTAAATGGAAGCGAAACCCTAGCAAATCTGGAGATGTATGGTGTTCATGCAAGCACGATGAAGATCATGAAGATCTTCATTTGGATATTTCCAGAAAAATCAAAAACGCCCAGAAATTAATGAGACCTACGCTATTCAACTCATCATGCTATGTACATCAAGGATCAACCAATGATTCATGCAAAAACAACAACACAAGCATGGATCGAAGAGAAGAAGATTTGACATCAAAATTTCAATTGCACATAACTAACTCAAAACAGCACCAAATCACTCCAAATTTTCATCAACATTATCACCAATCAATGAGCTACAAGAATATCACAACCATTTGCAAAATAAAAGAGATCGAAAACTCACCTTCTTGATGAGCAGAACTGGAATTGGCTCGTTTCAATGCTTGTTGTAACACCCCGATAAAATATGATAATTATTTAAATTAAGTTAATAGTATATTTATTAATTTAATTAAATAATTGGAATATTATTTGGAATTATTATTATTGGAATAATAAAGTTGGAATATATATAAAGAGTTCCATTTGGTAAAAAGGGTTTTTTCACGTGAAAACCAGAGAAGCGACAGAAAGTGAGAAAAGGGCAAGGAGGAAGAGCAAGAGAACGAGGGTTGAAGAAGGGAAAAGCTTGAAGCTAAAGGATTTGCCGGATTAACTCAGGTAAGGGGGGTTTATCGTCGTTTAATGGGTATTATGGGTTAACATGTGATGGGTAGTAATAAGCCATTGATTGACTCTAATTAGGTTTTGAGAAATGCCTTGAATTGTGATGAACGAATTACGTTAAAAACCGTGAATGAATCTATATTTGGATGAGTTGTGATTTTCTGGACGTGTAGCCGTTTACGGAATCGAAATCGGAGGTCCGGAAGTCCTCCGACGGCGGAAAATGCGGGTAATTCTGCATTCTGTTCGTGTTAGCGTAGGAACAGCTTTCTGTCTTGCGTTAACCGGTTAACCCAGGGTGTTAACCGGTTAACACTGTTATGATAATTAAAAGAATTAATTTCTGTTCTGCGTTAACCGGTTAACCCAGGGTGTTAACCGGTTAACACTGTTAAAATGTGCCAGGAAGCGTGTTCTGTTTTGCGTTAACCGGTTAACACTGTTGGAAAAGTGGAAATTTGATATTCAAATATTGTGGTCATATTTGATGATTGGCCTATATTGGTGTATGATATAGTAGGGATTATTTCCCGTTGTTTTGAGCAGTATAGGTATTAGTAGAGTGTGCTAATACTGTGATTTATTATTTGGCATGATATGAATATGATTCTGTGATAAATATGCTGATGATGTATGTTGGTATGCATAATGCTGTGAATATATCTATTATGTATGCAATTGTGGATGGACTGTTTATGACTTAGAGTGTGAGCATATGTCCATTGTGGATTTTTGTTGATGTTGCATGCTAGGTGATTTAGCGTGCATAGTATGGCCTTTATGGTGGTAGCTAATTCCCATGGTGAGGAATTAGTGAGTGAGTTATTGTGGATTGTTTTTGATGTTTGCATGCTAGGTGATTTAGCGTGCATAGCATAGCCCTTGGGGTGGTAGCTAATTCCCATGGTGAGGAATTAGTGAGTGAGTCACTAGGTCTCAAATGAGTGGGACTAGTGAGCTTGGTAGCCGTATCTGGGTTTGATCGGTGAGGTTGAACTATATGTTCACGAATAGTCGGTACCGCATGCATGGAGTCTCATTGCATAATGTATGTATGGCGTATAATATGAATGGATGTATTCTGATATTATACGTGTGTTTTGTGTTGGGTTGAGTATGATTATGATTTTGAGTTGATGTTGCCGTTGCTGAATGTGTGATCTGATTTGGGTGATGAAATGTGTTAATTTACTTAGCATTACATGATATTTTATAATGCCTATTATATCGATTGAGGAACTCACCCTTACAACTATGTTTCAGGTAACGAGCAGTGATTGAGTAGAAGCTAGTGCTTGGAGTCTAGTGTAGTTCATTAGTGGGTCATGCTCTGGTAGATGTAACATCGGGACGGGATGTTTTACTTTGTTTCATTTTGGTTGTTGAACAACTTTACATGTAATGTGTTACATGGTTTGCATGATTGATTAGATCTCTATCCGCTGCGAATTATGCAATGTTTTATTTTGATTAATAATTGAGCATGACAAGTTATTATGGTGAATGGTGTGAAGTGTCAAGTGTGACACCCTTAAATTGCATATCTACTCTGATTTATATTTTGTTGAATTAATTAATTATTGGGGTATTTTAGAAGGGTGTTACATTAGTGGTATCAGAGCATAGTCGGTCGAGTCGAGTCGTAATTATTCTGTTTCCCTGTACGTGATAGGTGTTGTGTAACCCTATCAGTACTTATTGTTTTAGCTTGTTGGGTTTTCAGAATAGAGATGGCTGGAAGAGGTAGAGACGATGCTGCGATTGCTGAGGCTCTGGGTATGCTAGCTGGAGTACTTGGAGGGAATCCGAATGTTGTGGGATTGGGAGCTGCTCGTCAACTGAGTGAGTTCTAGAAGAACAATCCTCCAATGTTCAAGGGAGCATACGATCCAGATGGTGCTCAGAAGTGGTTGAAGGAGATCGAGAGGATCTTCCGAGTGACTGAGTGTGCCGATAACCAGAAGGTCAGGTTCGGTACGCATATGCTGTCAGAGGAAGCAGATGATTGGTGGGTTGTTGCCCGCACTGAGTTGGAAGCTGCTGGAAGTGCTGAGATCACTTGGGCGGTGTTCAGAGAGAGATTCCTGAGGAAGTACTTTCCAGAGGATGTCAGAGGAAATAAAGAGATAGTGTTCTTAGAATTGAAGCAGGGCAACCGGTCTGTTACTGAGTATGCTGCTAAGTTCACAGAGTTGTCGAAGTATTACACTCCCTATGATGAGGCAGTAGCAGATGGGGCAGAGTTGTTTATGCTGTTAGCGACTTTGGAGGCTAAAGATAAACTGGTGATTTGCGATCTAGCCGTGGTGTGTGATTTTCCTGATGTGTTTCCTGAAGAAGTGAATGAATTACCGCCAGAGCGTGAAGTTGAGTTCTCGATTGATTTGGTACCTGGTACTAGGCCGATATCGATGGCTCCGTACCGTATGTCTGCTGTTGAGTTAACTGAATTGAAGAGTCAGTTGGAAGATCTGTTGGATAAGAAATTTATTCGTCCGAGTGTGTCACCGTGGGGCGCACCAGTGTTATTGGTTAAGAAGAAAGAAGGTACTATGAGGTTGTGTGTGGACTACAGGCAACTGAATAAAGTGACGATCAAGAATCGGTATCCTTTGCCGAGGATTGATGATTTGATGGATCAGTTGGTTGGTGCAAGTGTGTTCAGCAAAATAGATTTGAGATCGGGGTATCATCAGATACGTGTGAAAACTGAGGATATTCAGAAGACTGCTTTCAGAACAAGGTATGGACATTATGAGTATTCTGTAATGCCTTTTGGTGTGACTAATGCGCCTGGGGTATTTATGGAGTATATGAATAGGATTTTCCATCCGTACCTAGACAAGTTTGTTGTGGTGTTTATTGACGATATTTTGGTGTATTCGAAATCTGAAGAAGAGCATGCTGAACATTTGAGAGTGGTTTTAGGAGTTCTACGAGAAAAGAAGTTATTTGCTAAACTGTCCAAGTGTGAATTTTGGTTAGAAGAGGTTAGTTTTCTTGGTCATGTGAGTTCAAGAGGTGGTGTTGCTGTTGATCCTTCTAAGATAGAAGCGGTATCTAAGTGGGAAGCTCCGAAGTCAGTTTTTGAGATAAGGAGTTTTCTTGGACTTGCAGGTTATTATAGAAAATTCATTGAAGGATTTTCTAAGTTGGCGTTACCGTTGACGATGTTGACTAGAAAGGGGCAAGCGTTTGTTTGGGACTCTAAATGTGAAGAAGGTTTCCAAGAGTTAAAGAGAAGGTTAACTACTGCTCCTATTCTGATATTACCAAGTCCATCGGAACCATTTGAGGTTTACTGTGATGCTTCATTGTTGGGTTTGGGTGGTGTTTTGATGCAGAATAAGCAGGTTGTAGCTTATGCTTCGAGACAACTGAAGGTTCATGAGAGGAACTATCCGACACACGATTTAGAGTTGGCAGCTGTGGTATTTGTTCTGAAGTTATGGAGGCATTACTTGTACGGGTCAAGATTTGAGGTTTTCAGTGACCATAAAAGCTTAAAGTATTTGTTTGATCAGAAAGAGCTGAATATGAGACAGAGGAGATGGTTAGAGTTTCTAAAGGATTATGACTTTGGTTTGAATTACCATCCGGGTAAAGCAAACGTAGTGGCTGATGCATTGAGTCGGAAATCATTGCATATGTCTATGTTAATGGTTAAGGAATTGGATTTAATTGAGCAGTTTAGAGACTTGAGTTTGGTGTGTGAGAGTACTCACAATAGTGTTAAATTGGGAATGTTGAAGTTAACGAGTGGTATTCTGGATGAGATTAGAGAGGGTCAGAAATCCGATGTGCTTTTGGTTGATAAGTTGATTCTAGTGAATCAAGGTCAAGGTGGTGAATTCAGAGTTGATGAGAATGGTGTTTTGAAATTTGGTAATCGGGTGTGTATTCCGGATGTTACCGAACTTAAGAAGAGTATTCTTGAGGAAGGACATCGTAGTGGCCTGAGTATTCATCCTGGGGCTACGAAGATGTATCATGATTTGAAAAAGTTATTTTGGTGGCCGGGAATGAAAAGAGAAATTGCGAGTTTTGTTTATTCTTGTTTGACTTGTCAGAAGTCAAAGATTGAGCATCAGAAGCCGTCTGGGCTAATGCAACCGTTGGCTATTCCAGAGTGGAAGTGGGATAGTATCAGTATGGATTTTGTTTCTGGTTTACGGAGGACAATTAAGAATTTTGAAGCTATTTGGGTGATTGTTGACAGATTGACAAAATCGGCTCATTTCATTCCGATCAGAATGGATTATCCGTTAGAGAGATTAGCTGAGTTGTATATTGAGAAAATTGTAAGTTTGCATGGTATTCCGTCGAGTATTATTTCGGACAGAGATCCTAGATTTACATCGAAGTTCTGGGAAGGTTTGCAGAGGGCTTTGGGAACTAAGCTGAGATTGAGTTCTGCATATCACCCGCAGACTGATGGTCAGACTGAGAACGACAATTCAGTCACTAGAGGATCTTTTGAGGGCTTGTGTTTTGGAAAAGGGAGATGCTTGGGATTGTTATCTACCTTTGATTGAGTTTACCTACAACAATAGTTTTCATTCGAGCATTGGTATGGCACCATTTGAAGCTTTGTATGGTAGGAGATGTCGGACACCTTTATGTTGGTATGAGTCCGGTGAGAGTGCTGTGGTTGGACCGGAGATTGTTCAACAAAACTACGGAAAAGATTAAGATGATTCAGGAGAAGATGAAGATTGCTCAGAGTCGTCAGAAGAGTTATCACGACAAGAGGAGGAAGTCACTTGAGTTTCAAGAGGGAGATCATGTGTTTCTTCGTGTTACTCCGATAACTGGGGTTGGTCGAGCTTTGAAGTCGAAGAAGTTGACACCTCGATTTATTGGTCCTTATCAGATTTTGGAGAGGATAGGGGAGGTAGCCTATCGTGTCGCTTTACCGCCGTCACTTGCGAATTTGCATGAGGTTTTTCATGTGTCTCAGTTGAGGAGGTACATTCCTGATCCGTCGCATGTGGTCCAAGTAGATGATGTACAGGTGAGAGATAACCTGACTGTTGAAACATCACCTATGAGGATCGAGGATCGAGAGTTGAAGCAGTTGCGGGGTAAAGAGATTGGTTTGGTAAAGGTGGCTTGGGGAGGACCAGCAGGTGGCAATGTGACTTGGGAACTTGAGAGTCAGATGAAGGAGTCTTATCCGGAGTTATTCGCTTGAGGTATGTGTAGCACCTCAAATTTGCACTTATCATTATGCATACATATTAGGTCATAGCATATCATGATCCATTGCATATCATTTGCATTGTCCCCAGTTGCCTCAAGAGCAAGCAATCAAGAATTAGGTCAAACTAATCTCCTGATCAGTCAACCAAGCAAGCAAAGGAATTTCTCATTGAACCAAGGCCTTGGGGTTTGTCCAACAAGTTCACATGACTTGGAGGTCTTTTTGAAGTATTTTGGTCAAGGGTTGAGGGCTCAGAGGTCAGCAGTTCATACACAGACAGTCAAAACCCTAAAGAAAGTCAACTGTCAGTCAAAGCAGTGGATGGTGGTCATTCTTGTGGAATTTGGGCACCATGGCCAATAATCAAGAGTTCATACAACTTGGGACATCATTTGAAGTCAAGTCCTCAAGGAATTAGGGTTTGGAAGTCATCAGTCAATGCACAATCAAGCAGAAACCCTAAAAGTCAACTGTTGGTCAACTGTCCATTTAATCAGTGATTTGATGATTGGATTTGGTTTGTGAGAGCTCATTCATGTCCAATTAGTCATCATACATCATGCCAAACACCATCATGGAAGAATTTGAAGCCAGATCAAAAATTTCCCAAAATGGAAACTGGGCCTGTAACTGAAAACTGCCATAAATGGAAAGTTTTGATCCTCAAACTTACATCATGATACAAGCCTCAAATGAATTTTTGCCCAACATGAAAGTTGAAGATCTTGTTCTCCCATTTCCAAAAAGTCCTAGAACTCTCAATTCCCATGTGTGGTTGGCAAGTTATGATCGAATCGATTTCAGAAAATCTTGAACTTCAGAGGGCCATATCTCCCAAACCGTTTGGCCAATTTTGGTGGGGTTTTTTCCTACAAGTCACATTTGATCCCCTCTTTCCAAAAATATAAATTTCATGAGCCAAAACCTTACCAATCAAAATGGCATTTTTGGACCTTTTTCATTTAAATTCAAAGTTTGACCAAGAGTTGACTTTTTGACTCAAGCATTTTTTCAACATTTGGCCAATTGGAACAGCTCATAAATATCATTTTAAGTGTGTTTGCAAAGCCAAATTATGCAGAACATGTGAATCTTGTTTGGTTGCTTGAATTACAAGAAAAGTACCCTTTGACCATACTTGCACCATACTTGTTTATGCATCCACCATACCATGGTTTGTACTCTCAAAACAGAAGATTAGAAGGCCATTTTACTGTCAATTATGAATACATTCTGCAGCCAAAACCAATTGTACAAGAAGCCATTCCTTGCTTGCTTAAATTTTGGAAAGGACACTTCCACTCCATGCTTCCAACAATACCTTGTACTATCCAAGCAAAGCTTATGCAGGATTTTCTGTCCTTTTGGACACAAATGCTGCAGCCAACACAGCAATAGAAACCAATTCACTACAGCAAAAGAGAAAACCCTTGGCAAATGCTAAAACCATACTATGCCATGTTTTAATGCAGCAGAATTCAGACCATTCTTTCTGTCATGACAGTAGCAGCAGAGGCAGCATGACAAAAGAAACAATTTTTGGCCAAGGCAAATTGATCATTGCATTATTATTCTAAAAACTCACTTGCCTTGCATTTAGGACAACCATGCCTCTTGCAACCTTGCTTGTACCACATTACATTGCAGATTTTTGCCCATGATTTTCTGTCAAAACCAAACAGTAACAGCATGGCTTGCCTTCTCTCTTTTCCTGTCATGAGCAATGTACTGCAGCAGACAAAGCATGGCATTTTTTGATGACACATCCATATTGATCATTGTGAAGCAAGGAGCAAAAACCACAACTTGACTCATATTTTTCCAACCACAAAACCTTTGGCCCTTCCTCTAAAAAAGGGTCTGTCACAATACTGCAGCAGGGAGAGGACTTTGGGAATTGCTCAAACCAAAAAAACTGCTACAGCAAACCACACTCACTCCAACTCACCTGGCCTTTGGTATTTTTCTGTCATCAACACAGTAGAACAAACATCCATTCAACCTTGCTTGGCAACCAAAACCTCACTTGCATTTTCCAACCAAAGCCTGGCCAACACATCCATCTGCATACAGCATTTTCAGGCCTCACCTTTGATATTTGCTTTGCATCTCACAAACCACCATGCTGCAGTCAACTTAACCAACAAACACAAGCCTTGTAATCCTGCCTTGCAAAATAACCAACATGACCTAACTTAACCAAAAAACCTCATTCACAAAATTCACTCACTTTGGCATGATCCATTCAACAGCAACCCTGCCATTTTGCATTTGATCTCCCATGACCAAAACACAATGTTTGCAAACATCACATAGCAGAACCATTTACCTTGCCTTGGCCATTCCTCAAAAATTTGTTAACTTCCCTAGCCTTGCATTGCATCCCTTTTTCCTGCCATAACAAAACCAGGAGCAGACCAACAATTACTCCCTCAAGAATCATCTCATAGGCTTGGCTAAGAATCTAAACACACAAGACCAAACATAGCTGAGCTTACCTACTTCAAGTTCTCATCATTCCAAAGCATCAGGAAGGGCTGTTTCAGACTGCAACACCAAAACAACACTGTATCATCAATTTCTTCAAATCAGCTTGAGCTTTATTTCTTCAAGACCACTTCCATGGCAAATCAAGAGTTGGGCTATATCCTCAAAATAACCACTGCACATCAGTTTGCTTCAAAACCAAGTAAGTAATCAACCTCCTTTGTTTGCCTTGCTATGCCTTGTGTATGAAAGGTCCCTGAATGCTGTTTCTAAAATGCTATGCCTCGCTTGAAATGGTGTTCTCTTGATGGAGAAATCTGCTTTTCTTTTTCTTGTTACAAATGAACTTTTGGTCGATTTGCATTGCTGGAGTTGATTTAATGAATTTAGACATGATATTCTTGTTGTTTGATGCTTGATGATACTGATGATATGCTTGTTTAAACTTTCTGGGTTTTGTTGAAATTCCATGATGATGTTGCTTACTGCTGTTCTAACCCTAAAACCTGCCAAGAAATCTCATGAATATGATGTATGCTGTTGCTCATGATTGGTTTTTGAATGCAAATTGATGATGAATACATGATACCATGCTGCTTGCTTGATGCTTATTTTTAAATGAGTTCATAATGATGGATGTTGCTGTTGACTGCTTGTTGATTACCATGCTGCATATGCCCTGCTGCTGTTATGAAACCTATTTGTTTTTCCAGCATATTTACATGGATTGTGTTTAGGGTATTTGTTTGACTGTTGTTGCATGATCATTATTGTATCATTGCCATTTGTTTGATTCCAATTGGTTGATGAACCATGAAGTTGGAACATGAACTTTGCTGCTTGTTTTGAAAAACCTAAGGCTCACTTCTAGAAATCTTCATGCTCATGTTGCTTTGTTGTTATGTCATGAAGAATGTTGATAATTTTACTACTGCCAGGTTGATTGTTTGAGTTTGTTTATGATGATTACATGGTGATGAGCATACATGCTGCTGTTGCTAAGCCTACCATAATTCTCCCATGATTATGCTTATGTTTGTTGTTGGCTAATGATGTTTTGATGATTGGTGTTTTGAGTTAGTGCTCATCTTGATTGATAATGCTATGCTGATGTTTGAATCATGAGGATTTTCCACCATGCTGTTTATATGCTGTTGTAATTGTTGACCAAGTTTTGGTGTGGATGTTGGTAACTACACATGTATGCCCTACTGTTGTTTTGCATGAACATAACCATGTCCAGAAATTCACCTTGTTTCATATTCTGTTTGTTGGTTGACATTGCCTAATGATGATGTTACCTTATCATGATGGATCATTGATGCTGTTTTGTTGTTTGATCATGTCCTGCTATATGCCTTGCTGTTTATTTTTTTTCAATTAATGATGAGTTTTCAATGAAAATGTGCATGCCCTGCTGTTTCGAACTACATGAACATGCCTAGAAAATCCATGCTGTTTATGTGCTGTTGTATGCTTGGTCGGATTATGTTGCCTGATGTTGTTGATACTTGCTTGATGACACCAATTACCATGCTGCTAAACCCTGCCATGATAAACCCTGTGGTTTTTCCATAACTCCCATCCATGTTGTGTTGGTTGTTGTTGTTGTTTGTGATCACCTGAACCATTTCCACTGCAATTGCTATTTACTCTGCTGTTTGAAACCCTCGAAAATTTCCAAAAAAACCATATTGAATTGTGTTGTTGGCTGTTGTTTGGGTTGCAGCATGAACATCTCCATACCTTGTTTGTGAATGATGTTTGGTTTGAATTTTGTTTGAGTGATGAATGATGCTGTTATGATGAGTGTGCAGAATTTTTTCATGATTTGTTTTAGTCTGTTGCTGTTGTGATCAAAATGATGAGTGCCATGCTGTTGGTTGTTTTGTTTTATGATGATGATGGACATTGAACATGATGCCTTTGCTGTTAGAAACCCCTAGGGTTTTAGAAACTCAAAAATTTAAGTTGGTTGGCTCATTACTGTTTTATTGGCTGAGAGCCAATCAAAACATTTCGTTTTGCCTTGCCAAAACGCGCAGCTTCAATTAGTGAACCCAGAATTACAAGTCTGCCATCGTTGACCATTGCCTTGACCATCTTGCTATGCTATGTTCTTCATGTTTCATCAATTTGTGCATCAACTTCAACAATTAATTCCTCATCCATTTCAACTCCAAAAATTATGATTTTTTTTGCATGATGATCACAAAGATGTCTATTATTTAATCATGATTTTTAATTAATTTTTGGTTGGCTGGATTTTAATTGATATAAATGATACCCTTTGCCATTTCAATTGTGAAATATCCATGCTGCATCCAATGAGCTTGAAATTTTTTGTGGTGAAACTAGACACATTGACCTTTGTTTCCATATAGACTTTGTGCATTTCCCATTTGTGGTTTGTGAGCTTTGATTTTCTGAAGTTATGTGTTACATTTGGTGCTATACCATGATCATGTATTTTCCCAATTTTTGTTCACATGCTTCCTCTTATCCAATTGACCCCAAATTTTGCATGAATGATCCATCACATGTCTAGTTTGTGTATGAATTTTCTTGGAATTAATCATGCTGTTTTCCATTTGATTGTGAATTTTCTTCCATGCTTAGCCATTTGTTGACTTTTTGTAATACACATTGCCATATCTTTTGTGAAATTCTCAAATCTTATTGTATGTCCATGAAATTTCATATGTGATAACTAGACATCTCAAGCTTTGCATTGGTGTTAATCTCATTCATTTCTCTTCTGTTTTCAATTTGATATGATTTTTTGAAGTTGACCCATGCTTGTTGACTTTCATTGTGCTTACTCAAATTTGGTTTGACTTCATGATTTTAGTTGACTGCCTTCCTCTCATCCAAATGCCATGAAATTTTACATGTCTACCATGTTAGATGTTAGGATTGAGTGTGATTTATTTCATGATTTTTGAGATTGCTTGAGTTGACTTTTGAATGAAGTCTTGCTGTTGACTTTTTGTATGCTTTCTTTGCCATATTTTGACTTCTTTGGCTTATGAAATGACCATGATGCATGATATAAATGTGGGTCCAATTGTAATTGCTTTCTAATTGGTTGACTTTGACTTTGAGTTTACTTTTCCTTGCTGCCTTGACTTTTTCTTTCACTTTTGACCCTAGGCTTGCCCTAGTGGTCCTGCTACTCACCTTTGAGTTTGTGTTTTCAGGTTGACCATCAAATGGCCATTGAGACCAATCCTTTTGACTGGGCTTGGTTAAATATTGTTGTCTAACATCTTTGTTTTGTAGGTGGCTTGGCTCACATGCCCTAAGCCTTGTGCATTGCACATCCATGTGCCTCTAATGGACAGTTGTTGTCTGTTTCTGTTTGTTTTGTTTGAAGTTGCATACTAACATTTGCTTGACTGTTCCAGGTGCTTTAGTTGCTTAGTTCCTTGTGAACTTTTTGCTTTGCTTTGCTTGTATAAGCAATTTGCATTGAGGTATGTCTCTTTTACTTCATGTAGTCTGGAAGACCTGGCTTGTTACTTGGCCAGGCAACTGTCTGAAGTCCTCCTTAAGAGGCAATGTTTGTGGATGTTTACTTTTGTCCCTGCATAGAGTCAAAGTCCTCCTAAGTGAAGAGGCAATTGGTGGAAGGTAGGGATACGCAATCTATCCCCCACTATTCAGTGTGTCCTCTGCCTTGCTCACACCACTGTGTTGATGCATTGCAGATACAAAACCAAGATCTTGTACAAACTGTACAGTTGAGTCAGTTTTAAATGTGTAGAAGGGTTCCCACTTTCTGAACCCACACATTCTTGTCTTGAGCTCTCCCAGGCCAGGGATAAGAGCTGTGAGGTCTCATCCTCACTTCATCCTTTCATCTGCTTCACCTTAGTCTCTCAATGGCAAGGTTAAGAGCACATTCACCCAGTTCCAGAGGTTTGTTTGTTGAGGTTGATATGACCCCTTGACTAAAACCTAACCCTTGTTTGAGCCACTTGTTTGTGTATAGCGTGTGCTATCTGTGCTTGTAGGATTGTTTGACTTGCTTCCTGTGCAAGTTAGGATAGTTTGACTTGCTTCCTGTGCAAGATAGGATTGTTTGACTTGCTTCCTGTGCAAGTTAGGATTGGTTTAGACTTGCTTCCTGTGCAAGTTAAGTGTGTGGCTTGCTTCCTGTGTAAGCCATGCTTAGGATAGGTTGGCCCTCGTGCCATTCAGCTAGAAACCTTAACTTAGGGATGATTTGCATGATAACATCTAGGCTCGAGTCGTAGTCTCCCTAGTTGTGTCTCCCTCTGTTATCTGGTTAGGCTAGTCCTTTGTCCCTGCGTAGGGGAACTACATCGCCCTGATCTTCATACCAGATGAAGTATGTAGGCAGGAGATTGAGCTGATCTCTCCGGGCGCCCTTTTTTCTTTTTGTGTGTGTTGTTTGACCTTTGCTAGGCTCGAGTCCCCGTACTCCTTAGCATTTGCTGTCTGTTTGTGTGTGTTTGACAGTTATAGGCTGAGTCCCCGACTCCCTATTTACCTGTTGTGTGCGTTTAGGTTCGGATGTCAATGTAAGTCCAGTGATTGGCATTTGGGCTTCATGTTTGCCTTCTTGTGTGTGTTTAGGTTCGGATGCTGACATAAGTCCAGTGATTGGCAGTCGGGCTCCACGTTTGCCTATTTGTGTTTGTTTGTGTGCGTGTCAGCCGAGCTACGAATGCTCTGATTCTTCTCTCGTCCGAGAAGATACGTATGCATAGGATGCGATATCCTAGCGAGCATGTGTTGTTTCCCCAGTCCGAACTACTTGGACTCTGATGTCTATGCCTGATAGACTAAGTAGGCCCAGGATGCGACATCCTGCCGAGTTCAGTTTCAGTCAGTCTCTTTTGTTTCTTTCAGCCAGTGTGTGTGTGTGAGTATTTGAGCAGTGTTTAGCAACCATTTTCTTTCCTTTTGTGCGTGGATCCCGTAGAGTACTACAGATGCGTAGGGGTGCTAATACCTTCCCTTCGCATAACCGACTCCCGAACCCATACTCTTTGGTCGCGAGACCATGTCTTTCCCAGGTTTACTCTGAGCGTTTCCTTTCCCTCTTTTGGGATAAATAACGCACGGTGGCGGCTCTGTTGTTCTTTCTTTTCCCGCCGGTTTTTTCGCGCGATGCGACAGCTGGCGACTCTGCTGGGGACAAACAGAAGTTGACCTATGCTGGTCCATCTTCCCTGAGCGAGTCTCTCCTAGCGCTCTCTAGGTTAGGATTTTGGTTGCTGTTTGCTGTTGTATTTATTGCATTCATTGTATATATGTGCACTTACTGTTTGCATTTATTACTTGCATTGATGTTTGCATTCATATTCATTATTCATTACTGGCTGGCTGTCTGTTTTTCTCTGTGTGGGGGGGAGTCAGTTGAGGTAAAAGGTCCAATACCCAGACCATGAGTGAAAATCTAGGATGATTAGGAATAGAGTGATTCATGGGAAGCGGGTGGTATGGCGCCACTTAGCGGAACATTGATATCACGAGCAGTTCAGACCCTGGTGGGATGTTATCGTTACATACTTCGGGTGTGTATATGATGATGTTCTGCGAAAGGTTATTTATGCTGCGTTTCTCTCGACCTTACCCTGGCCTAGATGACACCCGTGAGTGGGGAGGGTTTGATCATTACAGGTACAGTTGCTGATTGTTGGTGACTTGTTGGTGACTCTTGATACTGGTGGTGACTGTAAGTTATGGGCATTTATTTCTGGGACGCCAGAGTTCTGTCCATGGTTTATCAGCGGGTTCCGTTTATTTCGGATCCCCGGGCTGAGTTGAGAGTACTTGTTCAGAGGATCCGTTTGTCACCCGTTTAGTGAGTGTTCCTGTAAAGATAAGTGATATAATCTCCGGTTCCGTTTATTTCGGAACCCCCCCAAGTTGGATTTATGATGACTTGATCCCACAGATTGACTGATTCAGAAAAGCAGAGGGTCTACAGTTAACTTGGTGGCATAAAGGCCTGCATTCATGCATTTGCATCATATCATCTCGCATTCATCTGCATTCAACTCATGTCTGTCCGTACTCAGGGTCCATTATTTTTAAATTAAAAACCCCGGTTGAGAGACATCCAGATGTCAAAATGTTGTTGATGAAATTTTATCTGTCTCGATGAAACCAGAAAAAAGAGGACTGAATATTCCTGGTACGGACAAACATTGCATGTGTGAGTCATACTAACCCATTTGCTGTTTTGTAGGTTTCAGTATTCAACCGGCGCGCATAGCTCGTCTGTTCAGATAACCTGCTGGGGGTCAACAAATCCAAGCTGATGGATCTTCCCAACGCCGACGTCCTTGAGCTGAAAGGGATGATGAGGGAGTTGTTCAGCGTTGTGCAAGGGCTTGCCTCGGGGCAGAAAGCCATGTCCGAAAGACTGGAAAGGATTGAGAAATGGCTGATAGTGGAGAAAGTCCAGGGGAAGGCTCCGTCCTCCGAAGTGAACAAACCTTCTGGTACTGTAGCAGAGAAACCCTCCGACAGTGGTCCATTCAAGAAGAAAGTTGAGCCAGTTGGTGTGCCTGCAAAGAAAGAACATAGCAAAGATCGTTATCATCCTTATGCTGCCACTCCTGTCAGCAATCCCCCTGCTCAACAGCAACAACCGCCACCTCAACAGAAGACACCAGGAGCCAAGAGCCAGGGGAAGAAGAAGAATGAGGATCGTCAGTTTGAGGAACCACCGGTGACTTATGCCTTTCTTTTCCAAAGGTTGAGGGATCTGGGATTAGTTCGGCCGAGGATTTTGATTCCTATAGAACAGCAGCGGAGGCCTGCCAACTATGATGAGAGTGCCAAGTGCGAGTTTCACTCTGGGGCACCCGGACACAGCATTGAAGGTTGCAGAGCTTTTAAGCATATCGTCCAAGATCTGGTGGACTCCAAGGCTATTAGCTTGGCCCAAATAATGAATGAGGATGTCGACCCCGCACTCAGGCAGAGACCAGTAAAAGTCAAGATGGTGAAGAAGGCCAAGAAAGGAGTAGAAATGATTGAAGAGGGTCAGCTAAAAGGTCCAAAGGCTATGTTTCCAAAACTTCTGCTACAGGATGGAGCCTTACCTGCTGCTGATAATACTAGTGCAACTGTCACTACAGAGGAGTGTATGTTGATAAAGGACCCGACCCAGAGGATGAAGAAGGTAGAAGTGGATAATGTAAGACGCAAAGCACCCAGTCTGACAGTTGAAACCATCCAGGTAGAGAATGCCCTTGCTGCTGAGAAAAAGAAGAAGCTGTCCATTTCTTCTTATAAACAAGCTCTGGAGGTGGTAAAGAACCAAGAGGCCCAAGGCTGGGGAAGGATCATTGACATCGTGGCAAAAGCAGACATGTTCGGAATCGGTTATCATCCGGATTTAGAGTCGTCTAGACCAGACAGAGGATGTCGTCCACTGTACGCCTTCGTCAGGGCAGGAATGTTGGATCCTGGTCATGCCCGTTCAGTGGGTGAAGATGTTGACAGCGACCGCGAGCTTGAGGCGTGGATAAAGTCATGCGTACCAGGCAACTGGAAGGCCTCCAAAAGCATCACTGTCACTCGTTCTGAAGAGTAGTATTTCTGTTTTTCAATTTTTGTTTGCATGAAAGCCATACGTTTTGCCCGAAACGTAATGGTCCATTGTAAGGGCCATCTCATGTGTTTCATTATGCAACATTTTGCATCAGTAATGAATGGATGTTTTTGTAGTTAAAAGCGGTGTTCCCTGTTTTTCATTTGATTTTGCAATTTAAAAAAGTAAAAAAAACAAATAAAAATGGCAACGTTTTTTCATTCTCTTTCCTTTTGATTTTGTCTCGTTCCAAAGTGATTACTCTCCTGATCTCACCGATAACGATTTGGTTACACCTCTGTATGACTTCGACAATTCGATCTATCATGACAGAGAAGAAGGCGCAGAAGATTGTGATCAGCTGGAATTAGCCAGGTTGTTGAAACAAGAGGAGAAGGTGATTCAACCGCACGAGGAGCGATTCAAGATTGTTACTCCAAGCTCCGCCGAGGTTAGAAAGCAGAAGCTGAGGCCGACAAAGGATGAGAAAGAGAGAAGGTGTGAATAGACTATCAAGATGCGAGCAGAGCTAATCAGAAAGATGGATTCCCGGTACATCACAATGAGGTACTGGTTGATTATATGGCTCAGGTCTCAGTGTTTATCTTCATGGATGGCTTCTTGGCCAAGACCAGATTGAATTGTTGCCAGATGATATGGAGTAAACCAGGTCCATCACACAAGAGGCACCTTCTTGTTCTAAGTTGATGTCATTCCATCACATGAGGCCGGTGCCACGTATCAGAGGTCTACGGTGACTTTGTTTCGTGATATGATTCATCGTGAAAGCAAAAGCCATGTTGATGACATGATGGCAAAGTCCCAAGCAGAACAGGGGCATCCAGTAGACTTGGGGCAAGTTGTTTGACCGTTTGAGACAACTCATACTGTTGAGTCTGAAGCAGTGCACTTATGGAGTGTTGTCCGTCAAGCTACCGAGGCTTGTTGTGAGCGAATCAGAGGAATCGAGGTCAATCCTGCTAAAAAAAAAAAAAAAAAAAAAAAAAAAAAAAAAAAAGAGATAAATTGCAGGAACCTCTGATTCTGATACCTCAGTAAAAGAGATAACTGTTAATCCGGTACTTGATAACCCTCGAGGGGTCTACGAGGTGCGTATTGAGTCAGCATGACTAGTCTTGTCGAAAAGAGTATGCAATTTACCTAAGCAAAAAGTTTATCGACTGTGAAACAATACACTCACTGTTCGAAAAAACTTGATGTACTTTGGCATAGGCTGCTCGCCGACTGAGACAGTGTATGCTAATTCATGCCATTTTGTGGATGTCCAAAATGGATCTGATCACATATGTGTTTGAGAAGCTAGTAACAACCCATGGAAAGGTTATCAACCAAGGAAGTTTGAGGTCCCTGATGAGGACATCGAGGTACTCAAATCGAAAGATTGAGAGTGACTGATCCCGGAGGAGGGGCCTGACCCCGAATCCGAACGGATTCCGATGTCTGAGGGAGAGGAGATGAGGTGAATAAGTTAGTGCTTCCCGGATCACAGTTGGTTGCACCAACAATGGTGGCTGAACATAAAGTCTGTATCCGGGATATTGAACCTAGGGATGTGCATCTACCTGGGGCAGTGTCTCCCTCACAGATGTGTGAGAAATCAGAGAAGACTAAATGGATAAAGACTCAGAATGACACGTTGAGTCCAACTGAGGGAAAGGGTTGACAATTACTTGGCATGGGGCAGTTGTACCCAGTGAACGAAGCGTGTTGTTAACCGAGAAGTGTGACCTCGCGTGTACCACGTGGAAGAGTTGGTTGAAAAGGATCCTTCCTCCTCAAGACGATTATGGGGCAAATGGACAAACAGCTATGAATGTCTGTTCGTGGTCAAGAGGGTCCTCTCTGACAGAACCTTGTTGTTTACGATCACGGATGACGACGATTTTCATCCCCTGTGAATGCGGACGCAGTTAGAAAATACTTCGTGAAAGAAACCCGCTGGACAAAAAAAGAGAATAAAGAGTCCAGGCAAAAAATGGGCATCCCGGCGAACCAAGAAAAAGAGAAAGGTTCGGGCAAAAATTAGGGATATAAAAGAAAAGAACTGTACACCCGGCAAGTTGAAAACCCGCAAGGGCGACTTGGGCAAAAAAGGGTATCCCGGTGGACTGAAACCCGAAAGGGCGGTCCAGGCAAAAGAGGGAATGAAACGAACAACTGCGTCTAGCATGATCATTTGTGCACATGATGACTTGGATAATCTCCGACAAAGACCGATCGGAAGCGTCTTGTTCAGGAGACAGAAGGTGCGGAAAGTCCTGAGGACATATGAGGTGTAACTGAGTTGGAACCCGATGAGATCACAGTTTCACGTTGCCATTAGGATAGATTTTTTCTTTTATGTGCAATCACCTCTTTCCAGGGTTTGCTTCCCGTGTGTTGCTCAATTGTGAGCCATCTTTTATTCCAATCAGATAAAGCGTGTGTTCGGTCAAATAAGTTTTGTTTTTGTGTCATTACTGTTTTGATTACGAAAACATCTGTTCATTTTGATAAGAATATTTGCCTTTTGAAACATAGAGGTCCCTTCTGATGCATGCTTATGAGATTGAAATCTGGAAATCTTACTTGGAAGACTGATTGACCTAAGTGTTGAAATATCAAGACGCCTGGGGCATACCTGGGGCACGTTTTTTATCTGACGATCTCTTGTGCAGGTGATGTTAGACATCTTCATTCACTTGCCAGTTGTAACATGAACCCTTTTGACAAAGAGATCCCCTCAGAGTCCAACCAGGGGCAAGGGATAGATGAACCGTGAAAAGACGGTGAAGGATTACGACAACGGTCCTGGAAAGTTAATCAAGAAGACTCTTCAAAGTCTGATGATTGGAAAGTATGTATGAATCCCAAGAGTTCAACCTCCGTGGAGTACGGACGAGATTTGGAATACAAGATGATGGAGCAGAAAAGTCCAGAAGGGTCTGGGAGTTCTTAGAAGTGGAAAGGTCAACACCATGGGTGGATGATGGACACTTGTGGGAATTCATCTCCAGTATGATATGACGTGCTACCACCCTCGACAGAGTTGTTACTCTCGCCACTATGGTTGTTCTCTCCACTAAGATTGTTCTCCTCAGCAGAATGGTGTGGTTTTCCTCAGCAAGTTCCCCGAGTGGAGCGGGTCTCATGAAATACATCTCCAAGCAGTGATTCTCCTACATATGGATTGGTTGGGTCGTCCCTAGTGGAGTAGCATTTATTTCTCCAGCAGAGTTCATCCTACCAGTGGATCGGACGAGTTTCTGTAGTAGACTGATATCTGCATCCCCAGCTGAGTTGATTCTACCTATGGGTCGCGTAGGTTATCCCTAGCGGAGTAACAGACATTCTCCCAAGCCGGGTTTATCCTATCTGAAGGTTGGTTGAGTCTTTCTCCCAGTGAAGTCATTGTACCATTCCCCAAGCAGAGTTCTCCGCAGAATATTTCCCCAAGAGGAGTCTCCCCACGGAGTCAGAGTATCTGGTCATTTTGGCTCCCTAGCCAGGGTTCATTCGCATTTTGCATGTAGTAATCATTGCATCTTCAAAAATCGCGTAGCATTTCCATTCCTAAATGGAGCATTACGCCATAGAAAAATTCAAACATATACATTCATGTGTTCGAAACCCCATCAAACCGTATTCCCTGCAGAGACGGATTTTTGTTCAACCTGTACAACGCATTGGCTACAGTTACTCCAGTCAACATTTGGTGTTTATAATCCCCACAGAGGTTTATTTCCTCACCTGTTGGTGACAGAAAGTTTGTTTCTCCCCAGTGAGACCCCCTGCAAGTGTTCAGCCTAGCCCTGTCATCTTGAGAATGTCAGTATACCCTGTCAGCACCCGTGTCTGGTTTTTCTTTGATGTCTGTAAAAATCATCTTTCGATGTTCGTAACATCGTTATTCCTTCCCTAGTGGAGATTACTCCTCTCCGTTGGTGTCGATAAACGTTGAGTTTTTCCCGATCATCCGTTGATGATTTGGTTGTGTTCATTATCTCCATTACTCCTCTCCGTTGGTTTCGATAAACGTCGAGTTTTTCCTAGTTATCCGATGATGTCTAGTTGTACCCCTCTCCATGCAGAGTTACCTCTCCGTTGGTTTCGATAAACGTCGAGTTTTTCCTAGTTATCCGATGATGTCTAGTTGTACCCCTCTCCATGCAGAGTTACCTCTCCGTTGGTTTCGATAAACGTCGAGTTTTTCCTAGTTATCCGATGATGTCTAGTTGTACCCCTCTCCATGCAGAGTTACCTCTCCGTTGGTTTCGATAAACGTCGAGTTTTTCCTAGTTATCCGATGATGTCTAGTTGTACCCCTCTCCATGCAGAGTTACCTCTCCGTTGGTTTCGATAAACGTCGAGTTTTTCCTAGTTATCCGATGATGTCTAGTTGTACCCCTCTCCATGCAGAGTTACCTCTCCGTTGGTTTCGATAAACGTCGAGTTTTTCCTAGTTATCCGATGATGTCTAGTTGTACCCCTCTCCATGCAGAGTTACCTCTCCGTTGGTTTCGATAAACGACGAGTTTTTCCCAGTCGTCCGTTGACGTCTGGTTGTGTCTCTCTCATTCCCATTCATCTGTAAATGTCTGGTCGATCTTTTTGGTGTCTGTAAACATCATCTTTCGATGTCTGTAAACGTCGAGTCTTCCCATTCATCAGTAAATGTCTGGTCGATCTTTTTGGTGTCTGTAAACATCATCTTTCGATGTCTGTAAACGTCGAGTTTTCTCCCATTCATCTGTAAATGTCTGGTCGATCCTTTTGGTGTCTGTAAACATCATCTTCCGATGTCTGTAAACGTCGAGTTTTCTCCCATTCATCCGTTGATGTCTGGTCGAGTCTCCCCAGTCATTCATTAATGTCTGGTTACCTCTCCGTTGGTTTCGATAAACGTCGAGTTTTTCCTGGTCGTCCCCAGTTGGTTACCTCTCCGTTGGTCTTGGTAAACGTCGAGTTTTTCCTAGTTGTCCGTTGGCATCTAGTTGTGATTTCTTCCCCCCATTCATCGTCGTTGCGATGTCTGGATGTGGCTGTACCCTTTGAAAACAAAACCAAAAAAAAAAAAAAACAAATATATACCCAGCAATAAATCAGATCCCAGTGGACGTTCCCGTTGGTGGATCCCTGTGTTGTGCAAATTCTACGGTTCTTGGTATTCAATCCCTGTTTACCCTGAAAGTCTGACAGCCATTGCTCTCATCCATTCGGGTTCCCAGCTGATTGAATAGGGGCAGCTGTAGCACCTCAAATTTGCACTTATCATTATGCATACATATTAGGTCATAGCATATCATGATCCATTGCATATCATTTGCATTGTCCCCAGTTGCCTCAAGAGCAAGCAATCAAGAATTAGGTCAAACTAATCTCCTGATCAGTCAACCAAGCAAGCAAAGGAATTTCTCATTGAACCAAGGCCTTGGGGTTTGTCCAACAAGTTCACATGACTTGGAGGTCTTTTTGAAGTATTTTGGTCAAGGGTTGAGGGCTCAGAGGTCAGCAGTTCATACACAGACAGTCAAAACCCTAAAGAAAGTCAACTGTCAGTCAAAGCAGTGGATGGTGGTCATTCTTGTGGAATTTGGGCACCATGGCCAATAATCAAGAGTTCATACAACTTGGGACATCATTTGAAGTCAAGTCCTCAAGGAATTAGGGTTTGGAAGTCATCAGTCAATGCACAATCAAGCAGAAACCCTAAAAGTCAACTGTTGGTCAACTGTCCATTTAATCAGTGATTTGATGATTGGATTTGGTTTGTGAGAGCTCATTCATGTCCAATTAGTCATCATACATCATGCCAAACACCATCATGGAAGAATTTGAAGCCAGATCAAAAATTTCCCAAAATGGAAACTGGGCCTGTAATTGAAAACTGCCATAAATGGAAAGTTTTGATCCTCAAACTTACATCATGATACAAGCCTCAAATGAATTTTTGCCCAACATGAAAGTTGAAGATCTTGTTCTCCCATTTCCAAAAAGTCCTAGAACTCTCAATTCCCATGTGTGGTTGGCAAGTTATGATCGAATCGATTTCAGAAAATCTTGAACTTCAGAGGGCCATATCTCCCAAACCGTTTGGCCAATTTTGGTGGGGTTTTTTCCTACAAGTCACATTTGATCCCCTCTTTCCAAAAATATAAATTTCATGAGCCAAAACCTTACCAATCAAAATGGCATTTTTGGACCTTTTTCATTTAAATTCAAAGTTTGACCAAGAGTTGACTTTTTGACTCAAGCATTTTTTCAACATTTGGCCAATTGGAACAGCTCATAAATATCATTTTAAGTGTGTTTGCAAAGCCAAATTATGCAGAACATGTGAATCTTGTTTGGTTGCTTGAATTACAAGAAAAGTACCCTTTGACCATACTTGCACCATACTTGTTTATGCATCCACCATACCATGGTTTGTACTCTCAAAACAGAAGATTAGAAGGCCATTTTACTGTCAATTATGAATACATTCTGCAGCCAAAACCAATTGTACAAGAAGCCATTCCTTGCTTGCTTAAATTTTGGAAAGGACACTTCCACTCCATGCTTCCAACAATACCTTGTACTATCCAAGCAAAGCTTATGCAGGATTTTCTGTCCTTTTGGACACAAATGCTGCAGCCAACACAGCAATAGAAACCAATTCACTACAGCAAAAGAGAAAACCCTTGGCAAATGCTAAAACCATACTATGCCATGTTTTAATGCAGCAGAATTCAGACCATTCTTTCTGTCATGACAGTAGCAGCAGAGGCAGCATGACAAAAGAAACAATTTTTGGCCAAGGCAAATTGATCATTGCATTATTATTCTAAAAACTCACTTGCCTTGCATTTCAAAAAAGGACAACCATGCCTCTTGCAACCTTGCTTGTACCACATTACATTGCAGATTTTTGCCCATGATTTTCTGTCAAAACCAAACAGTAACAGCATGGCTTGCCTTCTCTCTTTTCCTGTCATGAGCAATGTACTGCAGCAGACAAAGCATGGCATTTTTTGATGACACATCCATATTGATCATTGTGAAGCAAGGAGCAAAAACCACAACTTGACTCATATTTTTCCAACCACAAAACCTTTGGCCCTTCCTCTAAAAAAGGGTCTGTCACAATACTGCAGCAGGGAGAGGACTTTGGGAATTGCTCAAACCAAAAAAACTGCTACAGCAAACCACACTCACTCCAACTCACCTGGCCTTTGGTATTTTTCTGTCATCAACACAGTAGAACAAACATCCATTCAACCTTGCTTGGCAACCAAAACCTCACTTGCATTTTCCAACCAAAGCCTGGCCAACACATCCATCTGCATACAGCATTTTCAGGCCTCACCTTTGATATTTGCTTTGCATCTCACAAACCACCATGCTGCAGTCAACTTAACCAACAAACACAAGCCTTGTAATCCTGCCTTGCAAAATAACCAACATGACCTAACTTAACCAAAAAACCTCATTCACAAAATTCACTCACTTTGGCATGATCCATTCAACAGCAACCCTGCCATTTTGCATTTGATCTCCCATGACCAAAACACAATGTTTGCAAACATCACATAGCAGAACCATTTACCTTGCCTTGGCCATTCCTCAAAAATTTGTTAACTTCCCTAGCCTTGCATTGCATCCCTTTTTCCTGCCATAACAAAACCAGGAGCAGACCAACAATTACTCCCTCAAGAATCATCTCATAGGCTTGGCTAAGAATCTAAACACACAAGACCAAACATAGCTGAGCTTACCTACTTCAAGTTCTCATCATTCCAAAGCATCAGGAAGGGCTGTTTCAGACTGCAACACCAAAACAACACTGTATCATCAATTTCTTCAAATCAGCTTGAGCTTTATTTCTTCAAGACCACTTCCATGGCAAATCAAGAGTTGGGCTATATCCTCAAAATAACCACTGCACATCAGTTTGCTTCAAAACCAAGTAAGTAATCAACCTCCTTTGTTTGCCTTGCTATGCCTTGTGTATGAAAGGTCCCTGAATGCTGTTTCTAAAATGCTATGCCTCGCTTGAAATGGTGTTCTCTTGATGGAGAAATCTGCTTTTCTTTTTCTTGTTACAAATGAACTTTTGGTCGATTTGCATTGCTGGAGTTGATTTAATGAATTTAGACATGATATTCTTGTTGTTTGATGCTTGATGATACTGATGATATGCTTGTTTAAACTTTCTGGGTTTTGTTGAAATTCCATGATGATGTTGCTTACTGCTGTTCTAACCCTAAAACCTGCCAAGAAATCTCATGAATATGATGTATGCTGTTGCTCATGATTGGTTTTTGAATGCAAATTGATGATGAATACATGATACCATGCTGCTTGCTTGATGCTTATTTTTAAATGAGTTCATAATGATGGATGTTGCTGTTGACTGCTTGTTGATTACCATGCTGCATATGCCCTGCTGCTGTTATGAAACCTATTTGTTTTTCCAGCATATTTACATGGATTGTGTTTAGGGTATTTGTTTGACTGTTGTTGCATGATCATTATTGTATCATTGCCATTTGTTTGATTCCAATTGGTTGATGAACCATGAAGTTGGAACATAAACTTTGCTGCTTGTTTTGAAAAACCTAAGGCTCACTTCTAGAAATCTTCATGCTCATGTTGCTTTGTTGTTATGTCATGAAGAATGTTGATAATTTTACTACTGCCAGGTTGATTGTTTGAGTTTGTTATGATGATTACATGGTGATGAGCATACATGCTGCTGTTGCTAAGCCTACCATAATTCTCCCATGATTATGCTTATGTTTGTTGTTGGCTAATGATGTTTTGATGATTGGTGTTTTGAGTTAGTGCTCATCTTGATTGATAATGCTATGCTGATGTTTGAATCATGAGGATTTTCCACCATGCTGTTTATATGCTGTTGTAATTGCTGACCAAGTTTTGGTGTGGATGTTGGTAACTACACATGTATGCCCTACTGTTGTTTTGCATGAACATAACCATGTCCAGAAATTCACCTTGTTTCATATTCTGTTTGTTGGTTGACATTGCCTAATGATGATGTTACCTTATCATGATGGATCATTGATGCTGTTTTGTTGTTTGATCATGTCCTGCTATATGCCTTGCTGTTTATTTTTTTTCAATTAATGATGAGTTTTCAATGAAAATGTGCATGCCCTGCTGTTTCGAACTACATGAACATGCCTAGAAAATCCATGCTGTTTATGTGCTGTTGTATGCTTGGTCGGATTATGTTGCCTGATGTTGTTGATACTTGCTTGATGACACCAATTACCATGCTGCTAAACCCTGCCATGATAAACCCTGTGGTTTTTCCATAACTCCCATCCATGTTGTGTTGGCTGTTGTTGTTGTTTGTGATCACCTGAACCATTTCCACTGCAATTGCTATTTACTCTGCTGTTTGAAACCCTCGAAAATTTCCAAAAAAACCATATTGAATTGTGTTGTTGGCTGTTGTTTGGGTTGCAGCATGAACATCTCCATACCTTGTTTGTGAATGATGTTTGGTTTGAATTTTGTTTGAGTGATGAATGATGCTGTTATGATGAGTGTGCAGAATTTTTTCATGATTTGTTTTAGTCTGTTGCTGTTGTGATCAAAATGATGAGTGCCATGCTGTTGGTTGTTTTGTTTTATGATGATGATGGACATTGAACATGATGCCTTTGCTGTTAGAAACCCCTAGGGTTTTAGAAACTCAAAAATTTAAGTTGGTTGGCTCATTACTGTTTTATTGGCTGAGAGCCAATCAAAACATTTCGTTTTGCCTTGCCAAAACGCGCAGCTTCAATTAGTGAACCCAGAATTACAAGTCTGCCATCGTTGACCATTGCCTTGACCATCTTGCTATGCTATGTTCTTCATGTTTCATCAATTTGTGCATCAACTTCAACAATTAATTCCTCATCCATTTCAACTCCAAAAATTATGATTTTTTTTGCATGATGATCACAAAGATGTCTATTATTTAATCATGATTTTTAATTAATTTTTGGTTGGCTGGATTTTAATTGATAAATGATTTCCCAACATGTGTGCATAAATGATACCCTTTGCCATTTCAATTGTGAAATATCCATGCTGCATCCAATGAGCTTGAAATTTTTTGTGGTGAAACTAGACACATTGACCTTTGTTTCCATATAGACTTTGTGCATTTCCCATTTGTGGTTTGTGAGCTTTGATTTTCTGAAGTTATGTGTTACATTTGGTGCTATACCATGATCATGTATTTTCCCAATTTTTGTTCACATGCTTCCTCTTATCCAATTGACCCCAAATTTTGCATGAATGATCCATCACATGTCTAGTTTGTGTATGAATTTTCTTGGAATTAATCATGCTGTTTTCCATTTGATTGTGAATTTTCTTCCATGCTTAGCCATTTGTTGACTTTTTGTAATACACATTGCCATATCTTTTGTGAAATTCTCAAATCTTATTGTATGTCCATGAAATTTCATATGTGATAACTAGACATCTCAAGCTTTGCATTGGTGTTAATCTCATTCATTTCTCTTCTGTTTTCAATTTGATATGATTTTTTGAAGTTGACCCATGCTTGTTGACTTTCATTGTGCTTACTCAAATTTGGTTTGACTTCATGATTTTAGTTGACTGCCTTCCTCTCATCCAAATGCCATGAAATTTTACATGTCTACCATGTTAGATGTTAGGATTGAGTGTGATTTATTTCATGATTTTTGAGATTGCTTGAGTTGACTTTTGAATGAAGTCTTGCTGTTGACTTTTTGTATGCTTTCTTTGCCATATTTTGACTTCTTTGGCTTAAGAAATGACCATGATGCAAGATATAAATGTGGGTCCAATTGTAATTGCTTTCTAATTGGTTGACTTTGACTTTGAGTTTACTTTTCCTTGCTGCCTTGACTTTTTCTTTCACTTTTGACCCTAGGCTTGCCCTAGTGGTCCTGCTACTCACCTTTGAGTTTGTGTTTTCAGGTTGACCATCAAATGGCCATTGAGACCAATCCTTTTGACTGGGCTTGGTTAAATATTGTTGTCTAACATCTTTGTTTTGTAGGTGGCTTGGCTCACATGCCCTAAGCCTTGTGCATTGCACATCCATGTGCCTCTAATGGACAGTTGTTGTCTGTTTCTGTTTGTTTTGTTTGAAGTTGCATACTAACATTTGCTTGACTGTTCCAGGTGCTTTAGTTGCTTAGTTCCTTGTGAACTTTTTGCTTTGCTTTGCTTGTATAAGCAATTTGCATTGAGGTATGTCTCTTTTACTTCATGTAGTCTGGAAGACCTGGCTTGTTACTTGGCCAGGCAACTGTCTGAAGTCCTCCTTAAGAGGCAATGTTTGTGGATGTTTACTTTTGTCCCTGCATAGAGTCAAAGTCCTCCTAAGTGAAGAGGCAATTGGTGGAAGGTAGGGATACGCAATCTATCCCCCACTATTCAGTGTGTCCTCTGCCTTGCTCACACCACTGTGTTGATGCATTGCAGATACAAAACCAAGATCTTGTACAAACTGTACAGTTGAGTCAGTTTTAAATGTGTAGAAGGGTTCCCACTTTCTGAACCCACACATTCTTGTCTTGAGCTCTCCCAGGCCAGGGATAAGAGCTGTGAGGTCTCATCCTCACTTCATCCTTTCATCTGCTTCACCTTAGTCTCTCAATGGCAAGGTTAAGAGCACATTCACCCAGTTCCAGAGGTTTGTTTGTTGAGGTTGATATGACCCCTTGACTAAAACCTAACCCTTGTTTGAGCCACTTGTTTGTGTATAGCGTGTGCTATCTGTGCTTGTAGGATTGTTTGACTTGCTTCCTGTGCAAGTTAGGATAGTTTGACTTGCTTCCTGTGCAAGATAGGATTGTTTGACTTGCTTCCTGTGCAAGTTAGGATTGGTTTAGACTTGCTTCCTGTGCAAGTTAAGTGTGTGGCTTGCTTCCTGTGTAAGCCATGCTTAGGATAGGTTGGCCCTCGTGCCATTCAGCTAGAAACCTTAACTTAGGGATGATTTGCATGATAACATCTAGGCTCGAGTCGTAGTCTCCCTAGTTGTGTCTCCCTCTGTTATCTGGTTAGGCTAGTCCTTTGTCCCTGCGTAGGGGAACTACATCGCCCTGATCTTCATACCAGATGAAGTATGTAGGCAGGAGATTGAGCTGATCTCTCCGGGCGCCCTTTTTTCTTTTTGTGTGTGTTGTTTGACCTTTGCTAGGCTCGAGTCCCCGTACTCCTTAGCATTTGCTGTCTGTTTGTGTGTGTTTGACAGTTATAGGCTGAGTCCCCGACTCCCTATTTACCTGTTGTGTGCGTTTAGGTTCGGATGTCAATGTAAGTCCAGTGATTGGCATTTGGGCTTCATGTTTGCCTTCTTGTGTGTGTTTAGGTTCGGATGCTGACATAAGTCCAGTGATTGGCAGTCGGGCTCCACGTTTGCCTATTTGTGTTTGTTTGTGTGCGTGTCAGCCGAGCTACGAATGCTCTGATTCTTCTCTCGTCCGAGAAGATACGTATGCATAGGATGCGATATCCTAGCGAGCATGTGTTGTTTCCCCAGTCCGAACTACTTGGACTCTGATGTCTATGCCTGATAGACTAAGTAGGCCCAGGATGCGACATCCTGCCGAGTTCAGTTTCAGTCAGTCTCTTTTGTTTCTTTCAGCCAGTGTGTGTGTGTGAGTATTTGAGCAGTGTTTAGCAACCATTTTCTTTCCTTTTGTGCGTGGATCCCGTAGAGTACTACGGATGCGTAGGGGTGCTAATACCTTCCCTTCGCATAACCGACTCCCGAACCCATACTCTTTGGTCGCGAGACCATGTCTTTCCCAGGTTTACTCTGAGCGTTTCCTTTCCCTCTTTTGGGATAAATAACGCACGGTGGCGGCTCTGTTGTTCTTTCTTTTCCCGCCGGTTTTTTCGCGCGATGCGACAGTATGTTTTCGAGGACGAAAACTCTTTTAGTGGGGGAGAGTTGTAACACCCCGATAAAATATGATAATTATTTAAATTAAGTTAATAGTATATTTATTAATTTAATTAAATAATTGGAATATTATTTGGAATTATTATTATTGGAATAATAAAGTTGGAATATATATAAAGAGTTCCATTTGGTAAAAAGGGTTTTTTCACGTGAAAACCAGAGAAGCGACAGAAAGTGAGAAAAGGGCAAGGAGGAAGAGCAAGAGAACGAGGGTTGAAGAAGGGAAAAGCTTGAAGCTAAAGGATTTGCTGGATTAACTCAGGTAAGGGGGGTTTATCGTCGTTTAATGGGTATTATGGGTTAACATGTGATGGGTAGTAATAAGCCATTGATTGACTCTAATTAGGTTTTGAGAAATGCCTTGAATTGTGATGAACGAATTACGTTAAAAACCGTGAATGAATCTATATTTGGATGAGTTGTGATTTTCTGGACGTGTAGCCGTTTACGGAATCGAAATCGGAGGTCCGGAAGTCCTCCGACGGCGGAAAATGCGGGTAATTCTGCATTCTGTTCGTGTTAGCGCAGGAACAACTTTCTGTCTTGCGTTAACCGGTTAACCCAGGGTGTTAACCGGTTAACACTGTTATGATAATTAAAAGAATTAATTTCTGTTCTGCGTTAACCGGTTAACCCAGGGTGTTAACCGGTTAACACTGTTAAAATGTGCCAGGAAGCGTGTTCTGTTTTGCGTTAACCGGTTAACCCAGGGAGTTAACCGGTTAACACTGTTGGAAAAGTGGAAATTTGATATTCAAATATTGTGGTCATATTTGATGATTGGCCTATATTGGTGTATGATATAGTAGGGATTATTTCCTGTTGTTTTGAGCAGTATAGGTATTAGTAGAGTGTGCTAATACTGTGATTTATTATTTGGCATGATATGAATATGATTCTGTGATAAATATGCTGATGATGTATGATGGTATGCATAATGCTGTGAATATATCTATTATGTATGCAATTGTGGATGGACTGTTTATGACTTAGAGTGTGAGCATATGTCCATTGTGGATTGTTGTTGATGTTGCATGCTAGGTGATTTAGCGTGCATAGTATGGCCTTTATGGTGGTAGCTAATTCCCATGGTGAGGAATTAGTGAGTGAGTTATTGTGGATTGTTGTTGATGTTTGCATGCTAGGTGATTTAGCGTGCATAGCATAGCCCTTGGGGTGGTAGCTAATTCCCATGGTGAGGAATTAGTGAGTGAGTCACTAGGTCTCAAATGAGTGGGACTAGTGAGCTTGGTAGCCGTATCTGGGTTTGATCGGTGAGGTTGAACTATATGTTCACGAATAGTCGGTACCGCATGCATGGAGTCTCATTGCATAATGTATGTATGGCGTATAATATGAATGGATGTATTCCGATATTATACGTGTGTTTTGTGTTGGGTTGAGTATGATTATGATTTTGAGTTGATGTTGCCGTTGCTGAATGTGTGATCTGATTTGGGTGATGAAATGTGTTAATTTACTTAGCATTACATGATATTTTATAATGCCTATTATATCGATTGAGGAACTCACCCTTACAACTATGTTTCAGGTAACGAGCAGTGATTGAGTAGAAGCTAGTGCTTGGAGTCTAGTGTAGTTCATTAGTGGGTCATGCTCTGGTAGATGTAACATCGGGACGGGATGTTTTACTTTGTTTCATTTTGGTTGTTGAACAACTTTACATGTAATGTGTTACATGGTTTGCATGATTGATTAGATCTCTATACGCTGCGAATTATGCAATGTTTTATTTTGATTAATAATTGAGCATGACAAGTTATTATGGTGAATGGTGTGAAGTGTCAAGTGTGACACCCTTAAATTGCATATCTACTCTGATTTATATTTTGTTGAATTAATTAATTATTGGGGTATTTTAGAAGGGTGTTACACTTGTGAAGGTCCAGGAATCTTCTATGATGCTTGTGGATGTGATTGGTGGTGAATTAAAAGCTCAAATGCACACGAATTCAGTTCAATCTTCAACTGCCATGGATGCTTCAATCTTTGCACATAGCTCAATATGCCACGATTTCCTCTGCTTCCACATCCAAATCCTCTCAACAGTGCCTCAGGATGATGAATGGATCAATAGAAATTGCTTATGCTTGAAGAAATTTGAAAAAAGTTTGAGAGAATTTTTTTGAGATTTTTGTGATTCTAGATCTGAAATGTAACTTCTGATTAAAAACAGTTATGATTAAGTATATATACTCCATACTAATCCTGTTTTAATCATGCTTAGGCCAAATGCAATTGTGATTAATCCATTTTGTGGTGTTTGTGAAAAAATGATTTTCTCACTTCATGCACCCCCATTCACATGAACATTACATGTTCAAAGCCCAAAATGCCTTAAAATGAGTCCATGCACATATTAGAATTGGTTTAGTATGCATATGTTCCACAAAAATGATTTTATGCAATTTCCTTCCAAAAATTTCATGAATGAACCAATGATCATGCAATGAGATTTCATGTCAAGTAATGATATGCTTGGAAAATACATGTTATAAGGATCAAAATGCAAAAAGAATCACTCATTTTGGAGTTTTGGTTTGAAAGTTATGCCCATTTGAACTTTTGAACACACTTTTCCATGATTGAACCATATCTCCTTAACCACACATGAGAAATCCATGATCTTGGACTTTTTGGAAATGGGAGAGAAAGATCTTCAACTTTCATGTTGGACAAAATTTCATTTGAAGCTTTATTGATGATGTAATCTTGAGTTGAAGTTGGTCCAAAATCTTTCCATTTTTGGAAAGTTCAAATTACAGGTCACCTACTATTTTTGGAAAGTCTTGATCTGACCTCAAATTCTTCAATGTTGATGTTTGAAATGTCAAATGAGACTTGTTTGAACATGAATGAAGCCTCTCTAACCACTTCCCACCTTCAAATTCACAATTGACTGTGCAATTGACTTCTGGTGACTTTTGTGGGCCTTAGATGATTTGCACATGGGCTGATGAGTTCTGAGCCTTCAACACTTGGCCAAACCATTTCAAAATGATCCTTGGGTCATGTGAACTCATTGGAATCACCCTAGGGTTTTGATCTCATGGAAAATGCTCTTGTTGCCTTGCACAGTTGAATCTCCTGACCAGTCTTGCCTGATGAGATGTGATCGCCTATGCAATATGAATGCAATGTTAATGACCTGATCAATGAAATGTATATACAAATGGGAGGTGAAAATTTGAGGTGCTACAGCTGCCCCTATTCAATCAATTGGGAACCTGAACGGATGAGAGCAACGGCTATCAGACCTTCAAGGTAAACAGGGATTGAATACCAAGAACCGTAGAAATTTGCACTCTGCGGGAAATGAACAGGATATCTGCAACAGTAACCAGACAAGACGTTTACCGACGACTCTACTGGGGAGTTTGATTTTTATCAAAGGAAAGATACAGCCAGACGTCAACGGACGAATGGGAAAAACTCAACGTTTATCGACACCAACGGAGAGGTGACCAGACATCAACGGATGACTAGGAAGACTCGACCAGACGTCAACGGACGAACGGGAGAAGCTCGACGTTTATCGACACCAACAGAGAGGTGACCAGACATCAACGGATGAATGGGAAAACTCGACTAGACGTCAACGGACGAACAGGAGAAGCTCGACGTTTATCGACACCAACGGAGAGGTGACCAGACATCAACGAATGAATGGGAAGACTCGACCAGACGTCAACGGACGAACGGGAGAAGCTCGACGTTTATCGACACCAACGGAGAGGTGACCAGACATCAACGGATGACTGGGAAGACTCGACCAGACGTCAACGGACGAACGGGAGAAGCTCAACGTTTATCGACACCAACGGAGAGGTGACCAGACATCAACGGATGAATGGGAAGACTCGACCAGACGTCAACGGACGAACGGGAGAAGCTCGACGTTTATCGACACCAACGGAAAGGTGACCAGACATCCACGGATGAATGGGAAAGGAAGCGATACAACCAAACGTCAACGGATGAATGGGAAAAACTCAACGTTTATCGACACCAACGGAGAGGTGAACACTTCACTGGGGAAGGAAAAAAGGTATTTGCAACTGGAAACCAGACAGGACGTTTACCGACGACTCTACTGGGGATCTCTGACTGGGGAACAACCAGACATTTACCGATGAAAGGGATGAGACTCGATGTTTACCGACATCGAAAGATGATGTTTACCGACATCAAAAAAAAAAGACGACCAGACATTTACCGATGACTGGGAAACAAGATATACAACCAGACGTCAACGGACGAATGGGAAAAACTCAACGTTTATCGAAACCAACGGAGAGGTGACTTTACTGGGGAAAAAGCTAATACAACCAAACGCCAACGGACGATTGGGAAAAACTCAACGTTTATCGACACCAACGGAGAGTGACCAGACATCAATAGATGAATGGGAAAGGGATACAACTATACGTCAACTGACGGATAGGAAAAATTCAACGTTTATCGAAACCAACGGAGAGGTGAACACTTCACCGGGGAAGGAAAGAACAGATGTTACGAACATCGAAAGATGATGTTTACCGACATCAAACAAAGATAACCAGACATTTACCGATGACTGGGGTGAGACTCGATGTTTACCGACACCGAAACAATGGTGTTTACCGACACCAAGGAAAGAACACACACGGGTGCAGACATGACACTTACCGGTATCACAAGAATGACATCATCAATACGTCAAGGCAAGGCTAAACACTTGCTGGGGATCTCACTGGGGAGTTATCAATCCTGAATGCTGCCAGGAGCAACTGTAGCAAATGTGCCGTACAGATGTTGAACAATGATCCGCTTCTGCTGGGGATATGGTCCAATTAGGTTTGACATATGAATGCATATGTTTGAATTTTTCTATGGCGTAATGCTCCATATTGAATGGAAATGCTACGCTTTTTGAGGATGCAATGATCACTACATGCAAGATGCAAAAATGATGAAAAACTCCTGTTGGGGAGCAAACGGGTTAGATTCTCCAACTCTGTGGGGATACTCTGTCTGAGAAATACTCTGCGGGGAGTAGCACCGACTTCTCACTCATGGTGGAGAATAGCATTGCTGCTGGAGAAAGGATCCCAACGGGGACAACCTTCACCGAGTATAATCCACTCGGGGACTTTGCTAGGGAAACAGCCAATGGCGACTTACTGGGGACGGCCAACCCACAGGTAGGATAAACTCGGCTGGAGATAATTTTTGCCGGACCTGATCCACTCGGGGAACTTGCTGGGGAAAACCATCAACACAACCCTCTGCTAGGGAGATCCGCTAGGGGAAAACATTCCACACCCTGATGGGAAAAGGCCTAACTCTGTTGGGGAAGTAACATACCAGACCATGTTGGGGTAGACATCCACGAACCTGCCAGGGAAAAGCGTTCACGACCACGCTGGGGATAGCAGTATTTCAAACCAGACTGCTGGGGAATAAAACTACTCACTGACACCTCCGCTGGGGATACAACATCCTTCCAACTCGGTGGGGATTAAAAAATCTTCAGACTCAGTGGGGAACTTGGCAGCTTTCAGACTAGCCGGGGATAAACCACTTCCAGGCCTGCTGGGGAGTTAAAAACTTTAGACCTGCCAGGGATAGAACAACCTTTGATCTTGCTACTGAGGGACACACGACTCACAGACTCCTCTGCAGGGGAAAATAGTTCTGATAGCTTTCAGACTTGCTTGGGGAAACATCCTCAATCCTGCTGAGGAATTCCTGATCTTGAATACACTAGGGAAGACAAGTCCTGAGCTTACCTCAGCTGCTGGGGGAAACATCCCTCTCACACCACTGGACAATATTGACACATCCCTGAACAAACCGCGGCTTATCTGCTTCAGCCAGGAATCAAAGGTGAAAACCTGCAAAACAAGCACGATAAACATGCCCCAGGGGATCGCGTGGACAAGATACACCCAAGTGTACTCAACATTCAAAATGATTTTCAAATGTTTTATCTTTCTGCACGTTATTGTCTAGCCTTCACGTTTTTATATGCAATGTTTATAAAAAATTCGGACGTTTTTGCAAACAAAATAGTAAAAATAAAAACAAGAGAGCAATTTATCTGAATAACGACTTTTATTGATTGAAAATGGGCCTGAAAAGGCGAATACATCGGGAAGCAATTCCTAGAAAGAGGTAATTGCGCACAAAAGGAAAAATCTATCTTAATGGCAATGTGAATACGGCATCCACTATTTCCCAATTCTGTTATGACTCACAGATCATCAATTTTCTCCCAATCCTTGCTTTCTGAGAAGAACGATTGGACCGATCATACCCTTCGAGATTGTAGACGATAAAGCACGATGAAGTACAGACAACTCAGACTGCAATCTTCGCTCTAATCCCTCTTTTGCCTGGATCGCCTTTTCGGGTTTTCAATCCACCGGGATACCCATTTTTGCCTAAGCCTCCCTTGCGGGTTTTCGACTTACCGGGTGTACAAATTCTTTTCATTTTTTATCCCTAACTTTTGCCCGAACCTTTTTTTTTTTTTTTTTTGGTTCACCGGGATGCCCTTTTTTGCCTGGACTATTTTATTCTTTTTGTCCAGCGGGTCAATTTATGCGAAGTATTTTTTGACTACATCTGAGTTAACAGGGGACGGAAAATCTTCACCATCCATAGTTGTAAGCATAAAGGCTCCACCGGAGAAAACCTTTTTAACAACATATGGACCTTCATAATTAGGAGTCCATTTCCCCTGTTATCTGTACCGGGAGGAAGGATCCTCTTCAAAACTAGATCACCGATCTGATAGCTTCGAGGACGCACTTTCTGATCAAAGGCTCTCTTCATCCTTCTCTGATACAACTGCCCATGGCACACATCTGCTAACCGCCTCTCTTCGATAAGGCTCAACTCATTAAACCTTGTTCGAATCCATTCAGCTTCGTCTAGTTTGACATCCAACAAGACCCTCAGAGAAGGAATCTCCACTTCAACAGGCAGGACTGCTTCCATACCATACACAAGGGAGTAAGGGGTTGCCCCAGTCGACATACGTACTGATGTACGGTACCCATGCAAAGCGAAAGGAAGCATCTCATGCCAATCCTTGTACGTCACGACCATCTTCTACACAATCTTCTTAATATTCTTGTTCGCCGCCTCTACAGCACCATTCATCTTTGGTCTGTAAGGAGAAGAATTGTGATGTTCAATCTTGAAATCTTTACAAAGTTCTTTCATCATCTTGTTATTGAGATTCGAACCATTGTCAGTGATGATTCTCTCAGGAACTCCATAACGACAAATGATTTCCTTTTTAATGAACCGGGCAACCACTTGTTTGGTAACATTAGCATAGGAAGCTGCTTCCACCCACTTGGTGAAATAGTTAATCGCAACCAGGATGAAGCGATGCCCATTGGAAGCAGTAGGCTCAATCTTCCCAATCATATCAATGCCCCACATGGAAAACGGCCAAGGCGAATTCATGACATTCAGAGGGCTTGGTGGTACATGCACCTTATCGGCGTAAATCTGGCATTTATGGAACTTCCGAGCGTATTTGAAACAATCGGATTCCATAGTCATCCAGTAATAACCGGCTCTCAACAACTTCTTGGACATTGCATGACCACCAGCATGGGTACCAAAAGATCCTTCATGCACTTCTTGCATCAACATGTCTGCTTCGTGTTTATCCACGCATCTGAGCAGAACCATGTTGAAGTTCCTCTTGTACAGCACATCATCCTGATTCAAATAAAAGCTTCCAGCTAGCCTTCTCAGGGTTTTCTTGTCATTCTTCGACGCACCTTCAGGATACTCCTGGCTCTTGAGGAAGTTCTTTATATCATAATGCCACGGCTTCTCATCAACAACAGACTCGGCTGCAAACACGTACGCAGGCCTCTCGAGTCGATTCACCGCAACATGTGGCACATGATTCCACCAATGAACTTTGATCATAGAAGACAAGGTAGCCAAGGCATCAGCCATTTGATTCTCATCCCGGGGGACATGATACAACTTCACCTTCTTGAAGAACGTCAGGATTCTTCTGGTGTAATCTCTGTAAGGAATCAAATGCGGCTGATTGGTATTCCAATCTCCATTGACCTGATTAATCACTAGAGCGGAATCTCCATAAATGTCCAGAGTTTTGATCCTCAGATCGATGGCTTCTTCTATCCCCATGATACAAGCCTCATACTCAGCTTCGTTGTTAGTTACATCAAAAGTCAATCTGGCAGAAAAAGGTATATGAGCGCCTTTTGGATTGATAAGCACTGCCCCAACACCGTTGCCATTCACATTCACAGCCCCATCAAACATCAAGGTCCACTTGTCATCAGGATCCGGTCCTTCCTCGATAAGAGGCTCTTCACAATCTTTCATCTTCAGATACATGATGTCTTCATCAAGGAATTCAAACATCATCGGCTGATAATCATCAATCGGTTGCTCGGCAAGGTAGTCTGACAGAATACTACCTTTGATGGCCTTCTGCGATGTATATTGGATATCATATTCTGTTAGAATCATCTGGCAACGGGCAACACGTCCGGTGAGAGCCGGCTTCTCAAAGATGTACTTCACTGGATCCATCTTAGAAATCAATAAGGTAGTATGATTCAACATATACTGCCTCAGTCGGCGAGCAGCCCAGGCCAAAGCACAACAAGTTTTCTCAAGCTGCGAATATTTGATTTCACAGTCGGTAAACTTTTTGCTAAGGTAGTACATGGCATGCTCTTTTCGACCAGACTCGTCATGCTGTCCCAATACACACCCCATCGAATTCTCGGTCACTGACAGGTACATTATCAGAGGCCTCCCAGGAACTGGGGGTATAAGGATTGGAGGTTTATGTAAATACTCTTTTATCTTGTCAAAAGCTTTCTGACAGTCATCATTCCACCTGATTGCTTGATTCTTTCTTAGCAATTTGAATATCGGTTCACACGTGGCAGTTAGGTGAGATGCAAACCTTGCAATGTAGTTCAATCTCCCTAAAAACCCACGAACCTGCTTTTCTGTTTTCAGTTCAGGCATCTCTTGAATAGTTTTTACTTTCCCTGGATCAACCTCAATCCCTTTCTCACTGACAATGAAGCCTAACAGCTTCCCGGATCTCACACCAAACGTACACTTGTTCGGATTCAGCCTCAGTTTGAACTTTTCCAGCCTTTTAAACAACTTCTGCAAGTTCACCAGGTGCTCCTCTTCTGTTTGCGACTTCGCAATCATATGATCCATGTACACTTCAATCTCTTTGTGCATCATGTCCTGAAAGAGAGTCGTCATAGCCCTCTGATAGGTAGCACCGGCATTCTTCAGCCCAAATGGCATCACCTTATAGCAGAACGTGCCCCAAGGTGTAATGAATGTCGTCTTTTCCATGTCCTCTGGCACCATCTTAATCTGATTATAACCAGAGAAACCGTCCATGAAAGAGAAAACCGAGGATTGAGCCGTATTATCAACCAATACATCAATGTGAGGTAATGGGAAATCATATTTCGGACTCGCTCTGTTCAAATCCCGGTAATCGACACACATTCTAACTTTACCATCCTTCTTAGGCACGGGAACGATGTTGGCCACCCACGGGGGATAAGTAGTCACTGACAAGAAACCCGCATCAAGCTGCTTCTGAACTTCTTCCTTGATCTTAACCGCCATATCGGGACTCGTTCTCCGAAGCTTCTGCTTGCCCGAAGGACAATCTTCTCTGAGAGGTAGCCTATGCACCACAATATCAGTATCCAACCCAGGCATATCTTGATACGACCAGGCGAATATCTCCACATATTCTCTCAGCATCTCTATCAACCTTCTCTTGACATCTTCTTTCAAAGCAGCCCCAATCTTGATCTCTTTTTTGGCGTCCTCAGTGCCCAGGTTAATGATTTCCAACTCCTCCTGATGAGGTTGGATGACCCTTTCCTCCTGCTTCAACAATCTGACCAATTCTTTAGGGAGTTCACATTCTTCCTCACTCTCCTCTTCAGCTTGGTAGATGGGATTATTGAAATCATATTGAGCCATAACAGAACTGTTCATAATGGAGTCCGTAAGATCACTTCTGCATGTTTAATGCTTTATTTTAGAAAAAGAGTTCAAGAAAGTCACAAAAAACAAAAACATTGCCATTTTATTTTTGAAAATGAAAAACAAAAACAGAAAGACAGGGATCACAAAATTGTTTGCAAAACGTCCTTTATTAATGATATCATTGAAAAAACATGATGAGGCCCTACAATGAACCATTACGCCTTGGGCAGAACGTAGGTTTTTGTGCAAAATGAAAAACAAAAGAAAATTACTCTGTTTGAAGAGTAACTTGGACCACTTCTTCTGCTGTCCAATTGTTGATCGACTCCCCTGGTGCACACGGGCGAACCCAGTTGTCTAGATCACAATCAATGTCGCAGTCTTCACTACCGGTTGCAAAGACGTCGCCATGATTCATCAGCCCAGCGCTGGTGAAGGTACTCGGCCCTTTCTGCTCTCCCTGCTCTGCCTGCAGAGGTTGATAACCAATACCGAACTTGTCTTCTTTGACGGGCAGGTCCACCAGATTGCCCCAGCCTTCTGACTTACTAGAGTTGACAACCTCCATAGCCTACTTGGCTTCTTCTGCTCAGCAAAAGCCACCCTCTCAAGAGCAACAGTCTCGAATGCCTGGCATAAAGTTTCATGGATCTCGCCATCCACCTCTACATACTTAAAAGAGGATAGGTGACTCACCAGAATGTCTTCTTCACCACACACAGTCACAATCTGACCGTTCCAGACATACTTCAGCTTCTGATGGAGAGTTGACGAAACTGCCCCAGCCCCATGTATCCAGGGACGCCCCAATAAGCAACTATATGCTGGCTGAATATCCATCACATAGAAGATAATACTGAACACCTCCGGGCCAATCTTCACTGGCAATGTGACTTCACCAAAAACAGACCGTTTGGATCCATCAAAAGCACGAACGATAAGATCACTTGGAGTGAGGACAACCCCTTCAACATCTATCTTGCGCAAAGTCTTCTTGGGCAGTACGTTCAAAGATGAGCCAGTATCCACCAACACATGTGATAATACTGCGCCTTTGCACTCCATAGTAATATGCAGGGCCTTGTTATGATTGCGACCTTCAGGCGTTATATCCAAATCTGTAAACCCCAAACCGTGCCTGGTGCTCACATTAGCAATCACGCCTTCTAACTGGTTGACAGAGATCTCTTGAGGCACGTAAGCCAGATTCAGCATTTTCAACAAGGCATTACGGTGTGCCTCAGAGCACAGAAGCAATGAGAGTATAGAAATCTTGGATGGAGTCTGATTCAGCTGATCTACAATCTTGTAGTCACTCTTCTTTATAATCTTCATGAACTCCTCCACGTCCTTCTCAAACGACCCCTCAGGCGCTTCTTTCTGAACAGGTTCTTCATCAACCACAACTTGCTTACCCTTTGCCTTGGCGAGAGCCTCAGCATTGTTATCCCTCAATGGTTGTGGTGCAAACAGACGACCACTCCTTGTAAAACCTCCTGGTCCCCCAACATTATCCACAACTGGACTCGCAATCACAGGAGCTCTACTCGGAAACCCAATCATCACTTGAGACTGACTAACCAGCCTGATCTGACTTTCATCCCTTCTGTTGCTGGGATAAGCATTGTCATACTTCCACAGTACAACCCTATTATTCTCAACATCCCTTCTTCCTGAAGCACCGCTAGTAGTGGGAGCACTGACGGTTACTGGCGCAGAAATGGTAACAGGAGTACCAATTGTTGTAGGAGCACTGACAGTTCTCTGGCCACGTCCCTCGGACGGTTTGAAATAAATGGTGACAGTTGACACCACCCCACGATCTTTCACGGCCCGACTAAACTGCAAACAGCCCTCATCAATTAATCTCTGGATACCAGCCCTCAACAGTACACAACCATTCGCTGAACCTTCACATTCTGAACAGCCCTGATCATAGCCCGGAAATACTTCCCCATTCAACAGACGATCCTTCACAACCATCAACGGAGTCTGAATCTCATCAACATTAACCACCCAATCTCCGGCTTCCCCGCCTTCCACATTGTTCACCCTATGCGCACCGTGCTGAGGCATAGGATTGTTCACAACATTCGGCACAAGAGCAAAATTGATAGTTTTGGCGTCAATTAAGTCCTGGACCTTATGATGAAAAGCCCGGCAGTTCTCAATATGGTGCCCTAGTGCACCAGAGTGGAAATCACAACGAACATTGGCATCATACCCAGGTGGTATCTTTGTCAACGGAGCCATAGTTCTCAACTCAACGAACCCCAATCTGAGCAATTCGGGTAACAATTCAGCGTATGTCATCGGCAACGGGTCGAAACATCGATCCGACATCCTCTGTCTCTGCTGAAACGGACGTTGCTGTTGTTGTTATTGTTATTGTTGTTGTGGTGGTTGTTGAACCCTCTGTTGTTGCTGTTGTCGAGGTGGCCGAGGTGCTGGAATGGTTACAGCAGCAACCTGGCGATACTGACCTCTGTTTACATTTCTTCGGTGTTGCACAGCATTGGTTTCACCCTCTCTCCTATGAGGTGCCCCAGCAAATGGTTTCTTTGAAGATGAGGGACCAGCATCCTGAATCTTCCCAGCTTTGATCAGACTCTCTGTCCTCTCCCCATAAATCACCACATCAGAATAACTACCGAATGGGCAGCTTCCCATCCGGTCCATGAATACACCCTGCAATGTTCCGATAAACATATCGGTCAATTCCCTTTCCAACATAGGGGGTTGTACTCTTGCGGCCAACTCACGCCATCTCTGGGCGTACTCTTTGAAACTTTCACCAGATTTCTGACATAGACTCTGCAACTGAGTCCGGCTCGGTGCCATGTCCATATTATGTTTGTATTGCCTCAAGAAGGCCTCACCCAGATCTCTCCAACTACGAATGGATTCTCTCTTCAGCTCCATGTACCAATCCAAGGAAGCTCTAGACAAGCTATCCTGGAAGAAGTACACCCACATTTTATCATCGTCTGTGTAAGCAGAGATCTTCCTGTAATAAGCCTGCACATGGGTGCGAGGACAAGAAGTACCGTTGTATTTGTCAAATGAAGGCGCTTTGAACTTATAGGGAATCCTCAACCCTTCCACCAGACCCATGTTAGTAACATCGAAACCCAAAGAGTTCTGACACTCCATGGCTCTGATCTTCTCAGCAAGGGCATCAACCTTTCGATCCCTCTCTTCAACTCTCCCAACATCATCATCTTCACTAAGTAGTGTGAACATGTCCTCCTGCCTGTCGACCAACGGAGCAGGATGTCGAACGGGAGCCCGGGTAGCTCTGGCATTAACAGTCTCTGCAGCAAGAGGCTGTCCATTAATCCGAATACCCCTCAAATCATCTCCCACGGCATAATCATTGACGGGAGCAACAACAGCAGCATTATCGGTCACAGGTGCACCCACTGGTGAAGCACGACTGGGTGGTAGAATGGCTTCCTGTCTCTGGGCTAAGGCACGCAGCTCCTCTTGCCCTTGAACAACCCCTTGCATCATTGTCATGAATTGGGCCATGTTAGCCCTCATCTCGGCCAACTCAGCTTGCACTTGGTCCATGTTCCTCTGTTGATTCAGTCTGGTTGCGTAGCGGTGCGGACGTTGATCAGCTATCCTGCCTGACACAGGAACCAGAGTGAGAAGTCTCGATCAAGAACACCTGTAATGTAAAATGATATGTGTATGATGCTAATGATGCGTATGATGCACATGATATGTTCATTTCTCAGGCATTCAAGAGCCTAATTCATTTTTCAAGAAATGGCAACCTGCAACAATGAACAACACAGAAGCAAACCTACACAGGATAAATGAGCACGAAGTGACACATCAACAACCTCATCTATAGATATGAGCAACAAGTATCATACAACAAAGCAAAGATCCAAAT
This sequence comes from Lathyrus oleraceus, assembly GCF_024323335.1. NCBI lineage: Eukaryota > Viridiplantae > Streptophyta > Magnoliopsida > Fabales > Fabaceae > Lathyrus > Lathyrus oleraceus. Next base: position 236,128,700 of record NC_066580.1, on the reverse strand, counting down.
GATCAGAGTACAACAATGAATCCCATCCAACAAGCCTGGAGGTGATTCTCAACATAAACAACAGAGATACAAGCTAAGACAAATGACCTCCAGGAATGAGAGTCTTCAGGTATTGACACTGGTCTATCAACAGGTCACATTCTGAACATTCTGGCAGAGGAGTGATCTTCTCCTTCAGTTGTCTTCTGAGCTCCACAACTTCTCCTCCAAGCTCGCTCTCTGATGCACGTCGCAAGTCAACTTCCTTCTTCAGCTGGACATCTTTGTCTCTGAGTTGCTTCTCCAGGTCTCTTATCTTCTTCTGATAACTAGCCTTAACTCTCTGTAACCTCAAGCACTCCCGGTGTTCTGCATTCAACAGCATCTTCATCTCCTCATAGGACCTCTTCTTGCTCTTCAATCTAGCAACATCTTCACCCTGCATGCCTTTGAGTTGATGAGCCAAGTTCAACTTATCAGCTTTGGCTTTGTAAAGCTCCATCTGGGTATCTTGTTCATTCTCTTTCAACCGACGATTCTCCATCAGGGCTTGCTTATACTGCTCAGCAGGTACACTCTCAGCAAGGATCAAAGGTGGTTGCTCTTGCAATGACTCCATCCTATCATAGGGCAACAACAAAGTCTCAACTCTCTTCTTGACCCAATTAAGGTAATCAAGCATAGCTACTGCAAACCTTTTCCCCAAAACAGCTCCATCCTTGACACCAATGGTCTTCCAAGCTCTTCCTACTTGCTCCAATCTAGCAGGGTCACTCCGCTTCTCAAAATACACACTCTCAGCTACCTCAGCATCAAGTGGTCTTCCATTCATCACAAACCCCAACTGGCGAAGAGAAAGAACCGGGTTGTAATTGATGCAACACTTAGTCCCTACAAGTGGCACATTATGAAACTCTCCACAACTCATGATGACATTACGCACATCCATCCGGTAAGATGGCCACCTGATAACATAAGAGGTAAGAGACATAATCCTCTGAGTCCACTTATGAGTGCTCTGAGCATCTACAAAAGGTCCACTGACTGGCAGAAGAGACAAGAACCATCTGAGCCACAATGGGAGACAACATCTGATAGCTCCACCTTTACCATGCCTGCTGTGAATAGCATAGTAAGTGTCAGCTAACAAAGTAGGAACCGGGTTTCCTCCAAGGAAAATAATGACTGCAGTAAAGTCCACAAAATTGGGCATACTCGGGAACAAGACAATCCCATAGATCATGATAGCCAACTCAGCATGAAAAGCTTCCCAATTTCCCTTCTTTGCTTCTTCTCTAGCCATCCTCAACAAGTACTTCAAAGGCAACCCCACCATATCACCACTCGACTTCCAATTGTCACTCACTTCTTTGATACTCAGATGAAGAGCTTTGGCAACAACCCTGAAATCAACCTCCTTCGGCACATCCAAGAAAGGAACCTGGTACCGGATTGGGACATTCAGCATAATGGAGTACTCTTCAAGAGTGGGCGCCAACTGATAATCCTGGAAAGTGAAGCATCGGAGCTCGGGGTCATAGAATTGTAGAAGAGTCTGCAACGGCACTGGATCTACCACCATCCTCAACAGTGTTAACAAATCCCCATACTGATCAACAAACACCTTCTGATTACCGCCGGTCACACAGTTGCTCAACTCAATCAGAGACGTCAAAGGCTCACGGCGAAAACTGTAGGTGCAAGTCTTCCGCTTCAACTCGGGAACGGATGCCATCTCTTATAATGAACAGACCCCTGAATGAACCTGAGAAGTGATATGCATGAAGAGATTAGCTTTTTTCTTTTCTTTTTCTTTTTCTTTTTCATTTTTTCTTTTTTTTTCATTGCATTAATTTTTTGAAAATAAACATGCTATGATGCAAATGATGCAGACACGACTGGCTGGTTGTGTATCTCGGAGCACAAGTTCAAAGCTTCGGCTTGAATTCGGAACCACAAAATCATCTGAGACCCAAAATCATCTGAGACCCAATCTGTAGAACCAAGTCACCAACAAGTCACCAACAAGTCACCAACGGTACCTGTAATAATGATCATTCCCTCCCCACTCACGGGTGTAATCTAGGCCAGGGTTAGGTCGAGAGAAACGCAGGATAAACAACCCTTTCATAGAATATCATCATGGACACACCCGAAGTATGCACCGACAATATCCCATCAGGATCTGAACTGCTCGTGATATCAAGTTCCGCTAAGTGGCGCAATACCACCCACTTCCCAAGAATCACTCTATTCCTAGGTGTCCTAGAGTTCACTCATAGCCTGGGTATTGGGCCTTTTACCTCATGTAACTCCCACCCCAACAGAGAAACAGACAACCAGCCAGCACCGATGAAAATATGATGAATGCAAACATAAATGCAAACAATAAACGAATGAATTCAATAAATGAAACAGCAAAAGCAACCAAACCCTATTCTAGAGAGCGCTAGGAGAGACTCGCTTAGGGAAGATGGACCAGCAAGAGGTCGACTTCTCTGTATCCCCAGCAGAGTCGCCAGCTGTCGCATTACGCGAAAATATCGGCGGAAAACGAAACAACGGAGCCGCCACCGTGCGTTATTTACCCCAAAAGAGGGAAAGGAAACGCTCGAAGTAAACCTGGGAAAAACATGGTCTCGCGACCAGAGAAAGATGGGATCGGGAGTCGGTTATGCGAAGGGAAGGTATTAGCACCCCTACGCATCCGTCGTACTCGACGGGATCCACGCACAAAAGAAAAGAAGAAAGGTTGCTAGAAACTGCTCACACACTGCACAAGGCTGGATGGAAAAAAGAAAGACAAGAGAAACGGGACTCGGCAGGATATCGCATCCTGGGCCTACGTAGTCTGTCAGACACAGACATAAGAGTCGACGTAGTTCGGGACAGGGGAAACGTGCTCGCTAGGATGTCGCATCCTATGCATACGTATCTTCTCTAACCAGAGAAGAATCAGAGCACTCGTAGCTCGGCTAACACACGCCAAAGAAAACACAAACAGGAAACCGACTGCCAATCGCTGGACTTATGTCAGACTCCTACACAAACGGGCAAACATGGAAACCGAATGTCAATCGCTGGACTTACATCAGACTCCGAACCAACAAACACACATAGGAAACCAACTGTCAATCGCTGGACTTACGTCAGACTCCAACAATCAAACAAGACACAGGAAACCAACTGCCAATCGCTGGACTTACGTCAGGCTCCAAACACACACAAAGGGGTTGAAAAAGAAAAAGGGCGCCCGGAGAGATCAACTCATCTCCTACCTACGTACCTCATCTGGTATGAGGATCAGGGCGACGTAGTTCCCCTACGCAGGGAAAGAACTTCTGTCCTAACCAGAAACAAAGGGAGACACAAACTACTAGGGAGACTACGACTCGAGCCTAGAAGTTATCATGCATACGATCCCTATGTTAAGGTTTCTATCTAACTTGCACAGGGAGCAAGCTATCCTAAACAACACAGGCAAACACATACAAGCACAAAAAGCAAGCACACACACTGTATGCAAACAATTGGGCTCACACAAGGTTAGGCTGTGAGACACAAGCCTACTGGAATCGGGTGTAGTTAGCTCTTAACCCTAACATTAAGAGTTAGGGTGAAGCAGATGAAATAGGAAGTGAGGGTAAGACCTCACAACTCTTATCCCTGGCCTGGGAGAGCTTGACTCAAATAGAAAGTGTGGGAGTTCAGAATGTAGGAACTCTTCTCCACATGACTGATACAACAAAGATCTTGGGTTATTATCCACAATGCATCAACACAATGGTGTGAGCAAGGTGAATGACACAACTGAATAGCAGGGGATGGATTGCACATCCCTTTTATCTGCCAATTGCCTCCTAAGAGGTCTTTACCTGCTTGGCACAAAATTAAACATTCACAAGCATTGCCTCTTAAGGAGGACTTCAGACAGGTGCCTGCCCCCATAACAGGACAGGTCTTCCAGACTACATGAAGTCAGAGAAATTATACCTCAGTGGTTAAGCAACCAAGCAAAGCAAAAGCAAGTTCAAAAGAACTCAAAGCAACTTAGGTACTTGTGAAAAATCTAAACTAATCAGTTCAACTGTACAGACAAACAGACAACAAGCAACAACAAACAGACAGACAATGTTCACAATGTGCAAGCCACAAGGCAAACTCAAATGAGCTAACATCAACCTACAAAACACACAAATGTTAGTAATCAAGAGCAAAGATCAATGCTCAAATGTGGAAGCATCATCAACTATGGACTTGGAAGTTTAAACCTGAAATCAAAGCCCCCATATAAGCCTCAAACCACTAGGTCAAAGCCTAGGGTCAAAGATGAATCAAAAATCCAAAACAGAACATGAAATTTAACATGAATCATCCTCATTCAATCAAGAATACATCTCAAAAAGTCCCATATCAAAATCATTAACCAAATTCATTTCATGAATAAAACATGGCAAGGCATGCAAATGGTGATCACATTGAGACATCAGAAGAAACAAATGCACATCAAATCAAAAATGACTCAAATAATCTTGACAAAATTCATGAGTAAACAGGACATATAACATGATCATCACACAAAAAATTAGACGCATTGGACATTATTAGGCATGGCAATCACATAGCATAAAACAGACAACCAAATGTGTGACACAAATTGTCACACCAAATTGGCATAATCATAAAACAGAGATGGATCATGGGAAAAATCTCAAACCAAAGCCAAAATATCACTCAACATGTCTAGAAATCACACACAAAATTTCAGAATCATTGGATCATTTTTGAGCATTTTATGATGCATGGAACAAGGCAAAGTCAATCATGTATACATGTTCAATCTCCCTAGGACAAATCAATTTTCCAGCCAAGCACAATTTACAATTTAATGACCATAAAAAAGTAGACATGATAAGGATCATAATGCAAAAAATTGGAGATCATTTGGATTAATTTTCAATTTTATATGATTTTTTGAAGTTTGAGAAAAATTTGAAATGAAAACATGAAGCATGGCATGAAAATGTGAAGGAAAGGTAGAAAAATGCAAGGCAATTGGAAAGTGACTTCGCCCGGTATCGAACCAGGGACGATTTTGAATCCCTTAGCGCACGCAAATCAAAACGCTGACGTTTTGACACACAAAGCCCTAGCCTGGCGCGCTATTGCATTTCGTAGCTAATTTCAAATTTGCACATGCCAATTTCGTAGCTAAATGGAAGCCAAACCCTAGAAAATATGGAGATGTATGGTGTTCATGCAAGCACGATGAAGATCATGAAGATCTTCATCTGGAAATTTCTAGAAAAATCAAAAACACCCAGAAATTAATGAGACCTACGCCATTCAACTCATCATGCTATGTACATCAAGGATCAACCAATGATTCATGCAAAATCAACAACACAAGCACGAATCGAAGAGAAGAAGATTTGACATCAAAATTTCAATTGCACATAACTAACTCAAAACAGCACCAAATCACTCCAAATTTTCATCAGCATTATCACCAATCAATGAGCTACAAGAATATCACAACCATTTGCAAAATAAAAGAGATTGAAAACTCACCTTCTTGATGAGCAGAACTGGAATTGGCTCGTTTCAATGCTTGTGAAGGTCCAGGAATCTTCTATCATGCTTGTGGATGTGATTGGTGGTGAATTAAAAGCTCAAATGCACACGAATTCAGTTCAATCTTCAACTGCCATGGATGCTTCAATCTTTGCACATAGCTCAATATGCCACGATTTCCTCTGCTTCCACATCCAAATCCTCTCAACAGTGCCTCAGGATGATGAATGGATCAATAGAAATTGCTTATGCTTGAAGAAATTTGGAAAAAGTTTGAGAGAAATTTTTTGAGATTTTTGTGATTCTAGATCTGAAATGTAACTTCTGATTAAAAACAGTTATGATTAAGTATATATACTCCATACTAATCCTGTTTTAATCATGCTTAGGCCAAATGCAATTGTGATTAATCCATTTTGTGGTGTTTGTGCAAAAATGATTTTCTCACTTCATGCACCCCCATTCACATGAACAGTACATGTTCAAAGCCCAAAATGCCTTAAAATGAGTCCATGCACATATTAGAATTGGTTTAGTATGCATATGTTCCACAAAAATGATTTTATGCAATTTCCTTCCAAAAATTTCATGAATGAACCAATGATCATGCAATGAGATTTCATGTCAAGTAATGATATGCTTGGAAAATACATGTTATAAGGATCAAAATTCAAAAAGAATCACTCATTTTGGAGTTTTGGTTTGAAAGTTATGCCCATTTGAACTTTTGAACACACTTTGCCATGATTGAACCATATCTCCTTAACCACACATGAGAAATCCATGATCTTGGACTTTTCGGAAATGGGAGAGAAAGATCTTCAACTTTCATGTTGGAAAAAATTTCATTTGAAGCTTTATTGATGACGTAATCTTGAGCTGAAGTTGGTCCAAAATCTTTCCATTTTGGGAAAGTTCAAATTACAGGTCACCTGCTATTTTTGGAAAGTCTTGATCTGACCTCAAATTCTTCAATGTTGATGTTTGAAATGTCAAATGAGACTTGTTTGAACATGAATGAAGCCTCTCTAACCACTTCCCACCTTCAAATTCACAATTGACAGTGCAGTTGACTTCTGTTGACTTTTGTGGGCCTCAAATGATTTGCACATGGGCTGATGAGTTCTGAGCCTTCAACACTTGGCCAAACCATTTCAAAATGATCCTTGGGTCATGTGAACTCATTGGAATCACCCTAGGGTTTTGATCTCATGGAAAATGCTTTTGTTGCCTTGCACAGTTGAATCTCCTGACCAGTCTTGCCTGATGAGATGTGATGGCCTATGCAATATGAATGCAATGTTAATTACCTAATCAATGAAATGTATATACAAATGGGAGGTGCAAATTTGAGGTGCTACACCTTGGGAAGTTGACTTTCAAATTTGGGTTTAGACAAAACGACCTATAATGTTTCAACATAGAAAATGATTTTCCTAGCAAAAATAGCTCTAGGTCTCAACATGAAAGTTGCTTGTAATGTCATTTATAGTATGTTTTATCTTGGAATCATTTTCATATGGTGAAAATGGTAGGAGATAGGGTCTAGGGAGACCCAATTTTGATCGGATGAATTCATCTGGCCAACCACCATGAACCAACTTGCTAGCTTGCTAATTTCTTGACTTTTAGGACTCATGGAGGATCATATATGCATAAGATGATGAATTTTGAAGTTTCCCTTGAGAAATTTGATCAATTGGTGAGATAGCTTGTTGGAGAAGTTACTCAAGATACCCAGTCAAACTAGGGTTTCCAAGGCAAATCACCCTCAAACTCTTGAAGAAAACTTGATCAATATAACAAGTAGTAATAGTTGGGACTCATATATGATGCTCATAACCATTCTTGAATCAATTCTTGGTTGTGCTCTTTGTTCACGAGGGTCTCAAACCCTAGATGTGAACGTGATGAATCAATGAGATCATGCCCTATCTACAAAAGAGTTAGGCAAATGCAAAGACATATTTTTGGTATTTTGGTTAGTGAAATGATAAAATACAAGTATGATATAATCACAAAGTGCTTGGTGATATCTCCTAAAACAAACCTAATGAAAGAGGGGTAAGGAGGATGCCAAGGTATGATCCCAATGCTTATGCTTATGATGGAATTACATGAGGGATCTTAGGGTCAAAATTGGGGTCTTACAGATGCCCCTATTTAAGGACATTCTAACTGAGGAGGTGAAGGTTAAAATCTTCGGCTCGACTCAGTAGAATGGGTTTAAATAACAACATAGAGAAACAAATTTTGGTCCCTAAGAGACCTCATGATGCATATGATGTGAATTCAAAAGCAAATCTTTGTGCGGAAATATTTCCACAAAGGAAAAGAAATCAGAGAGACCGAAAGTCCACAGGAGTATAATGCATTCCGTAAGGAAAACTCACTGGGGAGACCGAGACTCTGAGGGATAAAAAGGAGTTATACGTAGGCCAGGCTACAACTTAAAACTACTGGGGGACTCGAGGAAATCCATACAAAATGGAAAGACTCAGCCGGGGAAACAAGCATCTGCAGGGGATACGAATAAGTCAGGATAAAACTGAGGCACTCGAATCATGCAGGGGAACAACGATTTCACTGAGGAAATGCGCACTCAACTCAACTGGGGAAGATAAACTTTAACACAGGAGGAGCATAAATCTATTATCTACTACCTGCTACTAGGTAAGGAGATAATAAAGATCTGACAGAGAGAACATCCGTCATTGGTTAAGATGAACATATCAAGGATGACTCGCTGAGGACAAGCCAAGAGGGAGTATTCATTACCGGTTACTGGGTAAGAATATCCTCGCTGGGGAAAACTGCAGAAGATAGGATTTACAACTACCAGTTACTGGGCAGAATACCAAGGGTGAGAGTATCCGTCATCAGTTAAGATGAACATATCAAGGATAAACTCATCAGGGAAGAAAATCCGTCATTGGTTAGGATGAACATATCAAGGATAGACTTGCCTAGAAATGTCAAGGAGGATACCCGACATCGGTTAGGATGAACATATCAAGGATATACCAACTAATCAAAAGGGGGAATTACATCTATCGAAAACTGGATAGAAAACCGTCAGAGAGAAAATCCTTCACCGGTTAGGATGAACATATCAAAGATAGACTCTGCGAGGGGACAAAGTAGGATTTACGACTACCGGGTACTGGGTAGAAGACCAATCAAAGAGACAATCCGTCACCGATTAAAGTGAAGATATCAAGGATAGACTATGAAAAGGGGAGCAAAAATAGGGATTACATCTATCAGTTACTGGATAGAATACCAAAGGAGAGAATATCCGTCACTGGTTAAGGTGAACATATCAAGGATAGACTCTGCACAGGAGAAAAAGTAGGATTTACGACTAATGGTTACTGGGTAGAAAACCCACAAGGAGAAGAAAACCCGTCATCGGCTAAGATGAACATATCAAGGATTAACTCTTTGAGGAATAAAAATAGGGATTACAACTACCTTTTTACTGGGTAGAATACCAATCAAAGAGAATATCCGTCACTGGTTAAAATGAACATATCAAGGGATAGACTCTTGCGGGGGAAGAAAAGATATTTCTCACCGGTTAAGATGAACATATCAAGGATATACTTTCCGGGGAATAGATCCACTGGGGATTCTACTGAGGGGTGAAAAAGGGTACTTTTGTCGGGTATTGGGCAAGAAGTAATAAACTGCAAACTAAGAAGAATATTACCAGTTACTGGGTAATAGACTCTTAGGGGACCAAAGCATCTATCTAGGTAAGAGCTAGAAAGAAACAATCAATTAAGACTCAACCCAATGAGGACACTGAAATAACAACCATCCACGAGGATACAAACTCAGTGGGGAAACAGAGAAAGGTTAAAGTCTTTCTGCTTAAGGGGCTGACACTCTACAATTGAAAGAGGACAGACCCCAGATTTGGTATGAGGATAAAGTACCGCCATAACAGAGAATGAGAATCTCAAACAAATCAAATATGCAGGATACGCAAAATCATGAAATTATATGAATGTATATGTATATGTATATATGATGATTATGCTGACAAAATGATCACAAGGGATACAGAGGTGTCGCAAAGAAATTGAACCAGTCAATCCACAAAATATGGAGACAACAGTCGGAGAACAGGGAGATCAACATCCCAAGGGCTCAACCCCAGCTGAGGAATTAAGGAGATCTATTGAGGATAAAACATCCAATATGTGGGGAATTTTAGGTCAAAACCATAAAAATGGGAGACAACCCTACAAATCCACAAAAAGCTGCTCAGAAACCAGGAGGAAACTCTGACTGGGAATGAAGATAGATGGCGATTGGTGGGGACACCAAAGCGATCTACTGTGGAAAGATCAAACATCTCTGATGAAGATCCACCTGCTGAGGAAATAAAAACTCCACTGGGGGAGGCCGAAAATCTATTGGGGACAAGGACACGCCGCAACCAACTCAGTTGGGGATAAAGAAATAAGCTCCACTAGGCATCAAACACTCCTCCGAGGAACTGAATCAACACAAACATCTAGGGATACCTGAAGAGTTAACTGCTTGGGGGACCATAGATGCTTCACACTTAAGAACTTGTCTTTTATTGAAATGTTGTTGATATTCCTTTTACTTGCTTTGGAAAAATTCTTACTTTTATATTTTAAAGAAAACTTGATTTTGATTTAAAAGTTAATTTTAAAATGATCATAATAAAATTTAAAACTATTGGCTGAAGTAAAATAAGATTAGAAACAATTGGATAAAATCTCAATTTTATTTAATAGAATGGTTGTCTATAAATGACAAGACTCCATAGATTTTACAAAGCTGAAAATGGTAATTTACATGGAAAAGGGTTACATTGAATACAAATGATCATTAATCCCTCTACCAAATCTTGATATCCACTGTGCTCTTAACTGCTGCTGGAGATGAACTAATGTCAACCCTTGTGCTCAATCAGGTCTTCAAAATCACTGAAGATCAGCAGAATGTAGTTACTTGCCATAATCCCTAATTTTTGCATAAGTTTCCCTAAGGTGGGGTACTTAACTTATCGGGAAATTTTTTCTGTTTTATGTCTCTAATTTTTTCCTAGATCGCCCTTTCGGGTTTTCAATCCACCGAGACGCTCATTTTTGCCTAAGTTGCCCTTTTGGGTTTTCAACTTAGCGAGCTGTTCTTTTCTTTTTTTAGGCAAAGTATTTCTTGACTGCATCTGCGTTCACAGGACGAGTGAACTCTTCACCATCCATAGTTGTAAGAATCAATGCACCACTTGAAAAGGCTCTCTTAACAACATATGGGCCTTCATAATTGGGAGTACATTTTCCTCCAAAATCTGGCTTGAATGATAAAATCTTCTTGAGCACAAGGTCACCTTATCTGAACAGTCGAGGTTTGACCTTCTTATCAAAAGCTTTCTTCCTCTACTGATATAATTGACCATGACACATGGCAATCAATCTTTTCTCTTCAATTAAATTTAGCTGATCAAACCTGGTCTGACACCATTCAGCTTCAGTCAACTTGGCTTCCATGAGCACACACAACGAAGGAATCTCAACCTCTATAGGGAGTACTGCTTCCATACCATAAACAAGAGAGAAAGGGGTTGCCCCTGTTGAAGTGTGGACGAATGTACGATACCCATGAAAAGAAAATGGGAGCATCTCATGCCAATCCTTATACGTCACAACCATCTTCTGAATAATCTTCTTGATGTCCTTATTCGCAGCTTCAACAACCCCATTCATCTTGGGTCTGTAGGGAGAAGAATTATGATGTACAATCTTGAAGTCTTTGCAAAGAGCTTCCACCATATTGTTATTCAAGTTTGATCCATTATCAGTAATGATCTTACTTGGCACACCATAACGGCATATGATTTGATTCTTGATAAACCTTACAATAACTTGCTTGGTCACGTTTGCATACGATGTCGCTTCAACCCATTTTATGAAGTAGTCAAACTCCACCAAAATGAAACGATGTCCATTTGAAGCTTTGAGCTCAATCATCCCAATCATATCAATTCCCTACATGGAGAAGAGGCATGAGGAAGAGATAACATTCAATAGTGTCGGGGAACATGAATCTTATCAGCATAAATTTGACACTTGTGGCATTTCTTCACAAATTTGCAACAGTCAGATTCCATTGTCAGCCAATGGTAAGCTGCTCGCAACATTTTCTTCGCCATTGCATGTCCATTGGAATGAGTAACAAAGGAACCTTCATGCACTTCGGTCATCAACAAGTCTGCTTCGTGTCTATCCACACATCTGAGCAAAACCATGTCGGAGTTTCTCTTGTACAGTATATCACCATTCAAGTAGAAATTACCGGCTAATCTTCTCAAAGTCTTCTTATCTTTCAAAGATGCCCCAGACGGGTAAATCTGACTTTGGAGGAAACATTTGATGTCGTAATACCACGGCTTCTCATCTTTGATCTCTTCAACAACAAACACATGAGTTGGCCTATCAAGACGCATCACAGATAAATTGGGAACTTCATTCCAATACTTTACTACAATCATTGATGCCAACGTTGCAAGAGCATCTGCCATCCGGTTTTCATCTCGAGGAATATGATGAAATTCAACCTTTGTAAAGAAAGTTGAAATCCTTCTCGCATAATATTTATATGGTATTAAACCGGGTTGATTCATCTCCTGTTCTTCTTCGATTTGATTCAGAACCAAAGCCGAATCACTGAAGACATCCAAATACTTGATTCTGAGATTCATGGCCACTTCAAGACCGATAATGCAAGCTTCATATTTTGCCATGTTGTTTGTACATTTGAAAGTCAATCTAGCTGTAAATGGTAGATGCGTGCTTTGAGGAGTAATAATCACTGCCCCAATTCCATTTCCATATTCATTAACAACTCCATCAAATACCATGCCCCAACGGGAACCAGGTTCTGGCCCTTCTTCAATCAATGGTTCATCACAATCTTTCATTTTCTAGTACAAAATCTCTTCATCTGGAAAATCATACTGCACTGACTGATAATCTTCAATTGGTTGGTGAGCCAAATGGCCAGCCAAGATACTACCTTTGATCGCTTTCTGAGATCGGTATTTAATATCATACTCTGATAACAACATCTTCCAACGGGAAATTCTCCCAGTTAAAGCAGGCTTCTTGAAAATATACTTGATTGGATCCATTTTGGATATCAACCAAGTGGTATGATTCAACATATACTGACGCAGACGCTTAGCAGCCCAAGCCAACGCGCAAAAAGTCTTCTCAAGCATAGAATACCGAGTCTCACAATCGGTGAACTTCTTAATGAGGTAGTATATTGCAAATTCTTACTTTCCAGTCTCATCTTGCTGACCAAGAACACAACCCATACTTTCTTCGAGCACACTCAAATACATGATCAACGGTCTTCCTTCGACAGGTAGAGACAAAATCGGGGGCTCAAGCAAATATTCTTTGATACTATAAAATGCTTTCTGGCAGTCTTCAGTCTAATCACAAGATTGATCTTTCCGAAGAAGCTTGAATATAGGCGCACATGTGGCAGTCATGTGGGAAATGAATCTGGAAATATAATTCAAGCGGCCGAGAAAACCTTTGACTTGCTTCTCAGTTTTGGGCGTAAACATCTCTTGTATTGCTTTGACCTTGGCAGGATCAACTTCAATACTCTTCTCATTGATAATAAAGCCCAACAACTTACCAGAACGAACACCAAAAGTACACTTATTGGGATTCAAGCGGAGTTTATACTTCCTCAAACGCTGGAATAACTTCAACAAATGCTCAACATGTTCCTCTTCATCAATTGATTTAGCAATCATGTCATCGACATAAACTTCAATCTCTTTATGCATAATATCATGAAAAAGAATGGTCATTGCTCTCTGGTAAGTTGCACCAGCATTCTTTAGACCGAAAGGCATCACTCTATAACAGAATGTTCCCCAGGGTGTAATGAATGTGGTCTTCTCCATATCTTCGGGTGCCATATTGATCTGATTATATCCAGAAAATCCACCCATAAACGAAAAGACTTTGAATTTAGTAGTGTTGTCTACCTGTAAGACCCTAATTTTGACCCTAAGATCCCTCATGGCATCATATCATTGCACATTGCACTTGCCTCAAGGATCATATCATCTTGGCGCCTTAACCTTTGGGTGGGACTTGTGAGTTGGTTAGAGACCACCAAGCATGATTGAATTGTATATTATTGCTTTTCTTATTTTGTTTACTAACGAAAAGCACAAAAATATGTCACTAACATCTTTTGTTTTGTAGCTTGAGCAATCATAAGATCCAAGGCTCCTAGGAGACCCTATGCTCATTGATATGGCCAGGTGAAGGTGAAAGCAAGCATGACAATGGTTTCCAAAGCTCTCAATCATCATATATGCCTCCCAAGTATCTCAATTTGTCAATTTGGTCAAAGCAAACCAAAGGGCTTGAGGATTGTTTCCCAAGGAAACCCTAATTCTTCTGTGCATCAACTGTGCCTTGCTCATGAAGCAATCTCAACCCATGATCAAATACTATCAAGGGAAGTTCTTTCATTCATCATTTAATGCATACTTGAGCTTATTTTAGTGTCATCAATCATCAATTCATCAATATTTGAAGTGTGGACTTGAGAAGTTGATCAGTCAATTCATCTGACTATTTTGAAATCCACTGGCACCTAACTTTTAATGTGTTTGTAAAATGGAGATGACCCCAAGAGAAACAATGTTCTTAAGAACCATATAAAAAACTTTCATGTTCATCAAAAATTTATTTGAATCTTGGAAGTTCATCATCCATTTCAAAACATTATAGGTCATTTTGACTGAAACCCTAATTTTGGGTCAACTTCCCAAGGACATAACTCACTCATTTTTGATGATTTTGAGGTGTGATTAAATGGATTGGAAAGTTTAAGATGTATACTTAATTTTTTATGTTGAATAAAATTTTATAATCCTAAAATAAATACATGTGGTAATGCAAAACATTATAGGTCACTTTGGACCAAAAGCATGGAAATGTGAAAAAGTCAACCTTCAAGGGTCCATAACTTCCTCATCAAAAATCCAAATTATGCAAAATATGAGTCCAACTTGATTGTCTTGAAAAGATATACAACTTTTACGTTTAAGGTTTTGTCATTTGGAGCTTACACCATTGCAATAGAAGGGCTTGAAGTTGGTCCATTTTGGAAATTTTCACATGCACATGTTTTGCACCTTGAACTTTATGACCAATTTTCACTAATTTCCCAATTACAAATGAAATTTTGTTAAACATAACAATTGATCCTCATGTCAAGACCTTTCCAACCATTACCCACAAGGCCATGTTTCATTTTGGCAAGGGGTAGTTTCGAAGAGGAGAATATTTTGGTGCAATTATGGAAACTTTGTTCAAACTTCATGCACACTCCAACTACCTCACATTTGCACGTCCATTTCAGATCAAAATGACTTAAGCTTGCAATTCCAATTGGATTTGGGCCCTCCATGCGCCTGTACAGGCCCATGCATGGAGGCCCTTATCATTCATGCACACAAAATTATCATGCTTGCAGCTTGCATTTGCTATAAATAGAGGTGCATACCATTATCATAAACCAATCTTAAGGCGCCTGATATGATGCAAAAATCCATCCAAACCTAATTTTAAAGGAATTTCTCTCTTTCATTTCAAAATTTCAGATCCAATTTTCAACTTCATTGGTTGATCATTGGACTTAAAATTCCTTGGCCTTGCTTCATCTTCACCTCAAGAGTAAACTGCAATCAAGAATTGTGAGGAATCGTGCTTCACAGCTCTACATTTCCAAGGTTGATGCACAAACTTTTCTTCTTCGAAACTCACTGATTAATGCTTGTTTCTTGTGTTTATTGGCTTGGCTGAAGTCCTCTCATCAGAGGCATTTGAATTGTGTTCTTAATTTTGCAAAATCATCAAGTTCAGTTTGAACTCCATTATTTTCCTCTTCTGATTTCTCTTCCTATGGGGATCTAGAAGGAAAACCAATGGTACAGGGGTGATGTACATCACCCCAGCTTTCCAATGATATGAGGATCACTTCATTTGGTTAAGTTTCCATGTCTGCAACTCTCACCGGAAAATGCAAGCTTGCCGGAGAAGACGGTGGTGTACACCACCGTCTCTTTGCCAGATCAAATCTGACCCATTGGATGCGTTCTCCAGATCTAATCTCCACCCTTCCTTATTATGACTTTTATTAAATCTTTGTGTGGCTCAGTTGACCAGTGCCTTTGGTGCGCACGCATACCATAGCCTTTGGATGTTCCAGCTCAATTAATGAGATTGGATCCAACGCACCAGCTTTTTTCTATTTTCTGAATTAATTCATTTTATTTTCTTAATTCCATTTTTTTTTCAAAAAATCATAACTCATTCATTTTAATTTCAAAAAAGATGGGACCAATTGCATTATTTCCCTTTTTAATTATAGTTTCTGAAAATGATTTTTAATATTTTTTATTTTTTCATTTGATATTTTTTATGAATTTTCTCTTTTCTGGTTATTTTTCATTCATTTTTAATAGTTTCTGATATTCAAAAAATACAAAAATATTTTCATAACCTCTTTGAATGATGATGGATCTATGAAAAATATTCTCATCAATTTATTAATTAATTTGAGATTTATTTGAGATTTTATTTCAATTAGGTTATTTTTTATTCATTTTTAATTGATTAAAAATAGTTTCTGGTTTCTAAAAATGCTGAAATTTTTTGTCAAACTTTGTTTGACCTTGTTGAACTTAGGATGATCCATTTGGACTTTCCAAAGTTGATTTGAAATGGATTTGAAGTTTGATCTTTAATTGTTTATTTTAATTCAAGTATTATTTTAATTTTGAAAAAATACCAAAAATATTTTATTTGTCTCTTGACTTCTAAGTTTCATTTTGCTTCTGTTTACTATTGTTTGACCCTGATTCCATCTATCTTTGGTCAATGTGTTTTGCTTATTTCATTTGAATTCCATTAATGTACATTCTTATTCATCTTCTTCTTCGTCGTTTTCTTTTTTTTATCAATGAGTTAAAGATTGGTGGTTAGCCTTGATGTATGGGAGGTTTAACCTTCCTTAATTCAAATCTAATTCATCTTGATCAAAGATCAAGTGAATGGCTTTGCATTAAGGATAGGTTGCTTCTTGATCAAGCAAAAAAACCTAAATCAATACAAGATCATTCTCATTTTCTTTTGGCATGACAAGTTGTAGGAGCTTGGCTTACTAGTCAAGGTCTCTAACTTGTGTTTGTTGCCTACATTTTTATTGACCGGCCTTAGATAAGTGTGACTACTACATTAGTCCACTTACGATTGCTTAACATAGCGCTAAATTGCCTTATGGCACACTAATTCTAACTATTGACCATTAACTTTTAATTCTTGCACTTTACATTAATGCAATTTAATATTCTTGTACATTATTCATTTGCTTTTGCCCTTTTGCTCACTTGAGCACATGTTTATGTTAATGCAATTTGCCTTTTGCTCATTTGAGCACATAATTGTGTATATACTATTGTGCTTGTGTTTTGTTTTGATTGTTGTAAACCAAATGCAAATGGACAAAAGGACTTAGACTTTAGGACATTTCCTATGCAAAATGGAGTCAAAGAGAAACTAGGCCTCATGCCTTTAGAATGCTTAATGTTGAATATGAATTGAAAAGACCTAATCTCTAAACTCACTCTTGTCCATTCTTTGTTTGCATTGTGGAACTTTTTGATGTGTGTGTTCTGGTGCTAGGGATTCCAACTTGAGCCTAATTAAGAACCATTGTCATGAGCATCCAAAGTGAGAAATACAAAAGTCATTGGAAGATTCCTAGGAGCTTTGTTTGATTGTGTGCTTGATTGCTTGAGTATTTGCTTATTTGCTTGCTTATTCCAAATGATGGGAGCTACTTGGATCATCACTATGATCTCAAGAAGGGAACTCCATTTGTGGTTTTATTTCTTTTCCTTCACCTCTTGTATGTTTAGGACTTAGCCTTTCTTCTTCTTCCCTCCACTCTAACCCAAGCCAAAACTTTTGTGAAAACATTAACATATGTTTCCAAACATTAGAAACCTAAGCATTATGCTTTTGATTTTCAAACTTTCTTTTCATAACACTTATTTTGAATTGAATCCTAAGTCAACTTTGACCATATTTTGTAAATACTTTCCATTCGTAAATATAACTCATTCAAATGTTTTTGTGGTTTCAATGGCCACTTCTTGCCAAAGCTTTTCATAAACCTTAGCTATTAGGTTTGAGTTATCCTTGAGGTTGATATAATACTCACCTATATCCTTAGTGATGGACAATGAGTCTTCCATGCTTATTATAGGGTTAACCCCTCACTAGCATGTTGAAGTTATCCTCACGTGGTGGATTTGTGGTTTTAGGTTGAGTTTTCTCCCTTGGACAACAAAAGACCTTAAGGCTTTTGGACCAATCAATTCACCAACTTGTTTTGAGATTTTTACCCAAAACTACGAGGTTTTGATCCTAATCTTTTTTAAGATGGTACGTAGGCAGTGGGTTTATCCATTCAAACACGAAATTGTAAATAAATTTGTATATTCTTCTCTCATACCCCCAATCATGTTTGCACAAATAATTTTTCAAATACCAACCTACCCTACAACAATTGTGAAAAGGGCTCCCTTAGAGTACTAAGGATGTTTTGGGTGCTTAAAACCTTCCCATTGCATAACCAACCCCCTTACCCAGATCTCTGACATTTTTATTAGTTTTTGATTTGATAAAACTTCTCGGTTTTTGTTCGCTTTCTAACCTTTCCTTTGGATAAATAGAAGTGCGGTGGCGACTCGAATTGTATGATTTACTTTTGATTTAGTCAATAAATCTAAAGGTAGCGAATACCCCGCTACAGAAAAGTGGCGACTCTGCTGGGGAGAACTGTTTGCCTAGTGGGTTTTGCCTACTTTTCACATTTGTTGTATTGTTTTGTGTATATTACTTCGTGACATATTTTTGTGTAATTTGGGATTACTTTATTGATTGTAATGTATAATTGCTTGATATATTAATTGCTTGTATGCTTGGTGATCTTTCTGAGATGAGAATGGCATAGTCTTGTCAACTTGTGTGGAGTTATTCCTTAGCAAGTTGACTTACAAGCTCATTCACTTGGTGGAGGTCATGTTGGGATCAATAATGTCACACGAGTAGTCGTGGTTAGGCATTACTCTTTCCAATATAGACCCTAGAAGCCAAGGACCTTAGTTTACCAAGCCCATCTTGGCCTATTTTTAGGATGTAGTGCGAAGGTTGTTCAAGTGTAAGATTTGATACGATTGTTACGCGATACTACACTCATAAGAGTCTCTCTTGAGAATATTTTTGGAATACGAGTAGTCGTTTATCCGATAATATCCGAAAGATGGGATGATGACTATGGGAACCTCTTGTAGAACATGATTGGCAGGTTTAAACCCTAGTACAATACCTTTGGGTGGTTCTTAACCAAGACTCCATGCTCGTGACTTGCAACAAATCCTTGATTCATGGTTGATCCGTTCTTGTGTATCCTTAATATCAATGGAACTTGGGTGTTGATAAGGTGTAAACCATAATCCACCAAAATGGATGATTGATATTAAGGATGACTTGATCTATCCCATTACCTTTGTGCGGTGTGCTTTGCTTGATCCTTGAGTGTGATTGTTGCATCCATGCATTCGTGCATTCATACACATCCATATCATCAACAATGAGAAAATTTTCAAGGAACTTAAGAGGTCTATTTGCAAATTTTCAGACATGGATAGACAAAGAAGAAATACAAAGAAGTACAGTTTCAGACTGTTGGTGTAAGCCCTAGAGGCCAATACTTTTGGTACTTGTATCGAATTATTTATTAATAATAAACGGCTTTTTCTTTATTATGTTTGTTTAATAAAGTCCCTAGAATAGATAGTCCGTTTAATGTATCAAGTATGACTTAATCATGAGATCACATTAAACATACGGACACTATTCTTAAAGTATCCGTAGTCGAGCTTTATTGTGAAGTGGGATAACATTAAAGCATGAAGACTATTATGTTTATAGACTGATGATCACATCTCATGGATCATGGATAAGGAGTTATCAAGTCTTAAACATAGGTATGAATATTAAGAGTAATATTTATACTGGATTGACCCGCTATGAGAATACTATATAGAATGTTATGCAAAGTGTCATAAGTTATCCTCATGGTGATAATGGTGTATATCACCCTTCGACCTGAAACCACTGTGGACCCTAGATGTAGAGTCGAGTGCCTTATTATTGATCAAACGTTGTCCGTAACTGGATGACCATAAAGACAGTTGATGGGTACTCCACGAAGCATGCTAAGGGACATGAGTGACCTAGATGGAATTTGCCCATCCTGCGTAACAGGATAAATGTCTATAGGCCCAATATTGAACTGGACAAGGATGACACGGTCTATGCCTTGTGTTCAATATAGATATAAGGGCAAAAGGGTAATTATACACATAATTATTATCACAGAAGGATTTGTCAGATCACGTGACATTTTCGTGTCTTGGGTAGCAGTGATGTGTTGCTAGATACCGCTCACTGTTTATTATGTTAAATACGTGATTTAATATAATTGCCAATGCCGCGAAAACCTATAGGGTCACAAACAAAGGACGGATTGATGAGAGATAGAGTAATTAAGGAATATCGTAATGTACGGTGCCCTTAAGTGAATTATAGAACATCGTAAGGTACGGTGTACTTAAGTAGAATACGAAATATGGTAAGGTACCACGCGCTTAAGTGATTTGGACATATTATAAGATATGGGCCATATACACTTGAGTGGGCTTTTTAGCTTGCAGCTCACACAAGTGGTTCTATAAATAGAACCCTTGTGTAGAAGCATTGTTGCAGTTGCAATTTCGTTTCTCTCTCTCTCTCTCTCTCTCTCTCTCTCTCTCTCTCTCACTCAAAGCCTTCATTTGTAGCAGCTAGCACTGAGATTGAAGGAATCCGTTCATGTGGATTGAGTAGAGGCATTGTCATTGTTCAATGTTCGTGATCGCTCGATAGATCTGCATCAAAGGTTACAATCGCCACAAGAGGTAACGATTCTATCACTGATCATGCCCATTCGTAAGGATCATTAAAGGAGAAATTTTAAATTCCGCTGCGTTTTAGATCGCCCTTCTCCTTTACAGACAACCCGACTTGAAAGAGTTACGGAGTTTGACATCCTATGTATTAGATCCCTTGGAGTTCAAGGCTCGTCATGGGAAGCTTCTATCTATTCTTGCTACTCAAGTGGATGAAGGTCTGATGAGTGTATTGGTGCAGTTCTATGATCCCTCGTACCGTTGCTTCACATTTCCGAATTTCCAGCTTTTGCCTACGCCTGAGGAGTATGCATATCTTGTGGGTATACCTGTTCTAGATCAGTTGTCGTTTAGTGGCTTGGAGAGGGTGCCTACTTCTCAAGAGATTGTTGATCTGTTGCATATAGATGAATCTCTGGTTGGTGCTCATATGACTGCCAAAGGTGGAATTCAAGGTCTCCCTTCCGAGTTCCTCGTTGCTCATGCTACTTTTTATGGGAAGGCCATGAGTGAGGACGCCTTTGAGGCCATATTTATACTTCTCATCTATGGGCTAATATTATTCCCCAACATCGACAAGTTTGTGGATGTGAACGCTATTAGGATTATCTCTACTCTTAATCCCATTCCGACTCTGTTGGGTGACACTTATTTCTCTTTTCATATGAGGAATGCAAAGGGTGGTGGTACCATTGTGTGTTGTTTGCCTCTGTTGTACAAGTGGTTTATTTCGCACTTGCCACAGACGATCGCCTTCAAGGAGAACAAAGGATGTCTACGGTGGTCCACGAGGCTTATGTCTCTCACTAATGATAATATCTTTTGGTACAACCGTGTATATGATGGTGTGCAGATTATCGACTCTTGTGGTGAATTCTCCAATGTGCCTCTTCTTGGTACATGTGGTGGGATTAACTATAACCCTGTTTTAGCACGTTGTCATCTTGGGTTCCCCTTAAAGGATAAACCCAATAACATTCTGTTAGAAGGTGTGTTCTTTCAAGAGGGTAAAGATCCCCAAGGCTTGAAGGGCAGGATGGTCCGCGCTTGGCGCAAGATCCATAGGAAGGGAAGGAAAAAGCTTGGTCCAAAGAACTGTATTGCTTTGGAACCTTATACCTCGTGGGTTAGGAGGAGAGCTTCTGAGTACCTTATGCCTTATGAGTATCTGATACCTACACCTTTGGTTGTGGCTGGGCCTTCAACCCTCCCTGACCAAGGAGCCGAGGAGTTGAGAGATGAAGACCGTTCACGTGCTTGGATCCGTGAGCGAAAAGAGCTACTTCAACAGCTTAGAGATAAGGATGCATTGATAGAGTTTCTTGAGCATCAGGTTATCGACGAGCCTGATGATGTGGTGACTTCTCTTCTTCCTCAGTCTTCCAAGTTTTGGAAGAGGAAGTACGATCGACTCGCCAAAGAGAAGGCAGATATGGAGACAGCCTATGAGAGAGAGGTGAAGAGGCTTCGTCCAGCTTATCTTCCGGTCTTGAGAGCTTTAGACGATTGTTTCTAGGGTTCCATAGGATGTTCATTTTCCTTCTCTCTTGTATTGTATTTGGTACCAAGACTGTACTTCTTTGGTGTAAAAAATATTTTCCAGATATTATTGATATGATATTTCCATGTGTGTCTAAATGATTAATATTTTCAAATATTTGCAAATAGGACTCTAAAGTTCCTCTGATTAAAAAATAAATCATATGCACAAGCATTACATGCATCATGTGCATAAGCAGGTTTTTGTTCTAGGGCTTCTTGTTCAATGGTTTAACTCTGTGTTCTTCATTTATTTTGAAGACAAACTGACTCACCGGTACTACACCAGAGCCAACTCTTCAAGACTGATGGATCACCTAGAACAAAAGAATAGAGAGCTGAAGGAGGAAGTGGCCAGATTGACTGCCCTGATGGAGTCTTTCATGGCCGCCCAAAGTCAATCGTCTCCAACACCTTCAACTCCTCCCCAAAGGATAGTCATTTCTAAGATTACCTCTCCAACAGTGCCTGCTGCCAGTGCCAATTTCGCGCCTACTGCTATGCCAGCCGGGTTTCCATGGGGGATGCCCACGAACTTTGTTCCTGAGGGTCTTGCCCCAACGTTTGCTATCTCATCCATTTGGTTATGTATGCACACAAAATGTCGACTTAGACCGACAATGATCAGCTCCTCATTCATTATTTCCAGGACAGCCTGTCCGGTGCTGCCTTGAGATGGTACATGGGTTTGGACAGCGCGAACATCCGATCCTTCAATGACCTTGGCGAAGCTTTCGTCAAGCAATACAAATATAACGTGGATATAGCTCCCGATAGAGATCAATTGAGGGTCATGTCTCAGAAGGACAAGGAAACTTTCAAGGAGTACGCCCAAAGGTGGCGAGAGTTAGCTGCACAGATTGTGCCTCCGCTGGAAGAGAAAGAAATGACCAAGATCTTTCTGAAGACCTTGAGCTCATTTTATTATGAGCGGATGATTTCCAGTGCTCCTTCTGACTTCACCGAGATGGTGAATATGGGGATGCGTCTGGAAGAAGGAGTCAGGGAAGGGCACCTGACTAGAGAAGAAGGCTCTTCTGCCAAACGTTATAGGGCGTTTGGGAAGAAGAAAGATGGTGAGGCGCATGTTGTGACCTCCCATATCAAATCCAGAAGACCCTTTGTGAAGAGGAAAACCGTGCGTCCCACCGGCAATCAGCATCAGGTGGCTCATATAGCACATGTTTTCAGAGAAAATCAGCAATATCAGCACCAGAACCAGCAAACAACATCAACAGTGTCAACAACAACAACATCGTCCTCAACAACAGGCCTACCAGCCTCGAAACAACAATCAGACCAGTACAAGCTATGATAGGAAGAGGGTCACTTTTGATCCTATTCCCATGACCTATGCAGAGCTATATTCTTCTTTGATAGAAAGGAAACCGATCACTCCACGTGACCCACCTGCTATACCTACCAACCCTCAGTGGTGGTATAAGCCCGAGCTTCATTGTGTTTATCATTCCGGTGCTCCCGGACATGATGTGGAGAAATGCTACCCGTTGAAGACCAAGGTTCAAGACCTTGTGAGGAGCAGTATTCTATTTTTCGAGGACGTAGGTCCTAATGTCAAGAAGAACCCATTGCCCGAGCATGGGAAGTCTACTGTCAACATGGTCCAGGGTTGCCCTGGAAAATATAAGGTCCGATATGTCAGCCATATCCGACAATCTTTGGTCGAGATGCACAGACTGTTGTGTGAATACAGTCATTATGAGCATGACCATGACAGATGTTGTGTTTGCACTGTCAATGAGAGGGGATGTCGTAAAGTTAGAAAAGACATCCAAGAAATGCTGGATGAAGGTGTAATTGAAATACTTCAGAATCGCGACGAGGATGACGAAGTTAATGTGATATCACCAGTATTCAGGATACCCGAGCCTGTTGTCATTCGATACGATGATAGCAAGCAAAAGGCTTCTCCTACTCTCATAATCAAGCCAGCCGGCCCTGTGCCATATTCTTCTGACAAAGCTATTCCCTATCGTTACAATGTCGTGGCATTGGAAGATCTGAAGGAGGTGCCTCTACCCTCTACCTTTGTTGTTAACATTGTTGATGTCAGCGGTCTGACCCGTAGCGGTTGTGTTTTCTCGGCGCCGCCGAAACCCCAAGCTGACACCAGAAGGGTTGATACTGCTGATAGTATCGTTCTTCCGGTTGGGATTTTTTCGGTTTCTTCGAATCCGGCACTTGTTGTTAATAGACTTGCCGCTGTTGTAAAAACTCTTGTCCCTACTGGCCAGAATGGCATGATGAAAGAGGACTGTGATGAGATGTTGAGGCTTATCAAGAGGAGTGAATACAACGTTATAGATCAGCTTCTACAAACGCCTTCAAAGATATATGTGTTATCTTTGTTAATGAACTCAGAACCACATCGTGAAGCTCTGCAAAAGGTGTTGGATGTGGCATATGTAGATCATGACATCACAATAGAATAATTCGATAGTATTGTTGCAAACATTACTGCTTGTAACAATCTGAGTTTCTGTGATACTGATCTCCCCGAGGAGGGAAGAAACCACAATTTGGCACTTCACATTTCAATGAATTGTAAAGATGATGCCATCTCTAATATGCTGGTAGACACTGGATCATCACTGAATGTGTTTCCAAAATCCACTCTCGCCAGACTTTCATATCAGGGGCCTCCCATGAGGCAGAGTGGAGTGGTCGTAAAAGCTTTTGATGGATCCCGCAAGACTGTGATTGGCGAGGTTGAGCTCCCAGTCAAGATTGGACCAAGTGATTTCCAGATCACTTTTCAGGTCATGGATATCCACCCATCATATAGTTGTTTGTTGGGCACACCATGGATTCACGAGGCAGGCGCCGTGACATCCACCCTACCACAAAAGTTGAAGTTTGTTAAGAACAAAAAGTTGGTGGTGGTAGGGGGAGAGAAGGCTCTCATGGTTAGCCATCTGTCTTCCTTTTCTTATATAGATGTTGAGGACGAAGTTGGGACGCCGTTCCAAGCTTTGTCTATTGCTGAGCCTTCTAAGAAAGGAACTTCTTCATTTACGTCCTACAATGATGCGAAGTTGGCCATTGAGCATGGCACAACTACTGGTTTAGGACAAATGATTAAGCTGGAAGACAATAAATCTCGGGCTGGCATAGGGTACTCTTCAGGCACTTTCAACAAGCATAGGCTGTTTCAGAGTGGTGGTTTCATCCACACCGCCGAAGACGAGGCAGCTGCTGTTATTGTGGAAGATGATGCAGAGGAAGATTTTGGCAACTTTGTCATCCCTGGAGGGGTCTGCAATAACTGGGTCGCTGTTGATGTTCCAACAGTTGTCCATAAGTCAACGTAATGTTCACTTTTTGTTTAAAAACCCTTCTCCCATGCCAAAAGGAGAAGTGATGACATTGTTGCCCCATAAATACAATGATATTTCATTCAATAATTCATGTTAAATGTTTGTTTTTCCAATTTATTTTCGCTTTTTGCTTTTTGCATGAAATTGGTGATCATATAAAACCTTAAAAAAATATAGAATCAATCTTTTCATTTGCATAATGATTTGTCTTGTTTGAATTCTAAAATCTCTTTTATATCCAAAATCATTATGCAGGTTGATCAAACCCATTAAACATAATGATCCAACACCATCTCCCAACTTTGAGTTCCCTGTATTTGAAGCCGAGGAAGATGATCTTGAAGAGATTCCTGATGAGGTCACCCGTCTACTTGAGCACGAAGAAAAGATCATTCAGCCGCATCTTGAGAATCTGGAAACAGTCAACTTGGGGTCTGAAGATTGTGCGCGAGAAGTGAAGATTGGGCCACTCCTGGAAGAGTCTGTGAAGAAGGGGTTGATCGAGTTGCTACGAGAATACGTTGATGTCTTTTCCTGGTCATATGAAGACATGCCTGGTCTGGATACTGATATCGTGCAACATTTCCTGCCTTTGAAGCCCGAGTGTGTGTCAGTGAAACAGAAGCTCAGAAGAACTCATCCTGATATGGCAGTGAAGATTAAGGAAGAAGTTCAGAAGCAAATTGATGCGGGGTTTCTGGTGACTTCTACATAACCTCAATGGGTGGCCAATATTGTGCCCGTGCCTAAGAAAGATGGAAAAGTACGAATGTGTGTGGACTATCGAGACTTGAATAAAGTTAGTCTGAAAGATGATTTTCCTCTACCACATATTGATATGTTGGTAGATAATACGACTAAATTCTTCTCATTTATGGACGAATTTTCCGGATATAATCAGATTAAAATGGCATCCGAGGATATGGAGAAGACAACATTCATCACACCTTGGGGAACATTTTGTTATCGAGTGATGCCCTTCAGTTTGAAGAACGCCGGAGCCACGTATCAACGGGCCATGACTACCTTGTTTCATGATATGATGCACAAGGAGATTGAGGTATATGTTGATGATATGATTGCAAAGTCGAGAACGGAAGTTGAACATGTTGAGCACTTGTTGAAGCTTTTTCAACGGTTGAGGAAGTATAAGCTTCGTCTGAATCCTAACAAGTGTACATGTGGAGTATTTCACTCGTCCTGTGAATTCAGATGCAGTCAAGAAATACTTCGCCTAAAATAAAAACAGAATAGCTCGCTAAGTTGAAAACCCGAAAGGGCGGCTCAGGCAAAAATGAGCGTCTCTGTGGATTGAAAACCCGAAAGGGCGATCTAGGCAAAAGTTAGAGACATAAAAAATGAATATATATCCCGCTAGATTGAGTACCTCACCTTGGGGCAATATAGGCAAAAATTAGGGATTTAGCAAGTAACTGCATCCTGACAAGACTTTGTTTTTCCAACCGTCATCTGTCAAAGAATTTCGCTCAGTCACCGTCAACTGAAGCTTCAAATACATCGGATTCAGAGTTGGTGGAGAAACAATCATTATGTTCAATGTAGCCCTTTCCAATATATATCACCAATTTCAAATTTGTAAAGATCCATGGAGTCTTGCCATTTGCAGACTACCATTCCACCAAATAAATTTAAGCCTTTATCCAATTCTTGGCACTCTTATTTGTTTCTGTTCAACAAATATTTGCATGTTTTAATTGATAAGTATCATTGTTTTAAATAAATAAAATTTTCGTAAAATGTTTTTAAACAAAAGTGAACATTCACAATGACGAAAAAGGATAATTGGGACATCTTCAGTGCTCTCCCAAGGATAGTATGATCTCCAAAAGGGTAAGATATTTGTTCATATTCCTAGCATACTTGTATTCTCTTCATTATCTTTCAGGTTGTCTCCTTCGCGAGTGCAGAAGAAGATTAAGCATCACCAAGTTCCCCAAAGAATTTGGAGTTTGTTCTTAATCTTCTAACTCCCCAATTGAGGCTGGATCTAGCATTTGTGTTATCAATTATATGGTTGTCATCCCTTGTGTGGATTGACCTAAAATCCCTTATAGATTGATAAATTGACATGCTACCTTTTCGAGGAAGTTGATATTCCCTCATTCAGATTGAAATTCTCCCGTAGAGTGAGCAGGAAATCCCCAGCATAAGTGGATTTCTCAACAAGTTTGTTTGTAGCTTATCCCCTGTGGATTCTCCTACATTGATCCTTAGCAGGGTTGACCCCATTTTTACTCCCCATTACGGTCACCAGCAGGTTATCTCCAGCTGATTGCCTATAGGTTATTCCCGGTTCAGTCGTCAGCAGTGTTTCCCCAGTGGATTTGTCTAATCAGAGCATGTTTGTTGATTCCTCCTGAGCAGAGCGGGTGATTGAAAATGTTTATTTTTCTATCCCCAACGGAGAAGTGTTTCTCTTCATCTCGGTAGAGATGATTTCTCCAGCAATATGAGGAAATATATGGGTCTTGGAACTTTTGATCGGTGGTTATTCCCCATAGAGTTTCATCCTTCCCCTGGATAATTTCCCCAGTAGAGTTACTTCTACGAAGGATCGTATCCGTGCTTAGTTCCCCAGCCAAGACTTTGCCTGATTTCAGTTTGGCGTTGGGACTTCTGAGGAAGATGTGTTGGTTCCTTCCCCAGCGGAGTGACTGGTTCTCCTTCTCCTTAGCAAAAAATTTTCCTTCTGTGTCCAAAAGTGAATATTGTTGGATGTGCTTCTATTTGATGGTTGTTCCCCCCACATAATTCTACATCATTCCCTGATAAGATCTCCAGTAGTTGCTTCTCTGACTGATCTTATCCATATCTCTATGTACTGTTGGAAGATCCCCAATGTTGGTGATTGTGATCCCTTGCTTGTTCCCAATAGCATTCTCTGATCCTCGGTGATCCTGTAGCAGTAGTCTTTGTTCCCCTGCAGAGATTGGTGTTTCCTGGTATCTGTTGCCCCCATCAGATTGAGAGTCTTCCCAGAGGGCCTGGCTTTCTCTTTTGATATGTAGTATCAGATGTTTTTCCATTGATTCTTGGACCTGGTTATGTTAGATATGTCTGTTAGTCAGCATTAATCATATATAAACCATGCATGTACATGCATAATTATAACATCCAGATATTCATGTTGCATTCCTTACTATATATCTTTGTTTGTTGTCTCCTGCTATTTGGTGATATATGTTTCCCCAAGCAGATGATGGTGTTTGATCTCTCCATATAGAGTCAGCCCCATAGGCAGAAAGTGTCTACCCTTTCTTCCATATTCCCCACTGAGTTTTATCCTCGTGAACGATTGTTATTTCAGTTTCCTCCTAAAACATGTATTGGGATGGAATTTCTCCCCTGAGTTATATCCTCATAGGGTTAAGTCTTGTTTCATTGTGTCTCTCTAGTTCGTTCCTAGATTGACTCCTCTTGATATTTCCCTTGCACTTCCCCGTAAGTTTAGATGAATGATTGCTCAATAACCAGTAATTGTCCATCTTTTCCCCAGCGGAATCTGTGGCCTTCTACCCAGTAACCGGTAGTCGTAAGTCCTATCTTTGGGGTTTTCTACCCTCATACCGGTAGTTGTAAACCCCATTTTATACCCTTGCAGAGTTAACCTTGATTTTATTCATCCTAACCGATGGCGGTTACTCTCTTCTTTGGTTTTCTATCTAGTAACCAGTAGATGTAATCCCCTCTTTGACGGTTATCTTTATCCAATATTCGGTATTGATATTCCTTCACCTTTTGAGTATATCTCCCAGTAACCGGTGATATATCTCTTGGATAATTGCTCTGATAAAACAATTTATTCCCAGCGAGTCATCTTTCATTTACCCTTGATCGGTAATGATTGTTTCTCCCCTTTGATTGGTCATCATTTTATACCGAGTAGTCGGTATCCCAATGTCCTTTCTTTACGGTCGATTTATCCTTTATTAACCCAGTAACCGGTTGTGGATAATCTTCCATGCGAGTATGTTCTCTACGTTCTGACGGTAATAGATAATATATCTCATGCGCTCTTCAGTCGAAGTCATTTTTCCTCCACAGTCGAGTAAGATTCGTTTTTCCTTATGGAATCGAATGTCCATCCTGTAATCGAGTTTGCTTTTTGGCCCTCCTTTCGGATGATGAGTGTCTTGGAAATATTCTCCAATTCACGCCTTGGTTGGTCACCTATTATATGCCCAGTAACCGGTATCCCTGGCGTTCCTTCCTTTCTGCTCCCTATTATGACTTTTTGTCCCCTGTGGAGTCAGATTTCCCTGAGTTGAAATACACCTTTTTAGGTTTTCCTCAGATGTTTTGGTTGATTGATATCTCTCACCCTTATACCGGTCTTAGATATTCATTCTCCCCGAGCGTGTTATTCTCTCACCCTTATACCGGTGTTTGATTACATGTCTCTTTGAGCTTATTACCCAGTAACCGGAAATACCTCATTTGTTGTTTCCTCAGCTGAGTCCTTTGTGAACGTTCCCAGCCTGAGTCCCTTTGGTGGATTTTTCCCCACCTGAGTCCGGATTTTTATCCGTGGTATCCTTTGTGGATGTTCGCTGTATTGGCATATTCCCCAATACATGCATCTTTGCGTCAACTCGAGTCTTTCCATTGATTTATTTTCATGGAATTCCTTCGTGTCTCTCAGCAAGTTTTAAGTCATGACCTGCTCACGCATTTTATCCCCTTTACTCCCGGTAAAGTCCCCTAGAGTCTCTGCTCCATTTATGAGTGTATTACCCATATGGATTTTTCAGTCTTCTGATTTCTTTTATTCTTTGTGGACATATATCCCCACAGAGTATTACCTTTTGCATACATAAATTTGCATCATGAGGTCTCTTAGGGACCAAAAGTCGTCTCTTTGTTATTATTTAAGCCCATTCTACCTCGTCGAGACGAAGATTTTAACCTTCACTTCTCCCGCTAGAATGACCTTAAATAGGGGCATCTGTAAGACCCTAATTTTGACCCTAAGATCCCTCATGGCATCATATCATTGCACATTGCACTTGCCTCAAGGATCATAGCATCTTGGCTCCTTAACCTTTGGGTGGGACTTGTGAGTTGGTTTGAGACCACCAAGCATGCTTGAATTGTATATTATTTCTTTTCTTATTTTGTTTACTAACCAAAAGCACAAAAATATGTCACTAACATCTTTTGTTTTGTAGCTTGAGCAATCATAAGATCCAAGGCTCCTAGGAGACCCTATGCTCATTAATATGGCCAGGTGAAGGTGAAAGCAAGCATGACAATGGTTCCCAAAGCTCTCAATCATCATATATGCCTCCCAAGTATCTCAATTTGTCAATTTGGTCAAATCAAACCAAAGGGCTTGAGGATTGTTTCCCAAGGAAACCCTAATTCATTTGTGCATCAACTATGCCTTGCTCATGAAGCAACCTCAACCCATGATCAAATACCATCAAGGTAAGTTCTTTCACTCATCATTTCATGCATATTTGAGCTTATTTTAGTGTCCTCAAGCATCAATTCATCAAGATTTGAAGTGTGGACTTGAGAAGTTGATTAGTCAATTCATTTGACTATTTTGAAATCCACTGAGACCTAACTTTTAATGTGTTTGTCAAATTGAGATGACCCCAAGAGAAACAATGTTATTAAGAACCATATAAACAACTTTCATGTTCATCAAAAATTGATTTGAAGCTTGGAAGGTGATCATCCATTTCAAAACATTATAGGTCATTTTGACTGAAACCCTAATTTTCGGTCAACTTCCCAACGACATAACTCACTCATTTTTCATGATTTTGAGGTGATATCGAATGCATTGGAAAGTTTAAGATGTCTACTTAATTTGTTATGTTGAACACAGTTTCATAATCCTAAAATAAATACATGTGATAATGCAAAACATTATAGGTCACTTTGGACCAAAAGTATTGAAATGTGAAAAAGTCCAACTTCAATTGCCCATAACTTCCTCATCAAAAATCCAAATGATGCAAAATTTGAGTCCAAATTGATTTTCTTGAAGCGACCTACAACTCTGATGTTGAAGCGTTTGTCATTTGGAGCTTGCACCATTGAAACATAAGGGCTTGAAGTTGGTCCATTTTGGAAAATTTCAAATGCACATGTTTTGCACCTTGAACTTTATGACCAATTTTCACTAATTTCCCAATTCCAAATGAAATTTTGTTCAACATAACAATTTATCCTCATGTCAGGATCTTTCCAACCATTACCCACAAGGCCATGTTTCATTTTGGTAAGGGGTAGTTTCGAAGAGGAGAATATTTTGGTGCAATTATGGAATCTTTGTTCAAACTTCATGCACACTCCAATTACCTCACATCTGCACGTCCATTTCAGATCAAAATGACTTAAGCTTGCAATTCCCATTGGATTTGGGCCCTCCATGCGCCTGTACAGGCCCATGCATGGAGGCCCTTATCATTCATGCACACAAAATTCTCATGCTTGCTGCTTGCATTTGCTATAAATAGAGGTGCATACCATCATCATAAACCAACCTTAAGGCGCCTGATATGCTGCAAGACTCCATCCAAACCTCACTTTAAAGGAATTTCTCTCTTTCATTTCAAAATTTCAAATCCAATTTTCAACTTCATTGGTTGATCATTGGACTTAAAATTCCTCGGCCTTGCTTCATCCTCACCTCAAGAGTAAACTACAATCTAGAATTGTGAGGAATCGTGCTTCACAGGTCTACATTTCCAAGGTTGATGCACAAACTTTTCTTCTTCGAAACTCACTGATTATTGCTTGTTTCTTGTGTTTATTGGCTTTGCTGAAGTCCTCTCATCAAAGGCATTTCAATTGTGTTCTTAATTTTGCAAAATCATTAAGTTCAGTTTGAACTCCATTATTTTCCTCTTCTGATTTCTCTTCCTATGGGGATCTAGAAGGAAAGCCAATGGTACATGGGTGATGCACATCACCCCAGCTTTCCAATGATATGAGGATCGCTTCATTTGGTTAAGTTTCCATGTCTGCAACTCTCACCGGAAAATGCAAGCTCGCCGGAGAAGACGGTGTTGTACACCACCATCTCTTTGCCAGATCAAATCTGAGCCATTGGAGGCGTTCTCCAGATCTAATCTTCACCCTTCCTTATTATGACTTTTATTAAATCTTTGTGTGGCTCAGTTGACCAGTGCCTTTGGTGCGCGCGCATACCATAGCCTTTGGATGTGCCAGCTCAATTAATGAGACTGGATCCAACGCACCAGCTTTTTTCTATTTTCTGAATTAATTTATTTTATTTTCTTAATTCCATTTTATTTCAAAAAATCATAACTCATTCATTTTAATTCCAAAAAAGATGGGACCAATTGCATTATTTCCCTTTTTAATTCTAGTTTCTGAAAATGATTTTTAATATTTTTTATTTTTTCATTTGATATTTTTTATGAATTTTCTCTTTTCTGGTTATTTTTAATTCATTTTTAATAGTTTCTGATATTCAAAAAATACTAAAATATTTTCTTAACCTTTTTGAATGATGATGGATCTATGAAAAATATTCTCATCAATTTATTAATTGATTTGAGATTTATTTGAGATTTTAGTTCAATTAGGTTATTTTTTATTCATTTTTAATTGATTAAAAATAGTTTATGGTTTCTAAAAATGCTGAAATTTTTTGTCAAACTTTGTTTGACCTTGTTGAACTTAGGATGATCCATTTGGACTTTTCAAAGTTGATTTGAAATGGATTTGAAGTTTGACCTTTAATTGTTTATTTTAATTCAAGTATTATTTTAATTTTGAAAAAATACCAAAAATATTTTATTTGTTTCTTGACTTCTAACTTTCATTTTGCTTCTGTTTACTATTGTTTGACCTTGATTCCATCTATCTTTGGTCAATGTGTTTTGCTTATTTCATTTGAATTCCATTAATGTACATTCTTATTCATCTTCTTCTTCATCTTTTTCTTTTTTTTGATCAATGAGTTAAATATTGTTGGTTAGCCTTGATGTATGGGAGGTTTAACCTTCCTTGATTCAAATCTAATTCATCTTGATCAAAGATCAAGTGAATGGCTTTTCATTAAGGATAGGTTGCTTCTTGATCAAGCAAAAAAACCTAAATCAATACAAGATCATTCTCATTTTCTTTTGGCATGGAAGTTGTAGGAGCTTGGCTTACTAGTCAAGGTCTCTAACTTGCGTTTGTTGCCTACATTTTTATTGACCGGCCTCAGATAGGTGTGAGTACTACATTAGTCCACTTACGATTGCTTAACATAGCGCGAAATTGCCTTATGGCACACTAATTCTAACTATTGACCACTAACTTTTAATTCTTGCACTTTACATTAATGCAATTTAATATTCTTGTACATTATTCATTTGCTTTTGCCCTTTTGCTCACTTGAGCACATGTTTATGTTAATGCAATTTGTCTTTTGCTCATTTGAGTACATAATTGTGTATATACTATTGTGCTTGTGTTTTGTTTTGATTGTTGTAAACCAAATGCAAATGGACAAAAGGACTTAATTGTGTATATACTAAGGATGTTTTGGGTGATTAAAATCTTCCCATTGCATAACTAACCCCCTTACCCAGATCTCTGACATTTTTATTAGTTTTTGATTTGATAAAACTTCTCGGTTTTTGTTCGCTTTCTAACCTTTCCTTTAGATAAATAGAAGTGTGGTGGCAACTCGAGTTGTATGATTTACTTTTGATTTAGTCAATAAATCTAAAGGTAACGAATACCCCGCTACACTATCAACATGTCAATATGTGGTAGAGGGAAATCATCTTTCGGATTGACTTTATTCAAATCTCTATAGTCAACACACATGCGGACTTTTCCATCTTACTTTGGCACACGCACAATATTGGCTACCCATTGCGGATACTCAGCGGTCACAAGGAAACCAACATCAATCTGCTTCTGCACTTCCTCTTTGATCTTCACAGCCATATTTGGATGCGTTCTTCTCAACTTCTGCTTAACTGGCGGGCATTCTGGCTTCAACGGCAATCTATGCTCCACAATCTCAAAATCCAACCAGGCATGTCTTGATAGGACCAAGCAAAGACATCTGAATACTCTCGAAGAAGATCAACCAACCCCTTCTTAGCATTTGAACACAGTCGAGACCCAATCTTGACTTCCTTCACATCATCTTCGGAACCCAAGTTGACTAGCTCAATCTGCTCTTCAAACGGCTGAATAATCTTTTCATCTTGCTCAAGAAGATGAGATAATTCATCACTCACTTCTACATCACTTTCCTCCTTGGCTTCAAACACAGGGAATTCAAAAATTGGAGAAGGAGAAGGATCATTGTATTAAATGGGGTTAGGAACCAACCTGCACAATGATTTGATATTTTGATTTTAGAGAAGTGAATTTGTGACCAAATATTATGCAAATGAACAATTATATTGTTTATTTATGTTTTTTGTGATTACCATTTTCAGAATAAAGCAAAAAGTAAAAATAAACATCAAAGATGTGGATGAATAGAATTAATTTTATTAATGATCAATTTAAAATTCCCAAACAATGTTGACTTCTCCCTTAGGCATAGGAGAAGGACTTTAAAATATAAAAGTAATTACTTAGATCAATGCAAAATAACAGGAATATCAACAACAGTCCAATTGTTACATGTTTTTCCATGCGTCACAAAGTTGGTGCAGTCTTCCTCTTCGCTATCCTCTAGCACAACAGCTAAGTATTGTTCATCGCCCTGAATGAACCCTCCGCTATGGAAGTTGAGTTGCATCTCTTCAGATCTAACAGTTGAGGAGCCTTTCTGGAACCCCAAACCAGTTCTTCCTTTGTTGTCTGAGACCTCTACCATGCGCCCCCATTGATCAACAACACCTTCTTCAACAATCTTCTGAGCATCTTTCAGTGAGGACATAGGTGCCCCAACTCTCTTCTCAGCAGCAATAGATAAGGCTTGGAACGGAGTCCCAACCTCATCCTCAGCTTCCACATACGAGAAAGATGACAGATGGCTAACAAACAACGCCTTCTCTCCTCCAACAATCACAAGCTTGCCATTCTTGACAAATTTGAGCTTCTGGTGTAGAGTGGAGGTAGCAACCCCTGCCTCATGAATCCATGGCCTTTCCAACAAGCAACTGTAGGCCGGGTGGATATCCATTACTTGGAAAGTAATTTGAAAATCACTCGGACCTATCTTAACTGGAAGGTCCACTTCACCAATTACCGTCTTGCGCGAGCCATCAAAGGCTTTGAAAATTACCCCACTATACCTCATGGGCCCTCCTTGGTAAGATAACTTTGACAAAGTTGACTTCAGAAGCATATTGAGTGACGAACCGGTGTCAACAAGCACATTTGACAAAGCATCTTCCTTGTAGTTCACTGAAATATGCAAAGATAGATTATGATTTCTTCCCTCCTCAGGGAGTTCTTCGTCACAAAAGCTCAAATTATTGCATGAAGTGATGTTAGCCACAATATGATCAAATTGATCCATAGTAATATCCTGCTCCACATATGCCTGTTCAAGAACTCTCTGCAGTGCTTCTCTGTGCGCTTCAGAATTCAAAAGCAGAGACAACACCGAGATTTTTGAGGGAGTCTGGAGCAGCTGCTCAACCACATTAAATTTACTCCTTTGAACAACCAATCGGATCTACATTAGGCACCTCCGCCTTCTTACCAACAATTGTTTCTTATTTATTTTCCGGGAACACCGGTCCAAATACTCGACCACTACGGGTCACCTTCATAACATCAACAATGCTCACTACTGAACTAGTCGTAGGTAACGGGACCTCTTGACTATTCTCTATCATTGTAGCATTATACTGGTACGGTACAACCTTATCAGATGAATACAGGATTGGGCCCGCTAACTGTATTACCAACGACGATACTGATCTTTGACTGACATTCTTGTTGTTGTTGCTATCATACTGAATTACTAACCTCTCTTGCTGTTTGAAAATGGGCACTATGACATTGACGTCATCATCTACATGACGAGATTGAACAATCTGAATCATGCCTTCATCCATCAGATGCTGGATGTCCCTTTTCACCACATCACACCCTCTTGGGTTCACACTACAAACAACACAACCATCATGGTCATGTTCACAGTCACTCACCAAATAGATATCTTTATGCATCTGCACCAAAGATCTTCGGATAAACCGGACATCAAAAACCTTGAATTCACCGGGACAACCGTCCACCATATTCACTGAAGAGTTCCCATGAGCGGGCAAAGGGTTAGCTTTCACATTTGGCACGCGGTCTTTAAAAGACACCATACCACTCTTCATAAGCTTTTGAACTTCATACTTCAACGGATAACAGTTTTCAATATCATGCCCAGGTGCACCCTGATGAAAAGCACAGCGAAGCTCAGGTTTATATCACCAAGGAAGTGGTTCTGGGATCTGCAATGGGTTCCTCAGTTGAATCAAGTTCTTGAGAACTAACGAGGGATATAACTCTGCATATGACATAGGAATCGGGTCAAAAGATACCTTCTTCCTCTTGAAATTCTGCTGATGATGATTGTTGTTGGTATTGTTGTTGTTGTAGGTGTTTGTTCTTTGTTGCAGTTGTTGTTGTTGACGTTGATTTTGTTGTTGTTGATGAATTGGTGTTGCTTGTTGATTAGAAAATACTGGAATCACTAATGACACTTGATGATGATGTTGTTGACGGGGTGGTGGATTTCTTCTGATTTGAGGCCTCCTCTGCCTCCCACTGGAAATTGCATTAGTCTCACTATCCTTCTTTTTGCTTAAACTACTGCCATACTTCTTACTCGTTGACGCCTCATCTTTTGACAAACGTCCTTCACGGACCCCTTCTTCGAGTCTCATCCCCATATTTACCATTTCGGTAAAATCGCTGGGGGCACTGGAAATCATTCGCTCATAATAAAATGAACTCAGGGTTTTCAAGAAGATCTTTGTCATCTCTTTCTCCTCCAAAGGAGGAGTGATATGGGCAGCCAACTCCCTCCATATGTGCGCATACTCTTTGAATGTCTCTTTGTCTTTCTGAGACATAGACCTTAGTTGGTCTCTATCCGGCACCATATCCACATTGTACTTGTATTGCTTCACAAAAGCCTCTCCTAAGTCGTTGAAAGTGCGGATGCTTGCACTATCCAACCCCATATACCAACGGAGTGCAGCACCAGTGAAGCTATCCTGGAAGTAATGAATAAGCAATTGGTCGTTATCTGTCTGAGTTAATATCTTGCAGGCATACATCACAAGATGAATGAGCGGACAAGAGTTCCCCTTATATTTTTCAAAGTCAGGCACTTTGAACTTCACCAGGATTTTAACATTGGGTACCAAGCACAATTCAGCAGCACTCTTCCCAAACAGATCTTTACCTCTCAGCATTTTCAATTCCTTGCGCAGCTCAAGAAATTGGTCTTTCATTTCGTCCATCTTCTCATAAACATCCGGACCCTCAGACGGCTCAGAATGATAGATGGTATCCTCTACGTGAGGCAAAGTGTGCACAACTGGAGGTGGCACGAACATGACCGAGCTAGATGCCGACATGGAAACAAAGGTACGCGCAAAGCCTTCTGGCACAAAGTTGGGCGGCAATCCCTACGAGAATCCGGCAGGCAGGTTCGGTGCGAAGTGGGCGGTGACAACAGGCACAGTAGAGGTAACCACTTCTGTAGTAACAGTCCTCGCGGGAGGAGTTGCAGGTGTTGGAGAAGCTTGGCTTTGAGCAGCAAGACCTGACTCCATCATGGCAGTCAGTCGGGCGATCTCGTCCTTCAGCTCTCTGTTCTCTTGCTCAAGGTGTTCCATGATTTTCAGATGATTGGCTCTGGTGTTGTACCGGTGAGTCAGCTTGGCTAAAGCACATAAGAACATCAATCAGACACCTGGAAAAAACCTGCTTATGCAAATGATGCATGAAATGCAATGCTTGATTATTTTTTATTTCCAAGGAACTTACTATATCATTTGCAAATATATATATATATATATATATATATATATATATATATATATATATATATATATATATATATATATATATATATATATATATATATATATATATATATATATATATATATATATATTAAATGGAAATTGCAACAATTTGATATGACCAAAAATTTATTTTTATTTATATTAACTGGAAGGATTACACTGAGTACAATTTAAGAAACCAAAATAAAAGATACAAGAGAAAAGGAGACTAGTCATCCTAAGGATCCTTAACAACAATGTCAGAAGATCTGGATGAAGGCGCATACTTCCCCCGAATGCAACGGATCTCAGTCTAAAAAAAGCCTTCATCTGAGTCTTCTCGAGGACAAGCTGGTCAATAATCTTCTTCCAAGCAACGGAAGGTTGAGGCATGCTAGAAGATGAAACCTCTGGCTATCTTTGTCTCTTTGTCACTCGGTCTTCAAGTAGCTCATTCAATGCATATTTTTCCTTAGACTCCAACTGCAACTCTTCATGCTTCTTGCTCAAAGCACGGAAACGCTCTTCCCACATATCCCTTTCTTGCTTCATCTTGATGAGCGCATCTTCCAACTCCTCTACATCTTTGTTAGGTAGAGTTAATGGCTCAACCACAACCATAGACATAGGTCTTTCACAAGGATAAGGCATCTTCAACTCTATAGCTCTCTTCTTCACTCAAAGAGTGTAAGCTTCCAAACCTACACAATTGCACGGACCAAGCTCTGATCTTCCTTTCATATGCACATTATGCCAAGCATGCACAATCTTCTGCTTCAAATGTTGGGGATCTTTACCCTCTTGATAGAAAAGACCTTCTAACAACATGTTATTAGGTTTGTCTCTCAAGGGGAACCCAAGTTGACGACGAGCCAAAGCAGGGTTGTAGCTAATTCCTCCTTGTGTACCAATGAGAGGTGCATTAGACAATTCACCACAACTATCAATAATCTCCAAGCTTCTTAAGGATGGGTCATACCAAACTATATCATCATTAGTAAGAGACATAAGTCTTTGAGACCACCGTAGACATTGTTTGTTCTTCACAAAAGCAGGCTGTAGCGGTGTATTCGTCGCTATATGATTTATCGATTAAACCATAAGCAAAGCATACAATGAATTCGAGTCGCCACCGCACTTTTATTTATCCAAAGGACTGGCTAAAAAGCGAACAAAAGCCTAAGAAGTTTTACACGTAGAAAACTAATGAAAAGATCAGAGAGTCTGGGTAAGGGGTAAATTTCGCAATGGGAAGGTGTTAGGCACCCACTACGTCCTAGGTACTCCTAGGGAGCCCTTTTCACACTTGTTGTATAAAATTGTTATTTTTTATGAAATATTTATTGTGCAAACATGATTGGGATGATGAGAAAAGAATGTACAAGTTAATTATTTTTGTGTTCGAACGGATGAACCCGTTGCCTACGTACCTTCCATCAAAGGTAAGGATCAAAACGCCGTAGTTCGGCTAAAAGATTTCCAAAAGTTAGTGAGTTCAATTTTAAACAATAGCACTGAGGCTCTTCATTATCAATGGGAGAAAACTCGACCAAGACCAACATCCACCATGCGAGGATAGCTTCGACGTACTAGAGGGGTTAACCCTGTTTTCAGTACGGACGTCTTATAGTCGACTCACTAAGGATAAGGCGAGGTTTACATCAACCACAATGATAATTGAAACCTATGGCTAATGTGTGAAAAGATTAACAATGGACAAAGCCAAAACAATTGGATGGATGAAGTTAATTGATTGTGATTATGAAAGTAGGGTCAAAGTATGATTAAGATTGATTCAAAAGAAGTATTATGAAATGGAGTTTGAAAAAAAGGTCAAGGACTTGGGGTCCAGGTTTTTAATTTGAAAATATGAGGATGTTTGCACAATATTTATCTCAAGTTTGAAAGTAAGGTGTGAAAAGGTTTAGGACAAAGAGGGATGAATGGATGAGGATGGATTGTAAAACTTCCTAGGAGGTTCACTTCTTGAAATCATATAGAAGATGATTCAAGTGTGTCCTTTGGAATAGGCAATGAGCAATAGCAAAATAAGCAAACAAATGATACCGGATGCCACTCAATGGCCTTACTCCAATCTCACAAACAAAAGCGGATACCGGATACCAATAGATGGATTTACACCAATCTTCTAAACAAAGAAACAAGGATGTCGGAAGCCAATAGATGGACTTATTCCAATCTCCTAAAACAAAGTAACAAGGATGTCGGAAGCCAATAGATGGACTTATTCCAATCTCCTAAAACAAAACGAAACTTGGATACCAGATGCCAATCTGTCTGGGCTTATACCAATATCCAACATATGATCATAGGAAAGCAAAGGCCAACTTGCAGGGACTTACAATTGCATCCTCACATACAACAAATGCAAATGCATCAAGCAAAGAGAAGATGAGTGGCCAATGAGATGGTCTTATACTCACTTCCATATCATAGGAACAATGGCCAATGGATGGTCTTACAATCGTCCTCAATGGGCAAACAACAAAGATATGTCACAGAGACAAATGAAATGATCATGCACTAATGAGTAATTGATGATGATAAATGCATAAAGCAATGCAAGCAGACATGTGTATATGAGGTAAGCAATCAATCAATTAAAGTCATTCAGCACACACTATAACCAAACAATCAGGCTCACACAAAGGGTTAGGCATTGAAGCCAACTGGAATAGGGTTAATGGCGCTCTTAACCTTGCCATTGAGGGGCTAAGGTGAAGCAGATGAAAAGATATGAGGGGTGTGCCTCATTGCTCTTATCCCTGGCCAGGGAGAGCATCTGAATATCAGAAGGTGTGGGAGTTCAGAAAGTAGGAACTCTCTCCACAGATTAGACTCGATAGATCTTGGGTTTTTACTCACTATGCATCAACACAAGTAGTGTGAGCAAGGTGAGTGACTCACAGAATAGTAGGAGATAGGTTGCATATCTCTTGGGTTCTACCAATTTCCTTATTTAAAGGACTTTTCCTGCTTGGGACAAATGTAAACACACACAAGCATTGCCTCTTAAGGAGGACTTCAGACAGTTGCCTGGCCAAGTAACAGGCCAGGTCTTCCAGACTACATGAAGATAAGAAGTTATACCTCAATGCAAATTGCTATTAAGCAAAGCAAAGCAAGTTCTTAAAGAACTATAAGCAACTAAAGGTACCTGAAACCAGTCAGACAACATTAGTATACAATTCAAAGTTAAATCAAAATGAGATAGAGATCAACAGTCAACACAATCAGTTAAATGTGCAATGCACAAAGCTCAAAGCATGTGAGTCAAGCAACCTACAAAACAAACAAGTTAGTTCATGATAATCAATCAAGCTCATTCAATTTGTAATGATCTCTTTGAAACATTTGTTGCTTAACCTGAAACAACAAACTTAAACATGAGCAACATGACCACTAGGACAAGCCTAGGGTCAAAATGAGATAAGAAAATCAAAACAGCAAGTGACAAGTGTCCAAAATCAAGTTCAAACAACCAAGAAGAAAACCCAAGTGGTTGCACATTCATATCATTCATCATCATCATTTCATAAGCAAATTAGGTCAAAGCATGGCATATAGAAGTTCAAAGAAGTCAACAGAATGATTTAGCTCAAAACCAATCTCAAACATTTCAATAAATTATCAAATAATTCATGATCAAACATCATCCATAACATGATAAGCATATCAAATTTCATCTCATTTGGATCAAGGGAAGTAGGTCAATGAAAATCAGAAAGGCAAGGCAAGTTCAAGCATGCTCAAAGAAGTCAACCAAACATGCACCAACTTCAATAATTCATAAAACAGTGACATCATATGATAAATGAATGGGACTAAAACCGTGACAAAGCTTAAGATGTCTACAATCCACATGTCAAATTTCAAGTTCATCCAATAATGCATGAGAATTTCACAAATCATATGAGAACATGTGTCACAAAAAGTCAACATATGACCAAACAGGGGAGAAAATCCCAAACAAATAGGAAATGTCATCAATAATTCCAGAAAATAACACATGTAAACTAGACACCCACAAGTATGTTTATGCAAAAATCCAGACCAATTTGAGTTCAAGAAGCATGGTAATTAAAATCATGAAATTAGACATGAATGGTGTGACACAAATTGTCACACCCCTATTCAAAAAATCATATCTCAATAACCAGGAACGATAAATTCACAATCTCTACACCAAAATCACCATGAACATGTCTAGTGTAAGCACAAAAAATTTGAGAGGCATTGGATAATGTATCATCATTTCACAATCAATTTGGCAAGACATACATAAAATGGACACATATGACAAACCCTAGCACATTTTAAAATCCACACATGCAAAAAATCTGGAAAAATCATGATAAAAAACTAGAGGTCATGAGGAGCATTTTGCAAAAAATCCCACCAAAATTGGATTAAAATTAAAGCACTTATGATTTTTGGAAGATTGGAGATCAAATGAAATAAATATTTGAAAAAAAGAAATGATTTAAATAATTAATAAGCGGACAATGGCAAAACGGTAATATCTGGACTCACTAAGTGAAACGCTGCGTTTCACTTAGTGAGGTGGCACGCAGCAAGTGGCTCATGGCGATCAAACAGTGATTCGCATGCAAAGCAAAAGAACCAACGACCAAAACACGTTTTTCTGGGTTTTAAATTAGGGTTCGGTGCACTGTTCACCATCCCCAACAATCGTGATGAATTTTTTTTCCAGAATTGGCAAACAAACATAGCATTCGAACCAGCACACAATGCACATCATCATTCCAACATTCATTTTCAATGACTCGAGCTAACAAAGCAGAACCAAGCACAAACATATTCACATGTGAAACTTTGAATCCATGTTGCTCACTCAATAATCAATGGTTTTTCATGATTTAAGTTTCATGGTGATCAGCATGGTAAGATCTTCATAAGGCATAGCATGATTTTAAAAAATGAGAGAGTCGAAAACCTTACCAGATTTGAAGAACAATGATGATTTGTGGTTTTCTGGTTGCAAAAGGCTGAAATAGATGCTTCTTCAAGTTCCAAATGATGAATGAATGAAGGGTTTTAGCTCAACAACCTTGGAAGAAGCTCCAATCAAAATCTGCCATGGATGAAGGTT
This sequence comes from Lathyrus oleraceus, assembly GCF_024323335.1. Classification (NCBI taxonomy): domain Eukaryota; kingdom Viridiplantae; phylum Streptophyta; class Magnoliopsida; order Fabales; family Fabaceae; genus Lathyrus; species Lathyrus oleraceus. The sequence continues at coordinate 236,085,056 of NC_066580.1, read as the reverse complement.
GATGAAACAGTGCTGTATAATGGTGCTACAGTTGTGGTTTGATGCTCACAAATGCTTCCAAAGTGGTGGTGAATGATGAAGCAACAAACACAAGTTCGAGCTCTTTTGGAGTTTTCAACAAAAATTCAAGATGGAGAAAATGAATGTTTTGAGAGCAAGAGAGTTTTTGATCTGTTTAGTGAAAGTGGCTAGGGTTTTTCAGAATGGAAATGTGGTATATGTAGTCTGTTTAGTGTTGCATTAGCTTGGTTAATTGAATGGTAATCAGAATTTGCTTAATGAAGTGTGTTTTGACCAATTTGCTAAAATCCATTCAAGTTGCATGGGGGTGCATGGTAACGCACGAAATGGGCCTTGAACAACCTCTAAATATCATTTCTGAACTTTGGTAAGTGGTAGAATGTGTAGCAAATAGCTATTTTGAAAGTCAACTTTTTTACCCTTCCTTTTTAATTCAAGTCAACTAAAAAATGCCATTTTGATTGGTTGAGTTTTGGTGAATTGCGATGAAAGATTTGGATAGAGCACATCAAATATGACTTGTAGCAAAAACCTCACTCAATTTGGCCAAATGGTTTGGAAGATATGCCACTTTGAAGTTCAAAAATTCTTGAGAATGATTTGATCATAACTTGCCAACCATACATGAGAAATGAGTGTTCTTGGACTTTTTGGAAATGAGAGAACAAGATCTTCAACTTTCATGTTGGGAAAAAATTCATTTGAAGCTTGTATGATGAAGTAATGTTGAGGAGAAGAAGTTTCCATTTTTGGCAAAATCCAATTACAGGTCAACTTTCTATTTTTGGAAATTTCTTGTCTGACTTTATTTTCTTCACTGTGGATGCTTGACATGTTATATGAAGCTTATATGGACATGAATGAGACCTCCCAGACCAATTCCCACCATCAAATCACTGATTAAATGCACAGTTGACCAAGGTTGACTTCAGTTGACTTTGCTAGGGTTTTGCTTGACTGAACCATGTTCTGATGAATTCCAAGCCCCTACCACTTGATATCTTGATCCAAAATGATGTCACAACTTATATGAACTCTTGATGAATGATCATGGTGCCCAAATTCTGCAAGAATGGCCACCATCTATCTCAATGACTGACCTTGACTGATTTGACCTAATTGGCTTCATCTGCAAGTAACATGGTTAGATGACAATATTTTTGTACTTTTGGTTGATAAACAAATGAAAAAGCAATGATATACAAATGCAATACATGCTTGGTGATCAAGAACCACACTCACAAGATAACCCACCCACTAGGAGGGAAAGAAAGGTATGCAATGATCCTTGAGGCAATGATATGATATGATATAGGCCATGAGGGATCTTAGGGCCAAAATTGGGGTCTTACAGATGCCCCTATTTAAGGTCATTCTAGCCGGAGAAGTGAAGTTTAGAAATCTTCGTCTCGACGCGGTAGAATGGGCTTAAATAACAGTAATGAGACAAATTTTGGTCCCTAAGAGACCTCATGATGCGAATGTATGCATGCCAAAGACACAAATTCTGTGGGGAATATGGTTCACACAGAAGAAAAGACGATCCGTCGGAGTAATACACTCACCAGGAACAGAGACTCTAACAAGACTCTTGTTGGGGATAGTAAAAGAAAAAAGAATGCGTGAGCAAGACACGACTTCAAGTTGGGGAAAACAAAACTGACACAGCGTGAACAAGACACGACTCTGATTAGGGAAACAGAAATCATACTGGAGGCCTCACTGGGGAGTGAAGGACTCACACTGGGGAAAAGAAAATTCCAAAGGAGAATAAATCCATTGGAGAGACAAAAGCTGACTCCTGGGAAGAAGCAAAAGAAAATTCCACTGAGGAAGCACCAAAGAATGAGGTGTTACCGGTATAAGGGCAACAAACTCAGGAAGAATGAATATCTAAGACCGGTATAAGGGTGAGAGATATCAATCAACCAAACATCTGAGAAAGACCTGAAAAAGGTACATAAACTCAGGAAAATCTGACTCCGCAGGGGGACCGAGGTCATAATAGGGAGCAGAAAGGAAGGAACACCAAGGATACCAGGTTGTAGGTATGTAACAGGTGACCGACCAAAGACGTGAATTGGTGTGTGTTCCAAAACACTCATCATCCTGAAGAGAGCGAAAGGAAACTTGTTTATAGGATGGATATTTGATTCTATAAAGAATGTAAATCTTACTCAGTTGGGGAAACAAACAAAGTGTTCGACAAAAGAGTGCATGAGATATATTATCTATAGCCGTCAAAACGTAGATAATGTACTCGCATGGAAAATTATCCTGAACCGGGTTGTAGGTTGTTTATAGGATAAGATCCGAAATTGTGAATTGGTTTGTGTTCCAAAACACTCATCATCCTGAAGAAAGCTAGAACAGCAAACTTGTTTATAGGACGAACGTTCGATTCCACAAGGAATACGAAACTTACTCTGCGGAGAAAACAATCAAAAGATTGACCCAAGAGTGAACGAGATATAATATCCATTGCCGTCAGAACGTGGATAGAATACTCACATGGAAGATTATCCTGAACCGGGTTGTAGGTTATTTATAGGATAAGATCCGAAGACGTGAATTGGTTTGTGTTCCAAAACACTCATCATCCTGAAGAAAGCTAGAACAACAGACTTGTTTATAGGACGGATATTCGATTCCACAAGGAATACGAATCTTACTCGACTGGGGAAGATCAACAAAGGACTCCAACCAAAGAGCGCATGAGATTGTTCATTACCGGCAAACCGTGAATAATATACTCGAAAGGAAGAGACACCAGAGATACCGAAGTATATAATAGGTGACTAACCAAAAAGAGAGACATTCGATACCAAGCATCCGGGTAAACGAAAGACAACTCAAAGGGATAAATTGCAAGCATCCGGCAATTATCCGACAACAAAGAAATATTCGATTCCGCAAAGGGAAAAAGCGAATCTTACTCGACCAGGGAAACACGAAAGGCTTCGACTGAAGAGTACATGAGATATATTATTCATAGCCGTCAAAACGTGAATAATAACCTCGCATGGAAGATTATCCTTAACCGGGTTGTAGGTTGTTTATAGGATAAAATCTGAAAAGAAAGGCATCGGGATACCAAACTAGGTATATAATGATGAACAATCAAAGGGAGCAACAGACATTACCAACAAGAGGGTAAATGAAAGAAGGCTCGCTGGGAATGCATTGATGAAAATCAATGATCCGGGGAACACAATCACTGACAAAAAGTGAAAGGACCCGCTGGGGATAAAATTGCTAGCATACGACAATTATCCATAAAAGACTTGCTAGGGATATAAGTGCTTATCTGAGCAACTTATCCAAGCGAAAGGAAGATCAACATCAAGTATTGAATGAAGATAACCACAAAGAGGGGATTGTCATCGGTTGGGATGAACAACAAAATTAACTCTTCAAGTGGAGAAAACAGGGTTTATGACTACCGGTTCGTAGGTAGAAAAACCGCAAAGATAGGACTTACGACTGCTGGTTTGTAGGCAGAGGGCCAAACTCTGGTGGGGATAACCACAAAATTAGGGTTTACATTTACCGAATACGGGGTAGAAAACCAACAACTCCGCGTGGGGATAGAACAAATCACAAATCCGCATGGGAAACCAAAATAGGGCTTATAACAAAACCACAAACTGCCGGAGAGCAGGAAAATAGGATTTATAACTACCGACTGTTAGGTAGAAAACCAAAACTACTCCGCTGGGGAACAACCCACTGGGAAGCACAAGACTTTTGACAAATAGCCAATTCGGGAATAATCCGAAAAGACAAACTGAATCAAGACATGTCCTAATGAGGATGTAACTCAAATAGGAAAATCCGTCCCAATATATGTGTTGGGAGGAAACGGAAGAAACCGTCATCCACGAGGATATATCTCAGTGGGGAACTGCAGAAGGACAAACAACAGACACTTTCTGCTTACGGGGCTGACTCTATATGGAGAGATTTAGACACCCGACATCTGCTAGGGGAGATCTATTAGGGATCTGCACCACCAACAGGAGATAACAAACAAAAGATATATGGCGAAATGCAACATGAATATCTGAATGTTTTATGAATATGCATGAATATGCGTAATGCATGTTTGATGAATGCTGACAAAACAGACATATCTAACAGGTCCAGGAATCAAACGCCCGGTATTATACTTCCAGGGGAAAACCAACTGGAAAGCCAATCTGCTGGAGATCTATATGCTGAGAAATAAAGATCTGCGGGTACTGCTGAGGAAGCAGAGAATCAGAGATATCAGGAAACCAAATCTCCGAGCGACGGATCAGCAGACAAACCGATCAGGGCATAGAAAGTCACAACAGGCAAAACAGCCACCAAGACGAATCTGTTGGAGAACAAGAGAAAACCCAAGATATCTGCAGGGGATCCCAGTGTCAACTGAGAAACAAAAGGTGCATTGCACGAGCACGAACTGCTGTAGAAGCAACTCCACATAACTCCGTTGGGGAACAACCCACTGAGGGAGAATGTACCACACAAGTAGATTCTGCAACAAGCCACTCTACTTGGGGAGAATACACAAAGCCAACTGATCGCAACAAGTAGATTCTGCAATATAAGCCACTCTACTGGGGATCACAAACAGTCAGGAAATCAATCCGTTCTCTGAATGCTAGAGCCATCATCCGACCATACTGGGGATTGAATAAGTATTCAACAGGCGAAACTGCCACAACAAACGTTCTGCAGACTATGCTGAGGAAAAGATGGTTGAAATACTGGGATGTCAACCCAATCAACCACTGAATAAGAAAATAAATCCTGCTCTGCTGAGGAGAACAAACACTCTGATAGAGAGACAACAACAACTCTACAAACGACTTCGTCGGGGAAAAGGTAAAGTACCGGGTATCAAACCGCCGACTTACCGAGTCTTTTAAAAGGAAAACGACCGTGCTGAGGAAACAGACTACTCTGCTGGCACCTGCACTGGGGAGAGTGACAACGACTCTGCTTGCGAATGTGCTGAGGAGACAAATAAAGTCTGGGGATGTCGACCCACTAGAGAAAGTGACGGGGCGCCAGGATGACAAACCAATCAACCGCTGAAACTCACAAGGGAACATCCATGCTAGGGAAGATTGCTGCTGGAGAAAACGAAGTCTTCAACAACACTCTGCTTGCGACTATACTAGGGAACAACCCCAACAACAACTCTGTTTGAGGAACAACCCCAACAAAGATCTGAAGAAAGAAGATACAACCAACCAGGAATATGAACAAATGTCTTACCTGTTGGAAATCCTGCCACCCTCGGGAGAGCACTGAGATATTCTTGAGTATCCTTTCAATATTGTGAATGTTCACTTTGTTTAAAACAATATTTTTTTGAAAAATTTATTTGTTTAAAACAATGACATTTTATCAATTTAAAACATGCAAAACATTTGTTGAATTGAAACAAATAAGAGTGCAAATAATTGGATAAAAAGCTCAAATTGATTTGATGGAATGGTAGCCTGCAAATGGCAAGACTCCATAGATCTGTACAAATTTGAAATCAGTGATATATATTGGAAGAGGGCTACATTGAACATAATGATCCTTTCTCTACCAATTTGAATCTCGATGTATCCGACGCTTCGGTTGACGACGAATCGAGAATCTTCTGACGAAATGACGACTGGTGAACAGAAAGTCTTGTCAGGATGCAGTCACTTGCCAAATCCCTAATTTTTGCCTAGATTGCCCCAGGGTGAGGTACTCAATCTAGCGGGATGCAAACATTCTTTTTTTTCAAGTCTCTAATTTTTGCCTGAATTACCCTTGCGGGTTCTCCACCGAGACGCTCATTTTTGCCTAAGCCGCCCTTTCGGGTTTTCAACTTAGCGAGCTATTCTGTTTTTCATTTGCATATACTTTTTTTTTTTTAGGCAGAGTATCTCTTGACTGCATCTGAATTCACAAGACGAGTGAAATCCTCCCCATCCATTGTTGTAAGCATCAAAGCTCCGCCTGAAAAGGCTCTCTTAACAACATATGGACCCTCGTAGTTTGGAGTCCACTTGCCCCTGGAATCGGGCGCGAAAGACAAAACTTTCTTGAGCACGAGGTCACCTTCTCGGAACACACGAGGCTTGACCTTCTTATCGAATGCTTTCTTCATTCTCTGCTGATATAACTGACCATGACACATGGCAGTTAATCGCTTCTCTTCAGTCAGATTCAACTGGTCATAACGACTCTGAATCCATTCAGCATCAGTCAACTTGGCTTCCATCAAGACTCTCATTGATGGGATCTCCACCTCTACTGGGAGAACAGCTTCCATGCCATAAACAAGAGAGAAAGGGGTTGCCCCTGTTGAAGTGCGTACAGACGTACGATATCCATGCAAAGCAAATGGCAGCATCTCATGCCAATCTTTGTACGTGACAGTCATCTTCTGGATAATCTTCTTGATATTCTTATTAGCAGCTTCAACAGCCCCATTCATCTTAGGTCTGTAGGGAGAGGAATTATGGTGTGCAATCTTGAATTCAGCGCACAACTCATCCATCATCTTATTATTCAGATTAGATCCATTATCAGTAATGATCCTCTCTGGCACACCATAACGACAAATCAGCTGGTTTTTGATAAACTTCACAACCACCTGCCTGGTTACATTCGCATACGAAGCGGCTTCAACCCATTTGGTGAAGTAATCAATTGCTACGAGAATAAACCTGTGTCCGTTGGACGCTTTCGGCTCAATCATGCCGATCATGTCGATTCCCCACATAGAGAAAGGCCATGGTGATGAAATCACATTCAGAAGTGTCGTAGGAATATGAATCTTATCCGCATAATTTCTTCACATATTTGCAACAGTCAGACTCCATTGTCAGCCAATAGTAGCCTGCTCTCAACATCTTCTTAGCCATGGCATGTCCATTGGAATGAGTACCAAATGAACCCTCATGGACCTCAGTCATCAACAGGTTTGCTTCGTGTCTATCCACGCATCTGAGCAAAACCATGTCAAAATTTCTCTTATACAGCACTTCACCACTGAGGTAGAAACTGCCTGACAACCTTCTCAAAGTTTCCCTATCCTTCACAGATGCCCCAGGCGGGTAGACCTGGTTCTGGAGGAAATTCTTGATATCAAAATACCAAGGCTTGTCATCTTTCACTTCTTCAATTGCGAATATGTGAGCTGGTCTGTCCAAACGCATCACAGTAATGTTGGGGACATCATTCCACCATCTGACTACAATCATGGAGGCAAGCGTAGCAAGAGCATCTGCCATCCGATTATCCTCTCGAGGAATATGATAAAATTCAACTTCTGTGAAGAATGTTGAAATCCTTCTTGCATAATCTCTGTACGGGATGAGACCAGGTTGATTTGTCTCCCACTCTCCCTTGATCTGATTAATAACCAGGGCCGAATCACCATACACATCAAGATACTTGATTCTCAAATCAATGCATTCTTCAAGTCCCATAATACAGGCTTCATACTCCGCCATATTATTCGTGCATTTGAAAGTTAGCCTTGCTGTAAACGGAATGTGTGAACCTTGAGGAGTAATGATCACTGCCCCAATTCCATTCCCATATTGATTAACAGCGCCATCAAACACCATCGTCCATCTGGAACCAGGTTCCGGACCTTCATCAAGTGTAGGCTCATCGCAATCTTTCATCTTCAAATACAGAATTTCCTCATCAGGGAAGTCATACTAAACAGACTGATGATCTTCGATCGGCTGGTGCGCTAAATGGTCAGCCAAGATACTACCTTTGATAGCTTTTTGAGCTCGATACTCAATATCATACTCAGACAACAGCATCTGCCAACGGGCAATCCTCCCAGTTAAAGCAGGCTTCTCGAAGATATACTTAATCGGATCCATTCTGGATATCAACCAAGTTGTATGATTTATCATGTACTGGCGCAAACGCTTGGCAGCCCAAGCCAAAGCACAGCACGTCTTCTCAAGCATAGAGTACCGAGACTCACAATCAGTAAACTTCTTACTGAGGTAGTATATAGCAAATTCCTTCTTCCCTGATTCATCTTGTTGACCGAGTACACAACCCATCGAGTCTTCAAGAACTGTCAAGTACATAATCAGAGGTCTTCCTTCCACAGGCGGAGACAATATTGGAGGTTCAGACAGATAATCTTTGATACTGTCGAAAGCTTTCTGGCAATCCTCGGTCCAATCATGAGACTGATCTTTCCGGAGGAGCTTGAATATCGGCGCACATGTGGCAGTCATGTGGGATATAAATCTGGAAATGTAATTCAAGCGGCCAAGAAAACCTCGGACTTGCTTCTCAGTTTTGGGTGCGGGCATCTCTTGTATTGCCTTAACCTTTGCAGGATCAACCTCAATACCTCTTTCACTTACCACAAAACCCAACAACTTGTCAGAACGGACTCCAAATGTACATTTGTTCGGATTCAGGCGGAGTTTAAACTTCCTCAGACGCTGAAAAAGCTTCAACAAATGCTCAATATGCTCAACTTCTATTCGGGACTTAGCAATCATATCATCAACATAGACCTCTATCTCCTTGTGCATCATATCATGAAACAAGGTAATCATAGCTCGTTGATACGTGGCTCCGGCGTTCTTCAAACCGAAAGGCATCACTCGATAACAGAATGTTCCCCAAGGTGTGATGAATGTTGTCTTCTCCATATCCTCTGGTGCCATCTTGATTTGATTATATCCGGAAAATCCGTCCATAAAGGAAAAGACTTTGAATTTGGCTGTATTGTCTACCAACATGTCAATGTGGGGTAGAGGAAAATCGTCTTTCGGGCTAGCTTTGTTCAAATCTCTATAATCAACGCACATACGGACTTTTCCGTCCTTCTTAGGAACAGGCACAATATTGGCCACCCATTGAGGATATGTAGAAGTCACCAGAAACCCCGCATCAATTTGCTTCTGAACTTCCTCTTTGATCTTCACTGCCATATCTGGATGAGTTCTTCTGAGCTTCTGCTTCACAGGCACGCACTCAGGCTTTAAAGGCAGGAAATGTTGCACAATATCTGTATCTAAACCCGGCATGTCTTCATAGGACCAAGCAAAGATATCTGAATATTCTCGGAGCAAACTGATCAAATCTTCCTTGACAGACCCTTCAAGAAGTGCCCCAATCTTCACCAGACGAACACAATCCTCAGACCCCAAGTTGACTGTTTCCAAGTCTTCGAGATGCGGCTGAATGACCTTCTCTTCGTGCTCAAGGAGACGGGTAATCTCATCAGGAAACCCCTCAACGTCATCTTCCTCTGCCTCAAATACAGGGAATTCAAAATTGGGAGATGGCGTTGGATCATTATGTTCAATGGGTTTTAGGACCAACCTGCATAATGATTTTGGTTAATGAAAAACTTTAGAATTTAAACAAGCAAGTCATTATGCAGATGAAAAATGTTTGCTTTTATTCTTGTTTTTATGGGTTTTTTGTGATCACTGATTTCATGCAAAAGCAAAAAGTGAAAACAAAGGAAAAACAAATGTTTAACAATGCATTAATTGAATGAAAACATCATTGTATATATGCTTTGCCAACAATGTCATCACTTCTCCTTTTGGCATGGGAGAAGGGTTTTAAACAAAGTGAACAATTACTCTGATCTATGGATGACTGTAGGAACATCTACAGCGACCCAATTGTGGCAGACACCACCAAGAATAACGAAGTTGTTCACGTCTTCTGTATCTTCTTCCAAGATAGCAGCAGCTTCCTCTTCAGGTTGATCATCATGGATGAATCCTCCACTCGTGAACAAACCTTGCTCATTAAATGCCCCAGAACAGTAGCCAATGCCAGCCCGAGATCTATTGTCTTCAAGTTCAAGTACCTTCCCTAATCCAGCAACTGCACCACATTCAATGGCCAGCTTCGCATCACGGTAGGAAGTGAATAAAGGAGACTTCTTCTCGATTGGTTCATCAATAGATAAAGCTTGGAACTGAGTTCCAACTTCATCCTCAGCGTCAATGTACGAGAAAGAAGATAGATGGCTTACCAGGAGAGCCTTTTCTCCCCCTACTACGACCAGTTTCTTATTCTTGACAAATTTCAGCTTCTGGTGTAGGGTGGATGTCACGGCGTCAGCCTCGTGAATCCATGGTCTGCCTAAGAGACAACTATAAGATGGGTGGATATCCATTACCTGGAAGGTAACTTGGAAATCACTTGGTCCAATTTTGATTGGGAGATCAACTTCCCCAATCACGGTCTTACGCGACCCATCAAATGCTTTCACAACGACCCCACTCTGCCTCATAGGAGGACCTTGATATGACAATCTGGAGAGTGTGGTCTTTGGCAATACATTTAAAGAAGATCCAGTGTCCACCAGCACATTGGATATTGCATCAGATTTGCAGTTCATGGAGATATGTAAAGCCATGTTGTGGTCTCTTCCCTCCTCAGGGAGATCAGCGTCACAAAAGCTCAAAGTGTTGCAAGCGGTAATATTTGTAACAATACTATCAAACTGCTCAAGGGTGACGTCGTGATCAACATACGCCAGATCCAAGACTTTCTGCAGAGCCTCCCTATGGGGTTCTGAATTCAGTAGCAGAGAAAGAATGGAAATCTTGGATGGCGTTTGTAGAAGCTGGTCTACAATGTTGTACTCACTCTTTCTGATGAGTCCCAGCATCTCATCAGATTCTTCATCTACAATGCCACTTGGGCCAACTGAAGAAACAGGAGTCTTTTGTACGGAGGAGGATGGTTTGGCGACATCAAGTGCCGGATTCTGAACATTAACAGCGGTCCCAACCGGACGCTCAGCAGATTCAGAAGCAACAGCCTTAGGAGGCGCAGAAAATACACGACCACTTCAGGTCAAGCCACTTACATCAGCGACAGTGGTTACGGAAGTGGAAGGTAAAGGTACTTCGACCCCATCTTGCACAGCAACAGGGTTATATCTGAATGGTACAGCTTTATCAGATGAATAAGGCACAGGGCCGGCAGGTTTAATGATCAAGGAAGGGGAAGCCTTCGGCTTGTTGCTATTGTAACGAATAACAACAGGCTCGGGTAACTTGAACACTGGTGAGATGACGTTTACTTCAGGCTCAGCTTTATCAACATTGCGATTCTGCAGAATCTCAATGGTACCTTCATTCAATAGCTTTTGAAGCTCTCTGCGTACTTGGTCGCAACCCAAGCGGTTAACCGAACAGACGCGGCACTTGTCGTGGTTATGCTCCAAGTAGCTGTACTGGCACAGCAAACAGTGTAATTCAACCAACGACTGCCTGATGTGGCTCACATATCTGACCTTGTACTTCCCAAGGCATTCCTGAATCATATTGACTGATTTCCCATGCGCAGGCAATGGGTTCTTGGTGACATTTGGGCCTGAATCTTCAAAACTCAGAATACCACATCTCACAAGGTCCTGAACCTTGGTCTTCAGCTGAAAACAATTCTCTATATCGTGGCCCGGAGCGCCAGAATGATAGACACAGTGCAAGTCAGGCTTATACCACCACTGAGGGTTGATCGGTATAGCCGGAGGATCTCTTGGAGTAATCAGCTTCCGCTCTATTAGAGAGGGATATAACTCTGCGTAAGACATGGGAATCGGATCAAAACTGATCTTCTTCCTATCATAACTCACATTCGCTTGATTACTTGTGCTACCACGAGGCTGGTAAGCCTGTTGCTGTGGACGAGACTGTTGTTGTTGGTACTGAGGTTGTTGATATTGTTGCTGATGCTGATACTGTTGATGTTGGTATTGCTGATGTTGCTGAGCATTGTCTTTGAAGACAGGTGCTATATGAGCCACCTGGTGCTGATGACCGGCACGACGTGCGGGCTTCCTCTGAACAGAGGGTCTTCTATGCTTGGGCTGGGATTGCACAGCATGTGTTTCCCCTTCTTTCCTCTTAAACGCCCCATATCGTTTAGAAGAAGAGCTCTCATCCTTCGCCAATCGTCCTTCACGGACACCTTCTTCGAGACGCATCCCCATGTTCACCATCTCGGTGAAATCAGAGGGAGCGCTTGCTACCATCCGCTCATAATAGAATGAGCCAAGAGTCTTCAGAAAGATCTTGGTCATTTCCTTCTCTTCTAGCGGTGGAGTGATTTGAGCTGCCAGCTCTCGCCATCTCTGGGCGTACTCCTTGAACGTTTCCTTATCCTTCTGCGACATGGACCTGAGTTGATCTCGGTCAGGCGCCATATCGACGTTGTACTTATACTGCTTGACAAAAGCTTCGCCAAGGTCGTTGAAGGATCTGATATTGGCACTGTCCAAGCTCATGTACCATCTGAGCGCGGCACCAGACAGACTATCTTGAAAATAATGGATCAAAAGCTGATCATTATCAGTCTGAGTGGACATCTTCCTGGCGTACATGACCAGGTGAGCAAGTGGACAGGTGTTCCCTTTGTACTTTTCAAAGTTAGGCACTTTGAACTTGATCGGTATCTTCACACCGGGAACAAGACAGAGCTCGGCAGCAGACTTGCCGAAGAGATCTTTACCTCGAAGGGTCTTCAATTCCTTTCTCAGCTCGAGGAATTGGTCGTTCATGGCGTCCATCTTTTCATAAACGTCCGGGCCCTCAGACGGCTCGGAGTGATAGATGGTGTCGTCTACCCTTGGCATGGTATGCACGACAGGAGGAGCGGGAACGGGGACCGGGCTAGATGCCGGCATGTGAGCAAATGTTGGAGCGGGCCGATCAGGCATAAAACCTGGAGGCATTCCCCAAGGGAACCCGGCTGGCATAGCATTGGGCACTTGAGCACTGGCTGGCACAGTCGAAGTGGCTACCTCTGAGATGACTGTCCTCTGAACGGGAGTTGCGGGCGTCGGAGCAGGTTAATTCTGAGCAGCGAGGAGTTGCTCCATCAAAGCGCCAAGTCTGGCGACCTCTTCCTTCAATTCTCTGTTCTCTTGTTCTAGTTGCTCCATGACTCTTGCAGAATTGACTCGCGTATAATACCGGTGAGTCAGCTTGTCTTTAAAATAAATGAAGAGCAAAGGGTTAGGACAAGAAGACCAGAAACAAAGGGTACCTGCTTATGCAAAAATGATGCATGAAATGCTTGTGCAGATGCTTTGTTTTCAAGGAACCCTTAGGGTATTATTTGCAATATTTTGAATAATTAAAGCATTTTAATTACTCATGGAAAATATTTCATTCAATATATTGAGACAAAGAAGTACAACATTTTTTGATCATTACAAAGAGAAAAGGGAAATAACATCCTATGGATCCCTAAAAGCTCGGGATGCTGGAAGTCGAGAAGTACACAGCTTCTTGATCTCTCTCTCATAGGCCGCTTCCATATCAGCTTTCTCCTTTGCAAGTCGATCATACCTCCTTTTCCAGAATTTGGAAGACTGAGGAAGCAGAGAAGTCCAAGTGTCGTTCGGATCGTCGATCACTCGGTGCTCGAGGAACTCAATCATAGCATCCTTCTCCTTGAGCTGCTGAAGAAATTCCTCTCTTTCACGGATCCAAGCACGTGAAAGGTCTTCTTCTCTCAACTCCTCTACACGTTGGGTAGGGAGGGTTGAAGGCCCAGCCACATCCAACGGTGTAGGTCTCGGATGATCATACGGTATCAAGTACACGGCAGCTCTCTGTCTGACCCAAGAGGTGTATGGTTCCAAAGCAATGCAGTTCTTTGGACCCAACTCGTTCCTACTCTTCTTGTGAATACTGCGCCATGCACGGACAAATATGGCTTTCAGGCCTTGGGGATCTTTACCCTCCTGAAAGAACACACCTTCTAACAGAATGTTATGGGGTTTATCCTTCAGGGGGAACCCAAGCTGACGTCGTGCGAGAATAGGATTGTAGCTGATCCCACCACATGTGCCAAGAAGAGGCACATTAGGGAATTCACCACAATAGTCAATGATCTGGACGGTATCATACACACGATCATACCAAGTGATATCATCATTGGTGAGAGACATGAGTCTCTGAGACCACCGTAGACATCCCTTGTTCTCCTTGAAAGTAACTGTCTGCGGCAAGTGCGAAATAAACCACTTGTACAGCAGAGGTAGACAGCAGACAATAACTCCTCCCCCCTTTGCGTTCCTCAGATGCAAAGAGACATAGGCGTCGCCCAAAAAAGTCGGAACGGGATTAAGAACTGAGAAGATCCTAATGGCGTTCATGTCCACGAATTTGTCGAAGTTGGGAAACAACACCAATCCATAGATGAGCAGCACAAACAAAGCCTCAAAGGCGTCCTCACTCATGGCCTTCCCATAAAAGGTAGCTTGGGCAATGAGAAACTCGGAAGGAAAACCCTGAATTCCACCTTTGGTAGTCAGATTAGCCCTAATCAAATCTTCATCTATGTGCAACAAGCTGGAAATCTCTCGAGCAGTCGGAATACTCTCTAGGCCACTGAACGGCACTTGATCCAGAATCGGAATCCCAATGAGATGAGAATACTCCTCCAAAGTCGGCAATAGCTGGAAGTCCGGAAATGAGAAGCAATGATACAGCGGATCAAAAAACTGAGCCAGAGTACTCATCAGCCCTTCGTCAACCTGAGTAGTCAGCAGAGGTAGAAGCTTCCCATAGCGAGCTTTGAAACCCAAGGGATCTAATACATACGATGTCAGATTCCTTAACTCTTTTACATCGGGCTGTCTAAAGCTGTACTTCTTTGTATGCCTTTTTGGTCTTTCCATGTCTGAAAATTTTGCAAACAAACCCTTTAAGTTCCTTGAAAATTTTCTCTTTTTCTGATGACATGAAGTGCAAATGAATGCATGAATGCATGAATGCAACAAACACACTCAAGGATCAAACAAGTCACAGCAAACAAAGGTCGTGGGAAAGCTCATTGTATCCCTAATATCAATCATCCATTTTGGTGGATTTAGGTTTTCACCTTATCGACACCCAAGTTCCATTGATATTAACGGTACATGAACCGGCTCGAGCATCCTTAATATCAACCATCCTTTTTGGGGAATTTAGGTTTTATACCTGCTCAACACCCAGGTTCCATTGATATTAAGGTTGTCTGAACGACTCAACCACGAATCACGGGTTTGTTGAGAGTCACGAGCATGGAGTCTCGGTTAAGAACCACTCAAAGGGAGTGTACTAGGGTTTAAACCTGCCAGACATGTTCTATCAGAGGTTCCCATAATCATCGTTCCATCTTTCGAATATTATCGGAGGAACGAATACTCGTATTCCAAAAACATTCTCAAGATAAACTCTTATGAGTGTAGTATCGCGTAACAATCGCATCAGAACTTACATCTGAACGACCTCCGCACTACGTTCCTAAAAATAGGCCAAGAGGGGTTTGGTAAACTACGGTCCTTGGCTTCTGCGGCACATGATTGAAAGAATAATGCCTAACCACAAATAACTTGTATGACATTATTAATTCAACATGACCTCCACCAAGTGAATGGACTCGCAAGTCAACTGGCTAAGGAATACTCCACACCAGTCAACAAGACTATGCCATTCTCCTATCCTAGAGTGCACTCGAGTTCGGGTACAGAACTCATCTCACAGAGATCACCAAAGCAAACAACAACTGTATATCAAGCAATTCAAACATTACAATCAATACAGTCATCCCAAATTGTACAAAAATATGTCATATAACAAATAACAATATAGCACAACAAAGGTGAAAAGTAGGCAATACCACCAAGGATCGATGTGATCCCCAGCAGAGTCGCCACTTTTCTGTAGCGGTGTATTCGTCGCTATATGATTTATCGATTAAACCATAAGCAAAGCATACAATGAATTCGAGTTGCCACCGCACTTTTATTTATCCAAAGGACTGGCTAAAAAGCGAACAAAAGCCTAAGAAGTTTTACACGTAGAAAACTAATGAAAAGATCAGAGAGTCTGGGTAAGGGGTAAATTACGCAATGGGAAGGTGTTAGGCACCCACTACGTCCTAGGTACTCCTAGGGAGCCCTTTTCACACTTGTTGTATAAAATTGTTATTTGTTATGAAATATTTATTGTGCAAACATGATTGGGATGATGAGAAAAGAATGTACAAGTTAATTATTTTTGTGTTCGAACGGATGAACCTGTTGCCTACGTACCTTCCATCAAAGGTAAGGATCAAAACGCCGTAGTTCGGCTAAAAGATTTCCAAAACTTAGTGAGTTCAATTTTAAACAATAGCACTGAGGCTCTTCATTATCAATGGGAGAAAACTCGACCAAGACCAACATCCACCATGCGAGGATAGCTTCGACGTACTAGAGGGGTTAACCCTGTTTTCAGTACGGAAGTCTTATAGTCGACTCACTAAGGATAAGGCGAGGTTTACATCAACCACAATGATAATTGAAACCTATGGCTAATGTGTGAAAAGATTAACAATGGACAAAGCCAAAACAATTGGATGGATGAAGTTAATTGATTGTGATTATGAACGTAGGGTCAAAGTATGATTAAGATTGATTCAAAAGAAGTATTATGAAATGGAGTTTGAAAAAAAAGTCAAGGACTTGGGGTCCAGGTTTTTAATTTGAAAATATGAGGATGTTTGCACAATATTTATCTCAAGTTTGAAATTAAGGTGTGAAAAGGTTTAGGACAAAGAGGGATGAATGGATGAGGATGGATTGTAAAACTTCCTAGGAGGTTCACTTCTTGAAATCATATAGAAGATGATTCAAGTGTGTCCTTTGGAATAGGCAATGAGCAATAGCAAAATAAGCAAACAAATGATACCGGATGCCACTCAATGGCCTTACTCCAATCTCACAAACAAAAGCGAATACCGGATACCAATAGATGGATTTACACCAATCTTCTAAACAAAGAAACAAGGATGTCGGAAGCCAATAGATGGACTTATTCCAATCTCCTAAAACAAAGTAACAAGGATGTCGGAAGCCAATAGATGGACTTATTCCAATCTCCTAAAACAAAACGAAACTTGGATACCGGATGCCAATCTGTCTGGGCTTATACCAATATCCAACATATGATCATAGGAAAGCAAAGGCCAACTTGCAGGGACTTACAATTGCATCCTCACATAAAACAAATGCAAATGCATCAAGCAAAGAGAAGATGAGTGGCCAATGAGATGGTCTTATACTCACTTCCATATCATAGGAACAATGGCCAATGGATGGTCTTACAATCGTCCTCAATGGGCAAACAACAAAGATATGTCACAGAGACAAATGAAATGATCATGCACTAATGAGTAATTGATGATGATAAACGCATAAAGCAATGCAAGCAGACATGTGTATATGAGGTAAGCAATCAATCAATTAAAGTCATTCAGCACACACTATAACCAAACAATCAGGCTCACACAAAGGGTTAGGCATTGAAGCCAACTGGAATAGGGTTAATGGCGCTCTTAACCTTGCCATTGAGGGGCTAAGGTGAAGCAGATGAAAAGATATGAGGGGTGTGCCTCATTGCTCTTATCCCTGGCCAGGGAGAGCATCTGAATATCAGAAGGTGTGGGAGTTCAGAAAGTAGGAACTCTCTCCACAGATTAGACTCTATAGATCTTGGGTTTTTACTCACTATGCATCAACACAAGTAGTGTGAGCAAGGTGAGTGACTCACAGAATAGTAGGAGATAGGTTGCATATCTCTTGGGTTCTACCAATTGCCTTATTTAAAGAACTTTTCCTGCTTGGGACAAATGTAAACACACACAAGCATTGCCTCTTAAGGAGGACTTCAGACAGTTGCCTGGCCAAGTAACAGGCCAGGTCTTCCAGACTACATGAAGATAAGAAGTTATACCTCAATGCAAATTGCTATTAAGCAAAGCAAAGCAAGTTCTTAAAGAACTATAAGCAACTAAAGGTACCTGAAACCAGTCAGACAACATTAGTATACAATTCAAAGTTAAATCAAAATGAGATAGAGATCAACAGTCAACACAATCAGTTAAATGTGCAATGCACAAAGCTCAAAGCATGTGAGCCAAGCAACCTACAAAACAAACAAGTTAGTTCATGATAATCAATCAAGCTCATTCAATTTGTAATGATCTCTTTGAAACATTTGTTGCTTAACCTGAAACAACAAACTTAAACATGAGCAACATGACCACTAGGACAAGCCTAGGGTCAAAAAGAGATAAGAAAATCAAAACAGCAAGTGACAAGTGTCCAAAATCAAGTTCAAACAATCAAGAAGCAAAACCAAGTGGTTGCACATTCATATCATTCATCATCATCATTTCATAAGCAAATTAGGTCAAAGCATGGCATATAGAAGTTCAAAGAAGTCAACAGAATGATTTAGCTCAAAACCAATCTCAAACATTTCAATAAATTATCAAATAATTCATGATCAAACATCATCCATAACATGATAAGCATATCAAATTTCAGCTCATTTGGATCAAGGGAAGTAGGTCAATGAAAATCAGAAAGGCAAGGCAAGTTCAAGCATGCTCAAAGAAGTCAACCAAACATGCACCAACTTCAATAAATCATAAAACAGTGACAACATATGATAAATGAATGGGACTAAAACCGTGACAAATCTTAAGATGTCTACAATTCACATGTCAAATTTCAAGTTCATCCAATAATGCATGAGAATTTCACAAATCATATGAGAACATGTGTCACAAAAAGTCAACATATGACCAAACAGGGGAGAAAATCCCAAACAAATAGGAAATGCCATCAATAGTTCCAGAAAAAAAACACATGTAAACTAGACATCCACATGTATGTTCATGCAAAAATCCAGACCAATTTGAGTTCAAGAAGCATGGTAATTAAAATCATGAAGTTAGACATGAATGGTGTGACACAAATTGTCACACCCCTATTCAAAAAATCATATCTCAATAACCAGGAATGATAAATTCACAAACTCTACACCAAAATCACCATGAACATGTCTAGTTTAAGCACAAAACATTTGAGAGGCATTGGATAATGTATCATCATTTCACAATCAATTTGGCAAGACATACATAAAATGGACACATATGACAAACCCTAGAACATTTTAAAATCCACACATGGAAAAAATCTGGAAAAATCATGATAAAAAACTAGAGGTCATGTGGAGCATTTTGCAAAAAATCCCACCAAAATTGGATTAAAATTGAAGCACTTATGATTTTTGGAAGATTGGAGATCAAATGAAATAAAAATTTGAAAAAAAGAAATGATTTAAATAATTAATAAGCGGAGAATGGCAAAACGGTAATATCTGGACTCACTAAGTGAAACGATGCGTTTCACTTAGTGAGGTGGCACGCAGCAAGTGGCTCATGGCGATCAAACAGTGATTCGCATGCAAAGCAAAAGAACCAACGACCAAAACACGTTTTTCTAGGTTTTAAATTAGGGTTCGGTGCACTGTTCATCATCCCCAACAATCGTGATGAATTTTTTTTCCAGAATCGGCAAACAAACATAGCATTTGAACCAGCACACAATGCACATCATCATTCCAACATTCATTTTCAATGACTCGAGCTAACAAAGCAGAACCAAGCACAAACATATTCACATGTGAAACTTTGAATCCATGTTGCTCACTCAATAATCAATGGTTTTTCATGATTTAAGTTTCATGGTGATCAGCATGGTAAGATCTTCATAAGGCATAGCATGATTTTAAAAAATGAGAGAGTCGAAAACCTTACCAGATTTGAAGAACAATGATGATTTGTGGTTTTTTGGTTGCAAAAGGCTGAAACAGATGCTACTTCAAGTTCCAAATGATGAATGAATGAAGGGTTTTAGCTCAACAACCTTGGAAGAAGCTCCAATCAAAATCTGCCATGGATGAAGGTTGATGAAACAGTGCTGTATAATGGTGCTACAGTTGTGGTTTGATGCTCACAAATGCTTCCAAAGTGGTGGTGAATGATGAAGCAACCAACACAAGTTCGAGCTCTTTTGGAGTTTTCAGCAAAAATTCAAGATGGAGAAAATGAATGTTTTGAGAGCAAGAGAGTTTTTGATCTTTTTAGTGAAAGTGGCTAGGGTTTTTCAGAATGGAAATGTGGTATATGTAGTCTGTTTAGTGTTGCATTAGCTTGGTTAATTGAATGGTAATCAGAATTTGCTTAATGAAGTGTGTTTTGACCAATTTGCTAAAATCCATTCAAGTTGCATGGGGGTGCATGGTAACGCACGAAATGGGCCTTGAACAACCTCTAAATATCATTTCTGAACTTTGGCAAGTGGTAGAATGTGTAGCAAATAGCTATTTTGAAAGTCAACTTTTTTACCCTTCCTTTTTAATTCAAGTCAACTAAAAAATGCCATTTTGATTGGTTGAGTTTTGGTGAATTGCGATGAAAGATTTGGATAGAGCACATCAAATATGACTTGTAGCAAAAACCTCACTCAATTTGGCCAAATGGTTTGGAAGATATGCCACTTTGAAGTTCAAAAATTCTTGAGAATGATTTGATCATAACTTGCCAACCATACATGAGAAATGAGTGTTCTTGGACTTTTTGGAAATGAGAGAACAAGATCTTCAACTTTCATGTTGGGAAAAAATTCATTTGAAGCTTGTATGATGAAGTAATGTTGAGGAGAAGAAGTTTCCATTTTTGGCAAAATCCAATTACAGGTCAACTTTCTATTTTTGGAAATTTCTTGTCTGACTTTATTTTCTTCACTGTGGATGCTTGACATGTTATATGAAGCTTATATGGACATGAATGAGACCTCCCAGACCAATTCCCACCATCAAATCACTGATTAAATGCACAGTTGACCAAGGTTGACTTCAGTTGACTTTGCTAGGGTTTTGCTTGACTGAACCATGTTCTGATGAATTCCAAGCCCCTACCACTTGATATCTTGATCCAAAATGATGTCACAACTTATATGAACTCTTGATGAATGATCATGGTGCCCAAATTCTGCAAGAATGGCCACCATCTATCTCAATGACTGACCTTGACTGATTTGACCTAATTGGCTTCATCTGCAAGTAACATGGTTAGATGACAATATTTTTGTACTTTTGGTTGATAAACAAATGAAAAAGCAATGATATACAAATGCAATACATGCTTGGTGATCAAGAACCACACTCACAAGATAACCCACCCACTAGGAGGGAAAACAAAGGTATGCAATGATCCTTGAGGCAATGATATGATATGATATAGGCCATGAGGGATCTTAGGGCCAAAATTGGGGTCTTACACAGGCGTCTGAGGCAAGTGAGAAATAAACCACTTGTACAAAAGAGGAATGCAATATACAATCGTTCCACCACCCTTAGAATTCCTTAGATGCAAAGAGAAATACATATCACCCAACAAAGTAGGCACAGGATTCCCAATCAAGAACAGTCTAATGGCCTTAACATCAACAAAACCGTCAATGTTAGGGAACAAAGCTAATCCATAGATGAGAAACACAAAGATAGCTTCAAAAGCGTCCATATTACCAAATTAAGCAAAAGAAGTAGCTTCCTTGATGAGGAAAACAAATGGAAATCCAAATAACCCTCCTTTCTTCACCCAATGAGCCTCTATCTCAGACTTCTTCAAGTGAAGAGCTTCAACAATAATACTAGATCGGGGAATCTCCTCCAATCCACTAAAAGGCACTCTACTAGAAACAAGTATCCCCAAAAGATGAGAATACTCCTCCAAGGTAGGCACAAGCTGAAAATCTGGGAAAGTGAAACAATGGTAGAGAGGATCATAGAACTGCACCAACACACTCAAGAGTCCTTCAACTACATCAGCACACAAGATGGGCAGAAGTTTCCCATGACGTTGTTTGAAGTCCAAGGGATCTAATACAAAAGATGCTAGCTTCCTTAACTCTTTCAAGTTGGGACATTTGAAACTGTACTTCTTAGTGTTCCTTCGTCCACAATCCATGGTCTGAAAATAATTTTCAAATGATACCTTAGTTCCTTGAAATTTTCGTGTGATGAATGTTATGATTCGCATGAATGCATGAATGCAACAATCACAAATAAGGGATCACACACAAGGCAAACAAAGGTCAAGGGATGAATCAAGTCATTGTCAAGATCAATCATCCATTTTGGTGGATTATGGTTTACACCTTATCAACACCCAAGTTCCATTGATATTGACAAGACTTGAATGGATCAACCAAGAATCAATGGTTTGTTGCAAGTCACGAGCATGGAGTCTGGGTAAGAACCATCCCAACGGAGTGAACTAAGGATAAAAACCTGTAGATCATGTTCTAAAAAGTTCCCAGAGTCTTAATTCCACCTATCGGATATTACAGGTTAAGATGACTGACTCATTGACCCATAATACTCTCAAGAGAAACTCTTCTGAGTGTAGTATCGTGTAACAACTGTTATCTAGTCTACACTTGAACAATTTCTGCACTACGTCCTAAATAGGCCAAGATGGGTTAAATGTTCTAAGGTCTTCAGCTTCTTGGACCCAATTAGAAATAGTAATGCCTAACCACAAATACTTGTGTGACATTTCCAAATCCAAAGGAGTCTCCACTGATCGGATGGATCTCAAGCCAACTTGTTAAGAACTACTCCACACAAGTCGAACATGACTATACCATCCTCCTATCTTAATTGCACTCAAGTTCGGGTTAGAACTTACCTCACCACTCAGAGACCACCAAGCACCACAAGCAGATTATATCACACATACATATATACACACATCACATATATACAAATATATTCACACAAAAAGTAGGCTAAACCCACTTGAGACTACTCCCCAGCAGAGTCGCCACTTAATTTCTATAGCGGGAAATTCATGATCATCAAGCTATTGATAAGCTAGAGATCAATTAACAAGAGTCGCCGACGCGCTTTTATTGTTTCCAAGGGAAAAGGGAAAAAGTACGAACAAAACCCAAAAAGTAAGAAGTTTTCAAATACAAACTAATAAAAATCAGAGATCACAGGTAAGGGAGTTAGTTACACAGAGGGAAGGTGTTAGCACCCAAAGTGTCCTAGGTACTCCTAGGGAGCCCTTTTTGTGTGCATATGTATTTTGTACAAAGTGATGTTTACAAACAAATAGAATGGGGGGATGAGGAAAGAATTCATTAATTATATTTTTGTGTTTGACAAGACCTTCGGTCTTGTGCCTACGTACCAACATAAAAATGAGGGATCAAAACCTCGTAGTTCGTGTTACAAATTTCAAAATGAGTGTGTTGATTTTAACAAAATTTAAGTTTGAAAGGCCCAAAGACCCAAAATGATTTGAATGAGTTAGTTCTTTTGGCTTTTTTGAAAGTTTAAGTCAAGTATAGTTAAGTTTATTTACAAGTTTGATTTAAGAAAAAGAAGTTTGAAAATGCAATGGCATAAGGCCAAAGTTTCTACCTTTTTTTACAAAAGTGGTCAAAGTTTAGAACAAAAGTAGTTCACACAAAGAAGTTTTTGAAAATGGAGGGAGAGATTTTGAAATTAAAGAAATGGGGAGAAAATGAAGAGACTATCCTATGAACAAAATTAAAAGTTTAGAGTTGAGAAGATCTGACCAAATGGGTAGCAATCCAATAGACGAGTATGTCAATAGAAACCCAGAATTACCTTGGACTTTTAGAATCAAGCAACACACAAATGCACAATTATATTATCTGGAAGAGAAAGGCATCAAATAAAGATGGCCTCATCCAAGATTATCCCTTCCATGATCTTCTTCAAAATAGCCCATGTAACAGATGAATTCCACAAGTCACAGGTTCAAAATAACACCTTCACAATAATCCTGTTGCAGATGAATCTTAGACAGATCCTCAAAGATGTATCAGATGAATTTCAAATTGCAAGCACTTGGTTCTTCAACAAGTTGGCATTGGCCAAGTCCTTTAGTTTAGGGAGGTTGCCTAGATTCTAAGTTCATTTGTCCAAGATCAAGCCAACAGTCCACTCAAAAGTTTTTTAGGGGTTTTTTGTTATTATTATGTGCATTAATGGTCAAAGACCACACAAACAAACAAAGTAACACAAACAAAATATATCACACAATATGGTCCAAATGCACAAAGTGAAAATTATATTAACATAAACAATTAGAATGATATGTACAATGGCAAATGAAATAAAGTGCTAAAAGTAAATTGCATTAAAGTAAAAGCTTGAAATTAAAAGTTAATAGTTAGTAAGTTAGAAGTTAGTTTTGTTTTGCTTTTCATTTCGAAAAATTCTTTGGAGAACACTCAACCCACTTATCACAAGCATGGATCCTTGAACCAAAACATCTTCCAAAGGAAGGAAAGAAGGCCAAGTTTCCACACAATACCATGAAAGATGGGAGACTTACAATCTCACTAACTAGAATGTTTATGCCTTTTGTGTCACAAATTTAGCGATATGTTAAGCAATCGTAATTGGACTTATGTAGAAGTCACAACGATTTGAGGTCGGGCAATCGACTTTTGGTGTTAATGCATGTTGGAGACATAGTATTATGAATTATGCTGATGAAACATACCACACACAAAAATATGCAAAAGGTGTGGCCTAATCTCATCCATACTCATGTCAATTTTTCAATCAATTAGCATTAGGACTTTGAGATGTCATAGGCCAAATGGAAATGAATCAATGAAGAAGAGGAATGAGATGAAGTGGGAAGGGGATGAATGAGATCACAAATTGGTCAAAGGAGAACTTTTACCAAATTAATATCACGCATTCATTTTGGGAGATGGAATGTACATTCCATCAATCCCCTAAATCCAATGATATTAACTTGACAAAGTCAAATCAACCTTGAACTAGGCCCAACAACAATAAGCTAACTCAAACAAGTCAATATAAATGGTCAACAAAACTTAAATGGCATTTATTCAATTAAAATACTAAAATAGTGCATTTAAATCAAATATGTTTTGTGCAATTCCTAAAATCCCATCAAAACACCAAACAAATGGCCATGAGATTTATCATAGGTAAAACAAGGTCAAAAGACCTTGGAGAAAAAATTTCAAAATTTTTGGACATTTAAAAATATTTTTAAGCAATTAAAAACAAATGCAAAATTAATTAATTCATGAAAAATATTAATAATGATCCAAACCATAATTTTAATTCAGAATATGAAAGAGAAAAGTATATGAATTTTTTTGGTGAAAGTCCCATATTTTTTGGATAAATATTGAATTTAATATGAATTATTGATGAAAATGCAAATAAAACAAAAAATTCAGAAAATCAAAAATACGTGGACCATCAGATCTCCCTCATTAATTGAGGTGGCAGATCTGATGATCTAAAGCGCGCGTTCCACATAGACGTGAGTCAACTGCGTGGCAAATGTGGTAATCAACACCAACGCTCAGGATTAAAACGTGAGAGGAGGATCATGTGGTTCAGAGGTTGGCCAAGTCATCGCTGGAGCCAGAGCTCCGGTCATCTTCTCCGGTGGACCTCACCGGACTGGTCAACATGAACCATCACCAAAAAGAAAAACAAAGACATGATCTTAAAGAAAACATGGCACTCAGCTCGAATCTGACCTTCATTCACTCCAATTCCAAATATATTGAGAGATATGTGGAATTGAAATTTGAGGTACATGAACTGAGTTGCTTCGATTTGACCTCAAAGCAACTCAATCTTCTTGCCTACATTGGTAGGACTTCAGACAACCAAAGAATCAATGGAATTGAGCAAGAATTTAAGAGAATCGAAGAGTTTAAAATTTCTGAAAAATACCTTCAATGGAGGTTTGAACTCGATAGATCTTGATCTTGCTTGTGCTTGGACTCACTCCACTTGCTTGCAGGAGAAGGATTGAATGGTTTAGAAGCAACGAATTCCTGGAGAATTGAATTCCAAAACAGTGGAGATTCAAGCTCAAATTCAAAAGAATTTATCAGGCTTATCCTTTGAGAATGAAGGGTTTGAAGTGGGGGATCAAAGTTGGCACAATTGTGAATAAATTTATGAGCAATTGAAGCTCTATTTATAACTGAATTGGTTGATAATTGCACACTCACTTCCACTTTCCAAAATTGGCAAATGATGATGAAATGGTGCATGGGCGCGCATAGGCCCATGAAATGATAGCTTGAAGTCCAAAATCGCATATCAGATGGTTTGAAGTAAGCTTGGATTGCAAGGCAACTGAACATTGATGCTTGAAGTTTGATCAATGCCAAAAGATATCAGCCTATTTAAGCCATGCGCAGCCTATGCATTTCAAGTCCAAAATGAATGAATTTGAGCTCTTTGGAAAGGTGAGATCAAGATGAACAAGTTTTATGTTGAACACTTCTTCATTTGGAGCTTGGAACTTGGATAAATTTGAGGTGGAAGTTTGGAAAAGTTTGACATATCAAATTGTTTCTAAGTGTCAAGCCATATGTCTCAATATTCCACCTTGCTTAACTTTTTATATGAGCTTCAAATAAGAAAAATGTCTTCATCAACGTTGTAGCTCTATCAAAGACCTTCAAAATGGTCACCAATTTCATGTCATTTGGATTTGAAATAATAGAGTTATGCATTTTTGAAATTTGGAAAAATCGCTTGATCAATGGTATAGGTCAAAAGTGACCTATAATGTAACCTCATATCACATGCTCAAAAAAGTTGAATTAGATCCCACTCAAAACATCAAAGTTAAATTAGGCACATTAAATTTGATTGTGAAACTTGGAAATATTTTATCTCATAAAAATTGAGCAAGTTATGGCCTTGGGAAGTTGACTTTCAAATTAGGGTTTAGACAAAATGACCTATAATGTTTCAACATAGAAAATAATTTTCAAAGCAAAACTAGATCTAGGTCTCAACATGAAAGTTTCTTGGAATGTCATTTAGAGTAAGTTTTCTCTTGGAATCATTTTCATATGGTGAAAATTGTAGGAGATAGGGTCTAGGGAGACCCAATTTTGATTAGATAAATTCATCTGGCCAACCACCACCAACCAACTTGCTAATTTCCATTTCTCTTGACTCTTTAGTCTCATGGTAGATAATATATGCATAATATGATGAATTTTGAAGTGTCCCTTGAGAAATTTGATCAGTTGGTGAGATAGCTTGTTAGAGAAGTTACTCAAGATACCGAATCAAACTAGGGTTTCCAAGGCAAATCACCCTCAAACTCTTGAAGAAAACTTGATCAATATAACATGTAGTAATCATTGGGACTCATATATGATGCTCATAACCATTCTTGAATAAATTCTTGGTTGTGCTCTTTGTTCATGAGGGTCTCAAACCCTAGATGTGAACTTGATGAATCAATGAGATCATGCCTTATCTACAAAAGAGTTAGGAAAATGCAAAGACATATTTTTGGTATTTTGGTTAGTGAAATGATAAAATACAAGTATGATATAATCACAAAGTGCTTGGTGATCTCTCCTAAAATAAACCCAATGAAAGAGGCGTAAGGAGGATGCCAAGGTATGATCTCAATGCTTATGCTTATGATGGAATTACATGAGGGATCTTAGGGTCAAAATTGGGGTCTTACAGGAGTTTCTCTAAGAAGAAGGAGGGGGAAACCAATTCAGTATCTATAGGGAGGAAAAGGAGGCCTCATGTTAGGAAAAATTCCAGATCCCAACAACATCATTATTAAGTATCCTAAGTTATTCCAGTATTTTTCAACAATTCAACAATTCAATCAGTACTAGTTCAACAACAACAACAACGTACCCACAAAAATCATAACAACTACAACAATCAGCACAATAATTTTGAAAGGAAGAAGGTCACTTTTGATCACATTCGGATGACGTATGTCAAACTTTATCCTTCCCTGGTTGTCAAGAATTTGATTTAACCAAGGAATCCTCCGCATACACCCGAGCCTTTGCCATGGTGGTACAAGCCTAATATGCATTGTGCTTTTCATTACGGGGCGCCTGGACATGACATAGAAAATTTCTACCCATTGAAGTATGAGGTCCAAAAGCTGGTCAAAAGTGGAATGGTGTCCTTTGAGGACCGCACACCAAATGTCAAAGCTAATCCTTTTCTCTCTCATGGCAATGCTTATGTGAATATGGTGGATGGTTGTCCTGGTAATTTCAGGGTTTTTGATGTTCGTCATATCTGACAATCTTTGGTGGAGATACATATAACTCTATGCCTGGCAAATGATTGCGAACATGACCATGATGGTTGTGTTATCTACAGTGTCAACCTTCGAGGATGTGTAATTGTCAAGAGATACATTCAAAGGTTGGTAGATGAAGGTGTAATTCAAAGTCAACAGTCCAGAGATAGGGGTAATGATGTGCATGTTATTATACCAATGTTCAAGACTCTAGAGCGAGTAGTGATCCAGTTTGACAACAATATAAGTAATAATTGATCGGTATCTCCATTCGTAATATGGTTAGCAGGATCAGTCTGTCGCATCTCGAAAAATTCGATTCCTCGCGATAGTCGCAGAAATATTTATATTCAAACAGAGTCGCCACCGAACTTTAGTTATCCCAATGAAGGAATAGGAAAATATCGATAAAACCTTTTAAAAAATGGAATAATGGTCGTCGCAACCATATTCGGGTTCGGGAGTCGATTACGCAAGGGGAAGGTATTAGCACCCCTCACGTCCGTTGTACTCAACGGGAACCTTTTAGTCTAATTTGCTGTTTGAATGTTAGTTAAATGTTATTTGCTTTCTTCGAGTAATTAGAGTTGATAATAGAGATGGATGAAGACCTCAGAAGGGGAAAGGGGAGGTTTTTTTATTAATGTGCTCGCCAAGATCTCGCAATCTCGTGCCTACGTATCCTTATGGTGCAATAAGGAAGTCAGAGCATTCGTAGTTCGGGGAACTACGGTTTTGTTGGTGTCTTTTAATGAACGGTTGTGTAGATCGCGTCCTAAAGGCTAAACGTTGGCTTGTCTACTCTCGGCGGAGGCTTAAGCGTTGGTTTGTTGTGCGCATTAGAAAGGAATAACAGTGTTCTTTCGAAAAGAGTTTTAAGTTGTTGGTCGCACGGGGGCGAGGAATTAAGTTTAATATGTTCGGTATTTTGAAGAAGAATGACAAAAGATTGAGCAATATGGTAAACACGAAATCGTCCAATCCTTTCGAGAAATAACAAGGCGACGCCTTCTATTCCTTTTTCGTTCAAATTATTTTGAAAGTTTGTTTGTGGATGTTGAACGTGCACGGTAGTGAGGCGTACGCCTCCTACTTGCTTATTCAAAGAATAATGAGGCGAGCGCCCCATATTCCCTTATCCAAGTTTATTTAGAATGTATTAATCGGAAGTCGATGATTTGTGCAATATGGCGAGCGCCAATTATTCAAATAATCGAGGGATGGTGAGGCGAACGCCTCCCATCTTTTATCATCCGAAGTTTAATTTATAAAAGGTATATTTTTAGATGTTGTATTTGATTTGCAAAAATAGTTTGAATTTTGAATTGGTAGGTTTTGAAAAATCGATGATTTGAGCAATGTGGCGTACGCCAATTATTCAAATAATCAAGGAATGGTGAGGCGAACGCCTCCCATTCTCAATTGAAGTTTAAGTTAAAGTTTATTTTGTGAATTTGTGTTTGATCTAAGAGGTGATTTGAATTTATATGATTGCGGTTTTAATTGGATGACGAAAGATAGTGAGGCGAACGCCTCCCATCCTCTTTTACATCCAAAGTTTTAATTTATAAAAAAATATTTTTAAGTATTATAGTAATTTAAGGAGAGAACTTGACTTTGTAATTTTTTTAGGGTTTTGATTGAATGACGAAAATTCGAGCAATATGGTGAACGCCAATTATTCGAACAATCGAGAGATAGTGAAGCGGATGCTTACTATTCTCTTTTTCATCCAAGAATTAACTTTAACAAATAAAAATTCTTAGAAGTATATTGATTTGAGAAATTATTTGAATTTTCATCAATACGGATTTAATCGAAAAAAATCGTTTGTCCAAGATTAGCTAATTGATTAAATAAAACACAATTAGTTATTAGTCAAATTAATCAAAAGTCAACCAACATGATTAGTCATTGAAAATAGATTCAGATTAATTAATTACCATAATTGAAATTTATTTAATAAACTCATTAACTAGCCAAAACCTAGTTAGCTCTAAAAAAAAATTCCAATCGACAAAGAGGTTACCGCCACCTCTTCACCCTGCCACGCGTATGATAATGGATACTATTTGTGCACGTTAATGCATAATGGGAACCTTGGGCTGAATAGAAACTAAACAAATGAGATCCACCAAGTCATAATATAATAATAAATATTAAAAACATTAAAAGAGAAAAAGTTGTGGTATCGAAAACATGCACTCTGCCAAATCCAAAGTCACACGTTATTACGCATAGACTTAAATGATTCAAAATTATTATTAATTATTATTAAAAAACAATAAAAGAAAATGGATACAAACTTATTCAACCACACAATTTTCAATTTAATGACACTATCATCTTATTGATACATATTAATAATTAATTTTAAAGAAAGAGAAAATGAACAGACTGAGTAATACGTTAAAGTAAAACACAATATGGCCAAAAGAAATGTTCTTTTCTCTCTCTCTCTCACTCAATATCGATCTTCCTCTCTCTCAAACTCCATTGAAGAGCTTCAAAGTTCTAAACATTAAATCTCATATCAGCAAATATAACAAATA
Source organism: Lathyrus oleraceus (assembly GCF_024323335.1). NCBI lineage: Eukaryota > Viridiplantae > Streptophyta > Magnoliopsida > Fabales > Fabaceae > Lathyrus > Lathyrus oleraceus. Next base: position 236,054,466 of record NC_066580.1, on the reverse strand, counting down.
ATAATCCCTCCCTTGTTTCGTCAATATCGGTTCTCGATTTCAAGCAACAAAGCAAAGAGAACGTCATACCCAAACCGATAAGCAATGTTAAACCCGGAGAAAACACAAACCCCACAACAAAATTCGCAAGTCATAGTGAAGCTACTTCCTGATCTACAATAGTCTTATTCAATTTCAAGCAATCATGCATAAAAAAACAGTCAACAAGTTAAACAAGCAAACAGCCAAGATTCAGAATTTTATCACCTTAAAACAGTGGACCAAAGGGGCAAAGGAATCCGCTGGAGCTTTCGGGACCCCAGCGAGACACCGACGACGGTGTTTTACCTCAAGTAAGTGTCTTCGTGGATCTAAGTGCAAGCTTTCTCTTCCGTTCTTTGCTTAGCTTCCGGTGCCTTGTCTTCCTTACTTTGGTGCTTACTGGTTCTGTTAGGGTTCTAGTTCGGGTTACTCAAATTTATATGATAAAACTCTGAGCACCCCTTTTATGTTTCTGAGCTTTTGGGTACAGGTTGAGGTGGGATTTCGGTAGGGTAACGGTATATTTCTTCTCTATTAAACGCTTTGGGTTGGGGTTTATAGCTCAACCTTGCTCAAACCTTGATGATGAGTTTGAGAGGTTATCATAAAAATGAGCTTTAAGGTTGTTTTTGCTACTATTTCTGCAGAGTAACAATGCTGGAAAAGGGGTTTTTTTATGAAATATTGTTATGTTATTCTTGATGTGTGTTCTAGGTTTTTTAGAAAAAATCTCTTGCTGTGCATCTATTGTGTTCTCGTTAACCTCTCATCTGTTGTTATTATGAAGAAAGGATTAAGCCTTAAAACACTCCTGTTTCTTTTTTATTTTCTCATCTCAGATTATGTGGGATTTGATTTGTTCTTGTTTAAGCCATTGTTGCAATGCCTTTTCAGATGTTCCAATTAATCCTCTGGATAAAGCTTCAAACTGAGTGATTTATTTTGTTGTTTTGCAGTTTCTTAAGCGCTTCTAAAAAGTGCTTTTTAAATAAGCTGTTTCTTCTCTTTGCAGGTTACAGCTCTGAGGTGGCTTTGATGGAATGGGGAGAAAAAGTAGGTTTGGAGGCGCGCTAGTCTTGGCCATTAGAATTAGGGACCTTTTTGCAGCAAATTCCACTTAGTTAAAATGTAACTATTTAGTTTAGTTTTTTTTTAAGGACAAAATGTGTATTTGGATTATTTGGGACTTATTGAATTAAATTTTAATTATGTAATTACCTTTTAATCTTTCAAAATTTAACTCAATATTTATTCATGTTAATCATTCAACTTTTAAAAACAACAAATTTCTAACTTAAGTATAATGACTTAATTTTAAAAACAACATATTTCTAACTTAAGTATAATGACTTAATTTTAAAAACAAGATATTTCTAACTTAAGTAAAATGACTTAATTTTAAAACAACATATCTCTAACTTAAGTATAATGACTTAATTTTAAAAAACAACAATTCTATTTTAAATACAAAAATCTAAATATGGGACTTTAAAAAACAACACAATTCTATTTTAAATAAATAAAAAAAATCTAAATATGAAACTTTTAATTTAAAAACGACACATACATGTTTCTAAAAAATGCAAATTTAATTTGGGAACCCATGAAGAAGTTAGAACTTGGTATAAATATTTGGGATGTGTAAATGGACTAGTAAATAGTGATCATAGAAATAATAACGTGGCTCTTAATACTTACTCATAGAAAAAATAGATTTTGGATTAGTAATGTAAAAAGATTCAAACCACATTTTAGATTATGAACACACTTATGCAAATGGACCTTTGAAATAAAAAGATCTCATGGGTAAATCACAAATGGCCGGACAAAATTGGGGTATGACACAGTCCCATATGCATCCGATAACGTTATACCTTATAAGTACAATGCTACTATGATTGAGAATGAGTAATAGGTTTCTCTTCCCATAACAAATTTTGTAGTGAGCATTTCAGATGTTTTAAAGGTGACCCATAACGGTCGTGTATTTGGCTCAATATCCATGAAGGTTGTGGAAGATGTTGTGATTGGTAAGAAGGAGGAGGTTCCTGGAGATAATCCTATTAACGCTCCAATTTGTCAGTCGGGTGAATCCAACAGGTTGGAGGTTAAGGATGATGATGATGAGGTTCTCCAATTAATCAAGAAGAGTGGGTTCAATGTCGTGGAGCAGCTGCTCCAAACACAATCCAAGATCTCTGTCTTGTCATTATTAATGAACTTTGAGGCTCATAGAGAGCCTTTGCAGAAGGTGCTGGAGAAAGCCTATGTTGAGCATGATGTCACAGTGGATCAGTTTGATCATATTGTCACCAATATCACTTCATACAATGATTTAAGTTTTTGTGATGAAGAGCTTCCTGAGGAATGCAGAAATGACAACTTATCCCTCCATATCTCAAGGAATTGTAATGAAGATGCTTTGTCCAATGTTCTGGTAGATACTGGTTCGTCATTAAATGTTTTACCCAAATCTACTTTGGCAAGGTTATCATATCAGGGTGCACCCATGAGGTATAACGGTGTGGTTATGAAAGTGTTCGACAGCTCCCGTAAAACTGTCATTGGAGAAGTGGATCTTCCATTTAAGTTTGGTTCGAGTGACTTTTAGATTACTTTTCAAGTAATGGACATTCACCCAGCCTACATTTGTTTACTAGGAAGGCCGTGGATTCACGAGGCTGGTGTTGTCACGTCTATTTTGCATCAGAAACTCAAATTCGTTAAAAATGGCAAGCTTGTTGTTGTAGGAGGAGAGAAATCGATGTTGGTTAGCCATTTGTCATCCTTTACAAATGTTGAAGCTGAAGAAGAGATTGGAACTCCGTTCCAAGATTTGTCAATAGCTAATGAAGTTCAGAAGACTGGGACATCCATTTTTTCTCTGAAGGCTTTAAGAGAAGTTGTTCAGGCTGGTGGCACTGACAAGTGGGGTCGTGTCATAGAAGTTATCAGAACAGAGCTGGTCTAGGATTTCAACAAGGGCCATTCAATGGCAGCATTAAGGCTATGTAATCAATTTTCCATAGTGGAAGGTTCATTCATGAAAAAGAACAACACTCAGCTGCTATCATTGAAGATGAAGACGAAGATGAAGAAGCTTGTGCCAACTTTGTGACACACGGCCAGACTAGCAACAATTGGGTTGTTGTCGATGTTCCTATCGTTGTTCACCATTCAAAGTAATTTGTCTTACTGTTAAATAAAAATCCTTCTCCTATTCCTAAGGGAGAAGTGAAGCATTGTTGGTAATTTTCAAATTATCATCAATAAAATACAATTTTATTCATCCGCATTTATGTTGTTTTTACTTTTTGCTTTTTCTGAAAATGGTAATCACAAAAAACATGAATAAGTAATAATTCTTCCCATATCTGCATAATATTTGATTGTATTTCATATCTCTAAAATTAAAATATCAAATCATTATGCAGGTTGCTTCTCAAACCAATTGAACACAATGATCTTACTCCCTCTTCAAACTTTGTTTTCCTTGTGTTTGAAGATGTGGAAGAGAATGATGATGAAGACGTGTCTGGTGAATTGTACTATTTGGTTGAGCACGAGGAAAAACCATTCATCTGTTTGAACAGAATATTGAGTTAGTCAACTTGGATTCTGAAGATGATGTCAAGGAAGTCAAGATTGGGTCACAACATCGTCCAGATGCTAAGAAGGGGTTGGTTGAGCTTCTCCGAGAATATTCAGATATATTTGCTTGGTCTTATAAAGATATGCCAGGTCTTGATACTGATATTGTGGAGCATAGATTTCCATTGAAGCCCGAATTCCCGTCGGTCAAGCAGAAGTTGAGAAAAACTCATCCTGATATAGCAGTGAAGATCAAGGAGGAAGTGCAAAAGCAGATTGATGTTGGTTTCCTTGTTACCTCCGAGTATCCGCAATGGGTGGCCAATATTATGCATGTTCCTAAGAAGGACGAAAAAGTTCGTATGTGTGTTGATTATAAAAAATTGAATAAAGCTAGTCCGAAAGATGAATTTCTGTTGCCACACATTGATATGTTAGTAGACAATACAACTAAGTTCAAAGTCTTTTCTTTTATGGATGGATTTTCCGATTATAATCAGATTAAGATGGAACTTGAAGATATGGAGAATACCACATTCATTACACCTTGGGGAACATTCTGTTGTCGAGTGATGCCTTTTGGTCTAAAGAATGTTGGTGCAACGTACCAGAGAGCCATGACCACTCTTTTCCATAATATGATGGATAAAGAGATTGAGGTTTATGTTGATAATATGATTGCTAAATCGAATACTGAAGAAGAGAATGTTGAGCGTTTATTGAAGCTATTCTAGCGTTTGAGGAAGTATAAACTCCAGTTGAATCCCAATAAGTGTACATTTGGGGTTCGCTCTGGTAAGTTGTTGGGCTTTATTGTCAGTGAGAAGGGTATTGAAGTTGATCCTGCCAAGGTCAAAGAAATACAAGAGATGCCTGCGCCCAAAACTGAGAAGCAAGTTAGAGGTTTTCTTGGCCGCTTGAACTATATCTCAAGATTTATATCGCATATGACTGCCACATGTGCACCTATATTCAAGCTCCTTCAGAAAGATCAGTCTTATGATTGGACCGAGGATTTCCAAAAAGCTTTTGACAGTATCAAAGAATATCTGCTAGAGCCTCGGATTCTGTCTCCGCCTGTTGAAGCAAGATCTTTGATCATATATTCCACTGTGCTTGAAGAGATTATGGGTTATGTTCTTGGTCAGCAAGATGAATCTGGTAAGAAAGAATATGCAATTTACTACCTTAATAAGAAGTTCACCGATTATGAATCTCGGTATTATATGCTTGATAAGACATGATGTGCTTTAGCTTGGGCTGCTAAGCGTCTGCGCCAGTATATGTTGAATCATACTACTTGGTTGATATCCAAAATGGATCTAATCAAGTACATTTTTAAAAAGCCTTCTTTCACTAGGAGACTTTCCCATTGGAAAATGTTATTATCTGAGTATGATATTGAATACTGAGCTCGGAAAGCTATTAAAGGTAGTGTCTTGGCTGACTAATTGGTTCACCAACCTATTGATGATTATCAATCATTTTCCCTGCTGAGTTTTTCCTCAATATGTTCATCTTAATCGATGATATATATTCTCTTTCTTTGGTCTTCTTCCCAGTAACCGGTAGATGTAAACCCTATTTCTTTTTAAGTCTATCCTTGATATGATTACCTTAATCGGTAATGGATATTCTCCCCAGCAATCTATCCTTGATATGTTCGTCCTAATCGATGACGGGTATTCTTGCTTCGGTTTTCTATCCCTGCAGATAGTCGTAAATCCTATTTCTTTGTTTTCTCCCATGAGACTATTCTTACCCAGTAACCAGTATTGAATATTCCTCTTTTTTCTATCAGCGAGTCATCCTTGATATTTTTACCTGAACCGGTAACAGATGTCCGTCTTCCCGAGTGTATTATCTTCCTACCAAGTAACACGTGGTAGATAATATATCTCTTTTACTCCTATGTTAAATTTTTCTTCCTCAGTTGAGTATGGATTCATATTTCTTTGTGAAATTGAATCTCCTTTGGTGTGTGGGTATTTCAGCTTTGGTATGATTTACGCCTTTCCCTGGTGGATTGTTTCTGGTTGTGTTCGTTTTATCCCAATACACGCAAATTCTTTTTCCCCAGTCCAAGACTTTCCATTTATTTATTTTCATGGAAATCCCCTCGCGTCTCCAGTAGTTTTTAAGTCATTGCCTGGCCTACGCATAACTTTCATCCCCCAGAGTCTTTGTCTCCTCAGTGAGTTTTCCTTATGGAAAACATTCTGCTCCTGTGGATTTTCAATCTCTCCTGGATTTTTTCCTTTGTGGCAGTATATTCCATACAAAGATTATTTTCGCATTCATATCATATGCATCATGAGGTCTCTTAGGGACCAAAATTTGTTTCTTGATGTTGTTATTTAAGTCCATTCTACCACGTTGATACAAAGATTTTAACCTTCACATCCCCAGATAGAATAACCTTAAATAGGGGCAGTTGTAAGACCCCAATTTTGACCCCTAAGATCCCTCATGCCATCTCATGACTTTGCATTGGCATTGGGATCACACCTTGATATCCTCCTCACCTATCATTCATTGGGTTTGAATTAGGATAGATCACCAAGCATTTGTGATTGTATCATATCTACTAACCAAAATCAAAAAATATGTCTAGTGTAGTGTTATTTCTTTTGTAGGTAGTGTGTGCATCCACCTGTGCCTCATCAAGGTCACAACTAGAGTTTGGGACCCTCAGTGCAAAGAATCAATAAAAGAAAAGGTCCAAATTGGTTCAAAGCATCACGTATGGATCCCCATGTTCTTCAATTGTTATTTTGATCAAGAACTCATCAAGAGTTTGAAGCTTGTTTATCAAGGAAGCCCTAATTCATCTGGGTATCTTGTGTGCCTTCCTCAACAAGTTTCTTTAACAATTGGTCAAAGATATTATGCTATAATTCATTTAACATCATCTTGAGCATATATGATCCTTCATGATCCCCAAAGAGCAAGAGAACTTCAAGTTTGCAAGTTGGTCTAAGAAGGTTGACCAGAAAAGTCAACTGGTCAAATCTAGGGTTCCCTAGACCCTATCTCCTACAATATTTGTAAATGAAAATGTTTCTAAGATAAAGGTTACTCTTTATGACAATAAAAATAACTTTCATGTTGGCATCAAGAGCTAAGTTTGCTTGGAAAGTCATTTTTGATGGTGAAATATCATAGGTCATTTTGTTTGTGCCCTAGATAGGAGGTCAACTTCCAATAGACATAACTTGATCAATTTTTATGATATGGAGATGTTTCAAGTTTCATGATTAATTTCAATATGTCTTATCCAACTTTAATTATTTGATGATTGTCAAAATCTACTTGCAAGGGCATGTGCCATGAGGAAACATTATAGGTCATTTTGGGCCATCATCATTGAACAAGCATTTTTCCTCAACTTCTAAAATCCATAACTCCATAATGAAATATCCAAATGGTGTCAAATTTGTGACTAAATTGTATATAATTGAAAGAGATACAACTTTGTAGAAGGAACCAAAGTCATTTAAAGCTCAAAGCAAAAGTTATTCAAGGGGGAAAAAGGGGTCATTTGACTTTTAACTTAGAAATTTTTTAAGTATGTTTGATTCCTCCAACTTCAAGGCCATAATTCATCATGATCCAAGATTCAAATGGAAAATGTTCCAACATCAAAGTTGTTCCCCTTCATACTAGTTATAGAGGTGTGTTCATGACTATTGAGCTATGGATAAACTCAATGTCAATAATGTTAGACGGTGTGGCAGGTGATCGAGAGGGGGGAGGGTGAATAGATCACCACAGAGAAATCTCGAATTTTAAAACTTTTAATTTATTTTTAAATGCTAGCGGAAAAGTGCAGTCCCGAATCGACTTCCTCTATTCTGAACCGACTACTAGAAAACCGGACATGCGAGAAATCGATGGATAACAATATGTCGATAACAAATAAACACGCTTGGATAATTGTTTTAATGAAATTCACACACATCTCTATATTCCAATGAACAAAAACAAGAAGAACACTTTTATCAAACAGTTGGTGTGTAATGTTTAATGATCCTTATTGTCAATGGAGTTGTCAAAGCAACTTTCTCAAATAAAAACACAAAAACTCTTTTTCAATTATGCAGATCTTTTTGCCAATGTAGGGTCATTTAACAGAAAAGTTAACACCACAATTAAATGATAAAATTGCTGAAAAATTAAAGAGATTAAGGATAGAAAATTGTACACTGAGAGTTTGGTAAGGAAGTTCCCCATTATCGTCCTCGCGTGTGTGTATGTCTCCCCTCAATTTCGAAATTGAAATTGAGATCTTATTTCCAAAATTTTGCAAATGCTTACAAGGTTACAACATAAATAACGAACACCAATCCCACCAATTAAGTTGAATTTGTCTTAACCCCGCTTGATCCGATCCGATCAAGTCTTGAACCTCAAAATCAACGATCAATCCTCCACTCCACTACTTGTTTGCGAAATCTCCCAGATTTCCAAACCCCTTCGCTACGGCTGAATTCTATCCACTTGACTTTGATGAAAACCCCCAAGAAATGATCCTTTCTTGATAGGAAACCTTCCGGTTTTTCAGAGAAACCCACTTTGTATCCCTTCAACCCAGCTTCGATTGCAAATCCTACAGTTGAACGTTATCTCAAAGATCTCTTGATGCAATGCACAATGATTATTATGTTTCAATGTGATTAAATGTGAAAAGATGATTAAGAAGATGATGAAGACAAAGTATCTTTCAGATTTCGAGCTCACACAAAAACTGCTCTCAAAACGCTTTTATGTGTAATTTATAAGAATAATATTATACTACTTATAACAGAAAATAACAAAAAGATTTAGTTGGATGAGTCGATACATGCGATGCACGAGTCGATACATGTGCGTAAAACTTGACTCATGAGTCGATACATGACCCAATGGGTCGATACATTTATGTAGCGGTAAATTCATGACCATTAAGCTATGGATAAACTTAGCGTCAATTAAACCAGAGTCGCCACCACGCTTTTATTGTTTCCAAGGGAAAAGGGAAAAGTACGAACAAAACCCAAAGATGAGAAGTTTTCAAATCAAAACTAACAAAATGCCAGAGATTACAAGTAAGGGGGTTGGTTACACAGAGGGAAGGTGTTAGCACCCAAAGTGTCCTAGGTACTCCTAGGGAGCCCTTTTTTGTGTGTACGTGTCTTTTGGTATAAAATGATGTTTGCAATAAATAGAGTGTGGGGATGAGAAAATAATTTATTAATTATATTTTTGTGTTTGACAACATAAAATGAGGGATCAAAACCTCGTAGTTCGTGTAATCAATTTCAAAGTGTGTGAGTTGCTTTTAACAAAATTTTAAGTTTGAAAGAGGCACAAAAGGTTTAAAAGAGTTTGAATGAGTGTTACTTCTTTTTGTCTTTTGAAATTTTAAGTCAAGTATGGTTAAGTTCATTTACAAATTTGATTAAGAAAAAGAGTTTAAAAATGCAATGGCATAAGGCCAAAGTTTCTAATTTGCAATAAAGAGTGTAAGTTTAGAAATCACAAGCAAAGAAGATTTTAAAAAAGGAAGGATAGATTTGAAATTAAAGAAGGGGGAGGAGACGAAGAGACTAATCCTAAGCAAAAATTTAAAAGTTAAGAGTTGAAAAGATCTGACCAATGGGATGCAATCCAATAGATAAGAATATCATATATAAACCCAATTTTCCCTTGGACTTTTAGAATCAAGCAATAACAATACACATAGCAAGATGGAGAGCAAGGCATCAAATAAAGATAGCCACATCCAGGCAAGCAACTCCATAGTCTTCTTCATAATCTTCCCCATGTATTAGATGAAACAATCCTTGAATAGCTCAGAATAAGGCATTAGACACATGTTCAAATTAACATCTGTATTAAGACCATGTAGAAGATGAACTCAAATGGATCTCAACACTTGCATCAGATGAAAGTTCAATTCACAATGACTGGCTTCAGAAAAGTTGGCATTGGCCAAGTCCTTTTGGAATAAGGAATGTTGCCTAATTCTAAGTCCGATGTCTCAGATCAAATCCAACAGTCCATACAAATCATTTTTTAAGGGTTTTTGTTGTTATTATGTACATTAAGGTCAAAAGACCACAAACACAAACAAAAATACACAAACAAGTATAATCACAAGATATGGCTCAAGTAATCAAACTGAAAATGACATTGAAATAAACAAGTTAAATGGTATGAATAATGGCAATTGATAAAGACTTGAATTTAAAGTGCATAAAGTAAATGACTTGAAATTAAAAGTTAGTCAAATGTTAGTTGGTTAGAAGTTAGTGTTGCTTTTGCTTTTCAATTGTTTCAGTCATTCTTTGGAGAACACTCGACCCTCTATTCACAGGCATGGATCCTTGAACCAAGACATCTTCCAAAGGAAGGGAAAAAGGCCAGGTTTCCTCACAATACCATGAAAGGAGGGAGACTTACAATCTCACTTACTAGAATGCTATGCTTTTGGGTCAAAATTTAGTGCTATGTTAAGCAATCGTAATTGGACTTATGTAGAAGTCACAACTATTTGAGGTTGGGAAATAGAAATTTTAGTGTTAATGCATGTTAGAGATATGGTATTATGAACCATACTCCTAAAACATACCACACTTAAAAGAAAAAGGCAAAAGGGTGGACCTAATCTCATCCATACTTATATTGGTTTATGAACCAATTAGCCTTAGGATATAGATATATCATAGGCCAATGGAATGGATGGAATAGAAAGGGATTGAAGATGAAGAGGGAGGGGAAATGAAATAAACTCAAATTGGTCATGGGAGGACTTTTATCAAATTAATATCCTTCATTCATTTTTGGAGATGAAATGTACATTTCATTAATCCCCTAAATCCAAAGATTTTAATTGAACAAAGTCAAATCAACCTTGACCGAGGCCCAACAACAATAGCCAAACTCAAGAAGTCAACACAAATAGCTCAACACAATTTATTTACGACTAAACAATTAAAAATACATTAAATTAAAATATGGGTGATCAAAAACCTAAAACCACTTCAAAACACCAAATAAACGGCAAAGAGATTTATCATAGGTCAGACAAGGTCAAAGGCCCTTAGAGGAAAAAATTCATACTTTTTGGAAACTTAAAAGTATATTTAAACAATTAAAAATATGCACAAAAACAATTAAATCATGAAAAATATTAATATTGATCCAAAAAATAATTTTAATTCAGAAAATGAAAGAGAAAAATATTTGAGAATTTTTGGTGAAAGTCCCATATTTTTTGGACCAATATTAAAATTAATATGAATTAATGAAAATAAGTCAATTAAAATGAAAATCAGAAATTACAAAAAAACGTGGACCACTTGATCTCCCTCATTAATTGAGGTGGTAGATCAAGTGGATCTGAGCGCCTGTTCCACCATACACCAAGTCAAATGTTCCACACGCGTGGTAATCACTTTGGACGCCCCAAATTAAAACAAATTAGAAAGATCATGTCGTTCAGAAAGATCACTTTGGCACGTGCCAACACACCTTCGGAGCCAGAGCTCCAGTCTTCTTCTCCAATGGACCTCACCGTACTGGTCCACCCTTAACCATCACCAAAATAAAAAAGGAGGACATGAATTTAAAGTAAAAATGCTCAGGAGCTCGAATCTGGCCTCAATTTTACCTAAATCCAAGTATATTGAAAGATACAAGGAGTTGAATTTTGAGGATCATGATCTGAGTTGCTTCGATTTGACCTCTAAGCAACTCAATCTTGTTTCCTACATTGGTAGGACTTCAGACAACCAAAAATCAACAAGAATAATGGAGAATTGAGTGAGAATCAAAGAGCTGAAAAATTCATAAATTCACCTTCACTGCAGGTTCAGATGAACACGATCTTGCTCTCAATTATGCTTGGCCTTGCTTCAGATGTTTGATAGAGTGGAAATGGATCAAGGAAGAAGGAGGACTCTTGTAGTTTCAATCTCAAAACATTTGAGAGATTCAAATTCGATTTTTAATGAAATTCACCAAGCTTATCCTTTGAATGTGAGGGTTTAGGGTTTCTGAATCAAAGCTTGCGCGCAAGGGTCCATAATTCTGAGCATGAAGGGTTCTATTTATAGGCCAAGTGATTGATAATTGCACACTTCTTTCAAAATTCCAAAAATAGCAAAATCCTTTGCATGGATGCATGGGCGTATGATAGGCCCATGTAATTATTCATTTAGGTCCAAAAATGAGTGTAAGCAATGCTGAAGTCATGTGGAAAGGCCATGCATTCGTACATAAGAAGTGGAACTTAAAATCTTCCAAATGGTCCTTCAACTTTAAGCCATGCGCAAGACATTCATTCTTTGTCCAAATGAGATGAATTTGGACTTTTTGGAAAGGTTAGATCAAGAGGAACAACTTTCATATTGAACACATTTTCATTTGAAGCTTGGTTCATGATGAATTTTTAGGTGGATGTTTGGAAAATCAAACATATCAAAAAACTTTCTAAGTATCAAGCCATATGTTCACTTCTTCCACCTTGAGTGGCTTTTTCTATGGACTTCAAATGAGAAAGTTTACTTCATAAAAGTTGTAGCTCTTTCAAATCCCTTCAATTTGGTCACAAATGTGACCTCATTTGGATTTAGCATGAAGGTGTTATGCATTTTAGAAGTTGAGGAAAATCACTTGTTCAATGGTATTGGCCCAAAATGACCTATAATGTTCCCCTTTATCACATGTATTTGCAAGTTGAATTTACACTTCCTCCAAACATCAAAGTTTAAGTAGACATCTTGAATTTAATCATGAAACTTGAATAGCTTCCATCTAATAAAAATTGAGCAATTTATGGTCTTGGGAAATTGACCTCCAAATTAGGGTTTAGACAAAATGACCTATAATCTTTCACCATAAAAAATGACTTTCCAAGCATACATAGCTCTTGACTTCAACATGAAAGTTGTTTGGAATGTCATTTAGAGTAACGTTTCTCTTGGAATCATTTTCATATGACAAAAGTTGTAGGAGATAGGGTCTAGGGAACCCAAGTTTTGACCAGTTGAATTCCTCTGGTCAACCACCATGAACCAACTTGCTAGCTTGATATTCTCTTGACTTTTAGGACTCATTGAGGGTCGTATATGCATAAGATGATGCAATGTGAAGTATCCCTTGAAATATTTGATCAATTGGTGAAGAAATGTGTTGAAGAAGTCACATAAGATACCCAAATGAATTAGGGTTTCCAAGGCAAACCAACTCCAAACTCTTGATGATTTCTTGATCAAAATAACATGTGAAGATCATGGGGATTCATATATGATACTTAGAGTCATAGTAAACCACTTGTTGATTGAGCTCCTTGCAATGAGGGTCTTAAACAATAGATGTGAGCTTGATAGAGCATAGATGAGCAAGTGCATTACCTACAAAAGAGTTAAACTATACAATGACATATTTTTGGTATTTTGGTTAGTAAAAATAAATAAGAATGAAGTATGATACAATCAAATGTGTTTGGTGATCTCTCCCAATGTAAACCCAATGAATAAGGTGCAAGGAGGATGCCAAGGTGTGATCCCAATGCCAATGCATATGATGAGAATAAGCATGAGGGATCTTAGGGTCAAAATTGGGGTCTTACAATTTGGTAACAAAAATATTTTCCAGAATGAATGTATCATGATGTGTCGATACATAGGGTATGGATAAGCTCGAGGGGTCGTGAAGTAGAAATAACATTTTTTTATTTAAAGGACACCCTCGTTTGCTTTCCCATTTGACACGCGTCACATAGGTGATATTTTGAAATTTTTATTTTTGGAAGACCGACTACTAAAACTTTGGACACAACCTTATTAAGAAAATAGAAGTTAACATGCGTTAGGCGTCTATGCCAAAGCCATGAATCATCATTCAAGGCGACTAGACACTTAGGACTTGTTAACGGTACCTCAATAAGATCAAGCATATATACATTGTTTACTCTAACACCCTTAAACACAATATCCTTTTTGTCATCATGCTTAATTATACAAAACGTGTTTGTAAAAGTTACTTTGTAACCCTTGTCACATAATTGGCTAATACTCAAAAGATTGTGTTTAAGTCCCTCAACTAAATTCACATTGTTGATAGTAATGGTAGAAAAGTTATCTACACTACCTTTTCCGAGAATCGCTCCTTTGTTATTGTCGCCATAAGTAACATAACCCTTTTTCTTAGCTTTAAAATCTATGAATAGAGATATGTCACCCGTCATGTGCCTTCAAGACCCACTGCCAAGTAACCATCTTCTTTCCTTGGATGCAAGACACTCAATCTACATTATAAAAAGAGAGAGGTAGGTACCCAATTTTAATTGGGTCCTTGTGTGTGAGTGGAAACAATGTTGCATTTAGGCATCCATTGATAAATGCCTTTAGGAACAAGAAATCTCCTAAACTTGCATTTCACAATGGTATGACCCCAATGACAACAATAATGACATAAACCATGATGATGGATTCGTTTACTTTTTCTCATTGGAATCCTTGGAATCTTATCTACAAATGAATATTTAGAATAAGGTGGATTCAAAGATTTCTTAAACAAATTAGGATCAATGGCAAAAGCAACTTTCGGTTGTAGAGCTTTCTCTAATTTGGCCTTAAGATATTTAACCTCTCCTTGCCAAATATGACAAGCCCCACAATTTTGAGCACGAACCAATCCATCAATATCTTTTGAATTTTCTAAAATACTTTCTTTTAGAGCTTCTAAGTCTTTTTCGGTTTTATAGACTTTACCCTCCAAAAATGAAAAGATTTGTTTATCGGAGGATAATCTCTTAAAAGTTGTTAATGCCTCGGTATGCAGTTTTTCAAAAGCTATTTTCAATTCAGAAAATTACATAGAAGAGAAATTATTATAGTAGGCATGTCTTACTTTCCTTTCTTTGTTGAGGCTCTTGTGGTAAGCCTTGTCTTTGATGTGTGCCATGAGACATAGGTTGTGTAAGACCCCAATTTTGACCCTAAGATCCCTCATGCAATTCCATCATAAGCATAAGCATTGGGATCATACCTTGATATCTTCCTTACCCCTTTTCATTGGGTTTGTTTTGGGAGAGATCACCAAGCACTTTGTGATTATATCATACTTGTATATTATCATTTTACTAACCAAAATACCAAAAATATGTCGTTGTATCCATCTAACTCTTTTGTAGGTAGGGCATGATCTCCTTGATTCATTGATCACATCTAGGGTTTACGACCCTCATGAACAAAGAGCACAACCAAGAATTGATCCAAGAATGGTTATGAGCATCATATATTAGTCCCAATGTTCTCTACATCTCATATTGATCAAGTTTTCTTCAAGAGTTTGAAGGTGATTTGCCTTGGAAACCCTAGTTTGACTGGTTATCTTAAGTAACTTCTCCAACAAGCTATCTCACCAATTGATCAAATTTCTCAAAGGACACTTCAAATTTCATCATATTATGCATATATGATCTACCATGAGCCAAGAAAGTCAATAGAATTGGAAATTAGCAAGTTGGTTGATGGTGGTTGGCCAGATGAATTCATCTAATCAAAATTGGGTCTCCCTAGACCCTATCTTTATAATTTTCACCATATGAACTTTTCTTGATTGGGAATCCTGTGCCTACTTTGTTAGGTGATATGTATTTCTCTTTGCATCTAAGGAATTCTAAAGGTGGTGGAATGATTGTCTGTTGCACTCCTCTTCTGTACAAGTGGTTTATTTCGCACTTGCCTCAGACGCCTGCTTTTGTGGAGAACAAACAATGTCTAAGGTGGTGTCAGAGACTTATGTCTCTCACTAATGATGATATAGTTTGGTATGATCCGTCCTTAAGCAGTGTGGAGATTATTGATAGTTGTGGTGAATTCTCTAATGTGCCTCTCATTGGTACACAAGGAGGAATTAACTACAACCCGGCTTTGGCTCGTCGTCAACTTGGGTTCCCCTTGAGAGACAAACCTAATAACATGTTGTTAGAAGGTCTTTTCTATCAAGAGGTTAAAGATCCCCAACATTTGAAGCAGAAGATTGTGCACGCTTGGCATAATATACATATGAAAGGAAGATCCGAGCTTGGTCCGCGTAATTGTGTAGCTTTGGAAGCTTACACTCTTTGGGTGAAGAAGAGAGCTATGGAGTTGAAGATGCCTTATCCTTGTGAAAGATCTATGTTTATGGTTGTGGTTGATCCATTAACTCTCCCTAACCAAGATGTATAGGAGTTGGAAGACGCACTCATCAAGATGAAGGAAGAGAAGGATATGTGGGAAGAGCGTTTCTATGCTTTGAGCAAGAAGCATAAGAGTTGCAATTGGAGTCTAAGGACAAAGATGCACTGATCGAGCTACTTGAAGACCGAATGACGAAGAGATAGAGAGAGCCAGAGGTTTCATCTTCTAGCATGCATCAGCCTTCCGTTGCTTGGAAGAAGATTGTTGACCAGCTTGTCCTTGAAAAGACTTAGATGAAGGCTTCTTTTGAGACCGAGATTCATCGCGTTCGAAGGAAGTACGCGCCTTCAGACAGATCTTTTGACATTGTTGTTAGGGATCCTTAGGATGAGTAGTCTCCTTTTCTCTTGTATCTTTTTATTTTGGTTTCTGAAATTATACTCAGTGTAATCCTTCCAATTTATATAAATAAAAAAAGATTTTTTGTCATATCAAAATTATTGCAATTGCCATTTCAATATTATATATTTGCAAATGATATAGAAAGTTCCTTGGAAAATAAAAAATAATCAAGCATTGCATTTCATGCATCATTTGCATAAGCAGGTTTTTGCCAGATGTCTGATTGGTGTTCTTCTATGCTTTAGCCAAGCTGACTCACCGGTACAACACCAGAGTTAATCGTCCAAAGATCATGGAACACCTTGAGAGAGAAAACCGAGATTTGAAAGAGGATATTGCTCGGCTGACTCCCATGATGGAGTCAGTTCTTGCTTCCCAGGGCCAAGCTTCTCCAACGCCTGCAACTCCTCCCACGAGGACTGTCATTTCTGAAGTAGTTACCTCTACAGTGCTTGCTGCCACCGTCCACTTCGCTCCCAATCTGCCTGTTGGATTCCCTTGGGGAATGCCACCTAAGTTTGTGCCAGAAGGTTTAGCTCTCACCTTTGCTTCCATGTCGGCATCTAGCCTGGTCATGTGTGTGCCACCTCCAATTGTGCACACTTTGCCTCGTGTAGAGGACACCATCTATCATTCCGAACTGTCTGAGGGTCCGGATGTCTATGAGAAGATGGATGAGATGAAGGACCTATTTTTTGAGTTGCACAAGGAATTGAAAACGCTGATAGGCAAAGATCTGTTTGGGAAGAGTGCTACTGAACTATGCTTAGTGCCTAATATGAAAATCCCAGTGAAATTCAAAGCGCCTGACTTTGAGAAGTACAGAGGGAACTCTTGTTCGCTCAATCATCTTGTGATGTATGCCCGCAAGATGTCAACCCAGACAGATAATGACCAGTTGCTGATTCACTACTTCCAGGATAGCCTGATAGGTGTTGCACTCCATTGGTATATGGGGTTAGACAGTGTAAGCATCTGCACTTTCAATGATCTAGCTGAGGCTTTTGTGAAACAATACAAGTACAACGTGGATATGGCGCCATATAGGGACCTGCTGAGGTCCATGTCTCAAAAAGATAAGGAGACATTCAAGGAGTATGCCCAGCGTTGGAGGGAGTTGGTGTTGGTGTAAGCCCTAGAGGCTAATACTTTTGGTACTTCTATCGAATCGTTTATTAATAATACAAGGCTTTTTCTTTATTATGTTTGTTTAATAAAGTCCCTGGAATAGATAGTCCGTTTAATGTATCAAGTGTGACTTAATCATGAGAGCACATTAAACATAAGGGCAATATTCTTAAAGTATCCGTAGTCGAGCTTTATTGTGAAGTGGGATAACATTAAAGCATGAAGACTATTATGTTTATAGACTGATGATCACATCTCATGGATCATGGATAAGGAGTTATCAAGTCTCAAACATAGGTATGAATATTAAGAGTAATATTTATACTGGATTGACCCGCTATGAGAATACTATATAGAATGTTATGCAAAGTGTCATAAGTTATTCTCATGGTGATAGTGGTGTATACGACCCTTCGACCTGAAACCACTATGGACCCTAGATGTAGAGTCAAATGCCTTATTGCTGATCAAACGTTGTCGGTAACTGGATGACCATAAAGACAGTTGATGGGTACTCCACGACGCATGCTAAGGGACATGAGTGACCTAGATGGAATTTGCCCATCCTGCGTAACAGGATAAATGTCTATGGGCCCAATATTGAACTGGACAAGGATGACACGGTCTATGCCTTGTGTTCAATATAGACATAAGGGCAAAAGGATAATTATACACATAATTATTATCACAGAAGGATTTGTCAGATCATATGACATTTTCGTATCTTGGGTAGCAGTGATGTGTTGCTAGATACCGCTCACTGTTTATTATGTTAAATACGTGATTTAATATAATTACCAATGTCGCGAAAACCTATAGGGTCACACACAAATGACGGATTGATGAGAGATAGAGTAATTAAGGAATACCGTAATGTACGGTGCCCTTAAGTGAATTATAGAACATCGTAAGGTACGGTGTACTTAAGTAGAATACGAAATATGGTAAGGTACCACGAGCTTAAGTGATTTTGGTATATTATAAGATATGGGCCATATACACTTGAGTGGGCTTTTTAGCTTGCAGCCCACACAAGTGGTTCTATAAATAGAACCCTTGTGTAGAAGCATTAAAACACTTGCAATTTCGTTTCTCTCTCTCTATCTCACTCAAAGCCTTCATTCGTAGCAGCTAGCACTGAGATTGAAGGAATCCGTTCGTGTGGACTGAGTAGAGGCGTTGTCATCGTTCAACGTTCGTGATCGCCACAAGAGGTAACGATTCTATCACTGATCATGCCCATTTGTAAGGATCATTAAAGGAGAATTTTTTAAATTCCGCTGCGTTTTGGATCGCAATTCTCCTTCAGTTGGCTGCCCAGATCACTCCTCCTTTGGAGGAGAAGGAGATGACAAAAATCTTTTTGAAAACCATGAGTTCATTTTACTATGAACGCATGATCGCTAGTGCCCCCAGTGATTTTACCGAAATGGTAAATATGGGGATGAGACTTGAAGAAGGGGTTCCAAAGTCAATCGTGTTAGTTGACACTGGGTCGTCACTCAATGTGCTTCCAAATTCAACATTGTCGAACTTATCTTATCAAGGAGCTCCCATGAGGTATAGTGGGGTGATTGTCAAAGCCTTTGATGGCTCGCGCAAGACAGACATTGGAGAAGTGGACCTTCCAATCAAGATAGGTCCGAGTGATTTTCAGATTACTTTCTAGATAATGGATATTCACCCGACCTATAGCTGTTTGTTGGGAAGGCCATGGATTCATGAAGTATGAGTTGTTACTTCCACATCTTTGATGTTTTGTTTTTACTTTTTGCTTATTTTTGAAAATGGTAATCACAAAAAACATAAATAAACAATATAATTGTCCATATGCATAATATTTGGTCACAAATTCACTTCTCTAGAATCAAAATATCAAATCATTACGCAGGTTGGTTCCTAACCCCATTGAATACAATGATCATTCTCCTTAGCCAAATTTTGAATTCCTTGTGTTTGAAGCCGAAGAGGAAAGTGATGTAGAAGTGAGTGAGGAATTGTCTCGTCTTCTTGAGAAAGATGAGAAGGTTATTCATCCATTTGAGGAGCAGATTGATCTTGTCAACTTGGGTTCCGAGGATGATGTGAAGGAAGTCAAGATTGGGTCTCGACTGCGTCCAGATGCTAAGAAGGGGTTGATTGATCTTTTTCGAGAGTATTCAGATGTGTTTGCTTGGTCCTATCAAGACATGTCTGGGTTAGATTCTGATATTGTGGAGCATAGATTGTCGTTGAAGTCAGAATGCCCGCCAGTCAAGCAGAAGTTGAGAAGAACGCATCCTGATATAGCTGTGAAGATCAAAGAGGAAGTTCAGAAGTAGATTGATGTCGGTTTCCTTGTGACCGCTGAGTATCCGCAATGGGTGGCCAATATCGTGCCAGTGCCGAAGAAAGATGGAAAAGTCTGCATGTGTGTCGACTATAGAGATTTGAATAAAGTCAATCCGAAAGATGATTTCCCTCTACCATACATTGATTTGTTGGTAGACAATACTGCTAAATTCAAATTCTTTTTGTTTATGGATGGATTTTCCGGATATAATCAGATTAAGATGGCACCCGAGGATATGGAGAAGACCACATTCATTACACCCTATGGAACATTCTGTTATAGAGTGATGCCTTTCGGTCTAAAGAATGCTGGTGCAACTTACCAGAGAGCAATGACTACTCTTTTTCATGATATGATGCATAAAGAGATTGAAGTTTATGTCGATGACATGATTGCTAATTCGATTGATGAAGAGGAACATGTTGAGCATTTGTTGAACCTATTCCAGCGTTTGAGGAAGTATAAACTCCGCTTGAATCCCAATAAGTGTACTTTTGGTGTTCGTTCTGGTAAATTGTTGGGCTTTATTGTCAGCAAGAAGGGTATTAAAGTTGATCCTGCCAAGGTCAAAGCAATATAAGAGATGTTTGCGCCCAAAATTGAGAAGCAAGTCAGAGGTTTTCTCGGCCGCTTGAATTATATTCCCATATTCATTTCCCATATGACTGCCACATGTGCGCCTATATTCAAGCTTCTTCGAAAAGATCAATCTTATGATTAGACCGAAGACTTCCAGAAAGCATTCGATAGTATCAAAGAATATTTGCTTGAACCTCCAATTTTGTCTCCTCCTTTTGAAGGAAGACGGTTGATCATGTATTTGACTGTGCTAGAATATAGTATGGGTTGTGCCCTTGGTCAGCAAGATGAGACTGGGAAGAAAGAATTTGCAATCTACTACCTCAGTCAGAAGTTCACCGACTGTGAGACTCGGTAGTCAATGCATGAGAAGACTTGTTGCGCATTGGCTTGGGCTGCTAAGCGTTTGCGTCAGTACATGTTGAATCATACCACTTGGTTGATATACAAAATGGATCCAATCAAGTATATTTTTGAGAAGCCTGCTTTAACTGGGAGAATTGCTCGTTGGCAGATGTTGCTATTAGAGTATGTTATCGAATACAAATCTCAGAAAGCGATCAAAGGTAGTATCTTGGCTGACCATTTGGCTCACCAACCGATTGAAGATTACCAGTCAGTACAGTATGATTTTCCTGATGAAGATATTTTGTACTTGAAAATGAAAGATTATGATAAACCATTGCTAGAAGAAGGGCCAGAACCTGGTTCCCGTTGGGGCATGGTATTTGATGGAGTTGTTAATCAATATGGAAATGGAATTGGGGAAGTGATTATTACTCCTCAAGGCATGCATCTACCATTTACAGCTAGATTGACTTTCAAGTGTACAAACAACATGGAAGAATATGAAGCTTGCATCATGGGGCTTGAGGAGGCAATGAATCTCATAATCAAGTATTTGGATGTCTTCGATGATTCTGCTTTGGTTGTGAATCAGATGAAAGGAGAATGGGAGACAAATCAACCCGATTTATTACCATATAGAGATTATGCGAGGAGGATTTCAACTTTATTTACAAAGGTTGAGTTTCATCATATCCCTCGAGCTGAGAACCGGATGGCAGATGCTCTTGCAATGTTGGCATCAATGATTGTAGTGAAATATTGGAACGAAGTCCCCAATTTATTTGTGATGCGTCTTGATAGGTCAGCTCATGTGTTTGTTGTTGAAGAGATCAAAGACGAGAAGCCATGGTATTACGACATCAAATGTTTCCTCCAAAGTCAGATTTACCCGCCTGGGGAATCTTTGAAAGATAAGAAGACTTTGAGAAGATTAGCCGGTAATTTCTACTTGAATGGTGATATACTATACAAGAGAAACTTCGACATGGTTTTGCTCAGATGCGTGGATAGACACGAAGCAGACTTGTTGATGACCAAAGTGCATGGAGGTTCCTTTGGTACTCATTCCAATGGACATGCAATGGCGAAGAAGATATTGCGAGCAGGTTACTATTGGCTGACAATGGAATCTGACTGTTGCGAGTTTGTGAAGAAATGCCACAAATGTCAAATGTATGATGATAAGATTCATGTTCCTCCGACACTTTTGAATGTTATCTCTTCCCCATGGCCCTTCTCCATGTGGGGAATTGATATGATTGGGATGATTGAGCCCAAAGCTTCGAATGGACACCGTTTCATTTTGGTGGCAATTGATTACTTCACAAAATGGGTTGAAGCGGCATCATATGCAAATGTGACCAAGCAAGTTGTTGTAAGGTTTGTCAAGAATCAGATTATATGTCGTTATGGTGTGCCTAGTAAGATCATTACTAACAATGGATCGAACTTGAATAACAATATGGTGGAAGCTCTTTGCAAAGACTTCAAGATTGCACATCATAATTCTTCTCCCTACAGACCCAAGATGAATGGGGTTGTTGAAGCCGAGAATAAGAACATCAAGAAGATTATCCAGAAGATGGTTGTCACGTATAAGGATTGGCATGAGATGCTCCCATTTGCTTTACATGGGTATCGTACATCCGTCTGCACTTCAACAGGGGAAACCCCTTTCTCTCTTGTCTATGGCATGGAAGTAGTACTCCCCATAGAGGTTGAGATTCCTTTGTTGCGTGTGCTCATGGAAGCCAAGTTGACTAAAGCTTAATGGTGTCAAACCAGGTTTGACCAATCGAATTTAATTGAAGAAAAGAGATTGACTGCCATGTGTCATGGTCAGTTATATTAGCAGAGAATGAAGAAAGCTTTTGATAAGAAGGTCAAACCTCGTGTGTTCAGAGAAGGTGATCTTGTGCTCAAGAAGATTTTGACGTTCAAACCAGATTCCAGAGGAAAATGGACTCCCAATTATGAAGGCCCATATGTTGTCAAGAGAGACTTTTCACGCGGTGCATTGATTCTTACAATTGTGGATGGTGAAGAGTTCACTCGTCCTGTGAACGCGGATGCAGTCAAGAAATACTTCGCCTAAAAAATAAAAGAACAACTCGCTAAGTTGAAAACCCGAAAGGGAGGTTTAGGCAAAAATGAGCGTCTTGGCGGGTTGAAAACCCGAAAGGGCGATCCAGGTAAAAATTAGAGTCATAAAACAGAAAAGAATTTCCCGATAAGTTAAGTACCCCACCTTGGGGCAAATTATGCAAAAATTAGGGATTATGGCAAGTAACTGCATTCTGCTGATCTTCAGTAATTTTTGAAGACTTGTTTGAGCACAAGGGTTGACATCGGTTCATCTCCAGCAATGGTCAAGAGCATAGTGGATATCAAGATTTGGTAGAAGGATTAAGGAACATTTGTATTCAATGTACCCCTTTTCCATGTAAACTACCATTTTCAACTTTGTAAAATCTATGGAGTCTTGTCATTTACAGACTACCATTCTATTAAATAAAGTTGAGCTTTTATCCAATTGTTTCTATTCTTATTTACTTCAGCCAATAGTTTTAAATTTTAATATGATCATTTTGAAATTAAATTTTTAAATCAAAATCAAGTTTTCTTTAAAAAATAAAAGAAAGAATTTTTCCAAAGCAAATAAAAAGAATATTAACAGCATTTCAGTAAAAAGCAAGTTCTTAAGTGCGAAACATCTGAGGTTCCCCAAGCAGTTAACTCTTCGGGCATCCCTAGACGTTTGTGTTGATTCAAATCCTCGGCGGAGTGTTTGATCCCCAATGGAACTTCTTTCTTTTTTCCTAGCTGAGTTGGCTGCGGTGTGTCCTTGTCTCCAACAGAGTTTCGGCCTTTCCCCAGCGGAGTTCGTTTTTCCTTAGCAGATCTCCTTCCCCAGCCAGGGTTGAGCCTTTGGGATGTTGATCTCTCTGTTCTCCAGCAGTTTGTCTCCATGATTTGTGGATTGACCAAGGATTGAACTGGTGGTTCAATTTATTTGTGACACCTATGTATCCTTCGTGATCATTTTGTCAGCATAATCACCATATATACATACGCATATACATTCATATAAATTCATGATTTGCATATCCTGCACCATCGTATTTGATTTATTTGAGATTTTCATTCTCTGTTATGGCGGTATTTTAGCCCCATACTAAATCTGGTGTCTGTCCTCTTTCAATTGTAGAGTGTTAGCCCCTAAGCAGAAAAGACTTTAACATTTCTCTGTTTCCCCACTGAGTTTGTTTCCTCGTGGATGGTTGTTGTTTCAGTTTCCTCTCCAGCAAATTTTCTGGATGGAATTACTCCCCTTGAGTTATATCCTCATTGGGTTGAGTCTTGATTGACCGTTTTCTTTCTAGCTCTTACGTAGATAGATATCTTGGTCCCCTAAGAGTCTATTACCCAGTAACTGGTAATATTCTTTTTAGTTTGCAGTTTGTTACTTCTTGCCCAATACCCGACAAAAGTACCCTTTTTCTCCTCAACAGAATCCCTAGTGGATCTATTCCTCGAAAAGTATATCCTTGATATGTTCATCTTAACTGGTGACGGATATCTTTTCTTCCCCCGTGGAATCTATCCTTGATATGTTCACTTTAATCAGTGATGGATATTCTCTTCCTTGATATTCTACCTAGTAAAAAGGTAGTTGTAATTCCTATTTTGGTTCCTCAGAGAGTTAATCCTTGATATGTTCACTCTAACCAGTGACGTATTTTCTCTCCTTTGGTATTCTATCCAGTAATTGATAGATGTAATCCCTACTTTTATCCCCCTTTTCAGAGTTTATCCTTGATATGTTCACTTTAACCGGTGACAGATTTTCTCTTTGATCGGTCTTCTACCTAGTAACCGGTAGTTGTAAATCTTGCTTTGTCCCCTCGTAGAGTGAATCCTTGATATGTTCATCCTAATCGATGACGGATTTTTCTCTTCGAAGGTTTTCTATCCAGTTTCCGATAGATGTAGTTCCCCTTTTTTTTTTGTTCAGTTGGTGTATCCTTGATATGTTCATCCTAACCGATGAAGGGTATCCTCCTTGACATCCCCAGGCAAGTCTATCCTTGATATGTTCTTCTTAACCGGTGACGGGTTTTCTTCCCTGTTGAATTTATCCTTGATATGTTCATCCTAACCGATGACGAATACTCTCACCCCCTTGGTTTTCTTCCCAGTAACTGGTAGTTGTAAATCCTATTTCCTGTAGTTTTCCCCAGCAAGGTTATTCTTACCCAGTAACCGGTAATGAATATTCCCTCCTGGATTTTCCTCAGCGAGTCATCCTTGATATGTGTTAGACTATGGCACGGATCTAGAGGGGGGGGGGGGGCGGGGGTTGAATAGATCCCAATTAAAAACTTGAGTCGGCGCTACCAATTAAAATTGGTTTTGAAAAATTGTTTTAAGTGCGGAAGCGGCCAAGGAAAATTTTAGTCTAAAACGAACCGTTATTGGAAAACTGGATATGCGTTAAGCTAATGGATTAGAGACAAAGTGAAATACAAATCACTACACTAATTGCACAATCAATGATATGTTTCACTTACTAGGATTCCTAGTTCCAATGATCCAAATACCAAATCAAACTAGATACAAACTTAAGACAACTTTGATTTAAGCAAATTATCAAACACTTGGTGTGCATAAACACTCCAAGTGATATTTGTGTTGAGTAAGTAATTCAAATTTATCTAGTACAATATACTATTGTACTTTGGATTTAAAAAAACAGAGTTTTAATCTCTTACTCAATTAATATCAATGTTTGGTAAAAATGCTTAAACTAAAATCACTTAATTTTTAAGCTGAAAAACAATTATGCAGAAAATTAAAGAAGACAGAGATTTGATGAGGCAGTTCCCCCGCCGTCCTCGCTTCGGGGTACGTCTGCCCTCAATTCTAAAATTAGAATTGAGATGATTTAATTAGATATCACCTGTAGAATTTAACCGTTTATACAAGGATTGGAAAGCAAGTAAACAACAGAACTCTCAAGGTGTTGAATGCTGCTTCCTATCCTTGTTCCTTGATTCAAGATGAATCAAGACCTACGATTGTTGTTGCTAGACCTTCGATTCCAGCCCCTTTGTTGAAGAACCTTCCGTTCTGCAAACCCTCGGCCCGACTGATCTCAACCACAATGAATCGAACCCGAATCCTTCTCTTCAATATCACTGAATCCGCTACTAGACTGATGAAGACTTTCTCTTCTCAATCACCTTCGCTCAGCTGAATATTGATGAAGCAATTCGTCCAAAAAACCCCAAACACAAACCGGTCTTGGAGGACAAAACCCTAACGGTTTTATTCAAGAAAGAACCTGCCACAAGCTTCAACCCGAACCGGATTCTCCAATCTCAGCTTCGAACCTTATCACCTTTAACCGAACACGAAGCACATCAAAAATGGTTTTGTGTAGTTAATGTGTTGTGAGATGTTGAAGATGAAGATGATGAATCTTGGACACCTATTTCACTCTTTCTTGTTTCCTTGAACACTTGAAATCAATTTGACAAATGTTAGTTGATAAAATTGATTTGACTTCTATTTATAGTAACTAGCTAACCAACAAGAAAAACAGCTTTTCAAACAGTGGAAAAATACTCAGAAAACTGAGTTTACGCACGAGCGGTCGACCATAGGTCTGCGTGCGCTGACCCGTGGGAAATGCGCCGACCCCTATGGTCGACTCAGGCATTCCATGAGCTGACCCGTGACCAACTGAACTGTGCCATGCGCCGACCTGTGGTCGACTCAAGCAATCATGAGCTGACCAGTCACCAACTGGTCTGTGTTATGCACCGACCCGTGGTTCATGTGCTGACTTGTATGGTCGACTCAAAACCTGCACATCTGCACAATTTCATATTTTTGTGATTTTCATGCATTTTGTCATGATCACATCTTTTCCACATAAGTTGTACGAAGTATGGCAGTATTAGATGAGTATAGAAAAGGATATGTTGCATTTGTTTTGTAGAAGAGGAATCGACAATGCCAATTCATCCATGGTGGTCATTTGTCATCATCGAAACCTGTGATTGTATGTTTTATGACACTTTTGCCTTTACATACTCCCCCTTTTTGATGATGACAACCTGTGTACAGCCAAGGATAAAAACAACATGCAATATTTACACATATTATGCACACTCCCCCTTTCTTTTGTACTCTAAGGCTATCTGCAAAACCATCTGTTAATTGTTATGGATATTTTGGCTGCTTGTACCTCTTCTCCCCTTTTGACAACATCAAAAAGAGAAAAGGAATGATGAATCAACGTAACAAACGATTCCACAGGAAATAACACAAACAGATAATAATATCACACCAATATCATTTATGAGCGATAATCATTAATTAAAGGAAGAAACACATTAAAATTAATGTTGCACAAACAAGCAAAACAGAAAAAATGAATACATTCAAAACAACAAGCAAAATGCAAAGTGCATATGAAGGTCTATGTCCTATTTTCGGTGTCCTGGATGGTAACAGATGCCCGGGTTTCTGTAGGGGTCAGGCAGAGTTGATAGGTAATCGACAACACCACTCAGATGCTTGAGACTCCCGTCGACCGACCGTTCCTGGCGTTCAAATGATTCCGAAAAGGCTGCATACCGGTCATTCAAGCTTGTAGAGAGGGTGTCGAGACACTCATTTTGGGCTTTAATTTGACTGCTAATATGAGCATAGCGGTCATCCTGAGTTTGCATGAAGGATTGTTGAGCGAGCTGCATATTGCGCATCATATCCAACAGTTCTGAAGAGTTTACGTGCTGTGGAGGAGACAGAGGAGATTCTTCATCATCTTGGTGATACGACTGGTAGAATTGACGTTGAGTTAACCAGCCCGTATGTTGCCAGTCACCCCAGCCACCCCAGATGGGGACATCTTCTTCAGTTGAATGTGACTGCTGAACCCAAGCGGAGTCGGAGTAGTCGTGAGTGTCAACACGTGGAGGACTATTATCTCCACCATGGTGATCAAAAGCGTGCCCGACTTCCTCTTCTTCATTTTGCTCTTCATCTTCTTCTTCTTCACTTTCATCACTGTCATCATCTGCTGCAGCAGGCGCAGGGACAAATCCTCTTCGAACAAACTTGTACATTCTCCTCTCATCACACCAAAAATATCCCATCATAGACAGAGTTTTTGGGCTGAACTCTTTGTCAGATGAGATGGAAGTGTACGGGAAAGACGGATGATTAACGTTGGCTGCAGTAAGGACCTCTTGAATGAATGATCCGTAAGCAAGAGTCGTTCCTCGTCCGGAATCACGTAGACTGAACATCCTACTGGCAATGTAGTAAGGCCAGTTGATTTTCTACTTATTCTTCATAATGTAAATGAGATGAACCTCAGCCTGTTCAACTCTGGAGAGACCACCCTTCTTTGGTCGCAGAATGCGTGAGACAATCCGTTGAAGAATCCGTTCTCCGGTTTTCAGCTTGTCGGCAGTGACAGTTCGTGGGAACGCGTCACTGTTCACAATCTGATCAGGATATGGTCGTTTCAGCATGTCATTCAATGCACTCTTAAACTCGTAGCCTTCTATTTGATGAGAGTCAGTTACCTCAGCTAGAGGATTTTCAGCATCATCCAATGACATATCAAAATATTGGTTCCAGACATTTGACTTAAGCGATACCTTTGTCGTGCCGATTCTGGAGTGAAACTTGTGCCCGCGAAAGTTATCATGAAGGCCGGCGTAGAACACTCTGACTAAATCTTCGCTGTATTTAGCGTTGCATTCCAAGAAGTTGACAATGCCTTGATGCTGTAGTAGAGCCATGATTTCTACGAGGTGCATGCGTTCGGCGGTAAGCTTGTAGAACGCATGTTGTCGAACAACTCCTCTTTTGCCGATATCTTTGTTGAAGGCTTCGACGCGAGCTGGTGGAACAAGCGATACAACAGATACTGTAGCGGTGTATTCGTCGCTATATGGTCTATTGATTAAACCATAAGCAAAGCATACAAAGAATCGAGTCGCCACCGCACTTTTATTTATCCTAAGGAATGGCTAAAAAGCGAACAAAAGCCTAAGAAGTTTTACACATAGAAAACTAATGAAAAGATCAGAGAATCTAGGTAAGGGGTAAATTACGTAATGGGAAGGTGTTAGGCACCCAAAACGTCCTAGGTACTCCTAGGGAGCCCTTTTCACACTTGTTGAATGAAATGTTATTTGTTATGAAATATTTATTGTGCAAACACGAATGAAGGGATGAGAAAAGAATATACAATTTTTTATTGTTTTTGTTTTTGAACGGATGAACCCGTTGCCTACGTACCTTCCATGAAAGGTAAGGATCAAAACGCCGTAGTTCGGCTAAAAGATTTAAAAAAAAAGTAGGTGAATTGATTTTAAAACAAGAGCACTAAGGCTTTTCATTATCAATGGGAGAAAACTCAACCTGAATCAACAATCCACCATGCGAGGACGGCTTCAACATACTAGTGAGGGGTTAACCCTATAATAAGTATGGAAGACTTACAATCAACTCACTAAGGATGTGGTGATATTTACATCAACCACTATGATAATTGAAACCTATGGCTAATGTGTGAAAAAACTTAACAAGAATGGACAAAGCCATCAAAACAATTGAATGGGTGAAGTTAATTGATTATGAGAATCCACAAAATATGGTCAAAGTATGATTAAGATTCAATTCAAAGAAGTGTTAAGAAAATGAGTTTGAAAAGTCAAGGACTTAAGGTCCAGGTTTCTAATTTGAAAACAGATGAAAAGTTTGCACAATAATATTTTCAAGTTTTGAAAGCCAACAAGTGCAAAGAGGTTTGAAGAAACAAAAGGATGGAGGGTGAGGGAGTGTAAAACTTCTCAAAGGTTCACCTCTTGAAATCATATGGAAGATGATCCAAGTGTGTCCTTAGGAATAGGCAAATGAGCAATAACAAATAAGCAAAACAAATGATACCGGATGCCAATTGCTGGACTTACACCAATCTCATAAACAAAGGTGGATACCGGATACCAATCAATGGATTTACACCAATCTCCTAAAACAAACAAGGATATCAGATGCCAATAAATGGACTTATACCAATCTCCTAAAGCAAAACAAACCTTGGATACCGGATGCCAATAAATGGACTTATTCCAATCTCCCAAAACAAAACAAAACATGGATATCAGATGCCAATAACATGGACTTACAATTGAATCCTCACATACAACAAACAAACAAAAGCACTAAGCAAAGAGGTCATAAGTGGCCAATGAAATGGTCTTACACTCAATCCCTTCCAAATCATAGGAACAATGGCCAATGAATGGACTTACAGTTGATTCCTCAATGGACAAACAAAGATGTGTCACAAAGATATGAAATGATGATCATGCAATAATGAACAATTAATGATGATAAATGCACAAAGGCAAACAAGCAAACATGTACAGATGAACCAATAAGCAATCAATGATTCAGTTAGCACACACTATATACAAGCAATTAGGCTCAAGCAAGGGTTAGACTTTACAGTCAACTGGAATGGGGTAAGTGGTGCTCTTAACCTTAACATTGAGAGTTAAGGTGAAGCAGATGAAAAGGATATGAGGGGTGTGCCTCATTGCTCTTATCCCTGGTCAGGGAGAGCTTCAAATGATAGAAGGTGTGGGAGTTCAGAAAGTTGGAACTTTCTCCACAAGTTAATGACTCTATAGATCTTGGGTTAATATCCACAATGCTACAACATGTAATGTGAGCAAAGGGATGACACACAGAATGGTAGGAGATGGACTACACATCTCTTTTATCTACCAATTGCCTTATCAAAGGACTTTTCCTGCTTGGGGACAAAGATAAATAAACACAAGCATTGCCTCTTAAGGAGGACTTCAGACAGGTGCCTGAACAAATAACAGGCCAGGTCTTCCAGACTACATGAAGAAGAGAAATATACCTAATTGGTTAAGCAACCAAGCAAAAGCAAGTTCAAAATGAACTTAAGCAACTAATGTACCTGAAAACAATCCAACTCAATCAGTACTCAATTCAAAAAGTCAAACAGATAATCCAACAGTCAACAGACAATGTACAATCAAACAAGCAAGGCTACAATGTGCAAGGCACAAGCTCAACTCAAATAAGCTCAAAGCATCCTACAAAATAAGTCAAAGCTAGTCAATATCAATCAAATAAACCAACTCAAGCAATGTGAATTAATCTCCTTATGGCCATGTACTTCTTAACCTGAAAACAAACTCAAACATGAGAAGCAAACCACTAGGACAAGGCCTAGGGTCAAAGAAGGAGAAATAATCCAAAATAGAACATGAAAATTGACAAGAATCAAGATTAATCAAATTAGAACGTCATCCAAGTGGTCTCATGTCAAAAGCATCAACCAATTTCATTTCATAAAGCAATCATGTCAAGGTATGCAAGTTGGAAGCACAATGAGGCAAACAGAATGAACAAAGGCATATTAATTCCAAAAATGTTCAATAAATCTCAAGAAAAATCATGGCTAAACAGAACACATCAAATGATCAGAACACCAAAAATCAAAGCATTTGGACAAGTATAAGCATGTCAAAGAAATTCCTCAAGTCAAGGTAAGCATTAACAAGCTCAAAGGAGGCACAAATTGATACATCAACTTAAGGCAATCCTAAAACAGAGATGACAAACGATAAATGACTAAAACCAAAGCCAAGACAAACTTCAATGTGTCTAGAATCAATGTACAAGATTTCAAGCTCATATGATAAAGCATAAGCATTTCACAAATCATCTAAGTTCAACACTCATCAAAAGTCCAAACATGACTAACCAGCAAAGAAAATCTCACACAAATTAGAAATAGATCTAAAAATTCTACAAATATTCATTATCAATCTCAACATACAGAAAAAGCATCATGCAAAAATTCAAATCAATTGGCATTTATTTGGCATGGTAAATAAAATCCACAAATCAAGCAAGCAAAGGTGTGACACACATTGTCACACCTACATTAATCAGATCATATCTCAACAACCAGAAATGAGAAAAATGAAAACTCTATACCAAAATGACCATTAGGATGTCTAGTTTAAGCATGTCAATTTTCACATTCATTGGATCAACCATCATCATTTCACAAAGAAAATGGCAAGCAAGGTACAACATAGCATATGCATGAAC
The DNA here is from genome assembly GCF_024323335.1 of Lathyrus oleraceus. Taxonomy (NCBI): domain Eukaryota; kingdom Viridiplantae; phylum Streptophyta; class Magnoliopsida; order Fabales; family Fabaceae; genus Lathyrus; species Lathyrus oleraceus. The sequence continues at coordinate 236,022,705 of NC_066580.1, read as the reverse complement.
AAACCCTAGGCAAATTAAAATTCCAACCGAGCACAAATTCTGGAAAAATAACCATAAAATAGTAGACATCACGAGGAATAATGTGCAAAAAATCTCATGTGATTTGGATCAATATTTATGGAGTTATGATTTTTGGAATGAAGAGAAAAAATTAAAAATGAATGAATGAAGCATATGAACATGAATAGCATAAATGGAAAAATGCAAAAAGCCAAAATGGAAATGCCTTGGTCCGGAATCGAACCATGTGAACATTTGAAATGTGGCGCCCAACTACATGAAACGCGCCGTTTCATTAATATCGCGTGGCAATGCAAGTGAATGTCATCCAATCAAAACGCCAGGCAATACATGACATGGACCAGTGCATGAGCAGAAACAAGGAAACACATGCAATCATACGCTCATGAAGATCAAAACGAATCTGGAAACAGAAAACCTAACATGTTCATGCGCCTTCATCATGTTCATCATCATCAAGAACAAATCATCACAGAAATTCATAAAACGCATACCAATGGATTCATCCTTCAACATACATCATCAATCCAGTATTAATTTAACCTAATTCTAACTGTATCAAACAAATCGAGCACAACAAGTTTCACATGCCAAACTTCAAATTGCTATAACTATCACAATACTGCATGAAAATTCACGATCTAAAGCTCAGGATAACCAGTGATCAAAGATCTATAATAAGCACATGATTATTTCAAGAATTGGAGCATTCGAAACCTAACCTTAATGAAGCAACAGAAGTGAAATCGTGCAATTCAGGCTTGGAAAAGCTGAAACAGATCCTCCTCAAAGCTTAGATGAATGAATGGATGAAAAAGAATAGCTCAACAATGCTCGATTTGTCCAGAAACCTCAACTGCCATGGATGTGCATAAGCTTCAACAGTCCATAATTCTTGATGAATTCTTCAAGATCTTGCTTCAACAATCTTCAATAATGCTTGTAGATGATGAACAAACCACGAACCAAGCAAAGGATATGAAGAAATTGGATGAAAAAGTTGAGAGAAAGTTGAGAGAGAATTTTCAGATCTGAGATTTTGGAAGTCGTTGTTATCATTTTCTGTTATGATTATGGTTATATACCATCTGTTAATCATGTTTAGCTTAAGCCTTAATCAAATGCCAAGTGAATTAAGGAAATGGGAGTGTTTATGCAAAATGGAAAGTTCACCCCTTATGCATGCATGGCAATGGAATAGTACCCGAGTTTGGCTTGGAATAAGTTTCAAAATCTGTTTGGAGGCAAATGAAATTGGTTGGAAGTGAATGCAATGCACAATTTTCAAATGAGCACTTTCCCTCCAAAATTCAAATGAAGTTCAAATGAAAAATGCCAAAATTTTGGGATGAGAATTGGTGAAATGTAATGCATGATTTGGATAGTAGAGATCAAGAGAGAAATGTTGCAAAAAGAACCACTCCATTTGGCCTTTTGGTTCAAAAGTTATGCAAGCTTGAAGTTCAAATTTACTTGACAATGATTGATCCATAATTTCTTAACCACACATGAGAAATGGCTGTTCTTGGACTTTTTGGAAAGGTGAGAGCAAGATCTTCAACTTTCGTGTTGGACAAAATTTCATTTGAAGCTTTCTTGATGATGTTAACTTGAGGAGAAGACCTTTCCATTTTTGGCAAATCCAAATTATAGGTCACTTTCTATTTTTGGAAAGTTTTCATCTGACTTCAAATTCTTCATTGTTGATGTTTGAAATGTCAAATGAGACTTGTTTGAACATGAATGAGGCCTCTCTAACCATCTCCCACCTCCAAATCCATGATTGAATGCACAGTTGACTTGTGTTGACTTTTCTAGGGTTTCAGTTGACCTGACCATGCTCAGATGAAATTCAAGCCTCTAACACTTGGGATTTTGATTCAAAATGATATCATGATTCATATGAACTCTTGTGAATGATCAATGGTGCCCAAGTTCTCAAGAATGGCCACCATCTATTGCTCAATGGCTGCCTTTGACTGTCTTGACCTAGTGTTGCTTCATCTGCAAGTAACAAGGTTAGATGACAATATTTTTGTACTTTTGGTTAGTAAACAAATGAAAAGCAATGATATACAAATGCAAAACATGCTTGGTGATCAAGAATCACACTCAAAAGATGACCCACCCATAGGGAAAGAGGCAAGGTGCAGAATGATCCTTGAGGCAATGATATGATATGATATGATGCCATGAGGGATCTTAGGGACAAAATTGGGGTCTTACAGATACCATGGGTAGAGATGTGGCGGATGATTCTCGGGATCTCTTGCCGGTAGGTCTGCGTGATGTGGAAGCCATTTGAGCAGGTATGAAACTTAGTGTGTGTGGGTAGAGAGTGAAGGTTTGTGAGGGTTTTTGAGAGTGATTTTGCTAAAGAGCGGTTTTTCCCTATTTGTAGAGGAAAGGTTAGGGTTTTGGGAAGATGAAAGATCAAGGGACAATAGACACTAGGTAGATGCAGGTTACAAGGTAGTGGGTAGTTTGAAAGGTAATGGAATGTAAATGCACACTTAATGATGGTTTTTGAATGTAGATGCATGAAACGGTTTAAATTTTTCTGCAGAAAAACAGAATTTTTGAGCGATGCGTCGACCATACCTCTGTATGCGTCGACGCGTACTGTTTGATTTTTGAGAAATCACAAAAAATGTTAAGTGTGCGTCGACCATAGCCCTGTTACGGTCGACTCATACAAACAAAATTTCAGTTTTTCACTATTCTGCACATGCGTTGACCAGTTTGATGCATAATTAAAATGCCATACAGCAATAAACATCCAAAGAGATACATCATGCATATATATACAATATCATTATGTGGTATAGCTATGTTAACCATGAAACTTTGTAGATAGAGAGAGAGAGAGAAGGGAACAGTATCACCTCGATGTCGGAGTGACTCGGTGAACAATAAACTTGTGCTTGCAACAACATCAACTTGTTAGAAGTACAAGATTATAGTCTTAAATGGAATAAGGTAAAACAGCAGATTATAGTGCCCGTTCCGAAATATCGAGAATACCAAGTTCTCGGCGGATATGAAAGAAAGGTTCAGTGGCTAGCAGTTTTGTGAAGATGTCAGCTAGTTGATTTTCAGTATTAACATGTTCAAAAACAATGTCACCTTTCTCTACATGATCCCGAAGAAAGTGGTGTCGAATTTCGATGTGTTTGGTGCGAGAATGCAGCACAGGATTCTTGGTAAGGTTAATGGCACTTGTATTGTCACAGAAAATGGGAATACGTTCAAGTTTGAGGTTAAAATCCAATAGTTGTTGCTTAATCCATAGGATTTGGGCACAACAACTACCGGCGGCAACGTATTCCGCTTCGGCGGTTGACAAAGCAACTGAAACCTGTTTCTTGCTATGCCAACTGACCAAAGAGTTTGAAAATAAGTGACAAGTGCCACTGGTGCTTTTCCTATCCGATTTGCAACCAGCAAAATCGGAATCGGAGAAACCTACCAATGAACAATCATTACCTTTGGAATACCATAGTCCATACTTCGGAGTACCGGATAGGTATCGAAGTATTCGTTTGACAGCTTTTAGATGGGATTCCTTGGGACATGATTGATATCTTGCGCACATGCATACGCTAAACATAATATCGGGACGAGAAGCAGTAAGATAAAGGAGTGATCCAATCATACCTCTATACCGTTTTACATCTACTTCCTTGCCGTCTTCATCTTTGTTCAAGTTTGTACAAGTAGGCATGGGGGTGTCTATGGCCTTAGCTTTTGCCATGTCAAATCTCTTGATAAGGTCCAAACAGTACTTTGTTTGGCTCACGAAAGTCCCTTCTTTGAGCTGTTTGATTTGCAAACCGAGAAAGTAAGTGAGCTCCCCCATTATACTCATCTCGAATTCGCCCTGCATAAGGTCTGAAAATTCTCTCACAAGATTCATGTTAGTAGACCCAAATATGATATCATCTACATAAATTTGCACTAATATCAAGTGCTTTCCTTGACGTTTAATGAAGAGGGTTGTGTCAACCTTTCCTCTTGAGTAACCTTGATCAAGTAAGAATTTGCTTAGTCTCTCATACCAAGCTCTAGGAGCTTGTTTGAGGCCATACAAAGCCCTTTTCAGTTTATAAACATGATCAGGATACTCATGAGATTCGAAACCCGGAGGTTGTGCGACGTAAACCTCTTCATTTATTTGACCGTTAAGGAACGCACTCTTAACATCCATTTGGAATAGCTTAAAGTCTTTCGCACAAGCGAAGGCAAGGAGAAGGCGTATAGCCTCGAGTCGGGCAACCGGCGCATAAGTTTCCTCATAGTCGATGCCTTCCTCTTGGTTATACCCTTGCGCGACTAAACGCGCCTTATTACGGGTTATTACCCCGTTTTCGTCCAGCTTGTTCCTAAACACCCATCGGGTGCCGATTACTCGATGATCTCGCAGAGGAGGGACAAGGTCCCAAACCTCATTTCTGGTGAACTGATTAAGTTCCTCCTGCATTGACAAAAACCAGTGTTCATCGAGTAGGGCTTCTTTAGGGTTTTTAGGTTCCATTTGCGAAACGAAAGCGAAGTGATAACAGAAATTACTTAGCTTAGATCGAGTTGTTACACCCTTTGAGATATCTCCGAGAATGTTGTCGATTGGATGGTCTTTGGAAGACTTCCAAGCTTGAGGGAGATCATCGTTTGGAGGCGGATGAACTACTTCGGTTTCCTCATGGTGTACATCTTTGTCCTCCTCAATTTTGACTATGTCGGGTTGATCAATCCCCGGCTCGCCACCTTTGAGTATGTCTTTGGTAGATGTACCTGCACCATGAAAAACACTACCCTTTCCGACGTTTCTCGGATGGGATTCATCAAAAGTGACATGTACAGACTCTTCTACAACAAGTAATCGTTTGTTGTATATTCTATATGCTTTGCTAGATTGAGAGTATCCGAGGAAGATACCTTCGTCGGCCTTAGAATCGAATTTTCCCAAGTTTTCCTTTCCATTGTTCAATACAAAACATTTGCAACCAAAAACATGTAAGTGAGAAACATTTGGCTTTCGCCCTTTTAAAAGCTCATACGGTGTTTTATTTAGAATGGGGCGAATGAGCACCCTATTCAGAACATAACAAGCCGTACTAATGGCGTCGACCCAAAAATATTTCGGTAAGCCACTTTCGTTGATCATTGTTCTTCCCAATTCTTCCAAAATTTAATTTTTACGCTCCACAACCCCATTTTGTTGAGGAGTACGTGGAGCGGAGAAGTTATGATCAACACCATGGTTACCGCAATATTCTTCAAATAAGTGATTTTCGAACTCACCCCCATGATCGCTTCTAATTGCAACAATGTTTGTATTGAGTTTATTTTGGGAAAGCTTAGCAAATCTTTCAAAGGCGGCGAACGTATCGCTCTTGCTTACTAAAAAAATAGTCCAACAGAATCGAGAAAAGTCGTCCACTATTACGAAACCATAATAGTTTCCTCCTAGACTTTTAATCCTAGATGGCCCAAACAAATCCATATGAAGAAGCTCGAGAGGTCTCGTTGTTGAAACGATATTTTTGGATTTAAATGAGATCTTCGTTTGATTCCCCTTTTGACAAGCATCACAAAGGTGATCCTTGGTGAACTTAATTTTGGGGAGACCTAGAACTAGATCTTTTGAGACTACTTTGTTTAGTAAGTCAAAGTTAACATGGGCTAAACGCCTATGCCATAACCATGAATCTTCACTCATTGTTAATAGGCATTTGTCACTTGTTAACGATACTTCATTTAAGTCAAGCATATAGACATTGTTCACACGCAGGCCATTAAACATACTCTTCTTATCATCATTATGTACAATTTTGCAACAATCTTTTGAAAACGATACATTGTATCCTTTGTCACATAATTGACTGATGCTAAGTAGATTGTGTTTAAGACCTTCGACAAGCAATACATCAGAAATAGTAGTAGAAGAGGGATTACCTACACTACCTTTACCAAGTATTGCTCCACGGTTGTTGTCACCATAAGTTACATATCCCTTCTTCTTAGCCACGAAGTCAATGAAGAGTGATATGTCTCTTGACATGTGCCTTGAGCATCCACTGTCGAGAACCCATCTTCTCTCGGTAGTCTCGAGGCATTGTACCTATGGCAATATAATTAACAAGAGAAGGTACCCAATGGCTTATTGGGTCCTGAATGGTGAGGAACGAAATGGTTGCATTTGGGCATCCATTGATAAATGCCTTTAGGAACTAAAAATCTCCTAAACCTACATTTAGCAATGGAGTGGCCTTTCTTGCAACAATAAAGACAAGAGAAATTTACATTTTGATTGCTTTTGCTATCTTCATCCTTTATAACATATTTATATTTTTAATATGGATTAACCATACTTTTTCGAAAGTTTGATTTGTCGATAGCAAAGGTAATCTTGGGCTCAAGAGCCTTGTCAAGTTTGGCCTTTAGGTTTCTTACTTCACCTTGCCAAATGTAACAAGTATCACACCCAAAGTTCATCATTCTACTTCTAAGGTCCTCATAACTTATTTTTGAGCTTTCCACTATAGAAGCTTTAAGTGCCTCAAGTTTCCTTTCGGATTGTTGAATTTTATGTTCCAAATGAGAAAAAAAATTCTTATTTGAGGCAAGCCTTTTAAAGGCCTCTTTCGCTTCACAGTGTAAAGTATGAAAAGCATTTTGCAATTCATGATGAGACATACTAGAGGATTTTTCATATTTAGCATGTCGTACTTGTTTCTTTTTGTTCTTTTGATGAGCAGAGAGACATAGGTTTGCATTTTCATCTTCATCACTAGAACTTTCCCAAGCTATGTATGCTCTCCTTGGCTTTGATGATTTCTCGTGTGATTTGTATGATTCCTTTTCCTTTGTCTTTTTGTTCATTGGACAGTCCAGTTTGTAATGACCCGGTTTTCCACACGTATAGCACGACCCTCTAGTCATTTTACCTTTTGAGTCATCATTTTTAGAGTACCTAGATTGTTTCCGGAAGTTTACCAAGTTCTTCTCGGAGTGTTGGATGTCGTTCTTTCTCACGTAACGATTGTAGCGTTTAACGAACAGCCCCATATCTTCACTCTTGTCCTCTTCTTCTTCGTCGCTCGATGAATAATCACTTTGCTCTTTTGCTTGAGACTTTGAGGAGGAAGTCTTTAGAGCTATTGATTTCTTTTCACTCACCTTTGCTTTGTCCTTCTTTTCTTTCTTTTCGTGTTGTTCTAGGCTCAAGAGTACTTGTTCGTGCTCTTGTAGTTTGCCAAATAATGTTGTCAAGTCTAGTGTGGTAAGATCATCTGCTTCTTTGGTGGCGGTCACTTTCGGCTGCCATTCCCTGTTAAGACATCTCAAGATCTTATTAGTAGCAACATCATTGGAAACAGGCCTACCAAGTGAATGTAATCGATTGATGAGATGAGTGAATCTCTTTTGCATGTCAGCAATGGTTTCCCTTGCTCCATGAAAAAGAGATCAAACTCTTGTGTTAGTGTGTTGATTCTAGCCAACTTAACATCGTTCGTCCCCTCATGGGCAATTTGTAGTGAATCCCACATGGCCTTAGCAGTAGGACAATGGGATACACGATAGTATTCGTCTACACCTAATGAGGAGATTAGGATATTTTTGGCTTTCCAATCATAATTGTATTTCTTTTCATCATCATCGGTCCATTGTGCTTCGGGCTTAGGCACCAATTCATTGTTCTCATTGGTCATGGTTATTTCAATCGGACCATTGAGAATAACGTTCCATATTTTTCTATCTATGGAATTTATGTGCACCCGCATACAGTCTTTCCAATAACTATAATTTTCACCATTGAAAACGGGAGCTCTATTATAAGCCCCTTTAGGTTCGTTAGCCATTTTCTATCAAAGTTATATTTTGAAGCACGGAGTGAACCAGAGCTCCTGGTACCACTTGTTAGACTATGGCACGGATCTAGAAAGGGGGGGGGGGGGGGGTTGAATAGATCCCAATTAAAAACTTGAGTCGGCGCTACCAATTAAAATTGGTTTTGAAAAATTGTTTTAAGTGCGGAAGCGGCCGAGGAAAATTTTAGTCTAAAACAAACCGTTATTGGAAAACCGGATATGCGTTAAGCTAATGGATTAGAGACAAAGTGAAATACAAATCACTACACTATTTGCACAATCAATGATATGTTTCACTTACTAGGATTCCTAGTTCCAATGATCCAAATACCAAATCAAACTAGATACAAACTTAAGACAACTTTGATTTAAGCAAATTATCAAACACTTGGTGTGCATAAACACTCCAAGTGATATTTGTGTTGAGTAAGTAATTCAAATTTATCTAGTACAATATACTATTGTACTTCGGATTCAAAAAAACAGAGTTTTAATCTCTTACTCAATTAATATCAATGTTTGGTAAAAATGCTTAAACTAAAATCACTTAATTTTTAAGCTGAAAAACAATTATGCAGAAAATTAAAGAAGACAGAGATTTGATGAGGCAGTTCCCCCGCCGTCCTCGCTTCGGGGTACGTCTGCCCTCAATTCTAAAATTAGAATTGAGATGATTTAATTAGATATCACCTGTAGAATTTAACCGTTTATACAAGGATTGCAAAGCAAGTAAACAACAGAACTCTCAAGGTGTTGAATGCTGCTTCCTATCCTTGTTCCTTGATTCAAGATGAATCAAGACCTTCGATCGTTGTTGCTAGACCTCCGATTCCAGCCCCTTTGTTGAAGAACCTTCCATTCTGCAAACCCTCGGCCCGGCTGATCTCAACCACAATGAATCGAACCCGAATCCTTCTCTTCAATATCACCGAATCCGCTACTAGACTGATGAAGACTTTCTCTTCTCAATCACCTTCGCTCAGTTGAATATTGATGAAGCAATTCGTCCAAAAACCCCCAAACACAAACCGGTCTTGGAGGACAAAACCCTAACGGTTTTATTCAAGAAAGAACCTGCCACAAGCTTCAACCCGAATCGGATTCTCCAATCTCAGCTTCGAACCTTATCACCTTTAACCGAACACGAAGCACATCAAAAATGGTTGTGTGTAGTTGATGTGTTGTGAGATGTTGAAGATGAAGATGATGAATCTTGGACACCTATTTCACTCTTTCTTGTTTCCTTGAACACTTGAAATCAATTTGACAAATGTTAGTTGATAAAATTGATTTGACTTCTATTTATAGTAACTAGCTAAACAACAAGAAAAACAGCTTTTCAAACAGTGGAAAAATACTCAAAAAACTGAGTTTACGCACGAGCGGTCGACCATAGGTCTGCGTGCGCTGACCCGTGGGAAATGCGCCGACCCCTATGGTCGACTCAGGCATTCCATGAGCTGACCCGTGGCCAACTGAACTGTGCCATGCGCCGACCTGTGGTCGACTCAAGCAATCATGAGCTGACCAGTCACCAACTGGTCTGTGTTATGCGCCGACCTGTGGTTCATGTGCTGACCCGTATGGTCGACTCAAAACCTGCACATCTGTACAATTTCATATTTTTGTGATTTTCATGCATTTTGTCATGATCACATCTTTTCCACATATGTTGTACGAAGTATGGCAGTATTAGATGAGTATAGAAAAGGATATGTTGCATTTGTTTTGTAGAAGAGGAATCGACAATGCCAATTCATCCATGGTGGTCATTTGTCATCATCGAAACCTGTGATTGTATGTTTTATGACACTTTTGCCTTTACAATATGTTCATCTTAGCCGATGACGGATGTTCTCTTTGTCAGATTTTTATTATCTCCTTACCCAGTAACAGGTAGTGGATAATAAATTTCTGCTCCACCTGTGTGGATGTTTTTTTCTCCCTAGTTGAGTTGAGTGCGCATTTCCATAGTGAAATCGTTGTTTCCTTGCACGAGTCAAGTATTTTAGTATTATCCTGATTTATTCGTGTTCCCTGCAGATGTTGTTTGTTTCCCCGACTGAGTCTTTCCATTTTATGGATTTCCTCGAGTCCCCCAGTAGTTTTAAGTCATAGCCTGGCCTACGCATAACTCCTTTTTGTTCCCCCAGAGTCTCTGTCTCCCTAGTGAGTTTTTCCTTATGGAATGCATTATGCTCCTGCGGACTTTCTGTCTCTCTGATTTCTTTTCCTTTGTGGCAATGTTCTCCCCACAGAGCATTTACTTTTGCATTCATATCATGTGCATCATGAGTTCTCTTAGGGACCAAAATTTGTTTCTATATGTTGTTATTTAAGCCCATTCTACTGAGTCGACATGAAGATTTTAACCTTCGCCTCCTCAGTTAGAATGTCCTTAAATAGGGGCAGCTGTAAGACCCCAATTTTGACCCTAAGATCCCTCATGCAAATCCATCATAAACATAAGCACTGGGATCATACCTTGGCATCCTCCTTACCCCTTTTCATTGGGTTTGTTTTGGGAGAGATCACCAAGAACTTTGTGATTATATCATACTTGTATATTATCATTTTACTAACCAAAATACCAAAAATATGTCTATGTATCCATCTAACTCTTTTGTAGGTAGGGCACGATCTCCTTGATTCATTGATCACATCTAGGGTTTAAGACCCTCATGAACAAAGAGCACAACCAAGAATTGATCCAAGAATGGTTATGAGCATCATATATGAGTCCCAATATTCTCTACATTTCATATTGATCAAGTTTTCTTCAAGAGTTTGAGGGTGATTTGCCTTGGAAACCCTAGTTTGATTGGGTATCTTGAGTAACTTCTCCAACAAGCTATCTCACCAATTGATCAAATTTCTCAAGGGACACTTCAAATTTCATCTTCTTATGCATATATGATCTACCATGAGCCAAGAAAGTCAAGAGAATTGGAAATTAGCAAGTTGGTTGATGGTGGTTGGCCAGATGAATTCATCTGATCAAAACTGGGTCTCCCTAGACCCTATCTCCTATAATTTTCACCATATGAAAATTATCCCAAGATCAAACTTACTCTAAATGACATTATAAAAAACTTTCATGTTTAGACGTAGAGCTAGTTTTTCTTGGAAAATCATTTTCTATGTCGAAACATTATAGGTCATTTTGTCTAAACCCTAATTTGAAAGTCAACTTCCCAAGGCCATAACTTGCTCAATTTTTATGAGATGAAAGATTTCCAAGTTGCAAAATCAAATTCAATGTATCTAATTCAACTTTGATGTTTGGAGTGGGAGAAAATTCAACTTCTTTGAACATGTGATATGAGGCTACATTATAGGTCACCTTTGATCTATACCATTGATCAAGTGATTTTTCCAAACTTCAAAAATGCATAACTCTATCATTTAAAATCCAAATGACATGAAATTGGTGACCATTTCGAAGGTATTTGAGAGAGCTACAGCTTTTATAAATACACGTTTCTCATTTGAAGCTCCCATCAAAAATTTTGATATGTCAAATTTTTCCAAACTTCCACCTCAAATATCTCCAAGTTCCAAGCTCCAAATGAAAAAGTGTTCAACATCAAACTTGTTCCTCTTGATCTCACCTTTCCAAAGAGCTAAACTTCATGCATTTTGGATGAGAAATGCATAGGCTGCACATGGCTTAAACAAGACGATATCATTTGGCATGGATCAATCTTCAAGTGACAATGCACATGTACCTTTCAATCCAATCCATCTCCAAAGTATCTGATCATTCATTTGGACTTTCAAACCATCATTCCATGGGCCTATGCGCGCCCATGCAGCATGGCATCATCATTTTACCAAATTTGGAAAGTGGAGAGAATGTGCAAATATAATTTGATTTCCCTATAAATTGAGGCCCTTATTCGGACACACATTGCGCCAGCTTTGAATCTCCATTGAAAACCCTTCACTCTAAGAGGATAACCCTGATAAATTCATTTGAATTTGAGCTTAAATCTCCACTGTTTTGGAATTCAATTCTCCAGGAATCCATTGCTTCTAAGCCTTTCCATTCCTCTCCTGCAAGCAATTGAAGTGAAGCCAAGCACGATTCAGATCAAGATCTAGCAAGCTCGGACCTCCATTGAAGGTAATTTGCAAAAATTTTAAACTCTTCGGTTCTCCTTTATTCTTGCTCAATTCCATTGATTCTTGAGTTGTCTGAAGTCCTACCAATGTAGGAAAGAAGATTGAGTTGCTTTGAGGCCAAATCGAAGCAACTCGGATCATGAACCTCATTTTTCAATTCCACATATCTCTCAATATAGTTGGAATTGGATGAATTGGAGGTGATATTCGAGCTCAGTGATGTTTTCTCTTTAAAATCATGTCCCTGTTTGGAATTTTGGTGATGGTTCATGTTGACCAGTCCGGTGAAGCTCACCAGAGAAGACAATCGGAGCTCTGGCTCCGGTGATGATGTGTCTTGAGTCTGAGGCATGGGATACAACTTTCACGTTTTAATCTTAGTCGTCCCTTGTGAATACCCCGTTTGCAGCGCGTTTGACTAAGGAACACATGGAACGTGTATTTCGGATCATCAAATCTGCCATCTCAATTAATGAGGGAGATTTGATGGTCCACGTGTTTTTGAATTTTATGAATTTCATTTTAATTCCATTTTCTTCTATAATTCATAATAAATTTAATATTGATCCAAAAAATATGGGACTTTCACCAAAAAAATTCAAATATTTTTCTCTTTCATATTCTGAGTTAAAAAATTTTTTTGGATCATTATTAATATTTTTCATGAATTAATTGATTTTGCATTTGTTTTTAATTGTTTGAAAATATTTTTAAGTGTCCAAAAATTATGAAATTTTTCCTCCAAGGTCCTTTGACCTTGTTTGACCTATGATAAATCTCATGATCATTTATTTGGTGTTTTGATGAAATTTTAGGATTTGGACAAAACATATTTAAATTTAATGCATTATTTTACTATTTTTAATTGAATAAATGTCATTTTAATTGTGTTGACCATTTGGATTGACTTAATTGAGTTTCTTATTTGTTGTTGGGCCTTGGTCAAGGTTGATTTTACTTTGTCAAGTTAATATTGTTGGATTTAGGGGATTGATGGAATGTACATTCCATCTCCCAAAATGAATGAATAATATTAATTTGGTAAAAGTCCTCCTTTGACCAATTTGTGATCTCATTCATCCCTTTCCCTCTTCATCTAATTCCCCCTCTTCATCCATTCATTTTCAATTGACCAATGACATCTCAAAGTCCTAATGCTAGTTGATTGAAAGATTAACATGAGTATGGATGAGATTAGGCCACACCTTTGCATATTTTTTATGTGTGGTATGTTTAAATGAGCATAGTTCATAACACTATGTCTTCAACATGCATTAACACCAAAAGTCTATTCCCCGACCTCAAATAGTTGTGACTTCTATATAAGTCCAATTACGATTGCTTAACATAGCGCTAAATTGGTGACATAAAAGGCATAAGCATTCTAGTTAGTGATATTGTAAGTCCCCCCCCCCCCCTTCCATGGTATTGTGTGGAAACTTGGCCTTCTTTCCTTCCTTTGGAAGATGTTTTGGTTCAAGGATTCATGCTTGTTGCAAGTGGGTTGAGTGATCTCCAAAGAATGTCTTGAAATCAAAAAGCAAAACAAAACTAACTACTAACTTACTAACCATTAACTTTTAATTTCAAGTCTTTATTTTTATGCAATTTACTTTTAGCACTTTATTATCATTTGCCATTATACATATCATTCTAATTGTTTATGTTAATGTAATTTTCACTTTGTCCACTTGGACCATATCGTGTGATATAATTTGTTGCTTTGCTTGTTTGTGTGGTCTTTGACCATTAATGCACATAATAATAACAAAAACCCTAAAAGACTTTTGAGTGGACTGTTGGTTTGATCTTGCCCAAATGGACTTAGAACTTAGGCAACATTCTTTTGCTAATGGACTTAGCCAATGCCAATTTGTTGAAGAACCAAGTGCTTGCAATTTGAAATTCATCTGATACATCATTCAAGATCTCTCTTGTTCATCTACAACATTGATCATTGTTAAGTTGTTATGTTGAACCTGTGACTTGTGGAATTCATCTGCTACATAGGCTATTTTGAAGAAAATCATGAAGTGGACAAGCTTGGATGAGGCCATCTGTATTTGATGCCTTTTCTATTCAAGATTGATATAATTGTGCATTTGTGTGTTGCTTGATTCTAAAAGTCCAAGGGAATTCTGGGTTTCTATTGACATACTGGTCTATTGGATTACTCCCATTTGGTCAGATCTTTTCAACTTTAAACTTTTAATTATTGTGCATAGGGTAGTCTCTTCATCTTCTCCCCATTTCTTTAATTTCAAAATCTCTCCCTCCATATTCAAAACCTTCTTTGTGGAACTACTTTTGTTCTAAACTTAGACCACTTTTGCAAAAAGATAGAAATTTTGGCCTTATCCATTGCATTTTCAAGCTTACTTTCTTAAATCAAACTTGTGAATAAACTTAACTATACTTGACTTAAACTTTCAAAAAGTCCAAAAAGAACTAACTCATTCAAACCATTTTCAGGCCTTAGTTCCTTTCAAACTTGAATTTTGCTAAAACCAACACACTCATTTTGAAATTTATAGCAGGAACTACGAGGTTTTGATCCCTCATTTATATGTTGGTACGTAGGCACAAGACCTAAGGTCTTGTCAAACACAAAAATATAATTAATGAATTCTTTTCTCATCCCCCCACTCTATTTATTTGTAAACATCACTTTGTACAAAATACATATGCATACAAAAAGGGCTCCCTAGGAGTACCTATGACACTTTGTGTGCTAACACCTTCCCTCTGTGTAACCAACCCCCTTACCTGTGATCTCTGATTTTTATTAGTTTTTATTTGAAAACTTCTTACTATTTGGGTTTTGTTCGTACTTTTTCCCTTTTCCCTTGGAAACAATAAAAGCGCGGTGGTGACTCTTATTAATTGATCTCTAGCTTGTCAATAGCTTGATGATCATGAATTTCTCACTACAGGTTGGTCGTCTCATCACTATCACTTGAGCTTTCATCACTTGACGATTCACTTGAGCTTTCCCAAGAGATGTATGCCCTTCTTTGTTTGTTGTATTTCTTTGGTGGAGCTTTGCCCTTGTCCTTCTTTAGTTGAGGACAGTCCGACTTGTAGAGCCCTACCTTACCACAATTAAAGCAAGATCCTTTTGCCTTATCCTTTTTGTTCTCTTCTTATTTAGATCCTTTGGATTGTATTCAAAAATTTATGATATTTTTGTCGAAGTGCTTTACTCCATTCCTTCGAATGAATTTGTTGTACCTCCGAACAAACAATCCCATTTCCTCATCATCCGAGTCTTCATCACTACTTGAGTCACTATCACTTTGCTCTTTATTTGAGGACTTAGAGATAGAAGCCACAAGAGCTATGGACTTCTTCTCACTCTCTTTGTCTTTAGTCTTATACTTTTTAATCTTATTTTAATACTTTTCAAGGCTTGCTAGTTCTTGTTGATGTTTTTCTAGCTTGCCAAATAGAGTTGTGATGTCGAGTGTGGTGATGTTATTTGCTTCCTTGATAGCTGTCACTTTAGGCTGTCATTCCCTACTAAGAGATCTCAACACTTTATTAGTAGCAAGTTCATTGGAAATAGGCTTCCCAAGTGCATTTAAACGATTAATGAGATGAGTGAATCTCTTTTGCATGTCGGAGATGGATTCTCGTTGTTTCATGTGAAAGAGTTCAAACTCTTGAGTAAGTGTGTTTATGCGGGACTATTTAACTTCGTTAGTTCCCTCATGGGCAACTTATAACGCATCCCACATCTCCTTGGAAGTCGTACAATGGGATACCCTATAATACTCATCAATACCAAGTGCTGAAATTAAAATGTTTCAAGCTTTCCAATTGTATGCCCACTTCTTTTCATCGTCGATAGTCCATTGTGCCTCTGGTTTTGGTACAATGTTGCCTTCCGCGTTGGTCATAGTAATTTTAAAAGGACCGTCAAAGATGGCAACCCATACATTCCTTTCTATGGAATTTATGTGTACTCGCGTGCAGTCTTTCCAATAGCCGTAATTTTCACCGTTGAAAACTGGAGCTCTATTGTAAGCCCCATTTGGTTCAGAAGCCATATTGTTATGAGAAGATACAAAGCACTAGTGAACCAGTGCTCTGGTACCACTTGTTAAGTGGCATTTGACAAGATAAAAAAGTATTTACAAGAACCATCGATGCTCATACCACATGTTCCTGGTAGGCCTCTTATTATGTATCTCACTGTACTCGATGAATCTATGGGTTGTGTTTTGGGTCAGCAGGACGACACAAGAAGAAAAGAACATGTAATATCCTATATAAGCAAGAAGTTCACTGAGTGTGAGACCAGATACTCACTCTTAGAGAGAACTTGTTATGCTTTGGCTTGGGCTGCTCGACGCTTGAGACAATATATGGTTTACCATACCACTTTGTTGATATCCAATATGGATCCAATCAAGTATATTTTTGAAAATCCTGTTGTCACTGGTAGAATTACTCGTTGGCAAATGATGTTAACTGAGTAAGAAAAAGCCATAAAGAGGAGTGTTTTGTCTGACTACCTTGCCTACTAGCCTGTGGAAGGTTATCAACCGATGAGGTTTGACTTTCCATATGAAGATATATTGTTTATCGGAGACTATGTTATTCCAGGCCCTGAAGAAGGCCCCGAACCAGGATTGCGATGGACGCTCGTGTTTGATGGTGCTTTTAATGCTCGAGGTCATGGAATAGGTGCAATTATTACATATCAAATTGGCTTCCATCTTCCATTTACTTCTAGATTATGCTTTGATTGTACCAATAACATGGCAGAATATGAAGCATGCATCTATGGTATTGATGCAGCCATTGACTTAAGAATCAAAATTCTTGAAGTGTACGAAGATTCCGCTCTAGTAATCAGTCAGGTTAAAGGAGTCTGGGAGACTCGGGATAGTAAATTGATTCCTTACAGGGAGCATATTATGAAGTTGATTCCCTATTTTTATGAAATCTCTTTTCATCATATCCCAAGCAAAGAGAATCACCTGGCAAATGCTCTAGCTAATCTGGCATCCATGTTTAAAGTCAAGGCGAAGAATGAAGCACCTACTATTTGCATTGATCACTTGGATGAACCACTGCATTGTCTAGCAATCGAGGCAGATTCTGATGATAAACCTTGGTTCTATGACATAAAAAGATATCTGGAAAAATAGGAATATCCCGAGGATATATTCATTACCAATAAGAAAGCTCTAAGAAGACTTTTGCTCAATTTTTTTCTTGAATGGTGATGTGCTATAAAAAAGGAATTATGATTATGTGTTACTCAAATGCATGGATAGACATGAAGCAAGCACAATCATAAGGTCCATACATGAGGGTTGTAAAGGTGTACATGCAAAAGGGCCCACCAAAGATCCTTTGAGCTGATTATTACTGGACAATGATGGAGGTCGATTGTTACAACTTCGTTAGAAGATGTCCCAAGTGACAGATATACGGTGACAAGATTTATGTTCCACCAACTCCGTTGAATGTTTTGACTTCTCCATGGCCCTTCTCTATGTGGGGTATTGATATGATTGGGATGATAAAGCCAAAGGTTCCAACGGTCATCAATTCTTTCTAGTTGCCTTGATTACTTCACTAAGTGGGTAAAGTTGCTTCCTCTGCTAATGTCACTCGACAAGTGGTTACCTGATTCATTAAGAAAGAGATAATTTGTCGCTACGGTATTCCTAGCAATATTATCATTGATAATGCAAGTAACCTCAATAATAAAATGATGAGTGATTTGTGCCAAGCATTTAAGATCGAGCATCATAACTCTTCACCATATCGGCCCAAGATGAATGGCACCATAGAAGCAGCTAATAAGACTATTAAAATGATTATCCAGAAAATGGTCAGAACTTACAAGGATTGACATGAGATGCTACCTTTTGCTCTGCATGGCTACATGAGTTCGGTTCGTACTTCCATTAGGGCAACTCCATTCTCATTAGTATATGGGATGTAGGTTGTTTTGCCAATTGAGGTTGAGATTCCTTCGCTTAAGGTTGCCATGGAAGCTGACCTTGAAGAAGTTGGATGGGTCCAATCTCGATATGATCAACTGAATCTAATTGCAGAGAAGCGTTTGACATTTATTTTCCATGGTTAGTTGTACCAGAGACGCCTCAAATGAGCTTTCGATGAGATGGTTTTCCCTCATGTGTATCATGAAGGGGAACTCATGCTCAAGAGATATTCTGCTATACACTCGGATCCATGGGGCAGTGGACTCCCAACTATGAAGGACCTTTTATTGTCAATAAGGCCTTCTCAGGTGGAGCTCTGATCCTCACCACTATGGATAGGGAAGATTTTCCATTGCCAGTGAACTCTGATATAGTCAAAAGATATTATGCCTAGAAAAAAAGTGAATAAAAAGCCCGCTAGATTGACATCCGCGAGGACACTCTAGGCAAAAAGGAGTATCCCAATGGACCAAAAATGAAATCTCCATGCAAAAGTTAGGGATCAAATACAAGAATGTAAAGCTCGCTAAGTTGAAAACTTGAAAGGGCGACTTAGACAAAAATGAGTATCCCGGTGGACAAAAAAATAGAAAATGTCCAGGAAAAAGTTAGGGATAAAGGCATTTGACTGTATTCCTTGAGTCTATCTCATTACAGCTTGATCTCAGATGGCTAAATATGATCGAATCATCGTCAACCAAAGCAAAGTGTTGGAACCTAGGTCTTACAGTGGATATTAGCCGAAGTTGTAATCAATGGAAAAATACAAAAAATATTTCCCATTGTCATTTGCTTTATTTTTCAATTTTTGTAAATTTCCTCTTTAAGGATTTTTGCATCCTTGTACCCACATTATATGTACAGATTTTTCATAATCAATAAAGTTCACTTTCTTTTATCAATTGCTTTTTATTTCTCTCACATTTTATTTGCAAAATAACTAATTCATTTTGATCACATACTGCTATAAAACATTGAGAATAATAAAAGCTACATTAAAAGAAAACTTTGTGCATTGCTTTAATTACTAGAAGAATCCTAAAGGGTAATCGGTAGTCTACAATAATTGCTTGACATTCATAAGCATCTTGATGACTGCCTGGTTAGATCATATATCTTTTTCTCCCCATCAGGATCATGTGAAATCCCCAGCGATGGTGGTAACATGGAGCATTCTTACAATACAGTTCCTTTGGTGTAGTTAGTGGTGAGTTGAAGTATACCCCACACCATAAACCCTACCTTATGGATATCACTTATGTGGCCACATGATATTCATACATCATGAAAAAATAAAACATGCATATAGTATGCATATCATGTTTCTCCTTTGCGGTTGATTTATTTCCCCACATAATATTTCAATCCAATCCCCAACAGATGAACCTATAAAAGTCAACCTGCCATTTTATATTCTCAAAACACTTACCTTATAACCATTCTTAAAGGGAAATTTATCGGATACTTTGGTATTTATCCTCTTCTATCTCGAATACCCAAAAAGCTTTCGCAATTCATGCATTCAGGTGTAAGATGATTAAATAGGGGCAGCTATCATACCCCAAAAATTTCCCTCCCCTTTTCATTTTTCATCTAACCTTGGACTTGAGGTCATATGTACTCATTCATGCCTCATTCACGTGCATAAATGATTCATGTTAACATTTGCTAATAATCATCATAGATTCAAAGCTTGTGGCTTACAAAGCTAGGGTTTACCTATGGATCAAGCTCTAGAGATGTGACATGGTTCTTCATATGGAATCATTGGGGTGAAAACCTAATTGCTTGATCTTTGGGACATAAATTCAAGGAGATTACAAATTTGCGTTCCTCTAGGCATCAAAACCCTAATTCTTGGTGTTGTTCCTCTAGGATCTTGTGATTAGATCTTGAACATTGGTTTGTTCATCTAAACCTTAATTATGGGCCCATGTGTTGGAAGTTGGATTATGGAGATTCATGATTTATTTGAAGACCTTGATCATGGGGTGTACATCATGAAACCCTAATCAATGATGCTTGGAGTTTGTGTGCTATTTGAGGTTGACTATTGATCATGAGATTGACTGAAACCCTAGCTTTTTGGGGAAAAGGTTCTTGACCATGTTGTTCTGTATTTTTTCATACCATCTTGTCAGCTAAACCTACACATTATGGTGCTTTCAAGATCTTAGGATTTGATTCATTGTAATTATTTCCATTCATATGGTATTGTCAAGATCATTTGTCGCTGGTTCTTGGATTCATACTTTCATCAGTGCATTGGCTTCTTGGTCCTTGGTTTGTCTATGATCTACTTTGATTCTCAAGACATTTTAGGTCATTCACTAGTGGTTCATATGTGCATTGTTATCCATTAATTCAAAGGTTTATTCATATTGTTTAACATTTGATCAAGTCACATAAAAGCATTGTTCCATTTAAACCAAGCAAGAAAACCCTAGTTCCTAACCCACAATTGACTTTGGTCAACTGTTGAGTTTTTGGTCAACTAGTTGACCAAAGTCAACCATCCTCCCTAAGTCATGTTCAAGCCCATTGGTCAATTCTCCATGCCCTTGGCTTCTATCCATTTTATTTGTGGAGCTTTAACCTATCTTTGTGCTAGTTCTCATTCAAATTCATTCATATTCCACTAAACCATTCAACCTTGAACCATTCCATATTCAAATTAAATTTTCCAATTCAATTAGCTTGTTCATGACTAAACCATTCATTAATATCCAATGTTCTACATGGTATTCCATACACTTCAACATACATGCAAATCCATCACCACTAATCCAAGATTTTTCAATTCAATTTACACATTCGATCATTGTTCCATAAACCATACAACCATCATACTCAATGCACATCCAATATAAGACAATTCATTAGCCTCAATTTCAATCAGAAATGAACCATTCATTATTCATAAAATCCAATTCAAAACTTTGATTCAATACACACTTTCAATTTTCAGTTTTTTTTATTACAAACTCTTAGCATAAGATTCTCCATCTAATCCTAATTCATTTGTTCCATCATTGGCCAAGCATTCCAAGCCCCTAACGCCAAACATGGCCCTACTTTGAATTGTCCATGGCCTGCAAAAATACAAGTACACTCCATAAAACCTCGACCTACAAATGAACATAATCCATCAAGTCATGACATGCATAACACAAAGGCAGCAGGCCCTGAAATGATGAGTCAGCTGCACACAAGTAAAGTTCCCTACACATCATCTTGCAGACTACTCTGCACCGGCAATACACCCAAACTCAACCGCACCTGCAAGTTACACCACAATATTACCATGCATCTGCAATTGTGCCACCAACACAGTTGCAGCATTCACAGTTAATTTCAATGCAATTTGGCTTGCATTTCATAAGAGAATTCCAACCGCTATAAATCATTGGATCCTTCACTCATTCAGGGGTCACGCATACACACTCACCCTCAAATTTCCAGAATGTTCATCTCTCTCTAATCTCAATCCCCTCCCTCACTCAAAGCTCGTTTCCCAAATTCCATTGAAGCTTCGTATTGAAGCTTCAACAAGAGTGAACTAAGCCTCCTTTCATCACTCACATATCCGATTTCGATTCAGAGAAGAGTGTAGAAGAAGAAGTGCATATTGAAGAAGGGATTAGGATCGTGAAATTACCTGTGTTTCAAGTGATTTTCTGTTGTTCCTTCATCTTCTTCATTCAACATTCGTCGGAATAATTCTCTATTTCGGAGGTAAATCATGTCTCCTTTGTTTGCCATGAAATAAGTTACCATCGTGTAAAAGACCTTCTCAGCATCATTAGACCCATAGCTTAAATTTAAATTTGTGTTTGTATGCCCTTTAATTTGACTTTGATAGATTAGGGTTCATAGTTGTTTTATTTCAATTTGCTTGATTCAGGAATCTTTAGAACTTTTCATGGCCATATTTGGACTTAGGATGCAAAACGGGGTGGAATGGTGTTCTTTATCTGAGGTTTCATGGTGGCTCCGCCGCCTGAGAGGCCTCAGGCACGGAAGAGAGATGATTGAGCTAATGAGAGAGAAGGAGGATCCCGTTTGTGTTATTTCACTTGAATGTATTTTCCATATTTTGCACGTGTGTTAATCCTTTCTTAAGTTCATTAATCTAACTCATGCTTCCATATCACTGCTGAGTCATGGCCTATTCACTTATTGGCCTTATCCATTTCCTATTAAGTGCTTTAACCGTTTGGGATTTCTATCTGGGCTTTGGCCAGTTTTACAGAATACTACATGTAATTGTTTGAATACTCCCGGTCTGCATGAACAATTTCATTTGGGCTTCATTTCTGGGGCCATGCTCCAGGATGCTAATGGAACCCTATTTGGGTTTCAGACCCCCATTTTTCTTTGTTTATTTTCTGGTTTTTTATATATTTTTTCTTGATTTAAGTACATGATTTTTCTTGACTATTTTGCACTAATTATTCACTATATTCCACTATAATTTTGACATATTTTTTACCATGAGAAATGTGATATATTTGGCATTATTTGTTAATTGTCATTAAGAAATTTTGTTGAATTTTAATCCATTTTGATTGAACATTTTCTCATTTTTGCATGATTAATCTAATTGGTGATTTGTGTTTATTTTCTACATGATTGAGTTAATTTCCATGGACATGTTTAGGATAGGGTAAATCATGATTTGATCCATAATCCAGGATTAATTGATTTTTTACCTAGGTTTAATTCCATTTAATCTCCAATTGATTTGTTGTGGTTATCTTGAAATTGAAAATTTCATTTCAATTTGATGTATGTCTTGTATGTCATCTCTTATGTCATGATCATGTGATTAGATTTATTCCCATTTAATTGTCCATGATTGATTTTATTGACTTTAAGTACCATTGAATATATGATCTTTTGCATTGATTGTAATATTTTGTATGTTCCCCTAGCTTAGGGTTGTAAATAATCAGTTAGTATAATTTGACTGATTAACCTTTTGGGTTGTGTATAGTTCAATTAACTTTTTCCCACTGATTATATGTTGATAAAAGTTTACTTTGATTAACAGAATCCTTTGCATTGTGCTTAATTCCCTAAGCCAGTTCAAGTGATCAAAAGACCATTGATCACTTGATAAGGCAAGTCCCTTGTATTCAAGCTGTACTTGACCTCAAGATTCAAGATCAAGAGTTCAAGACTTCAAATCAATACAAGATGTTTTCATTAAATACAAAGTGGACAATTGTTCAAGCACAACAAAGGTATCAACACTTGTCAATCATGACTCAAGTTGTGTGCCATGAGCCTTAAGCAATAAAGAAGGAATGAGAGTGGAACACTCCTTAACTCATTTTGAATATCTTTGGGTACGGGACGAATGACCCAGTTGCTCATCGTATTCACCTCTATTCATAGACATTAGCATAATTTAAATCGAATGATTGTCAAGTCTCTCTTCACAAGTAATATTGCAACAATCAGAATCTTCTTCAACACTTGTTAATCATGATAAGAGTTACACGCCATGAGCCTTAAGTAACGAAGAATGATGAGAGTGGATAATTCCTTAACTTGTCTAGAATATCCTTGGGTACGGGATGAATGACCCATTTGCTTCGTTCATATACTTTAGTGAAATTCGAATCAAATGATTGTCAAGTCTTCATCATAAGGAGCAACAAGGAGAGTCTTCTTCATCAACTTGTAAGTTATGATGAGGATCACATGCCATGAGCCTTAAGTAGTAAAGAAAGGGTGAGAGTGGAGCATTCATATTCTCATTCTGAATATCTTTGGGAACGAGACGAATGACCCAGTTTCTCATCGTATTCACCTTTACTCATAGACTTTAGTGTGGTTCATATCTATTGAGTGTTAAGTCTTCTACATCTATCATTACTATCCCTCTACAGTATTATATTGTATTCTCTTTGGAACCAAACATCCTATCCCTTTGGGTTCCATGTATACTTTCTTGGGAAAATAACCAGTCTCCACCTTTTAACTAGAAGTTGTTTGTCACGTAGACAAACATTTCATTCCTTTATTTTTTGGCCAATATGCATGTTTACTCTTTGGTTTAGAGTTTATTCCTTCATGGATTCAACATACCATTATCTTTTGGTTTCAGATTTCATGTTCCCCGATAGTGATATATTGTTTACTTGGAGAAAACATCATTGTTCTTTGGGTCTCATACATATCCTTTTAGGGAAAATAACTAGTGTCCACCTTGTGAACCAAGAGATGTTTATCTTGATGCCAAACACTTAATTCATTTTCTTTTCGGCCAATATGCTTGTTTACTCTTTGGTTCAAAGTTCATTTACCTTTATGGGTTTCTATGATACCATTATCCTTTGGTGCCAAGTTATACCTATCACTTGTATCAAATCTCTCATACCTTATCAAATATCTTATTTTCCTTCTTCTGCATTAGTTCCAAGAACTACGGAGCTCTGACTTTATCATTCCATAATAATAATACATAGGCATGAGGATTTGAATCCTTGACGAACACATTAATTATTCTTTCACCTTAGAGCACCATCCAGATATTTCATCATCCATAATTAAATACCTTCAATTAAATCATTCATTCCCAGTGATATACTTTCTCTTTGAGCCAAATATACTCTTTCTTTGAGTTCCATACATACTTTCGAGCCAATAACCAATGCTCACCTCTGATCCAAGAGTTGTGTGTCTTGTATAGACACACATTTCCTTTTGTTTCCATGTAACCCTTTGTTTTTGGCTTGATGCCAACTTTTCTCATTGGTTCAGACATACCTACCCTATGGGTTCAAACAACATTATCTTTTGGTTCAAGCCATACCTTTATCATAACTTCTTTCATCTCCAACCATTAGCTCTATGAACTACGGAGCTTTGAATTCCTTATTTCACTATAAGGATACGTAGGCATGAGGGCCCTAATCCTCACCGAGCACTCTATCTATTTTCTTCCTTTTCCTCGTATTCTTTTGCAAGTAATCTTTAGATATAACACCCATTCGAGCATAGAATAATCAAAACGGTTCCCGTTGAGTACAACGGATGTGAGGGATGTTAATACCTCCCCTTTTCATAACCGACTTCCTTGCCCTTTTACCTTCCCCCGGGTTTTATCGATGCTTTCCCTTTCATTAGGGAATAAATAAAGTTCGATGACGACTTTGTTGTATCTTCAAGCGTGCGATGCGCTCATGTATTTTTCGCGTAGCTTCAACTAGCGATTCAAGCAGGTGTTAAGCCTAGTTTTGCTTGTTTTTTCACTTGTTTGGATGTTCATCTTTATGCTTTACTCACTTTATTTTATATTATTTATCGCTTTCTTTACTACTTTACATTTGCATGCTCTATTATTCTGGATATCTATATATTTGTTGTTATTAGGTTGGGGTGATGTTACATGAGAGAAGCTCTACACCCGAGCTTGAGTATACGTATGGGATAGACTCGTGGATATTCGTGTTGACCTGCGTTTTGAGCGTTGGGTTGGCACGATACCCACACCCAGACTATATTCACTTGGAAGTACTTTTGTCGATCGAGAATTCGCTATGGCATGGTATTTTCATTTTGGATCAATGACTTTGGAATACCTCTTAAGGACCACCTTTGGAGAATAGTACACACATGTGAGGGGGATATGGGTTTTTCTGCAGGAAATAATAGACTCTACATACCTTATTTATCATGTTACGTCGAACCTTTGAACCTGCATCAAGTAGAATGTATAGATTATCCAGAATATGCCAAAGCTTTGAATATATGTTGATGCACATCATTCCATCATACATTTTCATTACCTCATAATAAAACTATTTTGGCACATGTATTTCCAAGAATCCAAAAGCCCAGTTTATTGATTGGGTACTCAATATAAATTATGACTTCTGAGAGAAGAGGCGTTTATAGTTACAAGCTTGTGGAGCCGTACTTTAAAGCTTTGAAGGGACTAGGAGCACGTCTAATTCTTGAAAACAAAGAAGAGTTCAATAAAACCTATAGAAATCTCCTAGGAATTCTTAATACTAAAGTTAATACAACAGATGTGTCATACCCTCAAATTTTCCCTACCCTAATTCATGAGCATACATCTTAATGCATGTCATCTCATTAGCATCAAGCCATGGGATTCATCTGCAAAGCCCCAAGGCCACCTGATCATGTTGAGGTGTGACCAAGCCACCTCAACCCTAATCCCATCCTCAAGCTTCCCACAAATCTTGTAGGATCACTAAATACATCTCACTCACTCTCCAAGTCTAATTTGGGTGGTGAGTCCCCTTTGAATAAGCTTCAATATTCATCTGGTCACCCAAGGACCAAACCCTAGCTCTTGACTCTTCCTTTGACTTGTACAAGTTTTTATTCACCATGGATCTTGACCATGCCATTGATACCCCCTCAAAACCAAAGTTTCTTCATTCCCCATGGCCTTCAAACATCTCAATTGGATCCATACACTTCAAACCCTAATCCATCTGATCATGGTACTTGATGAAACTTGTGGCTCAAGAAACCCTAGTTTAAGGTTCCTTTGATCATTAACCTTGCTCATTTTTCGCCATCCAATCACACTACCACTCATTCAACATCATTTCATGGCCATTACAAACACAATCAACCATTTAAACATCCATTTGATCTATGTTACAAGTAGTTGGTTCATACTTGATTTTTCAACTTTCCATGACTTGATCCACCCACCAATTTTACCTAAAATCATTCCACAAAAGTCCAAACTTCATATCAAATCATGATATGATCATATGAACTTAAAACACCCATCATTATGGCTTGAAAAATAAGAAATCACAAAAGCCCTAAAACTAGGTGATGTTGGTTGGTCACATTTTGGCAAGAAAGGCCTAGGGGAAGTTCCAAAGACCATAACTTCTTCATTTTTCAAGATTTTTAAATTCCACCTCAAGCCAAATGTTCTAAATAAATTCCTCTCCAACTTTGTTTCAAGGTCCAAGACCTAATTCATTGAGGAAGGGGTTCAATTTTTCTATTCACCAAGTTGGTCCAACATGACCACCATGCCATAAAATCATGTCATGACCTCTACTTTGACACATGCCATTTCCAAACCACAAGCCCTTTTGACCTCGTCCTTTTTGCATTAAATCAAGTTCATAACAATTAACAAATGGCCCAAAATTTAAGTAAAGCGCACGAGCCATTTATATTTGGCCTTGGTTCAAAGTTGGTGTTTTGTCTTGGTGCACACGCCAATTGCACACCAGTCAGAATGTGCAATTCAACATGCCAAGCCTTCTAACTCACTTATTTTGGTCCCAATGGTACACAAACATATCACAAATGGTATTGAGGTATGAATCAAGGTCAGCATGCATGCCAAATTCTCTCCAAGCCAAGAACCCGACCCCATGTGCAAGAAATCACTTTTTGCCCAAAATGGCAAAAAATAGATTATGCAGCAGGGTGTTTCAAGGCCTTTGTTGGTTCCAGATCAGTGCTAAGGACCAAAACAACTTTGTCTAAGTTGAAATCAAGGTCATATGTTATCCATTTCCATGTCCCCCAAGTCAACTCCAACCATCCTCCCATTCACATGGAAATCATGTCCAAACTCATTCCATTTCCCCCAAAGATCACCCATACACCTTCCCTATAAATAGGTGAAGGTGTCCCAATACTAAGCTACGCCGAAAGAGGCCCCCATCTCCATCTAATTTTCTCCCTCAAACCTCCATTAATAGAGCTTCGAACTTTCTATTTTAAAGCTTTTCAACCCCGAATCTCTACCCAGAAACACTCACCACACATCACTAAAACTTCCCAAATACTCAACCGGCCTTCCCTGAGCCTCAACCGACCTGAGCTCAACCATCGGAAAACTTACATGAGCAAACTTTGATCAGGTAGAAATACTCATCCCCATCTCTGAAACAAGTTTCTAATCCCTTCTAAATCATCCATTGAACATTTCCCCTAACCTTTTAGCTTTGATTTCTTAGTTTCCGGAGTTTAATTTCATTTCTAGGTCAACTGTGTTCTTCGTTTTCGTGATCCAAAACTCCCCACTCATAGCCAATCAATGGCTCATGAGTGGGGAGAACACTTTGTTTATGATCCAGCAATATGTCTTGATCCTTAAATTTGTTTGAAAACTCTTGGGGAGAACACTTTTTATTTTGGAGGATTCGAGGTTGAAGACGATGACCGTTGCACGCATTTGAATTTGAAAAATAGTGTTGTCACAATCTGATTGGTTCTTCTGCGCGCGAATTCTATTTGTTTTTTTTCTTATTTATTCACGCAAGCATGTTTTATTATCATAACTAGGCTATTGACCCAGTGGGTGAGGGGGTCAATCCCCCCATGAACCCAAGGTCAGGGGTTCGACCCTAGCGTGTGCACCCTGGCCATTTATTCTTTTACTTTTTCATTTTATTTATTTATTTTCCCTTTTGATTTTATTTTTTTACTCCCTTATTTTTATTATTTTGGAAATATGTTGAACATCAACCCCCCTTATTTTTACCTCTAGAATTTAATGGTGACTTGTTTTATTTTATTTGGATTATTTTTATAGACTTTTGGGGTCTTGAAATGAAGGACTAATTAAAATCACTTAAGTCATGATATGCTTAGTTTAGGGTTGGTAAAAACCTTCCATACTTCAAACCTACCATTATATGACCATGAGTTCATCCATGGTATTTTGAAGTATGGATAGGTTACCCCTATTTCAAACAACTTGGTCATTTGACGTGTGGTTGAAATTATATTTTGTTAACATGGATTCATCTAATACATTTACACTTTGGTTGTTTATGCTAACCCATTAACCCGTTTATACTATTTTGTTTATCATTTTGACTTGTTTATACTAACCATCTAGCTTGTTAACATTATCTTGTTCATATCAACTTGTTCATATAACCTTATTAACTTAATAAGACAACTTAATCAATATTTCAACTATGGGTTGTATAATTATCCTTTTGTCAATATATTGATAGATGGATTTGAGGTTGAACAACTTTCTTTGTTGTAAATATATGGTAAGTTAATCCATTGATCATCTTCCACACTTTGCATCAATTATAAGTTATCCCTCAATGCGCCATATTTTGAATCTATTGACCTAAGGATAGATAATCCCCTAATGTTGGTTCACTTGTTCATAACTACAATTTAACCTAATTTTTGATTTACCACTAACCTTCTGTTATTATTATTAGCATCATTATTATACCATTGCTATTTACTTTATTGTCATTTACATTTAAGTATCCATAATTATCATTATTGTAAACTCCATCATACATGTTTATTTAATGTCATTTATCTTTATTTTTTTATCACCATACATTTAAAAACAACCAAAACATGATAAAACTAAAAGACCAAAAATATTCATGATACTTAATCACTTGGATATATAGGATCCCATTTAGGACCTTTGCTTAGAGCCTTTCCCTTTATTCCTCTTGTGATACATTGTAAACACTTGGGTTTCGTTTGTACTTACATTCTGGTTATAAGAATGGCATCATGGCACCACCTTAGGGGTGTAATACCCCAAAATTTACCCTTCATTTTTCCTAGAAGCATGGGATTATGTTTTACACTTCATTAGCATTATATTAGGTCATACTCATTGCATACTGCATTAGTGACATGGAGATCAGGTTTTGATCGATCACTCCTTAACAGAAGGAGCCCACACAAAGCAAGATTGAGAGTTGGACTTCATTTTCTAAGTATACACGTCTCAAGGGTCTCAGGGGGGTCCTAGTATCTTATTATGGTCCTCAGTTCATCAATGAAGGATTCAAAGCTATTAGAGTGTTCATCTGGATTTAATCAGACATTAGGGTTTCATGGCTACTTGCAACAGGAAATGTTTGGTTGGAAGTATAGGAGCTCATCCATGTCATGATTAGAGAGGCATATTGGCCTAGGAAGATTCACAATTATCTCAGAAAGATCCATTGGCAATCAATGCAATCAGTTCCTGATCATTTTGCCCTAAAACTAGGGTTTGGTATAAAATCAGTTTATTTCTGATTCTTTGGATGAAACTCTTTTCCATGGCCCTCCATATGTCCACAAGGGTCTACATACAAAAAACTCAGCTCTTTATTTGAGCTAGAAGTGCTTCAATTGATCAATGGAATCGGGAATCAAACAGTTTGGGAAAAGTCAACTGTGGGGCCAGAAAAGTCAACTCCTGACATTTTGAGAGTGGAATCTCAAAATCCATGCCTAGAGGATCCTACATGTGAAATTTGATCAAGGTTGGACATGGATTCATCATTTAATCAGGAATTGGAAAAGTTACTTAATTTGGAAATGGTTGACTTTCCATTTAGGGCAAGTTTTCATGATCGTTGCACTCATTTTATGCCCATTTTGCATCAAGATAAAAGCTCCATTTGAACTTTTCTCCAGCATGAAAGTTATTGCTCTTGTTCCAAGCTTTCTAGAGATATAAAGTTTGCTCCATTTGGATTAGAATTGAGAAAGTTATGCTTAGTCAAAGTGAGACATTTTTTTAGGACACTTAGAAAAATTTCTAAGTCCAAAATCTTCAAAATTTGTCAAGACTTCTTGGCCAGTTTTCTTGCACTTCAAGGCATTATTTGAAAATACTTTCTTCACAACAATTGTACCTTGCCATGTCCTCTTTCACATCCTTTTGGAATCATCTCATTTGGATCCATGGTTTGAGAGATACATTCATTTAAAGTGGGCACCATGACTTGATTTTCTAGGCAGATTTTGGGCCTGGCTGGCCCAATCAGATTTTCTAAGCATGCTGCACAAACCAGATACGTTTTTTTACCTCTTTTGGCCATGCATTAGACATCCATTCACTTAAGTTTGGCCCAAAATAACAACATTTTACACCTCACTTCACACTTTTATTCTTATGGATAAATCACTTATTAAAAAGCCCATGAGAACACCTAATCCACCCTATTTAAGAAGCTGAAACCCTAACCCTAAAAGAGCATTGGAATTTCGTGGCAAGGAGGCAAAACTTCATCATATATCAGATTCCATTCCACTTCTATTTTTCATTAGGTAATCATCTCTTCCATGGTCATGTTTTGATATATCTACGCTTGCTTACCATGTTCATCACCATTAATCCTTCCATTTTCATATTTCTTTTTCTTATTTAAAATAATTTCTTCGTCCATAAAATTACCCAAAAATATTTTTTACCTTTCTTAACGTTTTATTTAATTTTATATAATTTTTATTCTCGTATTTTTTTAATATTAATATTTTATTTTAATTATTTATTCTAAATGGTCCATTTTAACACACTTTTTTTTATTGATTTTATTTTTATGACTTAAAATTATTGTTAGCATTTGATTTTTGAGATGAAGGTTAACCACTGTCACATGGTCAAACCTAACCTTTTCTTGGAATTTTATTTCACATTTTCAATTTATTCTTGATTTATTTCTAACCTAGTCTTATTAATTGACTTTTGGTTTGACCTATGTTTTGTTTTAATTAATTCACGTGCCAATTTTTATTATTTTTAAAATCTTTTTAGGGGTTGATGATGTCCTGACCCCACCTTATTTAGTTTAATTTTTCATAATTTTATTGATTAATTTACTATTTATTCTTGATTTATTTCTAACCTAGTCTTATTAATTGACTTTTGGTTTCACCTATGTTTTGTTTTAATTAATTCACGTGCAAATTTTCATTATTTTTAAAATAATTTTGGGGGATGATGGTGTCCTGACCCCACCTTATTTAGTTTAATTTTTCATAATTTTCTTGATTAATTTACTATTTATTCGTTATTTTTTAAGTTGACTTGAATTTTCAGTTGACTTCTTTATGATCGATGTTTGACTTAGGGATTGCTTATGGCAATTGAAGAGATCTTTTGATCCTCCCTTGTTCATCTCATATGCCATGTATTAGAGGCCTTTTACCTTGATTTTATTTGGTCCTTACCTTATTTCCTAATTAAATTATTTAGTGGACCCTTCGTGTGCATATTTTCATCTGTTTGATTCATCTGTTATCTTTTATACTTGTTTCTCTCATTCATGCTTTCTATTGCTTGATTATTTAACATGTTCATACTCCCATGCAGTGTTTAAATGCTCCATTATTTGATTCTTTGGTTTGATTATATATTGTTTATTTATCCGATCTGATTGATAACTGTTGCCTACTTGTATGATGTATGAGGCATATATTCTTATTGTTTGTTTGCCATGAACAATCCCCATTCATAACAAATGTACCCCTCTCCCATAAAGTGTATAATATTTATTTCTTTATTTCTTTAGTCACCTGTTAATACAAGAATTAAAACGAACATCCGATAACCATTTCAAAATAAGATCAAAAGCTCGATCCAACGCCGAGTAATCATTTTCAAAACTTAATAGAACCAACACGCATTCATCCATCCTCTTGTAAGTCGATTTCCTCAGGCATCGCCATCTACCTGTAAGTCGATTGCCTCCGGCATCGCCATCTACCCTTATCCGTAACTCCTCTCCACGCTTCATCCGTCGACTCTTGTTCCGTTTAGGTAGCACCCATTAGGTAGAACCCTTTGTATGATAACATAGGTAGAATTCCCTTATTCTTTGCATGCTAACATTAGGTAGATGTTCCCCTTTGTAAATCCTAACACATAGGTCCATATTGCATGACAACTCTAGAGCAGAGCTTCCCCATTTTTAGACCTTCCGTGCATCTTCGATCTTGTGGCATGTCAGTCCGTTCTATTGCAAAGAGGTAACTGCCTAAGACTCGATTCAGCAAGCTGCGACACCTACTGATAGGACGTTGAACACACTGCCCACCCTCCTTTGACACAGTTGATGTCCTCTTTTGTAAGTCCATGTTCAGATGGCAATCCTTAACCCCTAGTTAGCCGAACTACGTTTTGCTCTGATTCTCATTCCAGATGAGATACGTAGGCATAAGACGCGACGTCTTACCGAGCACACTTATCTTTAACCCATAGGTAGCCGAGCTACAAAGACTCTGATTCTCATACTCAGATGAGATACATAGGCAGTGGATGCGACATCCTTGCGAGTCATTCTCTTTTAACCTTCCTTTTAGTAAATAGTACTTTAGATATACCTGCACCCTTTAAACTAGAACAACACTTATGAAAAGGGCTCCCTAGGATGTGTTGGGTGCTTAAAACCTTCCCATTGCATAACCAACCCCCTTACCCAGATCTTTGACATTTTTACTAGTTTTTATTTCGATAAAACTTTTAGGTTTTTGTTCGCTTTCTAACCATTCCTTTAGATAAATAGAAGTGCGGTGGCGACTCGACTTGTATGGTTTACCTTGGATTTAGTCAATATCTCTAATGGTAACGAATACCCCGCTACAAGGGGGACATGTTTGTAAATCCATTATTCTTTTGTTTAGCATAGGTCATTTTTGCACACACAAGGCTTTCTCTTGGGCTACCTTACAATGAAACCTCTTTATTTTCTTGTTGGTTACTTTGCATTCATGTTGCATGAGCCATATTTCATAATCAAATAAACAAACCCTTGATTCAACGTCAGGCGGCTTTTTCTTAATCGAATTCAAAACACTTAATAACTACAATTAGTATTGTGCTCCGCAAGCCTTAAGTGGTGAAGAATGAATGAGAATTGAGCATTCCTACCCTTACTCTGATTATTTTGGACGCAAGACACTTGGTTTATTGTATAGAATATTCACCTCCGCCCCTAGACTTTAGTGCAATCTAATCACAAATTATTTTCAATAAACCCTTGTTTAAGGTCAAATCAACACAACCCATCAAACCTAATTTTTATGCCTTAGGGAACCCAACCAAAACCTTTTTCTCAAAGGTAAAATCAGCCAAACACACAAACACTTTCTATTCCGAACTACGGAGCTCTGATTCCTCATCCCCGAATGAGTGATACGTAGGCACAAGGGACACAATCATTGGCGAGCACCCTAATAAAACCAAAACCTCTCTTTACACATTCATTTGAAAAATAAATAATAACGAAATAAGTTCTCGCGCAGGTAAAAGACAACCCTAATGGTTTCCCATGAAGTACCATGGACGTGAGGGGTGTTAATACCTTCCCCTTGCGTAATCGAATTCCGAACTCAAATCTCGGTTTCGAGACCGATACCCTATCATTTCTAGCATTTCCCGCGCGCTTACCTTTTACGAAGGTTTTATCGACTATTTCCCCTCACCTCTCTGATAGAGGCGCATAAATAAAATCTGGTGACGACCCTCCTGTTTTCTCTTTAAACATGACAACGGTCCCACTTTCGTTATCCGCATTAAACCCCGGTAGCGACAGCTGGCGACTCTGCTAGGGACCCAATTTTCCTAAGCAAGTTTATCCTAGTTAGGGTTGTTTTTCTTTTTATACACGTGGGAATTTATCTGTATTTATTTTTTCTCTCTATATATATTTGCTCTTATTTCTAACATGTACATACTCTTCTTTGCTTCCCTGTTGGTTCGAATCTATGGCTCCATGACAAAGAAAAGTTTGGAAAGATATAATGATTGCAAAGTTAAAACCCTCTGTGAAAGACTCTCCACCCGAGTCTGGGAGCTTGCTTGAGATAGGAGAGGTTGAGTAGTATTGGTCTGTGAGGTGCCTTCCTCGTTAGGGTCGTACGAGAACCTCGCTTAGTGGTAGATTCTCTTAGGGGGATTAATGACCGTCATACTTTCGGCGTAAGCATCCTTACCCTTATTAGAGTTTGTGACCCTAAGATTCACTTTTTGTAGAACATTTAACCATGGCTAGCCTAGATTGATGGCCGCGTAGTATAGGCCATCGTGGTTCCTTCCTCGTAAGGGTCGATACAAAGATCTCACCTAGAATAGATAATTTAATGGAGCAGTCGCCTGGCAAGTAAATTTACATAAGCGGATGCTAGTCAAGGAAGTCCATGACTCTAGGGGAAGTGTCTTACACCCAATTTCACAAAATTCCTAGATCATACAAAAGCAAGAACCTTGGTTTACTAAGCAGTCATTATTAAACTCCATGCTTTGTCACGATGGTCCAAAACCTTGAACCCATACCTAAGTCTTGTGGAAATAAAGAAACCAATCATTCATTCATACATACATACATTCATAATCAAACTAATAAAGCAAAGCTCTTAAGATTTTCATTTGTTCAAACGCAGGATTACAAGACTTTTTCAAACATTCATGGATTCATCAACAAGGAAAAACACTTCTACCTTCTGATTCAAGAGTCCCGACGTCAGTTCCTTAAAGGTCCTCTGCTCAAAGGTCATAGCTCTCAAAGACAACAAGTTTAGAGCCAATTATGGTAACATCATAGATCTTCTAACCAAGAAAGTTGACTATGGTGTTATCACTACAATGGCCCAATAGTATGATGTCCCGCTAAGGTGCTTCACCTTCCCCGACTTCCAAATCTCTACAACCTTGGAAGACCTTGAGAGACTTCTCAACCAATCAATCAAAGAATACAACCCCTTTCCTTAATTGGAATAAGGTTACTATTTGACCGAGCTCTCAATCTCCTTGGGTATCAACACCAACAAGCTAGTGGCCAATTGAGGTGTCAAAGGTTCCATCAAGGGTTTGACTCAAAAGTTCCTTGAAGCCAATGCTTGGGAGATGTTAAAGAAAGAAAGACTCGGCTTCTGTAGTGCAACCCTAGCACTTCTAATTCATGGAATTGGTATATACCCAAATATGGACAAGTTCATAGATCACTTGGCAGTTGAAGTCTTTCTAACAAAGAACCCAGTGTCGTTTTTACTTGCCAATTTATATCATACCTTTCACACAAGGCATGAGAAGAAGGGAGGTACTTTCCTATGTTGTGCTCCCCTGTTATATCTATGGATGAGGGCTCGCATGCCTCAAAGTGGACCCTTTGCTCAAAGCAATCTAATATGGCCTCAAAAGTTCATTTCTCTCTCTGCCATATCAATTATGTGGTACAAGAGAGAATGGGATACAAAATAAGTCATTGCAAGATGTGGAGGGTTCCCGAACGTACCCCTAATAGGAACACAAGGTTGTATCAACTACAACCCCGTGTTACTCAAGAGACAATTAGGGTACGCCGTGTTGAGTCCTCCATAGAAAAGAGACTTCATTACCTTTATTGTCAATACCGTGGATCCACTCGATTAAAATGTGAAGAAAGTGAAAAAAGCTTGGAGAAACATAGTCCATATTGACCAAGAATATGGTAAGAAGAACATCCTATCCAAGGAACCCTACTATGTGTGGGTAAAATAGAGGGCTAGGATTGTCAAGATGTTGTTTCTGTTTGACCCTTCATCATTCTCGTTGATGCCCGAGCCCGAGCCTATCCTACAAGAGGACATGGAAAAGCTTACCAACCAAGTCAAAGAGGTTGAGTTGGAGAACACTCAATTACGAGTCCAACTCAATTGTGCCAAGGAACATAGCCACGTCTTGGAAGATAAGGGTAAGCAAGTTTGTGAAAAGTTCGAGGATAGTAAGAAGAGGATCCAAATAGCCGAAGGCCAAAGAGTTTGGGTTGGTGGAGCTCTACAAGGACCTAATTCTGAGCTAGACATATACAATGATAAGTTGGATCAAGCGTTCCGAGTCATCAAGGACCTTGAGAAGACCGTTGAGAGGTTTAATGCGATGAAGAAATAAGTGAGGGGGATTATGAAGCCCAAATACTCAAGCTAAGGACCACTCTAAAGGAGTGTAAGGACCTCCTAGCTAAGGAGAAGCTAGAGAGAGAGAGAGAAGATTCGTCGAAGCTTCTTGTGCGAGCAGTTCAACCTTGGACAAGCTTGTGAGCAGATCAAGAACCTGAATAGGGGGATTTATAACCAAGCATACATGGAGTTGCAAAACAACTATAGACATTGGGAGGAGCGTTGCCATGGAGATGAAGCTGTCATTGCTCAAAGGGATAGAATCATCCATAATCTCCAAACCCTTTACAACGAGTGGAGGGAAATACGCCAACATGGCAGTGCTGACTAACTATGTCCTTCAAGACTTTCCCGACAAGTTGAAGGAGGCTGGTCTAATTATGTGCCGAAATAATACCCCTGCGGAGGTCTATCACATCATCAAATTCTGCAAGAAGACGATGGTCGAACTCATCACCGACATTGAGGCTCTCCGCAAGTCTCAAGGGGTCACTTTTAGGGTTGACATATAGTTAGTTCATTTGTTTCCACTACTTTTACTTTGTAACTTCCATGTATTGTAGCTTGATTTCCCTTTAAAGAATGAATAAAGCTTTGTGATTTTCTCTATTGTGTTATCCTTTACATGTGATTGTGAACGTAAATTGTTAAGTATTTCTCACAATGAATAAGCACGATTAACTAAAAGAGCTTTGCATTAGCATAAAAATAAGATCATTCATACATCATTTTCATCTTTCAAAACATAAAAACAAAAAAAAAACTCATCCTTCCATCCTTTTATGATAAGAAACCACTCTCCAAAGCTGACTTTCCAGTACAATACACGAAGACACTAACAAGTCATCATGGAGAAGCTTCAGTAAAATAAAGTTGCACTTCAAGAAGAAGTATCCCATGTAAGGTCCCAAATGGGGCAACTTGTGGAGACGATTCAAGAGGTCGCAAGGGGCCAAGAAATTATGGTAAAAATGCAAGAGGACATGAACCAACATGCTAATGCTAACATTCCTCCCATTCCTCCAGTGGTCGAGACTCCGATCCCTCCTCCTCAAGTTGACCCTCCAGTCCACATAGGCACACCCGAAGGTGTTCCCTATGTCAATCTTCATCCTCCTGTTATCGAGATAGATGATCAACATGATGCTTTCTTCAGCCCGATTGATGCCTCTGAATATGATGCTTTTGGTCCAGCGACCAATGAAGTAGAGAAGAAGGTAAAGGCTATTGAGGAGAAGCTTAAAGCCATGGAGAGTACTGATGCTTTGGGTCTTAATGCGTAGGAAATTTGTTTGGTTTCAGACGTGGTTATCCCAGCCAAATTCAAAGTCCCATACTTTGAGAAGTATAAGGGAAACAGTGGCCCTAGGATCCACATCAGAGCCTACTGTCGGAAAATGGCTGCCTATTCCAATGATGATCGATTGTTGATGAATTTCTTCCAAGATTCACTCAGTGGGGCGTCCCTAGATTGGTACATGCAATTAGAGGGAACTCAAATTCGTACTTGGAGGGAGATGGACAAGGCTTTCCTCTAATACTACCATTACAATACTAATATGGCGCCGAACCGCACCCAATTTTAAAATCTAACACAAAAGTCTGAGGAATCCTTTAAAGAGTACGCTCACAGATGGAGGGAGCTAGCAGCCTGAGTGCAACCACCGTTGTTGGAAAGAGATTTAATAAACATGTTTATGGGTAACCTACAAGGCCCATACATTGATAGAATGGTGGGAAGCACCTCCTCTGGCTTTTCTGATTTGGTGTTGGTCGGTGAGAGGATCGAGAACATGATTAAGATGGGGAAGATTCAAAACCCCGCAAGTTCATTCGGTGTGACCAAGAAGCCCTTCATCCCATATGGAAAGAAAAGAGAAGGTGAGACTAATGCAATTGCGGTCATCCGAACAAGAACTCTAGCTTATAAAGTACGATATCAACAAGTGGCCACCGTGGCCCCCATTCAACTAGTTCAACAACAATCATTTACAATCCATACTCAACAAGTTCAACAACAACCATGTTACCAACAACTGCAACAATAATGATATCCACAACAACAACAACGTCAGCAACCATAGTATCAACAACAATAACGGCAAAGAAGGCATGAAAGAAGGTTTGATCCTGTTCATATGCCTTACAACCATATTCTGCCATATTTTCTAAGAGGATCATTAGTACAACTAAGGGAGTTAGTACCCCCGCTAGCGGTTCTTCCGCCCAATTATGATGCAAATGCCCATTATGAATTCCATTCCGTGGCTCCTAGATACTCCATTAAAAATTGGAAAACTTTAAAATATAAAGTCCAAGATCTAATTGATTCCAAGGCAATCACGTTCGCACCCAATGGGCTGAATATCAACAATAATCATATGCCTCTGCACAATAAATCAAATGTGAATATGGTAGAATTGGACGATAGAAGGAAGGTGATAACCTCTGTCAGTGATTTGAAGACTCCGCTTATAGATATCAAGCATGTACTCATGAAAAGTGACACATTCTCAGTTTGCACCAACACTTGTGAACATTGTTTAAAAGACCCACAACAGTGTGAGGTATTGAAGGCCTCCATCCAAACTCTGATGAATCAAGGAATTCTTTTAATTGATCAACCCTTCACACTCAAGGATGTGTCTACCCTTGATATTCCTCACGATGGAGTTTCCCCTTTGCAAACCCCATATGGTCTTTCTCAACTAACTCTTTCAGTGAACCATGTCACTCCAATGATAATAACAGTTCAAGGAAACTTTCTCTTACAGTGATACCAAGGCAGTCCATGGCTGTATGACTCATCAGTCTACATCCATGGTCAGAAAATTCAAGAGGAACCATTGAAGTCTAAGGATCCAATAATCAGCATCGTTGGCACCGGTGGAGTTACAAGATGTGGGAGGATTTTTGAAACCACACCTACTCCGATTGGACCGAGCAATCCTTCAGCCTTGGACAAGGGCAAACAAATTGAAAATACTCAACAAAGGCAAGACCTTTCTCCCTCCAATGAAGTAGAAGAATTCTTACGCATTATCAAGAAGAGTGATTATCGAGTGGTTGACCAACTCAACCAAACACCATCCAAGATCTCGATGTTGTCTTTATTGATGTGCTCAGAAGCACATAGGGAGGCCTTGGTAATGTTCTTAAGGAGAACTCATATACCACAAGAAATTTCAGTGTGTCAATTTGAAGAGGTAGTTAACAACATCGCTACTAACTTGAGCTTGGGTTTTAGTGACAAGGACCTCCCCGCTGAGGGAGGGAATTATAACAAGGCTCTCCATATTTCCATTGAGTGCGTAGACACAATCCTATCAAGAGTTTTGGTAGACATTGGATCTTCCCTCAATGTGATGCCTAAGGGCTCCCTCGCTAAGCTAACTATAATGAAACCAAGTGAGCTTGTGGTGAGAGAATTTGATGGGTCAAGAAGGGCCATAGTTGGTGAAATTGATCTGTCTATGAAGATTGGTCCTCATACCTTCTCTATCCCTTTCTTTTTTATGGACATCCATCCAGCTTATAGTTGTCTACTTGGAAGGTCTTGGATCCACTCAGTCGGTGTTGTTACTTCAACACTCCCCCAAAGGTTGAAATTTTTGGTAGATGATAAACTGGTTATTATGGAAGGAGAGGAGGATATAGGGGTAAGCCATTTTGCATCTTTTTGTTATGTTGAAGGAGAAGGGGGAATGAAGGAAATCTTGTTTCATTTGTTTGAGGTTATCAATGTTGAAATGGTTATCCCTGCGAGGGGTGAACCCAAGAATGCATAATTTCCAATGGCCTGTCTCCAAGATGCTTTAACAATCATAAAGAATGGACAACCCCATGGATGGGGAAGGATGCTTGAGCTCCCCAACAATAAGGACCGCTTGGGATTAGGATACAACTATCAGAATTTGAAGAAGCTTGCATCGATATTTACAAAGGGATTAGTGCTCCCGCTATCCGAATACTTCTCTAATGTCAGTCACCTTGCTGACGACCATGTCTATGTTTTGGAGGAAAACGAGGAAGAAGATGCCGGATTGATATTCTCAAAGACTGAATGAAGGGGTACCACCAAGTGGACCATGATAGAAATGCCCAAAGTGACAATGATTAAGATATAATTCCCCATGTTTGATTTCCCTTTTAATCAAAAGAACCCATGTCAAGCCCAAGGCATAAGGGAATCATTTTTAGGGCTTCAATAGATTTCCTTTTAATCATTAATGAAAAAATTCATGTTTCGCATTCAATTTTGTGATCCTTGTCCTTCATTTATTATTTCACTTTTCAAAATGGAAATTTTCAATTTTCTTTAATTCTTTTTCAAATCATTTTCCCCTTTTTCATATCAATAAAAACATGAACCCTAAATCGTGCAGATCACCCTCGACAACCACCAATGACAATTCTGATATGTTTGCGTATGACTTTGATAACCCGATTAATCAAGTTGACGAAGATTGTGATGAAGATACCGAGCTCCCCGGAGAATTAGCAAGACTACTCAAGCAAGAGGAAAAGGTCATCCAGCTGCATAAAGAGTCAGTTGAAGTGGTCAACCTTGGAACAAGCGAAGAAGCCAAGGAAGTCAAAATAGGCTCAGCTCTACAAGACAAGGTAAAGTCAAAATTGATCAAGCTCTTGAAGGAGTACATGGATGTGTTTGCATGGTCATACCAAGACATGCCCGGC
Organism: Lathyrus oleraceus; assembly: GCF_024323335.1. Taxonomy (NCBI): domain Eukaryota; kingdom Viridiplantae; phylum Streptophyta; class Magnoliopsida; order Fabales; family Fabaceae; genus Lathyrus; species Lathyrus oleraceus. The sequence continues at coordinate 235,981,361 of NC_066580.1, read as the reverse complement.
CTCGATACTGACATCATGGTTCACCGTCAGCCTCTTAGAGAAGAATTCCCTCCTATGAAGCAAAAGCTACGAAGGACTTGTCCCGACATGGAAATGAAGATCAAGGAAGAGGTGCAAAAACAGCTCAACGCCTACTTTCTAGCAGTCGCCAATTACCCTCAATGGATTGCCAACATTGTACTAGTGCCCAAGAAGGACGACAAGGTAAGAATGTGTGTAGATTATAAAGATATAAAATAGAGTGAGTCCCAAAGATGACTTTCCACTACCTCACATTGACGTGCTAGTGGACAATATCACTCAGTTATCTATTTTCTCTTTTATGGATGGTTTCTCCGATTATAACCAGATTCACATGGCTCAAGAAGATATGGAGAAAACCACTTTCATAACCTCATAGGTCACCTTCTGCTACAAATTCATGCCTTTTGGATTAAATAACACTGACGCCACATACCAACGGGCCACAGTCATTCTCTTTCATGATATGATCCATATAGAGATTGAGGTCTACGTTGATTACATGATAGCCAAATCTCAAACCGAGGAAGAACACCTTGTCAATCTAGAAAAATTGTTTGAGAGGCTTAGGAATTTGAAATTGAGGCTTAATCCCAACAAATGCACGTTTGGGGTAAGATCTGGCAAGTTGCTAGGTTTTATCGTCAGCCAACGTGGCATTGAGGTAGATCCCGAGAAAGTGAAGGTCATACAAGCTATGCCTACACCCAAAACTGAAAAGGAAGTCTGAGGGTTCCTAGGGAGGTTGAACTACATAGCTAGATTAATATCTCACCTAACAGTCACTTATGATCCAATCTTCAAACTTCTTCGAAAGGATCAAGTCGTCATTTGGAACGATGATTTCCAAAACACATTTGAGAAAATAAAGGGGTACTTACAAGAACCTCCTATGTTGATACCTCCTGTACTTGGTAGACCATTGAATATGTACCTCACTATCCTCGAAGGATCCATGGGGTGTGCCCTCGGCCAACATGACGAGACTGGTAGAAGAGAACACGCAATATACTACTTGAGTAAGAAGTTCACCGATTGCGATAGTAGGTATTCGATGCTTGAAAAGACTTCCTATGAACTATCTTGGGCTTCTAAATGCTTAAGACAATATATGCTTACTCATACAACATTGTTGATCTCTAAGATGGACCTTGTCAAATACATCTTTGAGAAACCTGCTCTAACCGATAGAGTAGCTTGTTGGCAAATGGCTTTAACCGAGTACGACGTTCAACATGTCACTCAAAAAGCTATCAAAGGGAGTGTATTGTCCGACTATCTTGCACATCAGCCCTTAGAAGACTACCATTCTATGTGCTTTGAATTCCCCGATGAGGACATCATGCTAATCAGAGATTGCAACATCCCTGGCCTCGAAGAAGGATCCGAGCCTAGATCCTGATGGAGCTTGGTTTTTTATGGAGCTTCTAATGCTCATGGAAGTGGCATTGGAGCAGTCATCACTTCTCCAACTAATTTCCACATCCCCTTCACTGCAAGGTTATGTTTCGAATGTACAAATAATATGGAGGAGTACGAGGCTTGTATCTTCAGTATTGAGGAAGCAATTGATCTTAGGATCAAAATCCTTGAAGTGTACGGAGATTCATCCTTGGTTATTAGCCAATTAAAAGGAGATTGGGACACTAGAGATCATAAGCTCATCCCCTACAAAGAGAATGTCCTGAAATTGATCCCATACTTTGACGAGATCACATTCTACGAGAGGAGAATCAGTTGGTCGACACTTTAGCAACCTTGGCATCCATGTTTAAATTCAAATGGAAGAATGAGGCATCATCCTTTCATCTAGATTACTTGGATGAGCCTGCTTATTGCTTGGCGGCCAAAGACGAAGCCGATGGTTATCCTTGGTTCTATGACATCATGAAATTCTTAGAATGCCAAGAATATCCAAAGGACGCATCCATCACTGATAAAAAGTACCTTAGAAAGTTGTCATCCAAGTTCTTCTTAAGTGGAGGGGTACTATACAAGAGAAATTATGATTCGGTTCAGCTAAGATGTGTGAACAAGTAAGAAGCAAACCAAATCATAATGGAAATCCATGAAGGCTCCTTTGGGATGCATGCCAGTGGATACACCATAGTGAAGAAGATCTTGAGGGTTGTATATTATTGGATGAATATGGAGGTTGACTGTCACCGCCACGTCCAAACATGCCACAAGTTCCAGATATATGCCGACAAGATCCATGTACCATTGTTGCCACTCAATGTCTTGACATCTCCTTGGCCTTTTTCCATGTGGGGCATTGACGTAATCAGACACATAGAGCCAATTGCCTTAAATGGACACTGCTTCATCCTTGTAGCCATTGACTATTTCACGAAATGTCTGGAAGTGGTCTCATACGCCATCGTTACCAGACAAGTGGTGGCTCGATTTATAAGAAAGGAAATCATTTGTCGTTATGGTGTCCCCAATGAAATCATTATCGATAATGGATCTAACCTCAATACCAAAATGATGAAAGAGCTATGCCAAAGATTCAAAATTGATCACCACAAGTCATTGCCTTATAGGCCAAAGATGAATGGCATTGTCGAGGCAGCTAACAAAAATATTAAGAAGATCATGCAAAAGATGGTGGAAACCTACATAGATTGGCACGAAATGTTCCCATTCATATTGCATGGCTATCGTACCTCAGTACGCACCTACACTAGGGAAACTCCGTTCTCTCTCGTGTATGGCATGGACGTAGTCTTTCCTATTGAAGTAGGGATTCATTCCTTAAGGATTTTGATCGATGTCAAGCTTGACGAAATCGAGTGGGTGAAGGCTCAGTTTGACCAATTGAACCTCATTGATGAGAAGCAATTCGCAGCCATCTGCCACGGCCAGTTGTACCAAAAGGGAATCAAAAGGGCACATGACAAGAGGTTCTTCCCACGTAGCCTCAAAGTTGGAGACCTCGTCTTAAAGAAGATTCTACTGATTCACACCGATTCAAGGGGAAAATGGACACCAAACTACGAAGACACATACATTGTAAGAAAGGTCTTCTCAAGAGGAGCCCTGATCCTTGCTACTATGGATGGTGAAGATCTTCCATCCCCTGTGAATGAGGATGCATTCTAAAAATACTACGCCTAAAGAAAAAGAGAAAAGAGCCTGATAAGTTAAAAACCCGAAAGGGCAACTTATGCAAAAAATGGGTATCCCGGTAGACTGAAAACCCGAAATGGAGGTCTAAACAAAAATTAGGGATTGATGAAAGCTAGAGGCTACATCCCGCAAAGAATCTTTCTTCAATCCTCAGCAAGTCAATCTTGTAGCTTCCCCCCAGCAACTCAGTCACTCTCCTTCTAAAAGCAAGATCAAAGGATGGCCAAAGGCATAAAAGACTATAACAGAATTGGAATTTGGTGGAAATCCGAGACATTTCATTGCCATTACAATTTTTTTCAATTTATTTTGTAATCTCCTCTTTTAGGAATTGCCTCTTTGTACAAAATTGCCCACTTTTGGGATATTTATTAATAAAATCAGTTCCCTCATACATGCTCAATAGTTTTATTTTTCCTGCTTTGTCTGCGAAATATGACTTTTCTCAAAATGATATTACACTGGAAATTTCTTGATAAAAACGACCTTTTTTTCAAAACACAAATTTTAAGGGAAAAAACATTAAATTACTTCTCTTTTAAAATTTCCAAAGGCAACCGAAAACATGTGTGGTATCCCCGCTTGAAAGCGTCGCACAGTCCCGTGGACTTGGCCAATTTTTCCTTCTCCAGTAGAAACCCTTAGCTATGGCCTAGTGCTTGCCTGGACACCAGAAGTTCCAAAATATCTGATACCAGAAAGTCAACACACTTTCCCCAAACTTTCAAGCCTAATCATACTTGGCACAATCTCCAAACCTGGCATTTGCATAATTTCCCCGCAATAGCCCGGACATACATCGACATTTTACATACATGTGTAGCGGTAAATTCATGACCATTAAGCTATGGATAAACATAATATCAATAAAACCAGAGTCGCCACCGCGCTTTTATTGTTTCCAAAGGAAAAGGGAAAAGTACGAACAAAACCCAAAGAAAATAAGTTTTCAAAGAAAACTAATAAAATGCCAGAGATTACAAGTAAGGGGGTTGGTTACACAGAGTGAAGGTTTTAGCACCCAAAGTGACCTAGGTACTCCTAGGGAGCCCTTTTTTATGCGTGTGTGTGTTTTTTTGTATAAAATGATGTTTGCAACAAATAGAGTGTGGGGATGAGAAAAGAATTCATTAATTATATTTTTGTGTTTGACAAGACTTTCGGACTTGTGCCTACATACCAACATAAAAATGAGGGATCAAAACCTCGTAGTTTGTGTTATCAATTTCAAAATGAGTGAATTGCTTTTAACAAAATTTAAATTGTAAAAGAGGCACAAAAGGGTCTAAAAGAGTTTGAATGAGTGTTAGTTCTTTTTGTCTTTTGAAATTTTAAGTCAATATGGTTTGATTCATTTACAAGTTTGATTTAAGAAAAGAGTTTAAAAAATTCAATGGCATAAGATCAAAGTTTCTAATTTGCAATAAGAGTCTAAGTTTTGAAATCACAAGCAAAGAAATTTTTTGAAAAGGGGAAGGGATTTTGTAATTTAAGAAGTGGGAGGATATGAAGAGACTAATCCTAAGCATAAAATTAAAAGTTAAGAGTTGAAAAGATCTGACCAATGGGATGCAATCCAATAGACAAGAATGTCATATAGAAACTCACTTTTCCTTTGGACTTTAAATCAAGCAATATCAATAAGCAAGTAGCAAAATTAAGAGCAAGGCATAAAATAAAGATAGCCACATCTAAGCTAGCAACTTCATAGTCTTCTTCTTAATCTTCCCATGTATCAGATGACATACTCCTTGAATAGCTCAGAATAAGGCATTAGACACAGGTTCAAAGTAAAATTTACATCAAGACCATGTAGCAGATGAATCCAAGTGGATACCAATACTTGTATCAGATGAAAGCTCAAATCACAATAACTTGGTTTCATAAATGTTGGCATTAGCTAAGTCCTTTTGCATAGGGAATATTGTCTAATTCTAAGTCCAAGGCTCAGATCAAATCCAGCAGTACACACAAACATTTTTTAGGTTTTTTTTGTTGTTTATTAGGTATTTTAAGGTCCTAAGACCACAAACACAAACAAGATACTCAAACAAATATATACAATCACAATATATGGCTGGCTCAAGTGAGCAAAGTGAAAATGGCATAAATATAAACAAGTTAAATGATATGTAAAATGGCATATGGAATGGTAAATGACTTGAATTTAAATTGCATAAAGTAAATGACTTGAAATTAAAAGCAATAATAATAAAAGTTAGTCAAATGTTAGTTGATTAAATGTTAGTGATGTTTTGCTTTTCAATTGATTAAGTCATTCTTTGGAGAACGCTCAACCTTCTATTCACAAGCATGGATCCTTGAACCAAGATATCTTCCAAAGGAAGAAAAAAAGGCCAAGTTTACACACAATACCATGAAAGGGGGAGACTTACAATCTCACTTACTAGAATGCTATGCCTTTAGGGTCAAAATTTAGCGCTATGTTAAGCAATCGTAATTGGACTTATGTAGAAGTCACAACTATCTGAGGTCGGGCAATAGAAATTTTGGTGTTAATGCATGTTAGAGATGTGGTATAATGAACCATACTCCTAAAACATACGACACACAAAACGAAAATGATCAAAGGATGGATCTAATCTCATCCATACTTGTATTGGTTCATCTAACATGAAGTTATTGATGAACCAATTAGCCTTAGGATATTGAGACTTCATTAGTCAATAAAAGGGATGGGATAGAATGGGATTAAAGATGAAGAGGTAGGGGAGATGAGACAAACACAAATTGGTCATGGGAGGAATTTTATCAAATTAAAATCATTCATTCATTTTGGGAGATGAAATGTACATTTCATCAATCCCCTAACATTACGCCAAAAACTGGAATAGACAGCGCACCTTAGAGGGCGCTTTATTACAAAAGCGCTCTCTAAAGTGAAGCGAAAAAATAAGGAGCAATAGACAGTGCACTTTAGAGGGCGCTTTTGTAATAAAGTGCCATCTAAGGTGAAGCGAAAAAATAAGGAGGAGATAGAGGGACAACAATACATGGCGCTTTTTAGAAAGCGCCCTCTAAGGTTACCCTTAGAGGGCGCTTTTAATAAAGCGTTGTTATAAGTCCATGTGCATTTCCAGTTTATAAAGCGCTTCTGGAAAGCCTTAGAGAGCGCTTTCATGAGCGCCCTCTTAGGCCCCCTTTAGAGGGCGCTTTTTTTCCACAAGCGCCCTCTAAGATCCCATTTAGTAAATATTAAAATTATAACATACTGCGCGTTTTGTTATTTCACTCTCTGTTATTTTCGTTCTTTTTCATGTTAGGGTTCTCACTGCTACGATTTTCTCTACTTCTAAGGCGTTCTCCTTCCACCTCTGTTAGATCTACGACGTTTCCTCCTTCTACCAATCAAAGGTACACGATGCAGCTTATGAGTGTATTTATTCTAGCATACATTATTACTTGCACTATTGCTTTGTTTTAGCTTTGCCCCATTTCAGTTTTATGTTATTGTTGTCTATGCTATGTTTGTTTCGACCTGTAAAGTTTCAATATTCATAGTCATTTAAATAGTTTGGGTTTATTAGGCAATTGACGGTTGGTTTTTAAATTGCTGAATTTGATATCGCTATGAATCACATTCAAAGACTGTTGTTAGGGTTCGGTTATGGTTGCATTATAGAGACATTAGAAACCTTTTATTCTAGTAACTTAGCGTACATAGCATAGCTAGTAACTTAAGAAGTTTAGGTATGGATGTTATTTGATAGAGTAAATGGAGACATGAATACCCTGCACAGAGACTAACTCAATAAAGAGAAATTGTTTTGTCTCATCCCATTTTTGGTTTCTCTTCTGAAATTGTTTTTTGTTTATTCTAATTAGTAATGGATAATATGTAACACCCCGATAATAATATGTATTTATTTAAATTAAATTAATAATATGTTTATTAATTTAATTAGAATATTTGAATTATTATTATTATTTTGGAATAATAATTATTGGGATAATTATTTATTGGAATAATATATAAGTTGGAATTTAGAAAAATTCCATTTTTGGTAAAAAGTTATTTTTCACGTGAAAAGGGAAAAGAGGCAGAAAGGGCAAAAGGCAGAGCAAGAGAAGAGGAGGAGCTTGAAGCTGCGGAATTTGCCGGATTACTCAGGTAAGGGGGGTTTATCATCGATTAACGGGTATTATGGGATGATATGTACTGGGTAGTAATAGACCATTGTTTTACCTCTGATTGGATGATATATGTTGAATTTGTGAACTTTTGAGATGAACGAAAATTTGGATTATAATTGACGAAATTCGTAGGAATTAGAGGTAGAAAGGTTAGAAATTTGTGAAATCGAAAGTGTATGATTCGTGTTAGATGATATGAATGAATTGTGTGTGAAATTTGGACTGTAGAAGGTTGGATTGGATAGGTCTCGTAGCAGAGAAAGCCATTGCAGATCTGAGAGCTCTGGTCTCTGGTCATACGCGTATGGCACTAGGCAATACGCGTATGAGATGTTGGTACGCGTATGGGGGGAAGCCTTACGCGTATGGGTGGAAAAGATGGCATTTTGAACGTGAATTGGTCTCTGTTGGTACGCGTAATGGGAAGTTGTTACGCGTAGCGTACGCGTATGGGATAGGTGGTACGCGTATGAGTTGGGCGAGGAAATGCGCAATACGCGTAAGAGAGTAGGCATTACGCGTATGGAGTTGGCCAGGTTTGGGTAATACGCGTATGGCATGGACAGTACGCGTATGGGCAGAGTTGGGATTTTCCTGAACTGTTGTTGTGCAGTTTTTGGTTGTTTAGGCTGAGTGATGTACTTAGCTGAGATATGATGTTGTAGGGATCATTTCCCGTTGTTTTGACTGGTATAGGTATTAGTAGAGCGGGCTAATACTGTGGTTGATTATGTGGCATGATATGATGTGCTTTTGTGATTAATTATGTTGATAATGTGTGATGGTATACATGATGATGTGAATGTATACGTTTGTGAATAGACTGTATTATGGCTTAGAGTGTGAGCATGTGTCTATTCTTGATTATTGTTGATGTTGCATTGCTAGGTGATTAGCATGCATGTTGTGGCCCATTTGGGGTGGTAGCTAATTCCCATGGTGAGGAATTAGTGAGTATATCATTTGATTGTTGTTGTTGATGTTTGCATGCTAGGTGATTAGCGTGCATTTCATGGCCCATTTGGGGTGGTAGCTAATTCCCATGGTGAGGAATTAGTGAGTGAGTCACTATGTCTCAAATGAGTGGGACTAGTGAGCTTGGTAGCCGTGCCTGGATTTGGACGGTGAGGTTGAACTATATGTTCACAAATAGTCGGTACCGCATGCATAGAGTCTCATTGCATAATGAATGTATGGCATATGATATGAATGGATGTATTCCAGTATCATATGTGCGTTGTGTGTTGTGTTGTTAATGATTGAATATGATGGAGATTGTACTGTTGAGTATGATGTTTGAATGGATATTACTGTTGCTGAATGCGTAGTCTAATTAGGGTGAATTAATGTGTTAATTACTTGGCATTACATGTTGTTCTATAATGCTTATTATATTGATTGAGGAACTCACCCTTACGCCTATTTTTCAGGTGACGAGAAATAAGTTGAGTAGAAGCTTATGCTTGGAGTCTAGAGTAGTTTCTTGTGGGTCATGCTCTGATAGATGTAACATCGGGAGGGAATGTTTTAATTAATTTGATATTGGTTGTTGGATGATTTACATGTATAGTGTTACATGTTTTACATTGATGTTGAATTTGATTCCGCTGCGAAATATGCAAAAGACCTTATTTTGATTTAAATAAATGAGCATGACAGGATATTTGATGAATGTAGTGAAATGATTGTGTGACACCCTTCGGGGCATAATTACTCTGATGAATATAGGTGTATTTTAATTATAATAATTTGGGGTATTTAGAAGGGTGTTACATTAGTGGTATCAGAGCATAGTCGGTCGTGTCGAGTCGTAATTATTCTGTTTTCCCTGTACGGGATAGGTGTTGTGTAACCCTATCAGTACTTATTTATTTAGCTTGTTTGGGTTTTCAGAATAGAGATGGCTGGAAGAGGTAGAGATGATGCTGCAATTGCTGAGGCTCTGGGTATGCTAGCTGGAGTACTTGGAGGAAATCTGAATGTTGTGGGAATGGGAGCTGCTCGTCAACTGAGTGAGTTCCAGAAGAACAATCCTCCAATGTTTAAGGGAGCATACGATCCAGATGGTGCTCAGAAGTGGTTGAAGGAGATAGAGAGGATCTTCAGAGTAACTGAGTGTGCTGATAACCAGAAGGTCAGGTTCGGTACACATATGCTGTCAGAAGAAGCTGATGATTGGTGGGTTGCTACCCGCACTGAGTTGGAAGCTGCTGGAGATGCTGAGATTACTTGGGCTGTATTCAGAGAGAGATTTCTGAGGAAGTATTTTCCCGAAGATGTCAGAGGAAAGAAAGAGATAGAGTTCTTGGAATTGAAGCAGGGTAACCGGTCTGTTACGGAGTATGCTGCTAAGTTCACAGAGTTGTCTAAGTATTATACTCCCTATGCTGAGGCTGCTGGGGAATTTTCCAAGTGTGTGAAGTTTGAGAACGGGTTGCGTCCCGAGATCAAGCAGGCGATTGGATATCAGAGGATTAGAGTGTTTTCTGATTTGGTTGACTGTTGCAGGATTTTCGAACAGGATTCCAAGGCAAGAGCTGAGAGCTATCAGCAGAGAGTTGATAGGAGAGGCAAGAATCAGATGGATCGTGGAAAACCGTATGCTGCTGGCAAAGGTTTTCAGAGACAGAATGGGATGAAGAGGCCTAGTGGGGGAGACTCTAGTGCTCCTGCCAAGTGTTACAGATGTGGTCAGGCTGGACATCGTATCCATGAGTGTACCAGTAATGAGAAGAAGTGTTTCAAATGTGGAAAAGGTGGTCATTTGGCTGCAGATTGCCGGTTGAAGACTGTGACTTGCTTCAACTGTGGAGAGGTGGGTCATATCAGTCCACAGTGTCCTAAGCCAAAGAAAGAGAATCAGTCGGGAGGCAAGGTTTTTGCTTTATCAGGTTCTGAGACTTTTGCAGATGAGCGTTTGATCCGAGGTACGTGTTATATTAATGGCTTTCCTCTTGTAGCTATTATTGACACCGGTGCTACTCATTCTTTTATATCTGTGGATTGTGCTGTGAAGCTTAAATTAGAGATATCTGAGATGCGTGGAAGTATGGTGATTGATACTCCTGCAAAGGGTTCAGTGACTACTACTTCGGTTTGTTTGAGTTGTCCTTTGAATATTTTTGGTAGAGATTTTGGGATAGACCTTGTGTGTCTTCCATTAGTGCAGATTGACGTTATCTTGGGTATGAACTGGTTGGTGTTTAACCGAGTTTATATCAATTGTTTTGATAAGACTGTGATATTTCCTGAGATTGAGGAAGGCAAGAGTTTGTTTCTATCAGCGAGGCAGGTGAATGAGGAAGTAGCAGATGGGGCAGAGTTGTTTATGCTGTTAGCGACTTTGGAGGCTAAAGATAAACTGGTGATTGGTGATCTAGCTGTGGTGTGTGATTTTCCTGATGTGTTTCCGGAAGAAGTGAATGAATTACCGCCAGAGCGTGAAGTTGAGTTCTCGATTGATTTGGTACCTGGTACTAGACCGATATCGATGGCTCCTTATCGTATGTCTGCTGTTGAGCTAGCTGAATTGAAGAGTCAGTTGGAAGACTTGTTGGATAAGAAATTTATTCGTCCGAGTGTGTCACCGTGGGGTGCACCAGTGTTGTTGGTTAAGAAGAAAGAAGGTACTATGAGGTTGTGTGTGGATTACAGACAACTGAATAAAGTGACGATCAAGAATCGGTATCCTTTACCGAGGATTGATGATTTGATGGATCAATTGGTTGGTGCTAGTGTGTTCAGCAAGATAGATTTGAGATCTGGGTATCATCAGATACGTGTGAAGACTGAAGATATTCAGAAGACTGCTTTCAGAACAAGGTATGGACATTATGAGTATTCTGTAATGCCTTTTGGGGTGACTAATGCGCCTGGAGTATTCATGGAGTATATGAATAGGATTTTTCATCCGTATCTAGATCAGTTTGTGGTGGTGTTTATTGATGACATTTTGGTGTATTCGAAATCTGAAGAAGAACATGCTGAGCATTTGAGAGTGGTGTTGGAAGTTCTACGAGGAAAGAAGTTATTTGCTAAACTCTCAAAATGTGAATTTTGGTTAGAAGAGGTTAGTTTTCTTGGTCATGTGATTTCAAGAGGTGGTGTTGCTGTTGATCCTTCTAAGATAGAAGCAGTGTCTAAGTGGGAAGCTCCGAAGTCAGTTTCTGAGATAAGAAGTTTTCTTGGACTTGCAGGTTACTATAGGAAGTTTATTGAGGGATTCTCTAAGTTGGCGTTACCGTTGACAATGTTGACCAGAAAGGGGCAAGCGTTTGTTTGGGACTCAAAATGTGAAGAAGGTTTCCAAGAGTTGAAGAGAAGGTTGACTACTGCTCCTATTCTGATATTACCGAGTTCGTCGGAATTATTTGAGGTTTATTGTGATGCTTCATTGTTGGGTTTAGGTGGTGTGTTGATGCAGAATAAGCAGGTTATAGCTTATGCTTCGAGACAGCTAAGGGTTCATGAGAGGAACTATCCGACACACGATTTAGAGTTGGCAGCTGTGGTATTTGTTCTGAAGTTGTGGAGGCATTATTTGTATGGATCAAGATTTGAGGTTTTCAGTGACCATAAGAGTTTAAAGTATTTGTTTGATCAGAAAGAGCTGAATATGAGACAGAGGAGATGGTTAGAGTTTCTGAAGGATTATGATTTTGGTTTGAATTACCATCCGGGTAAAGCAAATGTAGTAGCTGATGCATTGAGTCGGAAATCATTGCATATGTCTATGTTAATGGTTAAGGAATTGGATTTAATTGAGCAGTTTAGAGACTTGAGTTTGGTGTGTGAGAGTACTCACAATAGTGTTAAATTGGGAATGTTGAAGTTAACAAGTGGGATTTTGGATGAGATCAGAGAGGGTCAGAAATCCGATGCACTTTTAGTTGATAAGTTGACTTTAGTGAATCAAGGTCAGGGTGGTGAATTCCGAGTTGATGAGAATGGTGTTTTGAGATTTGGTAATCGGGTGTGTATTCCAGATGTTACAGGACTTAAGAAGAGTATTCTTGAAGAAGGACATCGTAGTGGTTTGAGTATTCATCCTGGAGCTACGAAGATGTATCATGATTTGAAAAGATTATTTTGGTGGCCAGGAATGAAGAGAGAAATTGCGAGTTTTGTTTATTCCTGTTTGACTTGTCAGAAGTCAAAGATTGAGCATCAAAAGCCGTCTGGGCCAATGCAACCGTTGGCTATTCCAGAGTGGAAGTGGGATAGTATCAGTATGGATTTTGTTTCTGGTTTGCCGAGGACAAGTAGGAATTTTGAGGCTATTTGGGTGATTGTGGATAGATTGACGAAGTCGGCTCATTTCATTCCGATCAGAATGGATTATCCGTTAGAGAGGCTAGCCGAGTTGTATATTGAGAAGATTGTAAGTTTGCATGGTATTCCGTCGAGTATTGTTTCGGACAGAGATCCTAGATTTACATCGAAGTTTTGGGAAGGTTTGCAGAGAGCTTTGGGAACTAAGCTGAGATTGAGTTCTGCATATCATCCGCAGACTGATGGTCAGACTGAGAGGACGATTCAGTCATTAGAAGATCTTTTGAGAGCTTGTGTTTTGGAAAAAGGAGGTGCTTGGGATTGTTATTTGCCTTTGATTGAGTTCACCTACAACAATAGTTTTCATTCGAGTATTGGTATGGCACCGTTTGAAGCTTTGTATGGTAGGAGATGTCGGACGCCTTTATGTTGGTATGAGTCCGGTGAGAGTGCTGTAGTTGGACCGGAGATTGTTCAACAGACTACGGAAAAGATTAAGATGATTCAGGAGAAGATGAGAATTGCTCAGAGTCGTCAGAAGAGTTATCATGATAAGAGGAGGAAGTCACTTGAGTTTCAAGAGGGAGACCATGTGTTTCTTCGTGTTACTCCGATAACCGGTGTTGGTCGAGCTTTGAAGTCGAAGAAGTTGACACCTCGATTTATTGGTCCCTATCAGATTTTGGAGAGGATAGGAGAGGTAGCCTATCGTATCGCCTTACCACCGTCGCTTGCGAATTTGCATGATGTTTTTCATGTGTCTCAGTTGAGGAGATACATTCATGACCCGTCGCATGTTGTCCAAGTAGATGATGTACAGGTGAGAGATAACCTGACTGTTGAAACATCACCTATGAGGATTGAGGATCGAGGGTTGAAGCAGTTGCGGGGTAAAGAGATTGCCTTGGTGAAGGTAGCTTGGGAAGGACCAGCAGGTGGCAATGTGACTTGGGAACTCGAGAGTCAGATGAAGGAGTCTTATCCGGAGTTGTTCGCTTGAGGTATGTTTTCGAGGACGAAAACTCTTTTAGTGGGGGAGAGTTGTAACACCCCGATAATAATATGTATTTATTTAAATTAAATTAATAATATGTTTATTAATTTAATTAGAATATTTGAATTATTATTATTATTTTGGAATAATAATTATTGGGATAATTATTTATTGGAATAATATATAAGTTGGAATTTAGAAAAATTCCATTTTTGGTAAAAAGTTATTTTTCACGTGAAAAGGGAAAAGAGGCAGAAAGGGCAAAAGGCAGAGCAAGAGAAGAGGAGGAGCTTGAAGCTGCGGAATTTGCCGGATTACTCAGGTAAGGGGGGTTTATCATCGATTAACGGGTATTATGGGATGATATGTACTGGGTAGTAATAGACCATTGTTTTACCTCTGATTGGATGATATATGTTGAATTTGTGAACTTTTGAGATGAACGAAAATTTGGATTATAATTGACGAAATTCGTAGGAATTAGAGGTAGAAAGGTTAGAAATTTGTGAAATCGAAAGTGTATGATTCGTGTTAGATGATATGAATGAATTGTGTGTGAAATTTGGACTGTAGAAGGTTGGATTGGATAGGTCTCGTAGCAGAGAAAGCCATTGCAGATCTGAGAGCTCTGGTCTCTGGTCATACGCGTATGGCACTAGGCAATACGCGTATGAGATGTTGGTACGCGTATGGGGGGAAGCCTTACGCGTATGGGTGGAAAAGATGGCATTTTGAACGTGAATTGGTCTCTGTTGGTACGCGTAATGGGAAGTTGTTACGCGTAGCGTACGCGTATGGGATAGGTGGTACACGTATGAGTTGGGCGAGGAAATGCGCAATACGCGTAAGAGAGTAGGCATTACGCGTATGGAGTTGGCCAGGTTTGGGTAATACGCGTATGGCATGGACAGTACGCGTATGGGCAGAGTTGGGATTTTCCTGAACTGTTGTTGTGCAGTTTTTGGTTGTTTAGGCTGAGTGATGTACTTAGCTGAGATATGATGTTGTAGGGATCATTTCCCGTTGTTTTGACTGGTATAGGTATTAGTAGAGCGGGCTAATACTGTGGTTGATTATGTGGCATGATATGATGTGCTTTTGTGATTAATTATGTTGATAATGTGTGATGGTATACATGATGATGTGAATGTATACGTTTGTGAATAGACTGTATTATGGCTTAGAGTGTGAGCATGTGTCTATTCTTGATTATTGTTGATGTTGCATTGCTAGGTGATCAGCATGCATGTTGTGGCCCATTTGGGGTGGTAGCTAATTCCCATGGTGAGGAATTAGTGAGTATATCATTTGATTGTTGTTGTTGATGTTTGCATGCTAGGTGATTAGCGTGCATTTCATGGCCCATTTGGGGTGGTAGCTAATTCCCATGGTGAGGAATTAGTGAGTGAGTCACTATGTCTCAAATGAGTGGGACTAGTGAGCTTGGTAGCCGTGCCTGGATTTGGACGGTGAGGTTGAACTATATGTTCACAAATAGTCGGTACCGCATGCATAGAGTCTCATTGCATAATGAATGTATGGCATATGATATGAATGGATGTATTCCAGTATCATATGTGCGTTGTGTGTTGTGTTGTTAATGATTGAATATGATGGAGATTGTACTGTTGAGTATGATGTTTGAATGGATATTACTGTTGCTGAATGCGTAGTCTAATTAGGGTGAATTAATGTGTTAATTACTTGGCATTACATGTTGTTCTATAATGCTTATTATATTGATTGAGGAACTCACCCTTACGCCTATTTTTCAGGTGACGAGAAATAAGTTGAGTAGAAGCTTATGCTTGGAGTCTAGAGTAGTTTCTTGTGGGTCATGCTCTGATAGATGTAACATCGGGAGGGAATGTTTTAATTAATTTGATATTGGTTGTTGGATGATTTACATGTATAGTGTTACATGTTTTACATTGATGTTGAATTTGATTCCGCTGCGAAATATGCAAAAGACCTTATTTTGATTTAAATAAATGAGCATGACAGGATATTTGATGAATGTAGTGAAATGATTGTGTGACACCCTTCGGGGCATAATTACTCTGATGAATATAGGTGTATTTTAATTATAATAATTTGGGGTATTTAGAAGGGTGTTACATAATACATGGATGTCTTCCAATCGATTGTCGAGAGAGTACGAGAATGGGGTATCAGAATTCGTTAAGTTTGCCGTTGCGCACGCCGAAGACCCCAGTAGAATGATATGTCCTTGCTTGGGTTGTTGTTATGGGAAACGGGTTGACGCAGTTCAGTTGACATCGCATCTAATGAGGCATGGAATTGATCGAAGTTATATATGTTGGAATTTTCATGGTGAGAAAAGTAACGAGAATGTTGAACCGGGGGATAGTACGACCTATGCCTCAAACTATAGTGGCGCAGATACATACGATTGTGATCGAGTTGAAGAGATTGCAGAAGCACTTGAAGGAGATCTTAAGGATTGTCCCGAAATGTTTGAGAGGTTGGTAAGTGATGCAGAGAAACCTTTGTATGATGGTTTCACTAAATTCACAAGATTGTTTGCGGTATTAAAGTTGTACAACTTAAAGGCGGGCAATGGATGGTCGGATAAAAGTTTCACAGAGTTATTAGCCCTTTTGAAAGATATGCTTCTTGAGGATAATGTTCTTCCCAATCGAACATATGAGACCAAAAAGAGGTTGTGCTCTATTGGCATGAGCTATGATAAGATACATGCATGTCCAAACGATTGCGTTTTGTTTCGAAATGAGTATGCATCGTTAAATGAGTGTCCTAAATGCGGTGTCTCGCGATATAAGAACAAGTTGTCTCCAGCAAAAGTCTTGTGGTATTTTCCTGTTATTCCGAGATTTAGACGCATGTTTCGTAGTGAAACTGATTCAAGACACTTGACCTGGCATGCAGATGAAAGAATTATAGATGGAAAGTATCGACATCCGGTAGATTCACCACAGTGGTTGAAAATTGATAATGATTATCCTGAATTTGGAGAAGAATCAAGAAACCTTCGCTTGGCATTATCTACTGATGGAATGAACCCACACGGTATCCAGAGTATCTCACACAGTACATGGCCTGTAATTATTATGATTTATAACCTACCTCCATGGCTATGTATGAAGCGTAAGTACATGATGTTGGCTATGTTGATTTCTGGACCTAAACAACCAGGGAATGACATGGACGTGTACTTGAAGCCCTTAATCGAAGATTTAAAGATTTTGTGGGAGACCGGTGTGGAGGTTTATGATGGATATAGGAAAGAAAGTTTCAACTTGAGGGCGATGTTGTTTGGCACAATTAATGATTTTCCAGCATACGGAAATCTATCAGGGTATAGCATAAAAGGTCAATGTGCGTGTCCTATTTGTGAAGATAAAACAGATTGGAAGCGCTTGGAGTTTGGTCAGAAGAATGTCTTTCTCGGTCATCAGAGATTCTTAAATTCAAATCATCACTACCGTGGATGGAGAAAGGCGTTCAATGGAGAGACAGAACAAGGCAGAGCTCCACCTATATTGACGGGTGATCAAATTTTTGAAAAGGTGAAAGATTTGGATACTCAGTTTGGCAAGCCTTTTGCCCAGACACTTGTCAAAAGTGGGTGGAAGAAGAGGTCAGTTTTTTTTGAATTGCCGTATTGGAAGTCCTTGTATGTGAGACATTTTCTTGATGTTATGCATATTGAAAAAAATGTATTTGAAAGTGTTATTGGCACGTTACTCAATATACAAGGAAAGTCTAAGGATGGCCTTAAGGCAAGAAAGGAAAACGAACATATCTACCGCCTGCTGCTTATACTCTATCTAGAAAGGAGAAAAAAACATTGTGTAAGTTTCTAAGTGAAGTTAAAGTTCCAGAAGGGTACTCTTCAGATATTAGAAGACTTATGTCTATGAAAGACCTCAAGTTAAAGAGTTTAAAGACCCATGATTGCCATGTTATAATGGAACATTTTCTCCCAATAAGTATACGTTTTATTCTTCCAGAAAAAGTAAGAAGCTCTATAACTAAGTTGTGTTCTTTCTTCAAGTCAATTTGCAGTAAGGTGATCAATCCTACGATCTTACCAATGTTGCAAAAAGAAATCGTTATTACTTTGTGTGAGCTTGAAATGTTTTTTCCTCCATCATTTTTTGACATAATGGTACATCTAGTTGTTCATCTTGTGAAAGAGACACAATTGTGTGGACCAGCTTATATGAGATGGATGTACCCTGTTAAACGTTATATGAAAATATTAAAAGGGTACGTGAAGAACCGAAGTCGACCAGAAGGTTGTATGGTTGAAAGATACATTGTTGAAGGAGCGATTGAGTTTTGTACTGAATATTTATCTAATGTTCAGTCAATCGGACTCCCCAAGTCTCAGCTTGTCGAAAAGAAAGAAGGAAAAAATCTAATTGGAAATAAAATTGTGGCAGTATCAAGGGTCGAACGGGATCAAGTGCATTTGTATGTTCTGCACAATGAGAATGAGGTTGAGCCGTATGTTGAAATTCACAAGGATGTTCTCCGAGGTTTAAATCCCAATAGAAATGAAAATTGGATAGTACGAGAGCACAATCGATGTTTTATACCTTGGTTTAAGGATCATATTTATTCAAAGTATTATTCAGATCCCGCTTCAATAACAGAAAGGTTGAGATGCTTAGCATATGGTCCAAGTTTCCATGTATTTTCTTATAGCGCATACGCGATTAATGGATACACATTTTATACCAAAGAACAAGATGATAAAAGTACTATGCAGAATAGTGGTGTCACCGTGGTAGCTGAAGCAATGCACATATCAAGTGTGAAGGACTTAAACCCCAAATTTGCAAATCTGTCGTATTTTGGTGTTATCGAGCGCATTTGGGTGTTAGATTATGAGAAGTTTCAGATTCCTATATTTGGTTGCAAGTGGGCTGAAAATAATAACGACATTCGAATGGATAAGTCAGGATTTTTGCAAGTGGATCTTAATAGGGTGGGATACAAAGATGAGTCTTTTATTCTAGCCTCTCAAGCTAGACAAGTGTTCTATGTCAATGATCCGAAAAGTACGAAATGGTCTATAGTTCTTTTTTCCAACAAAGTAATTGATGAAAACACTGGAGATCAAGGTGATATTGATGTTGAGATTAAATCGTTTACCAGAAATGATCAAGATGAGAATATTATATCAAATTATTCATATATTAGAAATGATCATAATGAGGGTATTTGGATCAATCCAACCGTCCGTGTTGTTAAGAGACATGTAGAACATATTCCAACCAAGAAAAGAAAGAGAACTTAGTGAAAAAGGTACAGGTCAAATGATTTTAATTGTTTTCTTTATTACAGGTAAAATGGCTTTTATGATTTTAATTGTTTTTATATTTGTCATCTGATTTTAATTGTTTTCTTTATTACAGGTAAAATGGCTATTATGAAGTCAATCATTCGTGCAAGGGGCAAGGGATACTTGAAAGTATCAATTGATATTTGTTTAGATGGATATGTTCCATTGTCGTCAAGCCTCATTCGCGTAGATGATGATGCTGGATATTTGAAAGTATCCCTCTACGACAATGGAACATGTCCATCTAAACAAATATCAATTCTATCTTCAAAAGATAAGGGACCAAAAATATAAGGGGATTATGCAGCAAATCGAGTCAGTTGCATCAAAAAAAAAGGTATAAACACAATTATATGATATTTATGCATAGAAAATGTTAATTCTTGATCTTATACTTCACCTAACTAATTTTATGATATTTTAGGTTCATGCTATTGATATTGAACAAAATGAGGTTGTTGCTAAGAAGACTGCTGCTAGCAAAAAAAACATACATCTCAGAGATGCTTTTGCTACTTAGTTTTATTTCTTTTTAAGTTATGAATTGGTTGTATATTTAGAATCTTTAGAAGTTAAACGATTATATATCAGTGGATTGTTGTATATGTATGGATTGTTGTATATAAGGCTTGTTGAATGCAATGTGTGAAAAAGGGCTTCAAATTATACAGTTTTGGGTGTACTGCTTCAATATACAGGTTGTCTAAAATAAATAAATAAATATAGCGCTTTTTAAAAAAAAAAATTAAATAACCACCCACTTTAGAGGGCGCTTTCCAAAATAAGCGCCCTCTAAACCCTTTAAATTTCCACTTTAGAGGGCGCTTTCCAGTAAAAGCGCCCTCTAAACCCTTAAAAGTTTCCACTTTAGAGGGCGCTTTCCAGTAAAAGCGCCCTCTAAACCCTTAAAAATTTCCACTTTAGAGGGCGCTTTCGTTAAAAAGCGCCCTCTAAAGTGGCCCTTAAAGGTCTTAAAGAGCCACTTTAGAGAGCGCTTTCACCAGGAAAAAAAGCGCTGTCTTTACCTATGCCAGCGCCAGATTAGAGGGCGCTTTAAAGCGCTGTTATAGGCCAAAAAAGCGCCCTCTTTTCCCTTATTTGGCGTAGTGTAAATCCAATGATTTTAATCCAACAAAAGTCAAATCAACCTTGACCAAGACCCAAACACATAGTCAAACTTCACAAGTCAATAAAAATGGCCCAAGAAATTATGTTTGATCAAAAACCTAAAACCTCTTCAAAACACCAAATAAATGGCCAAGAAATTTATCCTAGGTCAAACAAGGTCAAAGGACCTTAGACAAAAAAAATTATTATTTTTGAAAAGTCAGAAGTAATTTTAAACAATTAAAAATATGCACAAAAACAATTAATTCATAAAAGATATCAAAATTAATCCAAAAAATAATTTTAATTTAGAAAATGAAAGAGAAAAATATTTGAAAATTTTTGGTGAAAGTCCCGTATTTTTTGGATTAAAAATGAAATTGATATGAATTAATTGAAAATAATGGATTAAATGAAATAATCAGAAATTCAAAAAAAAGGAGAGTAATCTGATCTCCCTCATTAATTAAGGTGGCAGATCAGATGGTTGAAAACGCGTGTTCCACCAATGCCTCAGTCAACAGTCCCACATGCGTGGTAATCAGAAGCAAGGGACGAGATTAAAACATTCCAACTGGATCCTATGGCTGAGATGTGTGACAACACATCACCGGAGCTAGGGCTCCAAATGATGTCAAATTGGTGACTATTTTGAAGGTTTTTGAAATAGCTATAACTTTGATGAAGACTCTTTTCTCATTTGGAGCTCACACAAAAAGTTAGGCAAGGTGGAATAATTGAACATGTGACTTGACACTTAGAAAATATTTTGACATGTTGTAATTTCCAAACTTCCACCTCAAAATTCACCATGATACAAGTACCAAATGGAAAAGTGTTCAACATAATAGTTGCTCCTCTTGATCTAAGCTTTCGAAAGAGTCCTAATTCACTCATTTTGGACAAAGTTTAATGGGTCTGCTCATGGATTAAACAGGCATGTATCATTTGGCAAGATTCATGCTTCAAATGTTCAAATAACTTTGCCTTGCCATTCAAGCTTCATGCAGACCTTATTTTAGTTGATTGTGGACCTAATTGGATTGCTTCATGGGCCTACACACGCCCATTCAAGCATGTGCATTGCATTGCCAATTTTGGAGAAGTTTTCAAGTGTGCAAATAACACTTCTCATTGCTATAAATAGAGGTCCAATCTCTCGGTTCAGAAGACCTTGCGCACCAGCTTTGCCCCCAACCTTTCAAACCTTCTCAATTCAAAGGAAAACCTGAGAAATTTCAATTGAAATTTGAGTTTGAATCTCACTGTTTGGAGATTCAAAAACTCCAGGATCCAAAGCTTTGCATTACTCTTAAGCCACTTCAACAAGCTCCATAAGCAAGATCAAGCACGAATTGAAGCAAGAGAGATCCAGTTTTGCACATCATTGAAGGTATTTTTCCAGATTTTTCTTCTCTTTGATTCTCTCATCAATTCCCTTGGATCCTTGATTGTCTGAAGTCCTACCAATGTAGGCAAGAAGATTGAGTTGCTTTGAGGTTAAATCAAAGCAACTCAGTTGACACACCTCAAAATTCAACTCCACGTATCTCTCTATATATTTGGAGTTAGTTAAAATTGTGGTGATATTTGTGATCTACGCCATTTTTATTTAAGATCATGTCCTCTTTTTTCATTTATGTTGTGGTGATGATTGAACCAGTCCAGCCAAGGTCATCGAAGAAGATGACCGGCCTTTGGCTCCGGGGATGCATTGGAAGTGTTCAGAGCCATTAGATGAGTTTAAAATGTTTTAATCAGGAGCGTACATTGTGATTACCCAACGTGTGATCAGTTGACTCAAGCGCTTCATAGAATGCGCGTTCCTCACCACTTTATCTGCCACCTCAATTAATGAGGGAGATCAAGTGGTCCATGTTTTTTTGATTATCTGATTTTTTTTTATTCCTTTGATTTTCATTCATTCATATTAATTTTAATATTGATCCAAAAAATATGAGTTTCACCAAAAAAAAATCAATAAAATTCTCTTTCATTTTCTGAATTAAAATTATTTTTTGGATCATTATTAATATTTTTCATGATTTAATTTATTTTGTGATTATTTTTAATTATTTAAAAATATTTTGGAGTTTCCAAAAATTCTGAAAAAATTTCTCCAAGGTCCTTTAACCTTGTTTGACCTATGATAAATCCCATGGTCATTTCTGTAGTGTTTTGATGAGGTTTTAGGAAATTGACCAACCATATTTAATTTAATGCATTATTTTTAATATTTTTAATTGTTTAAATGCCAATTTAATTGTGTAGAGTCATTTTAATTGACTTTGTGAATTTAACTTGTGTTGTTGGGCTTTGGTCAAGGTTGATTTGACTTTGTTAGGTTAAGATCATTGGATTTAGGGGATTGATGGAATGTACATTCCATCTCCCAAAATGAATGAATGATCTTAACTTGGTAAAAGTCCTCCTTTGTCCAATTTGAGTTTGATCCATTCCCCCTCCCTCTTAATCTCATCCCCCTTCTTTATGCATTCATGTAATGGACCTATAATATCTCTATATCCTAAGGCTAGTTGATTGAAAAATCACCATAAGTATGGATGAGATTAGGTTCACCCCAATTTGCATATTCTTTTTGTGTGTGGTATGTTTCATGAGCATAGTTCATCATACTATGTCTCTAACATGCATTAACACCAAAATTCTATTTCCCGACCTCAAATAGTTGTGACTTCTACATAAGTCCAATTAGGATTGCTTAACATAGCGCTAAATTTTGACATAAAAGGCATAGCATTCTAGTTAGTGAGATTGTAAGTGTCCCCTCTTTCATGGTATTGTGTGGAAACTTGGTCTTTTTTCCTTCCTTTGGAAGATGTCTTGGTTCAAGGATCCATGCTTGTGATAAGTGGGTTGAGTGTTCTCCAAAGAATTACTTAAACAAAAGAAAAGAAAAAGCAATACTAACTTATAACTCATTAACAACTAACATTTAATTTCAAGTCATTTACTTTTAAGGCAATTTAATTTTTGAACTTTATTCATTTGCCTTTATTCATACCATTCTAATTGTTTATGTTAATGTCATTTCCAATTTGTCCATTTGGACCATATTTTTTTGATATATTTTGTTTGTGTATATTGTGTTTGTTTATGTGGTCTTTGACCATTAATGTACATAATAAGAATAAAAACCCTAAAAAATATCTTGTTTGGACTGTTGGTATGATCTGAGACAATTGGACTTAGAATTTAGGCAACATTCCCTATGCAAAGGACTTGGCCAATGCCAACTTTCATGAAACCAAGTGCTTGTAATTTGAAACTTCATCTAATACATCCTTGAAGATCCGTTTGAGTTTGTCGTACCCCAAATTTTGCCCACCCTTCACATGTTTTCTAGCGCCATTTTATTTCAAATAAATGAAATGACACAATTGGTAAGAGAGCATGGGATAGGGAGAGTGATCATATGGTCCTGGGTTCGAGTCCCAACTTTCGTTTTGTTTTAGCACATTCTCATTTTTTGTTTTTTTTACTTTTTGTTTTCTTTATAAAAAATAATAAAAATAATAATAAGTAAATTGCATTTTTTTAAAATTAATTAAAATTTTAAATTTAAAAAAAAAAACTATTTTATGCATTTATGAAGAAAAAAAGTATATGGCATTAATATAATTTATAAACAAAGTCAAAAATAGAAATCAAGTTTGATTAACATATTATTATTTGGAGTCAATCCTATTTTGAATGTACACAATGATCCATTTGGTAGAGATGCATGTTTAAGAGTTGCAAGGAGAAGGTCTTGAGTTGAAATCTCTATCTTGTCACTTTTACATTTTTTCTCCTTTCCATATTTTACCTTCAATCATATCATCTTAAAATAAATTTTTATTTTATTTATTCAATTTTTATTAGTTATTTATTTTTAATATATTTTTCTAAAAAATAAAATTTTATTATTTGTTATTTTAACTTTTCAATTTTTTTTATTATATTATTTATTTTAATATATTTTTAATATAAAAAAAAATAAAAATCAATAAAGAAAAAAATTCAAAATATTTTCTTGTTATTACTTTCTTAAGTTTATCAGTTTTTATCACCCATTTTTATTAGTATTAATTTACTGTAATTATTATCACTTTAATATTAGAATATTATTATTATTTAAGGAAAAATTTTAAAAAAACAAAAAAGAATCAGAGATTTTTCATGTATTATTCCTCACTCAATATCAGAGATTTTCAATGTTCCAAAACATTCACATCTCCCTTCAATAGGTGGTTCAAAGGTAAGGGACACAAATTATTTCTTTCCAAAACAAAGAACATACAACAATCAGACAAAACCTTCATCAGCATTCATATAGTGTTTCCTGTTGGTGATTTTAGTATCATCAATGTATTTTAGTAGTAATGTGATTTACTATAGGCCGATGCAATTATGCGTTAAAGCTTGGAAACGAGTTAGGGGTAGTGCGGAGTGCACGCTCGTCGAGTCAACGTATAATTGAATGCGAATAATTGAAACGGGGTTCCAACATTCGAAATTTTCTTTTGAATTTCGAATCCTTTCCCAACCGACGTAACCGTTTCTGAACAGTTGCGTCTTTTCGGTTTCTGTTATTCATCTCCTATATAAGGAGTCATTTGGCCTCAGTTTGAAAAGTGATAACGAAATCAAACTTTCTCTCTACATTCCTGAACATCTCTCTTTGCCAGAAATAAATTGTTCTTCAAGAATTATCCCCACAAAGATTTCGTGAACCCAGGCAAGAATAGGGTCGAAATACTTTGTTCGGAAAGTGTACGAACACGATTCTTCGAAGTTATCCAGGATTATCATACCCAGTTTCTAACAAACGAACAAAGTATTTTCTGATAATCATGGCTGGAGGAAGCACCGTCAAGGAGATGACTACAAACTTCGGAAAATTGGACAAGTTTCAAGGACAAGACTTCAGGCGTTGGCAGAAGAAGATGCATTTCATGTTGACAACGTTGAAGGTGGTGCATGTCCTGTCTACACTGATTCCAGAACTTCTGGAGGAAGACACAGTTGAAAATCTGAGATGTAGATCAAAATGGGAGAACGACGACTACATATGCAGAGGGCACATTCTTAACGGTATGTCTGATCCCTTATTTGATATTTATCAAAACATAGAATCTGCAAAGGAATTGTGGGATTGTCTCGAATCCAAGTACATGGCAGAGGACTCATCCAGTAAAAAGTTCCTGGTAACCGATTTCAACAATTACAAAATGGTTGAATCGAGGTCTGTCATGGAACAATTCAATGAACTCCTCCGAATCCTTGGACAGTTCACACAACACGGATTGAAGATGGATGAAACAATATCTATCTCAAGCATCATAGACAAGTTGCCTCCTTCGTAGAAGGATTTCAAACACAATCTGAAGCATGGAAAAGACGAACTGTCTTTGATCCAACTTGGAAGTCACTTGCGCATAGAAGAATCTCTAAGAGCGCAGGAGGATGACAAAGGAAAAGGCAAAGAAATTGCTGGACCCTCGGTTAATATGGTCGAAGAGGGTGGTAAGAACGGTAACAACAAAAACAAAGGAAAAAAGCGTGCTTTCAAGAACAATAAGGGCAGTTTCGGTGCTAACAAGAAACCGAAACTAGAATGCTGGAAGTGTGGCAAAACAGGCCACTTCAAGAAGGATTGTCGTTCCGGCAAAAAGCATGATAACGCGAATGCAAGTGGTTCAGGAAAGGGGTCTAAGGACCAATCCGAAAACCAAGGTCAGAAATCAATTCGTGATTTGAATAGTTTGATTAAACATTCGGTTTCACTAAATTCTGAAGCATTCTATGTGCAGGATGATGCTATCGCGTGGTGGATTGATTCTGGCGCTACAACACATGTTTGCAAGGATCGTTTCTGGTTCAAGACTCTTGTTCCAGTGGAAGGTGGTTCTGTCCTCTACATGGGAGATGATCACTTCGCTCCCGTTGAAGGCAAAGGAAACGTGATGCTAGAATTCAGTTCTGGAAAGACTATTACTTTGTTTAATGTTTTGTATGTTCCTAAACTACGTAAGAATTTAATTTCTGGTCCTGTATTAAATAAGCTTGGATACAAGCAAGTGTGTGAATCCGATAAATATGTTTTATCGAAGTCTGGTGTGTTTGTAGGATTTGGATATTATAATAATGGTATGTTTATGATGAATTTGAATGGAGTTCCTAATGATTCTGGCTCTGTATTTATGTCCTCTTCGAATGTTATCAATTCATCGTTATGGCATGCTCGTCTAGGACACGTACATTATAAAAGAATGCATGAAATGTCTAAAGATGATTTAATTCCTATTTTTGATAAAAATGTAGAAAATTGTAAAACTTGCATGTTAACAAAGATCACTAGGCAACCTTTTAAAAGTATAACAAGGAAATCTGTCATTCTTGAGTTGATACATAGTGATTTATGTGATTTGCATGCTACTCCATCATTAGGACATAAAAAATATTTTGTCACTTTCATAGATGATGCATCTAGATTCTGCTATGTTTATTTGCTGCACGCTAAGGACGAATCCTTAGATAAATTCAAAATTTATAAAACTGAAGTTGAAGTGCAACAAAATGTGTTGATTAAAACATTACGTACAGATAGAGGTGGTGAATATTATGATCCTGTATTTTTCCAATCCGTAGGAATCATTCATGAGACTACGGCACCATATACACCTCAACAAAATGGTGTGGCTGAAAGGAAAAATAGAGTGCTTAAGGAAATGGTGAATGCCATGTTATCTTACTCTGGTTTGAGTGAAGGGTTTTGGGGAGAAGCTATGTTAACGGCTTGCTATTTGTTAAATAGGGTTCCTAATAAAAGGAACAAGACTACCCCATATGAACTTTGGTATAAGAAACGACCCAACTTAACATTTCTACGTGTTTGGGGTTGTAGGGCCATGGTTAGACTCCCGGACCCAAAAAGGAAAACTTTGGGTGAAAAGGGTGTATCTTGCATCTTTGTTGGATATGCTGAGCACTCCAAGGCCTATAGGTTTTATGTTATAGAACCTAATGACTCGATTTCTATTAACACGATTATAGAATCGAGAGATGCCATATTTGATGAGAATTGTTTCTCTTCTATACCTAGACCAAAGGACTCTATACCTAATTCAGATGAATCTCTAAAGGATGATCATTCAAATGATGTGCCAAGTGAGACACTTGAACCCCGTAGGAGCAAAAGAGCTAGAAAATCTAGATCTTATGGATCTGACTTTCAACTATATTTAGTTGAGGGATCAAAGGATCAGATTGACACTCAATACTATTATTGCTATAATATAGAGGAGGATCCAAGAACGTATGATGAAGCTGTGAAATCTCGAGATTCTGCTTTTTGGAAAGAAGCAATTGACGAAGAGATTGGTTCTATCATGGAAAATAATACTTGGGTATTATCTGATTTACCACCAGGTTGCAAACCATTGGGTTGCAAATGGATCTTCAAAAGGAAGATGAAAGTCGATGGTACAATTGACAAGTTTAAAGCTAGATTAGTTATCCAAGGCTTTAGACAAAAGGAAGGGATTGATTATTTCGATACCTATGCTCCTGTTGCCCGTATCACTACTATTAGATTGTTGATTGCCTTGGCGGCTATTCATAATCTAGTGATTCATCAAATGGATGTCAAAACAGCATTTCTGAATGGTGATTTGGAGGAAGAAGTGTATATGAAGCAACCTGAAGGATTTGTAATGCCTGGTAATGAGCATAAAGTGTGTAAGCTAATTAAGTCATTGTATGGGCTGAAACAAGCTCCGAAGCAGTGGCATCAAAAGTTTGATGAGGTTGTCTTGTCTAATGGTTTCATTCTAAACCAAGCTGACAAATGTGTATATAGCAAATTTGATACTTCCGGTAAAGGAGTTTTCATTTGTTTATATGTTGATGACATGTTGATCTTTGGCACCGACCAAAATCAAGTTGATAAAACGAAGAATTTCTTGTCATCAAGGTTCTCCATGAAGGATATGGGAGAAGCGGACGTTATTCTTGGTATTAAGATTAAACGGGAGAATAAGGGGATTGTAATTACGCAATCTCATTACATTGAGAAAATACTCAAGAAGTTCAATTATGAAAGTTGTTCTCCAGTAAGTACTCCCATGGATCCGGGAGAAAAGCTTATGCCAAATACAGGTAAACCTGTGGATCAACTCGAATATTCAAAAGCTATAGGCTCTTTGATGTATGCTATGATTAGCACTAGACCGGATATTGCTTATGCGGTTGGAAAGTTGAGCAGATTTACTAGTAATCCTAGTAGACATCATTGGCATGCGATAACTAGGGTATTCAAGTACTTGAAGGGTACAATAAATTATGGATTGTCATATATGGGATTTCCTTCGGTGTTAGAGGGTTATTCAGATGCTAGTTGGATAAATAATGCTGAAGATTCATCCTCTACAAGTGGATGGGTGTTCTTGCTTGGGGGAGGTGCCATCTCATGGGCTTCCAAGAAGCAAACATGTATAACTGGTTCCACAATGGAATCTGAGTTTGTAGCATTAGCTGCTGCTGGTAAAGAAGCGGAATGGCTAAGGAATTTGGTATATGAGATTCCGATATGGCCTAAACCGATATCACCAATTTCTATCCGTTGTGATAGTACTGCCACATTGGCTAAAGCTTATAGTCAAATATACAATGGAAAGTCTAGACATTTGGGTGTTAGACATAGTATGATTAGGGAATTAATCATGAATGGGGTGATATCTATTGAGTTTGTTCGGTCGCAACAAAACTTAGCTGACCACTTGACGAAGGGGTTAGCTAGAGACTTAGTGAAGAAGTCGGTAATTGGGATGGGATTAAAGTCCATTTAAATCTGTTAGCTATGGTATACCCAATTCCCTTCTAATATAATATTAGAAGCAGAATTCAATGTGGAAAGATCATAGTTAGAGATTGGAGCAATTGTGTTTATCTTCCCAAGGTATGTGCTCAGACCTGCAAGTGATGGTTAGGTTGAATTATATCTTCTTAATGGTTCTTTTGGAAAATTGCAAATGCAGGTGCAAGATTAAAAGAATCACCTATGTGAGCATGAAGTTTTGCCGCTTCAAGAAGCTTGGACTTGGCTTCCTATATGCTTATTAATGGATAAGGACACATGGCTTGTAAAGTGTCAAGTATGAATAGTAGAGTATTGTAAGAAACATATGTGTACTATATCTTCAGACACTCAAATGGATTGACGGGTTCAATCGTTATGACACCCTGATTTTCGAGTATTTGGAATGTGTATTTGTACTAAGATGAAAATTCAATCGCAAGACATTTTCATTTATGCATTTGTTTGATCGTTATACCTGTGTGTTATACCCTTGTATATATAATTGTATATACTGAGTAAATCAAGGATTACACTAAAATGGGGGGGATTTGTTGGTGATTTTAGTATCATCAATGTATTTTAGTAGTAATGTGATTTACTATAGGCCGATGCAATTATGCGTTAAAGCTTGGAAACGAGTTAGGGGTAGTGCGGAGTGCACGCTCGTCGAGTCAACGTATAATTGAATGCGAATAATTGAAACGGGGTTCCAACATTCGAAATTTTCTTTTGAATTTCGAATCCTTTCCCAACCAACGTAACCGTTTCTGAACAGTTGCGTCTTTTCGGTTTCTGTTATTCATCTCCTATATAAGGAGTCATTTGGCCTCAGTTTGAAAAGTGATAACGAAATCAAACTTTCTCTCTACATTCCTGAACATCTCTCTTTGCCAGAAATAAATTGTTCTTCAAGAATTATCCCCACAAAGATTTCGTGAACCCAGGCAAGAATAGGGTCGAAATACTTTGTTCGGAAAGTGTACGAACACGATTCTTCGAAGTTATCCAGGATTATCATACCCAGTTTCTAACATTTCCAACTTTCAAATTCATTAAATTTGTCTCACAAAAAAATGGAAAATAAATTGTATGCATTAACTAAAAAAATCAAGACTTTAATATAATGTTTTCTCAAAACTACAGTATAAAATGAGGTACAAATTGTGCAGTAAAAGGAGGGAAAAAAAGACGATAAAAACAAATTCCACAAAGTTCTACAACTTTGACGGAAGATTCAAAAAATCTCAAACACAACGAGAATTGTTTTCACACCGAGAATAATTCTCATACAACTCTAAATCTAAGATTTAGTCTGCAATCTAAATTCTGGAATCCAAATTCAGGAAGGAAGGTAATCCCTGCCACCTAAGAAGAACAAGGATAGGAGTCAAAACAAAGAAAGTGGAATTCTTCCCCTGATAACTTTCGGGCCGGTAATTTCTTCTCTTATTATCTTTGATATTGTATTGTGATGTATGATAGAGTTTTCCTGTAAAAATTATTAAAACTCATATTTATACATAGTAACAAATAGAGACTGTAAACTTTAAATCATCGTTTTTTTAATCAATTTATTTTTCTTTCAAAGTTTTTAACAGAAAACCTTAAGCCTTTTTTTAAAAAAAGAGAAAAATCCTAATAATAAATATTAAAGAAAAACATAAGAATTATTAACCATAACCAATGCATCAGTACATAATAAACATTAATAAACTAGATTGGAAATTAGAAACAGTACCAACTTAGATCTTTGTTATAGGACCAATTATACTCGAACCACAAGCTGCATTTGATATTAATATCTATCTATACGAAACAACTTCAAATCGATATCATAACCGTCTTCAGATCCAATCCACAACCAATGTCCATGTCAAAATCTAAATAACATCAAATGAGAATTCTTTTCCAACATAACATATAAATTTCAAAACCATGGTTAATAGTAATAACAAATAATATATTTATATTCACTTGTAATAATTCAACAACTTCATATTTATGTTATGTCCAAACGGAAACAAAATCAATAGAAAAAAAATATTAATACTAATTATTGAAACTCAGTGTTGAACCGTATCAGCAAAACCAGGACAGTAGAGCGAAATCCAAAACAGTGCCGAACACATGGTCCATAAACATAGCATAATAGAAGCTAATATTAAACCAGATTGAAATCAGAATATTACCTCTGTAAAACAAGCCATGGGAAATCAATTTTGAATCAAATCAAGAATCAAAACCATAAGAAACGAAATCGTAACCAAGAAGAAAATATACAAAAAAAAAATATATAATTAATTTGGGTTATATATTAAAGTTAATTAAATTAATTTATGATGGGATTAATACAAAAAAATAATTAGTTGATTATTTAGATATTCATAATTAACATGGAAAATATATAATTAGGGGTTTGAGTTGAGATTAGGGATTAATTCTAGGATAATTATGCATATTGAAATTAGGGATTACTTTTTAAATGGATTAACATAAATAATATAAAACTATATGGATGATTATGGGATAGAAATTTGGGATAAAAAAAATCTGGGATAATTATGGGACAATTTCTAGAGTACTAAAGGATAAAATTATGGGATAAAATATAGGGATAATATGGGATAAAATTTAGGGATAATTTCTAAGATTTTAAGGGATTTAAATTAGGGATAACATTGAGATAGAGGATTTATCTTATTACATTTTATTTAATTTTCTTAATTAAATTAAACTATATTTTCAAATCAAATGGGAGAAGGACATGAGATACAAGCATGGGATAAAGTTCTAGGAATTTTCAAGGGGTAAAATTATGGACAAAATTAGGGATAAGGGTTATGTCTAAATATTCGATTATAATCAGTAATTTATTTTCTTAAATAAATTAAATATTTTTATTTTTATAACACCACATGGGATAAAATCTATAACAATTGTTAGGGATAAAATTGGGATAAGGGATATATCTTATTACATCTAAATTAATTTATTTTTATTAATTAAATTAAATTATATTTTTAAATTTAATGGGATAAGAATGCGGGATACAATATGGGATAAAACTCTTTTCTTTTCAAGGGTTAAATTGGGGATAAAATTGGGATAAAGGATTACATATAATGCATAACTATGACTCCTAATTTATTTTCTCAAATAAATTAAAATACTATTTTTGCATGGGATAAAAGGGATAAAATCAATTTGAACTCACTTCAAATCGTAAGACCTCTACCCTAGTGTATTGAGGCATTTTTCAAAATTAATTACTTCTCCGCCCCCGAGGCGTGAGAATTTTCAAGGGATAAAAACAACCAACCAAACAACATTTTCAAGAAGAACTACGGTACTCTGATCCCTCGCCTAATGTGAAGGTACGTAGGCATAGAGTTGTAAACTCTAGCGAGTACAATTATGAAAAAAAAATTTGGGTCTCTCGTCCGTTTAAAATTAATACCTTCTGTAAATAAATAAATAATTAATAATTAATAAGTATTAAAGTAAACACTTTAGAAACACACACTAGCCCTAGAATTGTAGGAGGATCCCATTGAGTACAATGGAGGTAAGGGGTGCCTAACACCTTCCCCTTACTTAACTGACTCCCGAACCTAGTCTCTTACTCTTAACTATTAGGTTTTATCATTATTTCCCTGTTCCTTAGGAACAAATAAAGGATGGTGGCGACTCTGTCATTTTTCCAGCCGTGACAGCTGGCGACTCTGCTGGGGAGTTCTTATACTTTCCCTAAAGAGAGTCAATCCTAACCTTGGGTTTTAGGGTTGTGTTTGTTTCTATGTGTATTTGCTTTCCTTTATTTATGTTTATTTATTTATTTATTCACTTTATTATTTAATATATTATTATGCCTGTCATATCATATTGATTGGGATTTTCAAAGGTGTGAAGCCAAAACCCAGGCTTGAGAAAAAATATAAGCTTAAGTAAGGGGTCGTCCTGTCTCGGCACCCGGGGTTTTCATCCCGCGGGGTTTTTGATGACGATTCCGCCCAGAATAGATCAATTCAAAAGGGTTGTCATGAGAAGGCCAGCACTTCTTCGTGATAAAACTTTGAATTTGATCCATGACTCTGGGGACCTCTTCTAGAACCCTCTTAACTTAGGGTGACCTTATGTTATCAACCTGCAAAGGTTGTTACTAAGGTCCCTCCTAGACGAGACTTATCCCGAAGGATTACCGTAGGAAGGCTTGCTCCTTCTCATGGTAAAACAAGGGTATAATCCATGACTCTAAGGCTATCATCCTACAAAAACATTATATCCTACCAGTGAGGGGATTGGGTAGTCTAAGCCTAGATCTGACATATCATAAGGAATCTACCCTTAACTAGGTCATGCTTTCATATTATCTTACATGTCTCAAAATCGTTTGGGTTTCCCATGCCGATCCTTATCCATATCTATAAGGATCCTTCTTAAAAAAATGCGTCCTTATATATGACATTATCCCTAAACCCGTGTGGGTTCTCCTATCTGTCACTACCCTAATGTGACAATTGCATGACATCTAAAAAAAAAAAAACTTTTAGCATACCTTCAAAAATTAAAATTAAAAAAAAAATATATATATATATTTTTGCATACACATGCATTTGCATACATACACATATATTTGCATATCTTTTCTGCTTCCTCCCTTATCCAACTATCATCCAGCTAGCAGACTTCCTGATACTCATGAACAAACTTGAAGGACGTCTCAATAAGGGAAAATACCATTGAAGAGAAAATGCAACCCTTCGCCATGCAAGTCACGACCTACCTAGAGCCTCAAATACAACACTGGATAATGCCACCGCAACAAGGTCTGCAACAATATCTTCTTCAGCAGTAGCCTCATGTGCCTCATCAATCACAACAAATGAAGCCTGGAAGGAAACTGGATCCTACACCAATGTCTCATGACTTACTCAGAAATGCCATAGTAAAGCTATAATCATTTGGTCTTTCTCCTCGTCTATACCCTATAAGTCATGACGAGAATGCCTAATGTAAGCACAAAGTACAAGACCTACAATTGACTTTCAAAGAGGGAGTCCCATTGGTGAATGGTTACCCTTACTTTAACAAAATGCAAGGACATCAAAAAAGGCATCCCCTAAAGACAGTGGATCAACAATGAAGCTCATCCCTGAAATCAATAGACTTTATAATTGCTAGTTGTAATTTCTCTTTTGCTAAGGGTTGTTTGTATTTAAAATTTGTACTCTTTGAAAAGTAATTTTAATAAAACGAGCATGCATATTTTTGAATCAATCCATTCGTTTACACTCTCTTCTATGCCATCACTTGCTAAAAAAATCAAAAATTTCCATTTCACTTTTACCTCTTAACAAACTTAAGAGGAGAATGATGTAATAAATAACTGAATTTGCTGAGTATGCTTTTAATAGTAAGACCTGGCTAATGATGTAAGGCATTGTTTCACTTCCCAAACACTGGAGAAATAAGGAGTTAATCCGTAGTCAACCCCCTCGAGCCAGAAGTTGGTGTTTCTTTTTCTATTTATAAAAACCCTTAATATTAACCAGGGGCAGGGTAGTTTCAATTAAGTCAATGATGCATTCTAGTCTCAAGAGAACTATTCCATAATCACATCAGTAAGAGGTTCAAGCAACATCTTCCTTACACCATTCAACATTGAGGAAGCAATGGGGACAAAGCTCACAATAGCTAACAAGGCAGTCACAACTTCCGAAATATCAAAGAAAAAAAAAGAACACATGAATTATTCCAAAAAGAGCTCGCTAAGTAAAAAAAAAGGGAAACAACCAGAATTTTTTTTACTTAGGCAAAAGTTAGGGCATCGTGTAAAAAAAAAAGCCCGCTAAGTCAAAAACTAAAACAGAGTTGACTTAGGAAAAAGGCATCCCGATGGACCACAATTCAAAAGAATTGGTCCGTGCAAAAATAGGGATTAAAAATAAAAAAAAATAAAAAGGGAAATAATCTTGTGAGTGAAAGTAGGTGACTTCCACCTCAAGAATCTCATTAGTGCTTGAATCATTATATCCATAATCATTATCAAAATTCTCTTGTAGACTAAATGCATTCGTTGAAGTAATTGGATTTAGGAATGAAGATCATCAAGGAGAAGGGGTGGGTCTTAATAAAAATTTGAGCCTTATATCTTTTGTTTCATAAACCGTGAACCAGGCCACGTTATAACATTTAAAAGTCCTAATTGAAGCTAGGTTCACTATGAAAGCATACTCAGTAAAATTTGCGTTAAACTGACTCTGAATGTTTGTTACTAACCATATTGTTCTATCACATCTTCATTTGTGCCAACCTCATGGCCATATATCATCTATATACACCATACCTATTTTCCATAACAATTTTCAATTTCAAAAACTTGCATGAGCATGATGTTAGAATTACTTTTCAAAAAGGAACATTTTTTCGCGAATCAATACTTAGCACCAAGGAAATATCAACAATGGTCTGATCAGGGACACCACTTCGAGACATTCCTGACTAGGGGCAAGTCACCTAAGGATCCTTCCAATTAGAGGGGGAAATCCTTATGATCCTAGGGGCACATCATCTGAAGATCGTACTGATTAGAGGCAAAACATTTCAATATTTGGCACACCTATGTCAAATAACATCCATGACCCTCATGATCAGAAGCATACCTTTCAAGACTCCCATACTGGGGCATACCAACTCAAGGGCATAGTGAGGCCAATCACTCCATAAAGTAATCTAATTTGGGGAATACTTTTCAAAAGTTCAAATACTGGGGTAATTCATATGAAGGTCACATCGCAACATTGTGGGACCTAAGTCTTTTGTAATGCAACTCTTCCAGATCCTAGTGACTTGGGACAAATCAATCTAAGAATTGGTCAAGCACCATTTAATCATGGGCATGCCTTGCAAGATTTATATACTAGGGGCATTCCTTATCAGAGCCATACTACATCATGATGGGATCCAAGTTCCTTTTCAGGAAATACCCTCCAAGCCTTTATCAATCTGGGACAGACCGCCATAAGGATTGATCAAAAGAGACCACTTCAAAAAGAACAATTCATCTGGGGTAATATCATTCCGAAGGTCGATTAGTCAAGGACGGATCTCTCCAAGGCTAATATTACGGCATGACGTCTCAAGTGCATGGTATGGCTAAGTCACTTAAAATTCATATTGACATGAATTTCTTCGAAGACCTAACAGACAGGGGCAACTTTGGGATACTGCAGGGACAATCACTCTTAACACTTTCAAGATGCACATACAAGCTCTTTCATACATCATCAGCCATCAAGTTCATAACGAATATCAGGAAGTCATGCTAGCTCAATACCACATTACCATTTTTGACAAATAGCCTTGTAATACAAGTTACCTCTCTAAGCCTTGACAACTCTGACTCACCACAAGGGCACTTATTGACACATTCAAATCATTGTCATTAATCATGTCGCCACGCTCTAACGTCAAATCATGCATATCATCTTATTCATCTAGCACATCCCCATAACATGGATCTAACATATACAAAAGCCCAACTTCACTCGGAACTTACATCCAAAAAACCCAACCTCATTTAGCATTGACCCCAAAAGCCCAACTCTGATTGGCATCTAACAAAATCCCAACCTTGCTTGGCACTCAATACCTACAAATGTCCCAATATTCAGCGGCACAACCCAAGACTAATACATTGCATGCATTAATCATTGCATTAATACATCATATCACGCGTAGCATATCCATGAATATGGAGCATTACGCCATACAAACTCTAAGCATGCATACATAACATGCATAACATAACATAGGCTGAGACTTAGAACTCGTCGTGAGAGTCTGGATCAATCCCCAACTAAATCGGTGATAGATCTCAGTCCAAGCTTCTCCCGAGATCTTATTCATTGTACACCCAGTGGGTTAGTCTTAAGGACAATTCCCCCGCAAGTATCCTTGGAACTCATTCTCCAAGCAGAAAATACTTAGCAGCATTGTCCCTAGTATGCCCTAATGGTATACAATTCCTTCACCGGATCCTTGCAGGGATTTCTTAGGGATTTCTCCAACACCCGCGCTCCTCAGGAAACCTCTCCTGGAAGCGTATTCCCTAGTAGACAGTCATCTTACGTGACACCAGTCTTCCCCATTAGGGACATCGAGTTCTTTTATCAATCTCCTTTTATTCACGTCTTCTCAGAGAACTCCTTAATAAGAGTTCTATTACCATTGTCACTTTGGTTCTTACACCACTGTTCACTTTGGTTCTTACACTATTTCCACTCAGTCACTTCGGCTCTTACACCGTTGTCACGTACTCACTTTGGTTTTTACGTTGTTTTCATCCAGTCATTTTGGTTTTTACACTGTTTATCAATTCATTTGTACGGTTTTCTTATACCGTTTGTCATTTCAGATTACGGTTCTTCTACCATTGTTACTTCTTTTAGTTCTTATACCACTATCACTACTCTCGGGGTTTTACGACAATGATAATTTATTTAGCATTGGTTCTTATATCGAGGATGATTGAATTCTCAATCCCCAGCTATACAAGTACAATCCCCAAGCAAGAATGCTTATTGGGCCTCCCCAATAAGTAACCATCTCCATAGAGCCTTTTCAATAAAGGACTTTCCCAACAAACTCACTCACCGGAGTCGTCAGAGGAATATATCCATTAGTCTGTCATCCTGAATGATCGTTATCAACTATTGAGCGGGTCTTCACCTCTTACATCTCCAGCTTATTAACTTATTTCATACAAGGGATGCGTTCCATCAAATACACCAGGGTTTTATCAAAGGGTTACACCGGGGTTTTTCAAGGGGTTCCACCAAGGGTTTCATCAAAGAGTTTTTACCAGGAGTTCCATTAGGGGTTTCATCAAAAGTATAAAGGATTTTCATCAATGGGTTCTACCAAGGGATTTTATCAAAGGAGTTTTATCAAAGGAGTTTTATCAAAGGTGTTTAATCAAGGGGTTTTCATCAAAGATTATCCGCCGAGGGTTCACTAGGGTTTTACCAAGAAGTTTCAACAAAGTGTTAATATCAAGGGGTTCCATCATGGATTTATCAAAGGGTTTCACCGGAATTTTCTATCAAAGGGTTCCGCCAGAATTTTATCAAGGGATTTTATCAAAAAGATTTTTTCAAGGGATTTTATCAAAAGGGTTTATCAGGAATGTCATCGAAAGATTCCATAAAGGGGTTCTTCCAGAATTTTACCAAGGGGTTTCATCTAGAGTGATTGGGGTATCAGTAAAGTACTACCCGAATCTCATAAAATGATCAGATGATCATAGGAATCGTATGCAAGTTTCATACATAAGGGTTAAATTTGATCAAAAAGGGTTTCATCAAGAGATTTCATCAAAAGGATTTTATAAAGGGTTCCATCTAGGGATTCCGTCTGAAGTTTCATCAAAGGGGTTATATCAAAGGGTTTTCATCAAAATATTATCCACAGGGTTTCACCAAGAAGGTTCAACAAAGGTTATTATCAAGGGGTTCTATCAAACTATTATTAAAGGGGTTTCACCAAATTTTCATCAAGGGATTCCACCATATTCTCATCAAGGGGTTCTACCAAAATTTTATCAAAGTGGATTTCATCTAGAGTAATCAAGGTATCACTAAAGTCCAACCCGATTCCAACAACATGATTCGATGATCATAGGAATCGTGTGCAAGTTTCACACAGAGAGGTTGAAATTGATCAAAAGGGATTAATCCAAGGGTTTCATCAGGGATTTGTCAAAGGATTTCATTAGGATCTCATCGTCATGAGTCCCATCAGAAGTTGTATCAAAGGTTTTACCAGGAATTTCGCCAGGGATTTTGTTAGGAGTCCTATCAGGGGTTCTACCAAGGTTTTATCAAACAACGATTGGAGGATCGTCAGAGTCCTACGTAATATCAGTAACATGATCGGATGATCATAAGAATTGTATGCAAATTTCACCCGGATGGGCTGAAACTAATCGCCAGGGTATTATTGGGGTTCCATCAAAGGTTGGCCTGGATGCCAATAGAACATCAAGGATTGTTCAATCCTTGCACATTTCCAGAATCCACTTACTACGTGGTCAAAATTTAGGTTCCTCTTTATATTTAACCATCTTCTCCCCGAGAAGATGAAGCCTCGTCATCATCATCTCAGTTTGAAGCTGATTAAATAGGGGCAGCTGTCGTACCCCAAATTTTGCCCACCCTTCACATGTTTTCTAGCGCCATTTTATTTCAAATAAATGAAATGACACAATTGGTAAGAGAGCATGGGATAGGGAGAGTGATCATATGGTCCTGGGTTCGAGTCCCAACTTTCGTTTTGTTTTAGCACATTCTCATTTTTTTGTTTTTTTTACTTTTTGTTTTCTTTATAAAAAATAATAAAAATAATAATAAGTAAATTGCATTTTTTTAAAATTAATTAAAATTTTAAATTTAAAAAAAAAAAACTATTTTATGCATTTATGAAGAAAAAAAGTA
Organism: Lathyrus oleraceus; assembly: GCF_024323335.1. Taxonomy (NCBI): domain Eukaryota; kingdom Viridiplantae; phylum Streptophyta; class Magnoliopsida; order Fabales; family Fabaceae; genus Lathyrus; species Lathyrus oleraceus. The sequence continues at coordinate 235,941,990 of NC_066580.1, read as the reverse complement.
TATGGCATTAATATAATTTATAAACAAAGTCAAAAATAGAAATCAAGTTTGATTAACATATTATTATTTGGAGTCAATCCTATTTTGAATGTACACAATGATCCATTTGGTAGAGATGCATGTTTAAGAGTTGCAAGGAGAAGGTCTTGAGTTGAAATCTCTATCTTGTCACTTTTACAATTTTTCTCCTTTCCATATTTTACCTTCAATCATATCATCTTAAAATAAATTTTTATTTTATTTATTCAATTTTTATTAGTTATTTATTTTTAATATATTTTTCTAAAAAATAAAATTTTATTATTTTTTATTTTAACTTTTCAATTTTTTTTATTATATTATTTATTTTAATATATTTTTAATATAAAAAAAAAATAAAAATCAATAAAGAAAAAAATTCAAAATATTTTCTTGTTATTACTTTCTTAAGTTTATCAGTTTTTATCACCCATTTTTATTAGTATTAATTTACTGTAATTATTATCACTTTAATATTAGAATATTATTATTATTTAAGGAAAAATTTTAAAAAAACAAAAAAGAATCAGAGATTTTTCATGTATTATTCCTCACTCAATATCAGAGATTTTCAATGTTCCAAAACATTCACATCTCCCTTCAATAGGTGGTTCAAAGGTAAGGGACACAAATTATTTCTTTCCAAAACAAAGAACATACAACAATCAGACAAAACCTTCATCAGCATTCATATAGTGTTTCCAACATTCAAATTCATTAAATTTGTCTCACAAAAAAATGGAAAATAAATTGTATGCATTAACTAAAAAAATCAAGACTTTAATATAATGTTTTCTCAAAACTACAGTATAAAATGAGGTACAAATTGTGCAGTAAAAGGAGGGGAAAAAAAGACGATAAAAACAAATTCCACAAAGTTCTACAACTTTGACGGAAGATTCGAAAAATCTCAAACACAACGAGAATTGTTTTCACACCGAGAATAATTCTCATACAACTCTAAATCTAAGATTTAGTCTGCAATCTAAATTCTGGAATCCAAATTCAGGAAGGAAGGTAATCCCTGCCACCTAAGAAGAACAAGGATAGGAGTCAAAACAAAGAAAGTGGAATTCTTCCCCTGATAACTTTCGGGCCGGTAATTTCTTCTCTTATTATCTTTGATATTGTATTGTGATGTATGATAGAGTTTTCCTGTAAAAATTATTAAAACTCATATTTATACATAGTAACAAATAGAGACTGTAAACTTTAAATCATCGTTTTTTTAATCAATTTATTTTTCTTTCAAAGTTTTTAACAGAAAACCTTAAGCCTTTTTTAAGAAAAAGAGAAAAATCCTAATAATAAATATTAAAGAAAAACATAAGAATTATTAACCATAACCAATGCATCAGTACATAATAAACATTAATAAACTAGATTGGAAATTAGAAACAGTACCAACTTAGATCTTTGTTATAGGACCAATTATACTCGAACCACAAGCTGCATTTGATATTAATATCTATCTATACGAAACAACTTCAAATCGATATCATAACCGTCTTCATATCCAATCCACAACCAATGTCCATGTCAAAATCTAAATAACATCAAATGAGAATTCTTTTCCAACATAACATATAAATTTCAAAACCATGGTTAATAGTAATAACAAATAATATATTTATATTCACTTGTAATAATTCAACAACTTCATATTTATGTTATGTCCAAACGGAAACAAAATCAATAGAAAAAAAATATTAATACTAATTATTGAAACTCAGTGTTGAACCGTATCAGCAAAACCAGGACAGTAAAGCGAAATCCAAAACAGTGCCGAACACATGGTCCATAAACATAGCATAATAGAAGCTAATATTAAACCAGATTGAAATCAGAATATTACCTCTGTAAAACAAGCCATGGGAAATCAATTTTGAATCAAATCAAGAATCAAAACCATAAGAAACGAAATCGTAACCAAGAAGAAAATATACAAAAAAAAATATATAATTAATTTGGGTTATATATTAAAGTTAATTAAATTAATTTATGATGGGATTAATACAAAAAAATAATTAGTTGATTATTTAGATATTCATAATTAACATGGAAAATATATAATTAGGGGTTTGAGTTGAGATTAGGGATTAATTCTAGGATAATTATGCATATTGAAATTAGGGATTACTTTTTAAATGGATTAACATAAATAATATAAAACTATATGGATGATTATGGGATAGAAATTTGGGATAAAAAAAATCTGGGATAATTATGGGACAATTTCTAGAGTACTAAAGGATAAAATTATGGGATAAAATATAGGGATAATATGGGATAAAATTTAGGGATAATTTCTAAGATTTTAAGGGATTTAAATTAGGGATAACATTGGGATAGAGGATTTATCTTATTACATTTTATTTAATTTTCTTAATTAAATTAAACTATATTTTCAAATCAAATGGGAGAAGGACATGAGATACAAGCATGGGATAAAGTTCTAGGAATTTTCAAGGGGTAAAATTATGGACAAAATTAGGGATAAGGGTTATGTCTAAATATTCGATTATAATCACTAATTTATTTTCTTAAATAAATTAAATATTTTTATTTTTATAACACCACATGGGATAAAATCTATAACAATTGTTAGGGATAAAATTGGGATAAGGGATATATCTGATTACATCTAAATTAATTTATTTTTATTAATTAAATTAAATTATATTTTTAAATTTAATGGGATAAGAATGCGGGATACAATGTGGGATAAAACTCTTTTCTTTTCAAGGGTTAAATTGGGGATAAAATTGGGATAAAGGATTACATATAATGCATAACTATGACTCCTAATTTATTTTCTCAAATAAATTAAAATACTATTTTTGCATGGGATAAAAGGGATAAAATCAATTTGAACTCACTTCAAATCGTAAGACCTCTACCCTAGTGTATTGAGGCATTTTTCAAAATTAATTACTTCTCCGCCCCCGAGGCGTGAGAATTTTCAAGGGATAAAAACAACCAACCAAACAACATTTTCAAGAAGAACTACGGTACTCTGATCCCTCGCCTAATGCGAAGGTACGTAGGCATAGAGTTGTAAACTCTAGCGAGTACAATTATGAAAAAAAAATTTGGGTCTCTCGTCCGTTTAAAATTAATACCTTCTGTAAATAAATAAATAATTAATAATTAATAAGTATTAAAGTAAACACTTTAGAAACACACACTAGCCCTAGAATTGTAGGAGGATCCCATTGAGTACAATGGAGGTAAGGGGTGCCTAACACCTTCCCCTTACTTAACTGACTCCCGAACCTAGTCTCTTACTCTTAACTATTAGGTTTTATCATTATTTCCCTGTTCCTTAGGAACAAATAAAGGATGGTGGCGACTCTGTCATTTTTCCAGCCGCGACAGAGTTCATCTGCAACATGATCATTGTGAAGATGTTATTTTGAACCTGTGATTTATGTATTGTGGAATTCATCTGCTACATGGGAAAATTTGAAGAAGATCATGGAGTTGCTAAGCTTGGATGTGGCTATCTTTATTTGATGCCTTGCTCTTCAAGTTGATATTTTATGCATTATTTGTTGCTTGATTCTAAAGTCGAAGGGAACTGTGGGTTTCTATATGACATTCTTGTCTATTGGATTGCAGCCAATTGGTCAGATTTTTTCAACTCTTAACCTTTAATTTTGTGCTTATAATTAGTCTCTTCATCTCCTCCCCATTTATTTAATTTCAAAAATCTCTCCCCCCTTTTAAAATATTCTTTGCTTGTGTCTGTTTTCTAAACTTTGACCACTTTTGCAAACTAGAAACTTTGACCTTATGCGATTGCATTTTCAAACTCATTTTCTTAATCAAACTTGTAAATGAACTTAACTATACTCGACTTAAAATTTCAAAAGCCAAAAGGAACTAACTCATTCAAACCATTTTTAGGCCTTTGTGCATTTCAAACTTAAATTTTTGTTAAAAGCAATGCACTTTCTTTGAAATTGATACCATGAACTACGAGGTTTTGATCCCTCATTTTTATGTTGGTGCGTAGGCACAAGTCTGAAGGTCTTGCCAAACACAAAAATATAATTAATGAATTCTTTTCTCATCCCCCCATTCTATTTGTTTGCAAACATCATTTTGTACAAAAACACATATGCGCACAAGAAAGGGCTCCCTAGGAGTACCTAGGACACTTTGGGTGCTAACACCTTCCCTCTGTGTAACCAACCCCCTTATCTGTAATCTCTCGCATTTTATTAGTTTTGATTTGAAAATTTCTTATTTTTGGGTTTTGTTCGTACTTTTCCTTTTTCTTTTGGAAATAATAAAAGCGCGGTGGCGACTCTTGTTTATTTGATGTCTAGCTTATCCATAGCTTGATGATCATGAATTTACCGCTACAAAAATTAAGTGGCGACTCTACTGGGGAGTAGTCTCCAGTGGGTTTAGCCTACTTTTTTGTGTATATATAACTGTATATTTGATGTTTGTATATTTGTTTATATGATATAATCTGCTTGTTGTGCTTGGTGATCTCTGAGTGGTGAGATAAGTCCTAACCCGAACTTGAGTGCAATTAAGATAGGAGGATGGTATAGTCATGTTCGACTTGTGGGAGTAGTCTTTAACAAGTTGGCTTGAGACCCATCTACTAAGGGGAGACCCTTTTGGATTTGGGAATGTCACACAAGTATTTGTGGTTAGGCATTACTATCTCTAATTTGGGGTCCGAGAAGCTGAGGACCGTAGAACATTTAACCCCTCTTGGCCTATTTAGGACATAGTGCGGAGACTGTTCATGTGTAGACTTGATAACAATTGTTACCCGATACTACACTCAGACGAGTTTCATTTGAGAATATTATGGGTTGATGAGTCAGTCATCCTAACTTGTAATATTCGATAGATGGAATTAAGACTCTGGGAACTTTTTAGAACATGATCTACAGGTTTTTATCCTTAGTACACTCCTTTGGGATGGTTCTTACCCAGACTCCATGCTTGTGACTCACAACAAACCCTTGATTCTTGGTTGATTCAATCAAGTCTTGTCAATATCAATGGAACTTGGGTGTTGATAAGGTGTAAATCATAATCCACCAAAATGGATGATTGATCTTGACAATGACTTGATTCATCCCTTGACCTTTATTTGTTTGCCTTGTGTGTGATCCCTTATTTGTGATTGTTGCATTCATGCATTCATGCGCATCATAACCATTCATCACACCAGAAAAGAATTTTCAAGGAACTGAGGTGTTATTTGCAAATATTTTTCAGACCATGGATTGCGGACGAAGGAACACTAAGAAGTACAGTTTCAGATGTCCCAATTGAAAGAGTTAAGGAAGCTAGCATCTTTTGTATTAGATCCCTTGGACTTCAAACAACGTCATGGGAAGCTTTTGTCTATCTTGTCTGTTGATGTGGTTGAAGGACTCTTGAGTGTATTGGTGCAGTTCTATGACCCTCTCTACCATTGCTTCACTTTTCTGGATTATCAGCTTGTGCCTGTGTTGGGGGAGTATGCCCATCTTTTGGGAATACCTGTTTCTAGCAAAGTGTCGTTTAGTGGATTGAAAGAGATTCCCAGATCTCATCTTATTGCTGAAGCTCTTCACTTGAAGTAGTCTGAGATAGAGGCTCATTGGGTGAAGAAAGGAGGATTGTTTGGGTTGCCATCTGATTTCCTCATCAAGGAAGTTACTGCCTTTGCTCAAGCCGGTAGTGTGGACGCTTTTAAAGCTATCTTTGTGTTGCTCATCTATGGATTAGCTTTGTTCCATAACATTGACAGTTTTGTTGATGTTAACGCCATTAGAATTTTTTTGATTGGGAATCATGTGCCTACTCTGTTAGGGGATGTGTACTTCTCTTTGCATCTAAGGAATTCTAAAGGTGGTGGAACAATTGTCTGTTGCATTCCTCTTCTGTACAAGTGGTTTATTTCGCACTTGCCTCGGACACCTGCTTTTATGGAGAACAAACAATGTATACGGTGGTCTCAGAGACTTATGTCTCTCACTAATGATGATATAGTTTGGTATGATCCCTCATTAAGAAGTTTGGAGATTATTGACTGTTGTGGTGAATTCTCTAATGTGCCTCTCATTGGTACACAAGGAGGAATTAACTACAACCCTACTTTGGCTCATCGTCAACTTGGGTTCACCTTGAGAGACAAACCTAATAACACTTTGTTAGAAGGTCTTTTCTATCAAGAGGGTAAAGATCCCCAACATTTGAAGCAGGAGATTGTGCATGCTTGGCATAATATACGTAAGAAAGGAAGGTTCGAGCTTGGTTCGCGCAATTGTGTAGCTTTGGAAGCTTACACTCTTTGGGTGAAGAAGAGAGCTTTGGAGTTGAAGATGCCTTATCCTTGTGAGAGACCTATGTCTATGTTTATGGTTGAGCCATTAAATCTCCCTAACCAAGATGTAGAGGAGTTGGAAGACGTGCTCGCCAAGATGAAACAAGAGAAGGATATGTGGGAAGAGCGTTTCCATCCTTTGAGCCAAAAGCATGAGGATTTGCAGCTTGAGTCTAAGGACAAAGATGCACTTATTGAGCTACTTGAAGACCGAGTGACAAAGAGACAAAGAGAACTAGAGGTTTCATCTTCCTCTAGTATGCCTCAGCCTTCCTTTGCTTGGAAGAAGATTGTTGATCAGCTTGTCCTCGAGAAGACTCAAATGAAGGCTTCTTTTGAGACCGAGATCCGACTCATTCGAAGGAAGTACGCGCCTTCAGCCAGATCTTCTGAAGTTGTTGTTAGGGATCCTTAGGATGACTAATCTCCTTTTCTCTTGTATATTTCATTTGGTTTTTGAAGTTGTACTCAGTATAATCCTTCCAATTATATAAATAAAAGAGATTTTTATGGTCATATCAAATTGTTGCAATTATTGTTGAATATATATATATATATATATATATATATATATATATATATATATATATATATATATATATATATATATATATATATATATATATATATATATATATATATATTTGCAAATAATATAGTAAGCTCCTTGAAAATAAAAACAATCAAGCATTGCATTTCATGCATCATTTGCATAAGCATGTTTCTCTTTCTCCAGATGTATCATTGGTATTTCTTCAGTGCTTCAGCCAAGCTGACTCATCGATACAATACTCGTGCCAATCACTCCAGAATCATGGAACATCTTGAGCAATAGAATAGAGACTTGAATGAGGAGATCGCCCGCCTGACTGCCATGATGGAGTCAGTATTAGATGCTCAGAGCCAATCTTCTCCAACGCCTGCAACTCCTCCTCTTCAGAGGACTATTATTTCCGAGGTGGCTACCTCTACCATTCCTGCAACTGCTTCTCACTTTGCACCCAACATGCCTGTCGGATTCCCGTGGGGAATGCTGCCAAACTTTGTGCCCAAAGGTTTTACGCCTACATTTGCTTCTATGTCGACATTTAGCCCGGTCATGTCTGTGCCGCCGCCTGTTGTGCATACCCTGCCTCGTGTGGAAGACACCATCTATCATTATGAGCCGTTTGAGGGCCCGGATGTGTATGAGAAGATGGATGAGATGAAAGATCAATTTCTTGAGTTGCGCAAGAAGTTGAAAACTCTTAGGGGTAAGGACCTATTCGGGAAGAGTACTGCGGAACTGTGTTTGGTTCCAAATGTGAAGATTCCAATGAAATTCAAAGTGCCTGACTTTGAAAAATACATGTCCACTCAGTCATTTGGTGATGTATGCTAGAAAGATGTCTACTCAAACAGATAATGATCAGTTGTTGATCCATTATTTTCAAGACAGTATGACCGGTGCCGCTCTGAGGTGGTACATGGGGTTGGATAGTGAGAGCATCTGCACGTTCAACGATTTGGGCGAAGCATTTGTGAAGCAGTATAAATACAATGTCGATATGGCTCCCGATAGAGATCAGTTGAGATTATTGTCTCAGAAAGACAAGGAGACATTCAAGGAGTATGCGCAGAGGTGGAGAGAACTTGCTGCCCAGATTACCCCTCCTTTAGAGGAAAACTAGATGACCAAGATCTTCCTCAAGACCCTGAGCTCATTTTATTATGAGCGGATGATTGCAAGTGCTCCCAGTGACTTTACCGAAATGGTAAACATGAGGATGAGGCTCGAATAAGGTGTCCGAGAGGGACGGTTATCTAGACAGGAGGTTTCATCCAGCAAGAGGTATGGCAAAAGTTTTAGCAAGAAGAAAGACAATGAAGCTAATACAGTTTCCAGTGGGAGGCAAAGGAGGCCTCAGATAAGAAGAAATCAACCACCCCATCAACATCATCATCAAGTATCTTCAGTTATTCATGTGTTTTCTGCAAATCAATCAGCGCCAATTTAGCAACAACAACGTCAATAACAACAACCACAGCAACGAACAAACACCTACAACAACAACAATACCAACAATCATCAGCAACAAAATTTTGAGAGGAAGGTCTCTTTTGACCCAATTCCGATGACATGTGCAGAATTATATCCCTCTTTGGTTCTCAAGAACCTATTACAACCAAGAAATCCTCCGCAAATTCCCGAACCACTTCCGTGATGCTACAAACCGGAACTCCGTTGTGCTTTCCATCAAGGAGCCCCCAGACATGGCATAGAGAATTTCTACCCTCTCAAGTATGAAGTTAAGAAGTCGGTTAAGAGTGGAATGGTGTCCTTTGAGGATCGAGCACCGAATGTTAAATGTAGCACCCTTTTTTCTACCCCAAAATACTTAACATATAATCAGAGTAAATAAGCACACATATAAACAAAAGGGCGTCACATCGACGTTTTCAAAAAACTAAAAGCTTTCAAAAACCAGCATCATTCATCATCAATACACAATACACCTGGTCATTTAAAATAACACATTTCACTTATCATGAATATTCAAGAATATGCATTCGCAGCGGAAAATAATGAATACTCATGCATTTCATCAAATGATCCATGTCCCATACCATGATCATCTCTCAATAATCTCTTCAAAATAAACTAAAACCGTAAGCAGAATATTTGGCACTATGGCCTCTCAACAGCAATTGCAAATAAGCATGTTCACAAGTAACAACATAATACCTATCCAAATAGGATACGAGTTTAATACTACTAATCTACCCCGTGTTACATGACCAGAGCATTGACTCATTACCTAGTCTTCAACTAAAATACGTAAACTCTCCGGCTAATCTCGAATGAGCTACCTTCCACTTACTTTAGCAATACTACTCCTGGGTATCTGCGCGATACCCATGTAAAGGTAACATTCAAACAGAAAGGGTGGGAATTCAAATCATTATGAAGAAGTATAATAAAGCACAATGATTAAATCAACAATTAAAGGAATTCATCACACTTCGTATAACCATGTAAATAGTATTAACCAACATTTAATTCACATGTTTCAAACATCCATCAAAACTCAAGGAGTACAATATTCAAATCCAATATTATATTCTCAAATATACACATAACTACAATTATCACATAATCACATATTTTTCCAAGTTATGTATCCAAACATCACCAAATTCAATTACCATATCTCATACACACATCACAATCACATCAAGTTATGTACTCAAACATCACCAAATTCAATTACCATATCTCATACACACATCACAATCACAACAATTTATGTACTCAAACATCACCAAATTCAATTACCATATCTCATACACACATCATAATCACAACAATGCATACACTTAATTATCACATGACTCTAATGTGACTCAATGCAAGACATGTGACTCTATGCATGCGGTACCTCAATGTGAACCCAAACTTTCACCGCTTTCCGATTCAATATCTAGAATCCAAGCCACGCTTCCGATTCGGACAAGATCAAAGCCACTACGCCTATTTCCAATTAAGGATCAACGTCTATATGGACCCAACGTTCCACCGCTTTCCGATTCAATATCTAGAATCCAAGCCACTACTACGCCTGTTTCCAATTAAGGATCAACGTATGCTACGCCTATTTCCAATTAAGGATCAACGTCTATGTGAACCCACAGTTTCACCGCTTTCCGATTCAATATCTAGAATCCAAGCCACTACTACGCCTGTTTCCAATTAAGGATCAAGGTATGCTACGCCTATTTCCAATTAAGGATCAACGTCTATGTGAACCCACAGTTTCACCGCTTCCACCATGAAGCCGACCATGCCATGAATGAATGTACAAATACCAACACATATGCAATTAAGATCATCTCTACCATCTTAACATTCCACATATCACCATAATTCGACTCTATGAATTATCCACCAATGGTACATATACACATTCATAACAATTACACCATTCACATAATATGCAATTAAGATCATCTCTATTATCCTAACATTCCACATATCACCATATATACACTAATCATCAAATACACACAATTAGATTTCATTTCAAACTGATTACAGCATTTAAAATCTCAATTTTTCACTTTTCAAACAGTGTTAACCGGTTAACGCATACGGTTAACCTGTTAACGCGAAACAGAATACACTTCCTGGCAGATTTCAACAGTGTTAACCGGTTAACGCATACGGTTAACTTGTTAACGCGAAACAGAATACACTTCTTGGAAGATTTCAACAGTGTTAACCTGTTAACGCATTTGGTTAACCTGTTAACGCAAGACAGAATACAAATTTCTAACAGATTTTCAACAGTGTTAACCTGTTAACGCATTTGGTTAACCTGTTAACGCAAGACAGAATACAAATTTCTAACAGATTTTCAACAGTGTTAACCGGTTAACGCATTTGGTTAACCTGTTAACGCAAGACAGAATACAAATTTCTAACAGATTTTCAACAGTGTTAACCTGTTAACGCATTTGGTTAACCTGTTAACGCAAGACAGAATACAAATTTCTAACCGATTTTCAACAGTGTTAACCTGTTAACGCATTTGGTTAACCTGTTAACGCAAGACAAAATACAAATTTCTAACAGATTTTCAACAGTGTTAACCTGTTAACGCATTTGATCAACCTGTTAACGCAAGACAGAATGCTATTCCTGCGTTAACAAAAAAACAGAATGCAGAATTTTCTGCATTTTTCATCGTTGGAAGACTTTCGGATCTCCGATTTCGATTCCGTAAAAAGCCAAACATTCAGAAAATTATAACTCATACAATACTATCATTATAAAAGGTTAATTTACAGTTTTAACACAATCAATCACCACAAATCAAGAATACTTGTCAAGCCTAACAATTTCAAACAACCATACAAAATTAGGAATTTTAACCTAAACATACTTCTACCCATTGACCCAATCATACTAACCCATAATAATAAGGATTCCCCCCTTACCTCTTCAATTTTCTGGAAACCCTAGCTTCTCTCTTGTTCTTCCCCTCTTCTCCTTCTCTATTGCCGTCAAATGATCAAAAATCCTAATTCTCAGTCTCCTCACCTCTTATATACTAGTATTACATTTGGGCTTAAAGAGTGTTACCTCTAATTTAATTAATAGGCCCAATAAGACCTAATATTTAAATATCTCTAATTAGTTCAATTAAATTAAACTAACACAATATACCCACCAAGTTAATTAATTCAACTATATCTCATATCAACTAAATAATTAATTAACACACCAAATTAATTAATATAATCAATTATTATACTACCTAACAACCAATTAATTAATTAACACTCCACATAATTAAAATAAAATATAATAATAATAGTATAATAAATAAATACTAAAATTGGATTGTTACAACTCTCCCCCACTTAAAAGATTTTCGGCCTCGAAAATACCTCAAACGAACAACTCTGGATACGATTCCTTCATCTTATCCTCGAGTTCCCAAGTAATATTACCATTGGTGACTCCGCCCCATATCACTTTCACCAAAGCAATCTCCTTACCACGAAGCTTCTTCACTTCTCGATCTTCAATTCGCATAGGTGATGTATCAATCGTCAAATTATCCCGCACTTGAACATCATCTAATGGAACAACGTGCGATGGATCCGCAATATACCTCCTCAATTGAGACACATGGAACACATCATGAAGATTAGAAAGTGATGGTGGTAATGCAATCTGATATGCCACTTCACCTACCCTCTCGAAAATCTGATAAGGACCAATGAAACGCGGCGTCAACTTACGCGACTTCAAAGCTCTACCAACACCCGTTATTGGCGTAACTCGAAGAAACACATGCTCATCTTTCTCAAACTCAAGAGCTTTCCTCCTCTTATCATGATAACTCTTTTGACGACTCTGAGAAGCCTTCATCTTCTCTTGAATCATCATAATCTTATCCGTAGTCTCTTGAATCAACTCGGGTCCAACCACAACACTCTCTCCCGATTCGTACCAACATAAAGGAGTTCTACACCTTCTACCATAAAGAGCCTCAAAAGGTGCCATTCCAATGCTCGAATGGAAACTGTTGTTATACGTAAACTCGATCAAAGGCAAGAAACTATCCCAATTTCCTCCTTGTTCCAAAACACAAGACCTCAAAAGATCTTCAAGTGACTGAATAGTCCTCTCCGTTTGACCATCAGTTTGCGGATGATACGCCGAACTCAAACGCAACTTCGTACCCAAAGCACTTTACAATCCTTCCCAAAATCTCGAAGTGAACCTCGAATCTGTTGGTGTAAGCCCTAGAGGCCAATACATTTTGGTACTTGTATCGAATAATAAAAGGCATTCTCTTTATTATGGTTGATTAATAAAGTCCCTGGAATAGATAGTCCGTTTAATGTATTAAGTGTGACTTAATCATGAGAACACATTAAACATAAGGACACTATTCCTAAAGTATCCGTAGTCGAGCTTTAGTGTGAAGTGGGATAACATTAAAGCATTAAGACTATTATGTTTGTAGACTGATGATCACATCTCATGGATCATGGATAAAGAGTTATCAAGTCTTAAACATAGGTATGAATATTAGGAGTAATATTTATACCGGATTGACCCGCTATGAGAATACTATATAGAAAGTTATGCAAGGTGTCATAAGTTATTCTCATGGTGATAATAGTGTATTCCACTCTTCGACCTGAAACCACTATGGACCCTAGATGTAGAGTCGAGTGCTTTATTGCTGATCCAACGTTGTCCGTAACTGGATAACCATAAAGACGGTTGATGGGTACTCCACAAAGCATGTTGAGGGACATGAGTGACCTAGATGGAATTTGCCCATCCTGCATAACAGGATAAATGTCTATGGGCCCAATATTGAACTGGACAAGGATGACACGGTCTATGCCTTGTGTTCAATATAGACATAAGGGCAAAAGGGTAATCATACACATAAGTATTATCACAGAAGGTTTTGTCAGATCACATGACATTTTCATGTCTTGGGTAGCAGTGATGTGTTGCTAGATACCGCTCACTGTTTATTATGTTAAATGCATGATTTAATATAATTGCCAACGCCGCGAAAACCTACAGGGTCACACACAAAGGACGGATTGATGAGAGATGGAGTAACTAAGGAATACCGTAAGGTACAGTGCCCTTAAGTGAATTATAGGACATCGTAAGGTACGGTGTACTTGAGTAGAATACGAAATATGGTAAGGTACCATGGGCTTAAGTGATTTTGGGCATATTATAAGATATAGGCCAAAATACACTTAAGATGGCTTTTAGCTTGAAGCCCACACAAGTGGTTCTATAAATAGAACCCTTGTGCAGAAGCATTGGTGGCGGTTGCATTATTTTCGTTTTCTCTCTCTCTCTCTCTCTCTCACTCAAAGCCTTCACTCGTACCAGCTAGCACTGAGATTGAAGGAATCCGTTCGTGTGGACTGAGTAGAGACGTTGTCATCATTCAACGTTCGTGATCGCTTTGTGGATCTGCATCAAAGGTTTTTGATCGTCACAAGAGATCTGCACCAAAGGTTTCAACCGTCATAAGAGGTAAATATTCTATCACTAATCATGACCATTCGTAAGGATCTCTAAAGGAGAAAATTTTAATTTCCGCTGCGCTTTGGGTCGCAATTCTCCTTCAGTGGTATCAGAGCCACTTACGAAACCATGACTCGGATAGCTGTTTATTTTCTGTATTAATATGATTAAAAGACAGAATGAATCAATTAATTAAACGAGTAATTAAATTTGGCATCATGAGTGTACGAGTTGGATGATTGATGTTGACTATGCTTCGGAATCCGACATTAGTATGGTGAAGCAGCGATACATCGATCGTCCATAGGCTACGCAATTGAAACCGATCAACTTATATATGATATAAGTAATCCTAATGCAAAATACGGTATATGTGATATACTGTTTCTGTTTCGTTCATTCGAACACTAAATGATTGTTTTCCTTTGAGCGATCAATGGTCATTTGCTTCGGAATCCGACATTAGTATGGTGAAGCAATGACATGTTGATCAATCATACTGAATCAACAATCGAGGTGTGTTTGACGGTTTGAAATTGGCGCATTAGGGTTGGTGACGGCGCAAGGGTTGTGCCGTCAAGGAGTTGTCAATTTAGGGTTTTTTGGAACACGTGTGTTGACTGTTTCAAAGTTTGTTATTTGGCCGCGTGAAGCTCGTGTGACGAGCGTAACAAGCGTAACAAACTGGATGCGTGACGGTCGTAACACGCCCATGACGGTCGTCACACTCACATTGCCTGTGACGGTCGTCACACTCACATTGCCTGTGACGGTCGTCACACTCCCAGAGTCAAAATTTTGGGGTTTCTGTTTTGTGACTACGCAAGGGTTGTGTTGATGCAAAACAATGTCCATTTCAAATGAATTGTTCTATTAAAAATTTTGGACAGGGGCGCTGCCCCTCCAACCCCGCAAGGGCGCTGCCCCTTGACCCTGTCCGCTGACCGGGCAGCGGAACCCCCGGCTAACTCTGCGTAGTGTGATCGGTCGCCGAAATTTAATTTGGTTATAATTAATTAAAGGAATTAAAAATTAATAATAATAATGTGTTTGTTATTATTGCCTTGTTGTGATCAGTTATGGCCTTAGTTGTCCTTTATTTTGTTTTGGGTTTTTAAATACGACCTGCGTGTCGTGCCTCTCCTTTTGATCTCTTAATGTAACTTCTTTTCTCATCTCAAACCCTCGTATGTAAAACGAGTTTCTTCTGGAATGTAATACTGTGAAGAAAGAGAAGAAGACAATGTTATGAAGAAAAAGAAGAATTCAATATCAAAGGAGGACAACCTTGAAAATCTTGCTTGGAGAAGCTTAGAGAAGAATTCAATACTAAAGGAGGACAACCTTGAAGATCTTGCTTGGAGAAGCTTAGATCGTTATTAGGTTAGCTTAGGTTCTCTCATTGGCTTGGGAGAACAATTGCGCTAGGGGCCATAACTGTTTCATTTTGTTTGTATGTATGTTGATGCATGTGAATGTATGTTGATGCATGTGAGAGACGATTTATATGATAAACAAGCCGGTGAGATCATAACAATTGCAATTCCCTCAAACTAAAATATTAAGTTTATGCTTTCCAAGTTTTAGCACTCATCAAGACTAGTATCGGATAATGTAGGTTTCGCCAAAGCGAGGTGCATGTTCTATATTAGTAAGGTGCGATGGGATAATTGTAATATCCAACTGCTAAAACAATGGGTCAAACTTAACTAAACAAATTATGATGATATTATATATGTTTGCTTTCCAAGTTTTAGCACTCATCAAGACTAGTATCGGATAATGTAGGTTTCGCCAAAGCGAGGTGCATGTTCTATATTAGTAAGGTGCGATGGGATAATTGTAATATCCAACTGCTAAGACAATGGGTCAAACTTAATTATAATAATATCATATATGTTTTAGAAGCAAGAGTTGGGAATGATCCATATGATGGATTCGAATAAGGAGTTATTCACCCAACTGAAATTTTCGAGAGTTGTATGAGATACAATTGGAAGGAGTTCCTACCTAAATAACCTAGTTTTGTGTAATCCGCCTACGCGGACTTAGAACGAAGTGAAATATGGATCTCGACCCACTAGAAAATCTTCCAACGGGATTTTCCGAATCAAATGATGAGGGTCATTTGTTTTGAGTAAAATAGTGGGAGCATATTTGATTAAAGGCCTAATTAAATATGTCAATGATACTTATATTTTCTTAATCCTTATGTAGATAACCATGACAGCAAACACCTCTAACAACATCTTGCAATCAATCCTTGACAAGGAAAAATTGTCTGGGACAAATTTTCTGGATTGGCACCGAAACCTGAGGATTGTCCTCAAACATGATAAAAAGCTGTATGTCTTGGAGACACCTGTTCCTGAAGAGGAACCTCCTAGTTCTGCACCTAAGGCAGAAAGAGATGCTTATAAGAAGCATGTCGATGATGCCAATGAAACTGCTTGTCTCATGCTGGCTACCATGAACTCAGAATTGCAAAAGCAACATGAGAACATGTCAGCGTTCGATATGATCGAACACCTGAAGCTGCTCTATCAAGAGCAAGCAAGGCATGAGAGGTTTGAAGTTTCAAAAGCCCTTTTCCAAAGCAAGTTAGCTGAGGGAGCCCCTGTAGGTCCCCATGTACTCAAGATGATTGGGTATGTGGAAAACCTTGAGAGATTGGGTTTTCCCCTCGAAAAGGAACTTGCGACTGATTTGATCTTGCAATCGTTGCCAGATAGTTTCAGTCAATTTGTCCTAAATTTCAATATGATTGATATGGACAAATATCTTCCTGAACTGCTCGCCATGTTAAGAACTGCCGAGCAGAATCTGAAGTCAAAAGGGAAGTCCATTCTGATGATCGGAAATGGAAAGAGACAGAACAAATGGCCCACCAAGCAGGGTGATAAAGGGAAAGGCAAGGAAGTTGCCAAACTCAGACCCACCGTTGCTGCTTTGAAGCCTAGTGGAGGCATAACAAAGGCAGGCACCTGCTTCCATTGCGGTAAGACCGGACACTGGAAGAGAAACTGCCCAAAGTACTTGGAAGATGACAAAATCTCCATTCACAGGAAAAGGTGAAAGAGCTGATGATCTTTTGGCCCTCATACATACTGATGTATGTGGACCACTGAACATATCAGCCAGAGGAGGTTTTTAGTACTTCATTTACCGATGATTTCAGTAAATACGGTTATGTGTATCTAATGAAACTCAAATCGGAGTCCTTTGAAAAGTTCAAGGAATTCAAGAATGAAGTACAAAACCAACTAGGTAAGAATATTAAAACTCTTCGATCAGATCGAGGTGGTGAGTATTTAAGCCTAGAGTTCGATGACCATCTGAAAGAGTGTGGGATCCTATCCCAACTTACTCCTCCTGGAACACCTCAATGGAATGGTGTATCTGAGAGAAGAAATTGAACCCTGTTAGACATGGTACGATCCATGATGAGTCACGCCGATCTTCCAAACTCCTTTTGGGGACATGCACTATTGACAGCAGCTTACACACTTAACCGTGTTCCATCCAAAAAGGTTGAGAAGACACCATATGAGATATGGAGTGGTAAGAAACCACATATGTCTTACATAAAGATTTGGGGTTGCGAGGTTTATGTGAAACGACAAATTTCAACTAAGCTTGAGCCCAAATCTGACAAATGCTTATTTGTGGGGTATCCTAAAGAAACAAGAGGGTATTACTTCTACAATCCTTCTGAGGGCAATGTGTTTGTCGCTCGAACTAGAGTTTTCCTAGAAAATAATTTTATTTCCAAAGGAACCAGTGGGAGGAAAGTAGAGCTTGAAAAATTCAAGAATCACAAATCATTGATACACCTATGGAGGAATTAGAGCAGGAAACACAAGTAGTTGTGTTAGAGCAACCTGCTCAAGTAGAACAAGACCAGCGTATGTCAGGCAGGATACGTCACCTACCTGAGATATATGGATCAAGGTGATGCATTAGTCATGGAATCTTCGTTTTGATGAAACAGTAAAACAATATGGATTCATCAAGAACGAAGATGAGCCTTGTGTCTACAAGAAGGTTAGTGGGAGCATGATCGTATTCCTGGTATTATATGTAGATGACATATTACTTATTGGAAACGATATCCCTACCCTGCAACAAGCAAAGTCTTGGGTAGGGAAATGCTTATCTATGAAGGACCTAGGTGAAGCAGCCTATATATTAGGAATCAGAATCTATAGAGATAGATCATAAAATGCTTGGCCTAAGTCAGAGTACATAGACAAGGTGCTGAGACGCTTTAATATGAATGATTCCAATGGTTATGTGTTTTGCTGAAATGGTGGCGCTGTGAGCATGAAAAGTTCAAAGCAAGATACAGTTGCTGATTCTACAACCGAGGCCGAGTATATTGCTGCCTCAAATGCAGAAAAGGGAGTTGTTTGGATCAAAAAGTTCATTAGTGAACTTGGCATAGTCCCTAGCATTGTGGATCCCATTGGTCTCTATTATGATAACAATGGTGCTATCGCACAAGCTAAGGAGCCTAGATCTCACCGACGATCCAAACACATACTCGGGCGTTATCATCTCATTCGAGAGATAATAGATAAAGGAGATGTGAAAATATGTAAAGTACCTACACTTGACAATATAGTTGACCCACTGACAAAGCCTCTTGCGCAGCAGAAGCATGATGGCCATACTAGATCAATGGGCATAAGGGGTATGCCTGATTGGCTCTAGTGCTAGTGGGAGATTGTTGGTGTAAGCCCTAGAGGCCAATACATTTTGGTACTTGTATCGAATAATAAAAGGCATTCTCTTTATTATGGTTGATTAATAAAGTCCCTGGAATAGATAGTCCGTTTAATGTATTAAGTGTGACTTAATCATGAGAACACATTAAACATAAGGACACTATTCCTAAAGTATCCGTAGTCGAGCTTTAGTGTGAAGTGGGATAACATTAAAGCATTAAGACTATTATGTTTGTAGACTGATGATCACATCTCATGGATCATGGATAAAGAGTTATCAAGTCTTAAACATAGGTATGAATATTAGGAGTAATATTTATACCGGATTGACCCGCTATGAGAATACTATATAGAAAGTTATGCAAGGTGTCATAAGTTATTCTCATGGTGATAATAGTGTATTCCACTCTTCGACCTGAAATCACTATGGACCCTAGATGTAGAGTCGAGTGCTTTATTGCTGATCCAACGTTGTCCGTAACTGGATAACCATAAAGACGGTTGATGGGTACTCCACAAAGCATGCTGAGGGACATGAGTGACCTAGATGGAATTTGCCCATCCTGCATAACAGGATAAATGTCTATGGGCCCAATATTGAACTGGACAAGGATGACACGGTCTATGCCTTGTGTTCAATATAGACATAAGGGCAAAAGGGTAATCATACACATAAGTATTATCACAGAAGGTTTTGTCAGATCACATGACATTTTCATGTCTTGGGTAGCAGTGATGTGTTGCTAGATACCGCTCACTGTTTATTATGTTAAATGCATGATTTAATATAATTGCCAACGCCGCGAAAACCTACAGGGTCACACACAAAGGACGGATTGATGAGAGATGGAGTAACTAAGGAATACCGTAAGGTACAGTGCCCTTAAGTGAATTATAGGACATCGTAAGGTACGGTGTACTTGAGTAGAATACGAAATATGGTAAGGTACCATGGACTTAAGTGATTTTGGGCATATTATAAGATATAGGCCAAAATACACTTAAGTGGGCTTTTAGCTTGAAGCCCACACAAGTGGTTCTATGAATAGAACCCTTGTGCAGAAGCATTGGTGGCGGTTGCTGTAGCACCCCGATAAAAATAAGATAATTATTTAAATTGAGTTAATAATATATTTATTAATTTAATTAAATAATTGGAATTATTGGATTATTATTATTGGATTATTATAATTATAATTATTGGAATATAATGTTGGAATCAGTAAAAAGAGTCCCATTTGGTAAAAAGAGGTTTTCACGTGAAAACAGAGAACGACTCAAAAGTGGAAAAGGGAAAAGGGCAAAGAGCAAGAGAACAAGGGTTGGAAAAAGGGAAAAGCTTGAAGTAGAAGGACTTTGCCGGATTAACTCAGGTAAGGGGGGTTTATCATCGTTTAATGGGTATTATGGGATAATATGTAATGGGTAGTGATAAACCATTGTTTTGCCTCTGATTTGAATGATGCATGATGAAATTGTGAACTTTTGGGATGAACGAAATTTAGATTATAACAGAAGAAAATTCGTAGGAATTAGAGGTAGAAAGGTTAGCAATTTGTGAAATTGAAAGTGTATGATTCGTGTTAGATGATATGAATGAATTGTGTTGGATGATATGAACGATACTGTGTAAAATTGGACTGTGGAAGGTTGAATTGGATAGATCTCGTAGCAGAGAAAACCATAGCAGATCTGGAAATTTGTTTCTGGTCATACGCGTATGGCACTAGGCAATACGCGTATGAGATGGTCTGGTACGCGTATGGCACTAGGCAATACGCGTATGGATGAGGAAGGTGATGTTCTGAACGTGGGTTGGTCTCTGTTGGTACGCGTATGGGGAAGTGATACGCGTAGCATACGCGTATGAGATGGTGTTACGCGTATGGGATTTGGTCAGGAAATGGGCCATACGCGTATGGGACTAGGCAATACGCGTATGGGCAGATTTTGTGATTTTTCTGAGCTGTTGTTGTGCAGTTTTTGGTTGTTCAGCTGAGTAATGTAATTTAGCTGATGTATGATATAGTAGGGATCATTTCCCGTTATTTTGAGCAGTGTAGGTATTAGTAGAGTGTGCTAATACTGTGATTTTAATTGGCATGACATGATACGATTTTGTGAGAATATGCTGATGATGTATGATTGTATGCATAATGCTGTGAATGTATGTATTATGTGGAATGGACTGTTTTATGGCTTAGAGTGTGAGCATATGTCCATTGTGGATTGTTGATGATTTTGCATTGCTAGGTGATTTAGCATGCATATTGTGGCCTTTATGGTGGTAGCTAATTCCCATGGTGAGGAATTAGTGAGTTAGTCATTATGGACTGTTGTTGATGTTTGCATGCTAGGTGAATTAGCGTGCATAGCATGGCCCTTGGGGTGGTAGCTAATTCCCATGGTGAGGAATTAGTGAGTGAGTCACTAGGTCTCAAATGAGTGGGACTAGTGAGCTTGGTAGCCGTATCTGGATTTGATCGGTGAGGTTGAACTATATGTTCACGAATAGTCGGTACCGCATGCATGGAGTCTCATTGCATAATATATGTATGGCGTATAATATGAATGGATGTATTCCAATATTATACGTGTGTTTGTGTTGATATTGAGTATGATGTTTGAGTTGATGTGCCGTGACTGAATGTGTGATGTGATTAGGGTGATTAATGTGTTAAATTACTTAACATGACATGATATTTTATAATGCTTATTATATCGATTGAGGAACTCACCCTTACACTATTTTTCAGGTAACGGGCAGTGATTGAGTAGAAGCTAGTGCTTGGAGTCTAGTGTAGTCTCCTTAGTGGGTCATGCTCTGATAGATGTAACATCGGGATGGGATGTTTTACCTTGTTGAATAATTTTACATGAAATGTGTTATATGTTTTGAATGATCGATTTGATTTCTATCCGCTGCGTATTGTGCAAATGCTTTAAGTTTTGAATTAATAAAAGAGCATGACAGTTATTATGGTGAATGATGTGAAGTGATTGTGTGACACCCTTAATTGCACCTTTACTCTGATGTATATATATATATATTGTTATTTTAATTAAATATTTGGGGTATTTAGAAGGGTGTTACATTAGTGGTATCAGAGCATAGTCGGTCGAGTCGAGTCGTAATTATTCTGTTTCCCCTGTACGGGATAGGTGTTGTGTAACCCTATCAGTACTTATTGTTTTAGCTTGTTGGGTTTTCAGAATAGAGATGGCTGGAAGAGGTAGAGACGATGCTGCGATTGCTGAGGCTCTGGGTATGCTAGCTGGAGTACTTGGAGGAAATCCGAATGTTGTGGGAATGGGAGCTGCTCGTCAACTGAGTGAGTTCCAGAAGAACAATCCTCCAATGTTCAAGGGAGCATACGATCCAGATGGTGCTCAGAAGTGGTTGAAGGAGATCGAGAGGATCTTCCGAGTGACTGAGTGTGCCGATAACCAGAAGGTCAGGTTCGGTACGCATATGCTGTCAGAGGAAGCAGATGATTGGTGGGTTGCTACCCGCACTGAGTTGGAAGCTGCTGGGAATGTTGAGATCACGTGGGCGGTGTTCAGGGAGAGATTCCTGAGGAAGTATTTTCCAGAGGATGTCAGAGGAAAGAAAGAGATAGAATTCTTGGAATTGAAGCAGGGCAACCGGTCTGTTACTGAGTATGCTGCTAAGTTCACAGAGCTGTCGAAGTATTACACTCCCTATAATGAGGCTACTGGGGAATTTTCAAAGTGTGTGAAGTTTGAGAACGGGTTACGTCCCGAGATCAAGCAGGCTATTGGTTATCAACGGATTAGAGTGTTTTCTGATTTGCTTGACTGTTGCAGGATTTTTGAACAGGATACCAAGGCCAGAGCAGAGAGCTATCAGCAAAGGGTTGATAGGAAAGGCAAGAATCAGAATGATCGTGGGAAACCGTATGCAGCTGGCAAGGGTTTCCAGAGACAGAGTGGGATGAGGAGACCTAGTGGGGGAGACTCCAGTGCCCCTGCTAAGTGTTACAGATGTGGTCAGGTTGGACATCGTATCCATGAGTGTACCAGTAATGAGAAGAAGTGTTTCAAGTGTGGAGAGGTGGGTCATATCAGTCCACAGTGTCCTAAGCCGAAGAAAGAGAACCAGTCGGGAGGCAAGGTTTTTGCTTTATCGGGTTCTGAGACTTCTGCAGATGATCGTTTGATCCGAGGTACGTGTTATATTAATGGCTTTCCTCTTGTAGCTATTATTGACAAAGGTGCGACTCATTCCTTTATATCTTTGGATTGTGCTATGAAACTTAGATTAGAGATATCTGAGATGCATGGAAGTATGGTGATTGATACTCCTGCGAAGGGTTCAGTGACTACTACTTCAGTTTGTTTAAATTGTCCTTTGAGTATTTTTGGTAGAGACTTTGGGATGGACCTAGTGTGTCTTCCACTAGTGCAGATTGATGTTATCCTGGGTATGAACTGGTTGGTGTTCAACCGAGTTTATATCAACTGTTTTGATAAGACTGTGATCTTTCCTGAGATGGAGGAAGGAGAGGGTTTGTTTCTATCAGCGAGGCAAGTGAATGAGGCAGTAGTAGATGGGGCAGAGTTGTTTATGCTGTTAGCGACCTTGGAGGCTAAAGATAAACTGGTGAATTGCGATCTAGCCGTGGTGTGTGATTTTCCTGATGTGTTTCCGGAAGAAGTGAATGAATTGCCGCCAGAGCGTGAAGTTGAGTTCTCGATTGATTTGGTACCTGGTACTAGGCCAATATCGATGGCTCCGTATCGTATGTCTGCTGTTGAGTTAACTGAATTGAAAAGTCAGTTGGAAGATCTGTTGGATAAGAAATTTATTCGTCCGAGTGTGTCACCGTGGGGTGCACCAGTGTTATTGGTTAAGAAGAAAGAAGGTATTATGAGGTTGTGTGTGGACTACAGGCAGCTGAATAAAGTGACGATCAAGAATCGGTATCCTTTGCCGAGGATTGATGATTTGATGGATCAGTTGGTTGGGGCGAGTGTGTTCTGCAAAATAGATTTGAGATCTGGGTATCATCAGATACGTGTGAAAACTGAGGATATTCAGAAGACTGCTTTCAGAACAAGGTATGGACATTATGAGTATTCTGTAATGCCTTTTGGTGTGACTAATGCGCCTGGAGTATTTATGGAATATATGAATAGGATTTTCCATCCGTACCTAGACAAGTTTGTTGTGGTGTTTATTGATGACATTTTGGTGTATTCGAAATCTGAAGAAGAGCATGCTGAACATTTGAGAGTGGTTTTAGGAGTTCTACGAGAAAAGAAGTTATTTGCTAAACTGTCTAAGTGTGAATTTTGGTTAGAAGAGGTTAGTTTTCTTGGTCATGTGGTTTCAAGAGGTGGTGTTGCTGTTGATCCTTCTAAGATAGAAGCGGTATCTAAGTGGGAAGCTCCGAAGTCAGTTTCTGAGATAAGGAGTTTTCTTGGACTTGCAGGTTATTATAGGAAATTCATTGAGGGATTTTCTAAGTTGGCGTTACCGTTGACGATGTTGACTAGAAAGGGGCAAGCGTTTGTTTGGGACTCAAGATGTGAAGAAGGTTTCCAAGAGTTAAAGAGAAGGTTAACTACTGCTCCTATTCTGATATTACCGAGTCCGTCAGAACTATTTGAGGTTTACTGTGATGCTTCATTGTTGGGTTTGGGTGGTGTGTTGATGCAGAATAAGCAGGTTATAGCTTATGCTTCGAGACAACTGAGGGTTCATGAGAGGAACTATCCGACGCACGATTTAGAGTTGGCAGCTGTGGTTTTTGTTCTGAAGTTGTGGAGACATTATTTGTACGGGTCAAGATTTGAGGTTTTCAGTGACCATAAAAGTTTAAGGTATTTGTTTGATCAGAAAGAGTTGAATATGAGACAGAGGAGATGGTTAGAATTTCTGAAGGATTATGACTTTGGTTTGAATTACCATCCGGGTAAAGCAAACGTAGTGGCTGATGCATTGAGTCGGAAATCATTGCATATGTCTATGTTAATGGTTAAGGAATTGGATTTAATTGAGCAGTTTAGAGACTTGAGTTTGGTGTGTGAGAGTACTCACAATAGTGTTAAATTGGGAATGTTGAAGTTAACGAGTGGTATTCTGGACGAGATTAGAGAGGGTCAGAAATCCGATGTGCTTTTGGTTGATAAGTTGACTCTAGTGAATCAAGGTCAAGGTGGTGAATTCAGAGTTGATGAGAATGGTGTTTTGAAATTTGGTAATCGGGTGTGTATTCCGGATGTTACCGAACTTAAGAAGAGTATTCTTGAGGAAGGACATCGCAGTGGCTTGAGTATTCATCCTGGAGCTACGAAGATGTATCATGATTTGAAAAAGTTATTTTGGTGGCCGGGAATGAAAAGAGAAATAGCGAGTTTTGTTTATTCTTGTTTGACTTGTCAGAAGTCAAAGATCGAGCATCAGAAGCCGTCTGGGCTAATGCAACCGTTGGCTATTCCAGAGTGGAAGTGGGATAGTATCGGTATGGATTTTGTTTTTGGTTTACCGAGGACAAACAAGAATTTTGAAGTGTTTGGGTGATTGTAGACAGATTGACAAAATCGGCTCATTTCATTCCGATCAGAATGGATTATCCGTTAGAGAGATTAGCTGAGTTGTATATTGAGAAAATTGTGAGTTTGCATGGTATTCCGTCGAGTATTGTTTCGGACAGAGATCCTAGATTTACATCGAAGTTCTGGGAAGGTTTGCAGAGGGCTTTGGGAACTAAGCTGAGATTGAGTTCCGCATATCATCCGCAGACTGATGGTCAGACTGAGAGGACGATTCAGTCACTAGAGGATCTTTTGAGGGCTTGTGTTTTGGAAAAGGGAGGTGGTTGGGATTGTTATTTACCTTTGATTGAGTTTACCTACAACAATAGTTTTCATTCGAGCATTGGTATGGCACCGTTTGAAGCTTTGTATGGTAGGAGATGTCGGACACCTTTATGTTGGTATGAGTCCGGTGAGAGTGTTGTGGTTGGACCAGAGATTGTTCAACAAACTACAGAAAAGATTAAGATGATTCAGGAGAAGATGAGGATTGCTCAGAGTCGTCAGAAGAGTTATCACGATAAGAGGAGGAAGTCACTTGAGTTTCAAGAGGGAGATCATGTGTTTCTTCGTGTTACTCCGATAACTGGGATTGGTCGAGCTTTGAAGTCGAAGAAGTTGACACCTCGATTTATTGGTCCTTATCAGATTTTAGAGAGGATAGGGGAGGTAGCCTATCGTATCGCTTTACCGCCGTCACTTGCGAATTTGCATGAGGTTTTTCATGTGTCTCAGTTGAGGAGGTACATTCCTGATCCGTCGCATGTGGTCCAAGTAGATGATGTACAGGTGAGAGATAACCTGACTGTTGAAACATCACCTATGAGGATCGAGGATCGAGAGTTGAAGCAGTTGCGGGGTAAAGAGATTGTTTTGGTAAAGGTAGCTTGGGGAGGACCAGTAGGTGGCAATGTGACTTGGGAACTTGAGAGTAAGATGAAGGAGTCCTATCCAGAGTTATTCGCTTGAGGTATGTTTTCGAGGACGAAAACTCTTTTAGTGGGGGAGAGTTGTAACACCCCGATAAAAATAAGATAATTATTTAAATTGAGTTAATAATATATTTATTAATTTAATTAAATAATTGGAATTATTGGATTATTATTATTGGATTATTATAATTATAATTATTGGAATATAATGTTGGAATCAGTAAAAAGAGTCCCATTTGGTAAAAAGAGGTTTTCACGTGAAAACAGAGAACGACTCAAAAGTGGAAAAGGGAAAAGGGCAAAGAGCAAGAGAACAAGGGTTGGAAAAAGGGAAAAGCTTGAAGTAGAAGGACTTTGCCGGATTAACTCAGGTAAGGGGGGTTTATCATCGTTTAATGGGTATTATGGGATAATATGTAATGGGTAGTGATAAACCATTGTTTTGCCTCTGATTTGAATGATGCATGATGAAATTGTGAACTTTTGGGATGAACGAAATTTAGATTATAACAGAAGAAAATTCGTAGGAATTAGAGGTAGAAAGGTTAGCAATTTGTGAAATTGAAAGTGTATGATTCGTGTTAGATGATATGAATGAATTGTGTTGGATGATATGAACGATACTGTGTAAAATTGGACTGTGGAAGGTTGAATTGGATAGATCTCGTAGCAGAGAAAACCATAGCAGATCTGGAAATTTGTTTCTGGTCATACGCGTATGGCACTAGGCAATACGCGTATGAGATGGTCTGGTACGCGTATGGCACTAGGCAATACGCGTATGGATGAGGAAGGTGATGTTCTGAACGTGGGTTGGTCTCTGTTGGTACGCGTATGGGGAAGTGATACGCGTAGCATACGCGTATGAGATGGTGTTACGCGTATGGGATTTGGTCAGGAAATGGGCCATACGCGTATGGGACTAGGCAATACGCGTATGGGCAGATTTTGTGATTTTTCTGAGCTGTTGTTGTGCAGTTTTTGGTTGTTCAGCTGAGTAATGTAATTTAGCTGATGTATGATATAGTAGGGATCATTTCCCGTTATTTTGAGCAGTGTAGGTATTAGTAGAGTGTGCTAATACTGTGATTTTAATTGGCATGACATGATACGATTTTGTGAGAATATGCTGATGATGTATGATTGTATGCATAATGCTGTGAATGTATGTATTATGTGGAATGGACTGTTTTATGGCTTAGAGTGTGAGCATATGTCCATTGTGGATTGTTGATGATTTTGCATTGCTAGGTGATTTAGCATGCATATTGTGGCCTTTATGGTGGTAGCTAATTCCCATGGTGAGGAATTAGTGAGTTAGTCATTATGGACTGTTGTTGATGTTTGCATGCTAGGTGAATTAGCGTGCATAGCATGGCCCTTGGGGTGGTAGCTAATTCCCATGGTGAGGAATTAGTGAGTGAGTCACTAGGTCTCAAATGAGTGGGACTAGTGAGCTTGGTAGCCGTATCTGGATTTGATCGGTGGGGTTGAACTATATGTTCACGAATAGTCGGTACCGCATGCATGGAGTCTCATTGCATAATATATGTATGGCGTATAATATGAATGGATGTATTCCAATATTATACGTGTGTTTGTGTTGATATTGAGTATGATGTTTGAGTTGATGTGCTGTGACTGAATGTGTGATGTGATTAGGGTGATTAATGTGTTAAATTACCTAACATGACATGATATTTTATAATGCTTATTATATCGATTGAGGAACTCACCCTTACACTATTTTTCAGGTAACGGGCAGTGATTGAGTAGAAGCTAGTGCTTGGAGTCTAGTGTAGTCTCCTTAGTGGGTCATGCTCTGATAGATGTAACATCGGGACGGGATGTTTTACCTTGTTGAATAATTTTACATGAAATGTGTTATATGTTTTGAATGATCGATTTGATTTCTATCCGCTGCGTATTGTGCAAATGCTTTAAGTTTTGAATTAATAAAAGAGCATGACAGTTATTATGTTGAATGATGTGAAGTGATTGTGTGACACCCTTAATTGCACCTTTACTCTGATGTATATATATATATTGTTATTTTAATTAAATATTTGGGGTATTTAGAAGGGTGTTACAGTTGCATTATTTTCGTTTTCTCTCTCTCTCTCTCTCTCACTCAAAGCCTTCACTCGTACCAGCTAGCACTGAGATTGAAGGAATCCGTTCGTGTGGACTGAGTAGAGACGTTGTCATCATTCAACGTTCGTGATCGCTTTGTGGATCTGCATCAAAGGTTTTTGATCGTCACAAGAGATCTGCACCAAAGGTTTCAACCGTCATAAGAGGTAAATATTCTATCACTAATCATGACCATTCGTAAGGATCTCTAAAGGAGAAAATTTTAATTTCCGCTGCGCTTTGGGTCGCAATTCTCCTTCAGGATCTCTATCTGAAACAATGCTCGACGAAATACCATGCAAACACACAATCCTTTCGATGTACAACTTAGCAAGTCTCTCCATCGAATAATCCATCCTTATCGGAATAAAATGAGCACATTTCATCAACCTGTCCACAACGACCCAAATCGCCTCACAATTACTCGATGTTCTCGGCAAACCCGAAACAAAATCCATAGAGATACTATCCCACTTCCACTCGGGAATAGATAAAGGTTGCATCAAACCAGACGGCTTTTGATGTTCAATCTTTGACTTTTGACAAGTCAAACATGAATACACAAATTCCGCTACATCCTTCTTCATACCTTGCCACCAAAATATCTTCCTCAAGTCTTGATACATTTTAGTAGCACCAGGATGAATACTCAAACCACTTTTATGCCCTTCCTCAAGAATCCTCTTTCTCAAATCCGCAACATCCGGAACACAAACTCGATCACGACACCTCATGATACCATTCTCATCAATCCGAAAGTCACCACCTTTGCCTTGATTAATCAATGTCGTAACATCGACTAATTTCAAATCTGACTTCTGACCTTCTCTAATCTCGTCAAGAATGCCAGACGTAAGCTTCAACATCCCAAGCTTAACACACGAAGACGTCGCTTCACAAACCAAACTCAAATCTCTAAATTGTTCCAACAATTCAAACTCTCGAATCATCAACATAGACATGTGCAATGACTGAAGGTGAGAAAAACAAGAAAGGGGGGGGTTTGAATTGTTTTGGAAAATAAGCGCTTTTTCAGAATAAGACCACACAAGGAATTTATACTGGTTCTCTTATAACACAAAGCTACTCCAGTCCACCCGGCCAAGGTGATTTCGCCTTCAAAAAGGACTTAATCCACTAATCTTGAAAGACTATTACAACCAACGTCTAAGAGATGGATCTCTTAGTCCTCTCAAGTATGCAGACTGCGCAGAGTCACTTGAGGAAATAAAGTAATAGATAGAAAGACTTTGTAATCTAGAGTGCTTCTAGGATAAAGCAAATATTATAACAGTAAGAACAAAAGAATGTTTCACGTTCTAAGCAAAAGCTTCGTGACAGATTGAGAGAGAGAGAGAAGAAAACGTTTATGTGTGTTGGTGTGTCTCTCAATGATGTTTGCTGTCCTTTATATAGAGATGAAAGGACCGTTGAAATTGATGACAGATTTGATCTTGAATAGGAATTAATGCCATAATTTCTGTTGTTTCTTGCCAAAACAACTTTTTCTCCCTGAATAACTTCTTCCCAATAATATTTCCTTTCCATTTAAACTCGAAGTAGACGTTACTCTTTCTGATTTAGGAAATCCATAATCAAGGTCTATGTGACTCTGTTAATCTGAGATCTTGCTATGTGGATTTGGAGCTTCTGATGTTTTGATCTCTTAGGGTTCTGATGATGACTTCAGATGACGCTGAGAGCTTCTGGGATTTAGATATACCTTTGTTCAGAGTCAGAACTTCTAGAGCGTACTCCTTGTTCAGATGCTTCTGATGTTTTTGCTGTTTTGCTCAGAGTTAGAACATCTTGAGCGCGTTACTACTTCAGATGCTTCTGATAATTTGTATCTGATATGATTCTGTATCTGATGACGCAATCAGATTCCTTTCTTTTTGTTTAGATTCCTGCACACTTAGAAACTTTTTGTTAGAGTGCCATTTTTTGGTTTCGTTTTTTGTTATCATCAAAATCTTGGAATCTGTTGTAGAACAATTTTTGTTCTTACAATCTCCCCCTTTTTGATGATGACAATACAAACTCAATTAGCAGATGAAACATAAAAAATATCAGATCAGATAGAAGTGAGCTCCCCCTGAGATAGGCTAGGGAGTTCAGAAGTTCTTACCAGAGCTTCCAAGCAATGAAGTTTCTTGATACCTTCTGCAATTTCTTAAGTCCAGAGTTGGATGAATTTATTTTAAAGGAATAATATGTTTGCAGCGTGCTTAGGGTATTAGGCAATTTTTCATCAGAGCTATATTTGATTTCTCCCCCTTTTTGTCAGAATCAAAAAGACTTAAACAAAATAATCAACAAAACATTGTATATATTCAGATAACAGACATCAGAGATAATGGCAAGAAAAACAAACATCAGAAACAAAGATAAGCAAGGCAACAAGCAAAAAAAATCCTAAGTGCCTAAGGGTTGGGAGGAGGAGGCATTCTCTAAAGCAGTTGAGTCAGCAGGTTCTGGATATTGTCGTTGACGGTGTCCTGTTTGTCCATTCTGGCTTTGAGTTCCTTCTGGTCTTTCTGAAGTTCTTCAAGCGTCTTGAGAACCATAGGAATGACAGTAGAGGACTCCTCCTGAGTCAGAGCACTCTGTTCTTCAGCAGCTCTGGCTTCAGCTTCTGCAGCTGCCTTTGCTTCAGCTTCAGCAGCAGCAGCGGCAGCGTCAGCTAGAGCTTTGGCCTCAGCTTCCTTGGCCCTTTGGATTTCTGCTTGTCTGGCTCTTTCTTCTTCTTCCCTTCTGGCTTCTTCTTCAGCTTCTCTGGCCAGACGCTCCTGTAGTCTTGCCTCAGCATCTCTGATGAAGTTGTTTCTGACTTGCTCAGAGATGTGCTTCAGCTTGAAGGCCTCAGAAGTCATCCAGCCAATGACTCTGTTCCAGTGTGTCCTTACAGAGTCAGGATCATCACTGATGCCAGAGTTTATGGTCAGAGACTTGACCTTTTGTACTGAAGCCCCTGCGAACAACATAATGGCTTCCTCTAGGGTAGGCAAGGAATGTTCAGGTTCAGATGTTTGAGGTGGAGAGGTTGGAGGGCTTAGGTTTAGTGTTTGAGGTTCAGGTTCGGGTTCAGGTTCAACGGAAGGGTTTGGAGGGATAGTGTCAGAGGTATGAGGGTCAGAGGGTTGAGCTTCAGAAGGAGTGATGGTTGGTTGTGGTGGAGTGTCTTCAGGTGGAGGTTGTGTTGGTTGTTGAGAGGCAAGGCTTTGAGCCTGTAGTTGGGCTAGGGTTGGAGAAGTTGGGTCAGAGTGTTCTGTATCTGAGGAAATGATAAAGTAGGGAGGTGATTCTGGGGCTGTGGATGAGGAAGTGGTTTGATTTAATTGTTCGGCTTCGGATAGTGGTAAAGAGGTATTGGCAAGATTGAATTTTGGTAGAGGTTGAGAGGTTCTGGTTGTAGAAGGAGGGGTTTAAGATGTGGTGTAGATGGGGGTTGGTAGAGGAGTAGAAGAAGCCAATGGCTGTACAGAGGGAATAGCAGAGGCAGACTTACCAGAAGATTCCTGCAGAGGCGCTGGAGGTCTTGATTCAGAAGTTTCTCCTAGCCTTGCTTTCTTCGCTCTTGAAGACTTCTCAGATGGACCTCTTTTGAACTTTACGAAATCTGGTTCTGAATCTGGCAGATCGTCTAGTCTGAAGTCTGAGATGTCCACTCCTTCATCCTTCAGACGTTGGAGATAGTGGAGGATTGCTTCTCTGGGTTCATTCTTGTAGAACCTTGCGAGACCATTGGGCATATTCCTCTGATCTTTTAAAGCGTCCCAAGAGGTGTCCAGCGTAGGTTTGACTTGAATCTTCTTCAGAATTCCCATGCTCTTCAGATTTCTGGAGTTCAGAGGCCTTCCAGTATCTATTGCCAAATCGTCCATGAGTTTGTTTTTCTCCAGATGATCTACAAGCCCATTTTCAATCAGAACATCAGAGAGAAGTCTTCCTAAAGGGATGTAGGTTCTGGGTTTCATGTTGTTCCTGGTCTCCCGTACGGAGTCTCTGAGATATTTGAAGAGGAGGGCTGGGAGGCAAAGCTTCAGACCCTTATGAATACAGTACATGATACACTTCTGATCTGTATTGATGTAATCTGATGAGTTGGATGCTGGGCGATGATGAATAGTTCCCAGAATGATCTTGAGCCACACTCGGAGATTCTGATGTAGTTCTTTGTTCTTTGATGGGTTGCCTTCTGGGTTGTGTTTGAAGATAGTGGGGT
This sequence comes from Lathyrus oleraceus, assembly GCF_024323335.1. Lineage (NCBI taxonomy): Eukaryota > Viridiplantae > Streptophyta > Magnoliopsida > Fabales > Fabaceae > Lathyrus > Lathyrus oleraceus. The sequence continues at coordinate 235,909,493 of NC_066580.1, read as the reverse complement.
TGATTTCATGAGCAATGTACTTTGACCTAGGATTGATGTCATAAATCCTTCTTCCTCCAACTTTCTCCATGTTTAGCAATGAGGCTATTGACTTTTCAGTAATCACGATTTTTACCCCCAAAACGTAGGAGACGATGAAATGGTCGTCAGCGTCAGCAAACCTCCAGAATTCCTTGATGAGGTTTGGGTAAACAGGACCATAAAGGCATTGAAAATAGTTTTCCCAACCTTGTTGATGAAGTTCTTCAGTAAGATCTACTCCATTCCTCTTCATGTTGTTGAAATCCACCAGAGATTCACACAAAACTTCCAGTTTTTCAAAAGGAGTTGCAAGATTGATGTGAGGCTCACGATCAAGAATATGAGGATCCTTGTACATTGGTGTTATGGTTACCCCTGTAACTGTTGGAGTAGGAATACTTGTGCTTTGGGCTGCGTTGCTGGATTCCATTTGTTGAGAAAAGTTGAACACGGATTGTTGTTGAGAATCCATTGTTGATGAAGAACAAGATGAAGATGAACTGCTTGCAGAAATTCCTGAGAGAGTTGGTTTGAGAAAGTGAGTGAGAGTGAAGAGTGTGTGAAGTGTGAGAGGAGTGTTTAAATACCCTAAATAAAACGCATGCAAAACGACACACAAATCAGCGTTAGCACAAAAACCAAGTTAGCACGCTTAGAGGGAGAAATGATTATGGCTCATTAATGAATGTCTAATCCCAACAGTATGCACACTGCTCGAGGAGATCTCAAACGTCTGTCCTTTGAATTTCTTCTGGACAGCTGTCTAGAAGTTCCAAGGTTAGACGCAAATCACTCCACGTGTTTGCTTTATCTGGTCTTCAGGAATACCAAACGAATGGTTCCTGGAGATTTCTAACTCAGATATCTTCTTAACTTGGTAGAAGTATCAGAGTCAGAGGCAGAAGCTCATTTGTTTATGTCAGAGTCTCATTTTACATCTTCAGAGGCACACTTTATTCAGGGCAATTTTGAATGTTCAGATTTTCTAAGATAAAAAGAAATCTATCTTCAGCTAAAGGCTTAGTAAATATATCTGCCCATTGATGATCTGTATCAATGAACTTCAATGTTACTATCCCTTTCTGAACATAGTCTCTGATAAAATGATGTTTTATTTCAATGTGCTTAGCTCTGGAGTGTAAAATGGGATTCTTACTTAGACAAATGGCAGCAGTATTATCACAGAAGATAGGAATGTTACTCTCGAAGATTTGCAGATCTTCAAACTGATTCTTCATCCAGAGCATCTGAGTTGTGCACAGTGATGCTGAGATGTATTCTGCTTCTGCAGTTGATAGAGCGATAGTTGAGTGTCTTTTGCTGGCCCAGGATATCAGATTATTTCCTAGGAGCTGACAATTTCCAGATGTGCTTTTTCGTTCCAATCTATCTCCTGCATAATCTACATCACAGTAACCCGAAAGTCTATACTCTGATGTTTTCTCATACATCAGGCCCAGGTTAGGAGTTCCTTTCAGATATTTGAAAATTCTCTTAACTGCTGTTAAGTGAGTTTCTCTAGGATCTGATTGGAATCTGGCACAGAGACAGACACTAAAGAGAATATCAGGTCGAGTAGCAGTCAGATAGAGAAGGGAGCCTATCATACCACGATAGAGCTTCTGACAAACCTTTTTACTGACTTCTTCCTTTTCAAGAATGCATGTTGGATGCATGGGAGTCTTTGTAGGGTTGCATTCAGCCATGTCAAATTTCTTCAGAACATCTTTTATGTATTTGCTTTGATGAACGTACGTGACTTCTGAAGTTTGGTTAACTTGAATTCCTAGAAAGAACTTTAGTTCTTGCATTAAGCTCATTTCAAATTTTGCCTGCATTAACTCAGAGAATTCTTGAAAAACAGAGGCGTTAGCAGAACCAAAAATAATATCATCAACATATATCTGACATATCATGAGATCATTGTTAAGGTTCTTACAGAAGAGTGTGGAGTCAACTTTCCCTCTGATAAAATTGTGTTCCAGAAGAAAATTACTTAAACGTTCATACCAAGCTCTGGGAGCTTGTTTAAGTCCATATAAAGATTTTTTAAGTTTAAAGACATGTTCTGAAAAATTTGGATTTTCAAAGCCTGGAGGTTGGTTGACATACACTTCTTCTGATATATAACCATTAAGGAATGCGCTCTTGACATCCATTTGATATAATTTAATAGAATGGTTAATAGCAAAAGATACAAGAAGACGAATAGATTCTAACCTTGCGACTGGAGCAAAGGTTTCATTGTAGTCAATACCTTCTTGTTGACTGTAACCTTGAGCTACCAGTCGAGCTTTGTTTCTGACGACTTCTCCTTTCTCATTCAGCTTGTTTCTGAATACCCATCTGGTTCCAATAACGTGAGTGCTTCTGGGCTTGGGAACAAGATCCCAGACATCATTCTTTATGAATTGATCTAACTCTTCTTGCATAGCTGAAACCCAGTCATTATCTTGAAGTGCTTCATCACAGGACGTAGGCTCGATTAGAGACACTAGTCCCAGAGGCGTCTCTTCAGAGGTCCTGAAGGTAGATCTGGTTCTGACAGGTTCGTCTTTGTTGCCCAGAATCAAATCTTCAGATACGTTGATGCGACTTTTAGCTTTCTTTGGGATTACTGGGGAATGAATTTCCTTAGAGTTCTGAGTGGCAGTTGCTTCTGGAGCTTTATCAGATCCTGCAAGAGTGATTTCTAAATCTGCAAAATTTTCAACTAGCTTTGACTTTTCAGGGTCAAGCTTATCGTCAAATCTGACATGAATTGATTCTTCCATAATTTTGGTTTCTGTATTGTATACTCTGTAGCCTTTAGAGCGTTCTGAGTATCCTAACATAATACCTTTCTGTGCTTTGGAATCAAACTTGTTCAGATGATCTTTAGTGTTTAAAATAAAGCAAGAACATCCAAATGGATGGAAATATGAAATGTTTGGTTTCCTTCCTTTACACAGTTCATAGGGAGTCTTTTCCAGAATAGGTCTTATGGAGATTCTATTCTGAATATAACACGCTGTATTTACAGCTTCGGCCCAAAAGTGCTTAGCCACATTCGTTTCATTGATCATGGTTCTGGCCATCTCTTGGAGTGTCCTATTCTTCCTCTCTACAACTCCATTTTGTTGTGGAGTTCTAGGGCAGGAGAAATCATGGGATATTCCATTAGAGTCAAATAATTCCTCAAAATCTTTGTTTTCAAATTCCCCACCATGATCACTTCTGACTCTAATAATTTTAGAGTCAAATTCTTTTTGCACTTTGGAGCAGAAACTAGTGAATACAGAGTGTGACTCACTCTTGTGCTTTAGGAATTTCACCCATGTCCAGCGACTGAAATCATCAACAATGACTAGTCCATACTTCTTTCCATTGACTGATGTTGTTTTCACAGGACCAAATAAATCAATGTGAAGAAGTTCCAGAGGCTTAGAGGTGGTAACAATAGTTTTCTTTTTGAAAGATGTTTTTGAAAATTTTCCTTTCTGACATGCTTCACATAGAGCATCTGAAGAAAACTTCAGTTTAGGTAGGCCTCTGACTAACTCGAGTTTATTTAGCTGAGATAGTTTTCTTATGCTAATGTGGCCCAAGCGTCTATGCCATACCCATTGCTCTTCGTGAACAGACATCAGACATTTTACATTTTGTTCTTTTAAATCAGAAAGATTAATTTTATAAATATTGTTTTTCCTCTTGCCTGTGAATAGGACAGAACCATTGTTTTGATTTATGGCTTTACATGTTTTTTGATTAAAGATCACGTCATAACCGTTATCACTTAATTGACTTATGGATAACAAGTTATGCATTAATCCTTCTACGTAAAGGACATCAGATATAGAGGGAAGAGTACCATTACCAATAGTTCCGGAGCCTCTGATCCTTCCTTTCTGATCTCCTCTGAAGCCTACAAATCCAGCGTCTTTAAGTTCCAGACTTTGGAACATAGACTTTCTTCCCGTCATGTGTCGCGAGCATCCAAAGTCCAGGTACCATGACTGGTGTTTGAACTTTGCTGCATAGGATATCTGCAACATAAACAATCTTATCTTTTGGTACCCAGAGTCTCTTGGGTCCTTTCTGATTAGTTTTCCCAAAGTTACTTATAACTTTGGGTTTTCTAGCATTTTCAAATTTTTGTTCTTGTGTGTGTGTGTAGTGATATGAAAATGGAGATTTGAGTTGGTCACTAGTAGAAGTTTTATCTTCCTTAGGATCATACCCAATTCCCTTTTTATTGTTTTGACTGACTCCATAAATCATGGATGCCATAGCACTCCTTCCTATCCCATTATTCATAAATTCTTGAAAGGCTTCTTCGTATTTATAAATTATCGTATTTGAAGTCTGTGGAGCTTGAGATAACGCTTCTTCCAGTTCTAAACGATTTTTATTTGCCGCATCTCTTTGTAATGTTAAAGATCTGATTTCATCTTCTCGTTTTAGAATTGTCATCTCAAGTTTGCCACATTCTTCAAATTTTTCTTCAAGACAGCCTTTTATTGCTTTAAACTTTTGTTTTAATTTCTGATATGAGTTAAGAGTTTCTGACAAGCATGATTCTAGATCAGATCGAGAGAGTTCAGAAAATACCTCTTCAGATTCTTCATCTGAACTGTTCCTGGATGTGGTAACCATGAATGCCACATTTGCCTGTTCATCAGAGTCAGATTCTGATGAGTCAGATTCCCTATCATCCCAGGTAGCCATTAATCCTTTCTTTGTCCTGAAGGTATTTTTCTTGAAACTTTCTTTTCTGGAACTATCTTTCTTTAGCTTGGGGCATTCATTCCTGTAGTGACCTGTTTCTTTACATTCATAACAAGTAATATCTTTGTTAGTTTTACCTTTTGAGGTTGATTCTGATTGATCCCCTCTGGGTTTTGGTCTTCTGAAGTTGTTGTTCCTCTTTTTCCAGAGTTGTTTAACTCTTCTGGTCAGGAGAGATAATTCTTCTTCCTCATCAGAGTCTTCTTGTTCAGAGTCATCTGCATCTTCTGTCTCGGCCTGGAATGCTTTGGTTCTGTCAGATTTGCGTCTTTCAGATCTGGACTTTAATGCTACAGACTTGTTCTTCTTCTGAGGTTCGTCTTCCTCTAGTTCTATCTCATGACTTCTGAGAGAACTGACAAGCTCTTCAAGACTGATATTGTTCAGATCCTTAGACAGCTTCAGAGCAGTGACCATGGGTCTCCACTTCTTTGGCAAGCTTTTGACTATCTTTTTGACGTGGTCTGCAGTTGTGTACCCTTTGTCTAGAACTTTGAGACCTACAATAAGAGTTTGGAATCTGGAGAACATTACCTTTATGGCTTCATCATCCTCCATTTTGAAAGCATCATATTTCTGGATAAGCGCCAGAGCCTTTGTCTCTTTGACCCGAGAGTTTCCTTCATGAGTCATCCTCAGAGAGTCAAGTATGTCTTTGGTTGTTTCTCTGTTGGTGATCTTTTCATACTCGTTGTAAGATATAGCATTGAGAAGTATGGTTCTGGCCTTGTGATGATTTTTGAAAACTCGCTTCTGATCATCTGACATCATACTTCTGGGAACTTCAACTCCATCCTCTGTGACAGGAGGTTTGTATCCATCTGTGACAATGTCCCAGAGATCAGCATCATAGCCTAGAAAGAAGCTCTCAATCTTATCTTTCCAGTAGTCGAATTTTTCTCCATCAAAGACAGGAGGCTTAGCATTGTAACTGTCTCTTTCATTTGTGTGGGCCATGGTTTTTCTCGTTCTGGATCTCTCTACACTGTTAAGTGTTTGATTAGAGAATCAATAACAGAGCCGAAGCTCTGATACCAATTGAAGGTGAGAAAAACAAGAAAGGGGGGGTTTGAATTGTTTTGGAAAATAAGCGCTTTTTCAGTATAAGACCACACAAGGAATTTATACTGGTTCGCTTATAACACAAAGCTACTCCAGTCCACCCGGCCAAGGTGATTTCGCCTTCAAAAAGGACTTAATCCACTAATCTTGAAAGATTATTACAACCAACGTCTAAGAGATGGATCTCTTAGTCCTCTCAAGTATGCAGACTACGCAGAGTCACTTGAGGAAATAAAGTAATAGATAGAAAGACTTTGTAATCTAGAGTGCTTCTAGGATAAAGCAAATATTACAACAGTAAGAACAAAAGAATGTTTCACGTTCTAAGCAAAAGCTTCGTGACAGATTGAGAGAGAGAGAGAAGAAAACATTTATGTGTGTTGGTGTGTCTCTCAATGCTGTTTGTTGTCCTTTATATAGAGATGAAAGGACCGTTGAAATTGATGACAGATTTGATCTTGAATAGGAATTAATGCCATAATTTCTGTTGTTTCTTGCCAAAACAACTTTGTCTCCCTGAATAACTTCTTTCCAATAATATTTCCTTTCCATTTAAATTCGAAGTAGACGTTACTCTTTCTGATTTAGGAAATCCATAATCAAGGTCTATGTGACTCTGTTAATCTGAGATCTTGCTATGTGGATTTGGAGCTTCTGATGTTTTGATCTCTTAGGGTTCTGATGATGACTTCAGATGACGCTGAGAGCTTCTGGGATTTAGATATACCTTTGTTCAGAGTCAGAACTTCTAGAGCGTACTCCTTGTTCAGATGCTTCTGATGTTTTTGCTGTTTTGCTCAGAGTTAGAACATCTTGAGCGCGTTACTACTTCAGATGCTTCTGATAATTTGTATCTGATATGATTCTGTATCTGATGACGCAATCAGATTCCTTTCTTTTTGTTTAGATTCCTGCACACTTAGAAACTTTTTGTTAGAGTGCCATTTTTTGGTTTCGTTCTTTGTTATCATCAAAATCTTGGAATCTGTTGTAGAACAATTTTTGTTCTTACAATGACTTCCTACTCAATGCATCGGCTACAACATTCGCCTTTCCAGGATGATAATTCAAACCAAAATCATAATCTTTCAAGAATTCCAACCATCTCCTTTGCCTCGTATTCAATTCTTTTTGATCGAACAAGTACTTCAAACTCTTGTGATCACTAAACACATCAAACCTCGATCTAAACAAATAAGGTCTCCAAAGCTTCAACACAAACACAACGGTTGCCAACTCTAAATCATGCGTCGGATAATTCCTCTCATGAACTTTAAGTTGCCTTGAAGCATAAGCTACCACTTGCCCTTTTTGCATCAGAACACCTCCCAAACCCAACAAAGAAGCATCACAATACACAACGAAAGTTTCTAACGGATCTGATAAAATCAAAACAGGACTCGTAGCTAATATTCTCTTAAGCTCTTGAAAATTCGCTTGACACTGCGAAGTCCAAATGAAAGCTTGACCTTTCCTAGTCAACTGCGTCAATGGTAACGACAACTTAGAAAATCCTTCAATGAACTTCCTATAATAACCAGCCAAACCAAGGAAACTTCGAATCTCAGCAACAGACTTAGGAGCTTCCCACTGAGATACAGCTTCAATCTTCGTAGGATCCACAGAAATACCACCACTCGAAATCACATGTCCAAGAAAACTTACTTCACTCAACCAAAACTCACATTTGGAGAGTTTAACAAACAACTTCCTCTCTTTCAACACCGATAACACAACCTTCAAATGCTCGGCATGATCCTCTTTACTCTTGGAATAAATCAATATATCATCGATGAACACAACAACAACTTATCCAGATAATCATGAAAAATTCTATTCATATACTCCATAAATACACCAGATGCATTAGTCACACCAAAAGGCATCACGGAGTACTCGTAGTGACCATACCTTGTCCGAAAAGCAGTCTTTTGAATATCCTCAGCCTTTACATGAATCTGATGATACCCAGACCTCAAATCAATCTTGCTAAACACACAAGCTCCAACCAGCTGATCCATCAGATCGTCAATCCTCGGAAGTGGATACTTGTTCTTAATCGTCACTTTATTCAGTTGTCTATAATCGACACATAATCTCATAGAACCTTCTTTCTTCTTGACCAACAGAACAGGTGCACCCCACGGCGACACACTAGGACGAATAAACTTCTTCTCAAGCAAGTCTTCAAGTTGACTCTTCAACTCTTTCAACTCACAAGCAGACATCCTATAGGGAGCCATCGATACAGGACTAGTTCCAGGAACTAAATCAATTAAAAACTCAACCTCACGTTTCGGCGGTAAATCACTTATATCTTCCGGAAATACCTCTGCAAACTCACAAACTATTGGCAATTCTTCAATCGTCCTCTTCTCATGAATATCCAAAGTTGCCAACAACATAAACAACTCGGCACCATCTTGCACCGATTCATCAACTTGCTTAGCAGACACAAACAAATCTTCCTTAGCACCAACCTCAGGAAAAATAATCGTCTTCTCGAAACAGTTGATATACACCCGATTAAATTCTAACCAACATCATCCTTGAATCCGACCTCTCTTCGGGTTCAGGGAAACACAACATTCTCAAAACAGGTTAACTAGCCAACACTGCACTCTTGCATGCAACAACATAATGTCCAAGCTCGATACAATTGGAACATCCAAGATAAGCAGACACTTCTCCCCCACTTATTTCATTCCCAACCTGCAATGGAAAATAAAACAAGCATCGACAGTGTTCTCACACACATGTCGCATACTAGGGAACAAACATAACTAAACAACCTGGTCGGACAGACCAACCAGACAAACAGTATCGATCGTGTCAGCTACACGAATCAAATACAACGGGATTAAAAACCCCAATGACTATTGACCAATTGGTCAACCAGGCTCTGATACCACTTATGTAACACCCCTTTTTCTACCCCAAAATACTTAACATATAATCAGAGTAAATAAGCACGCATATAAACAAAAGGGCGTCATATCGACGTTTTCAAAAAACTAAAAGCTTTCAAAAACTAACATCATTCATCATCAATACACAATACACCTGGTCATTTAAAATAACACATTTCACTTATCATGAATATTCAAGAATATGCGTTCGCAGCGGAAAATAATGAATACTCATGTATTTCATCAAATGATCCATGTCCCATACCATGATCATCTCTCAATAATCTCTTCAAAATAAACTAAAACCGTAAGCAGAATATTTGGCACTATGGCCTCTCAACAGCAATTGCAAATAAGCATGTTCACAAGTAATAACATAATACCTATCCAAATAGGATACGAGTTTAATACTACTAATCTATTGCCGTCAAATGATCAAAAATCCTAATTCTCACTCTCCTCACCTCTTATATACTAGTATTACATTTGGGCTTAAAGAGTGTTACCTCTAATTTAATTAATAGGCCCAATAAGACCTAATATTTAAATATCTCTAATTAGTTCAATTAAATTAAACTAACACAATATACCCACCAAGTTAATTAATTCAATTATATCTCATATCAACTAAATAATTAATTAACACACCAAATTAATTAATATAATCAATTATTATACTACCTAACAACCAATTAATTAATTAACACTCCACATAATTAAAATAAAATATAATAATAATAGTATAATAAATAAATACTAAAATTGGTTGTTACATTAAAGCTAACCCACTGCCTGCCCATGGAAATTTATCTGTTAATATGGTGGATGATTGTCCAGGGGAGTTCAAAGTATTCGATGTACGCTTCATAAGATGATCCTTGGTGACGATGCCTAAGGATATTTGCTTGGTGAGTGATCGTGAGCATGACCATGATGGTTATGCTATTTGTAGTGTTAATCCCTGAGGATGTATGGTTGTGAAGAGAGACATCCAAAGGTTGATGGATGAAGGCTTGATCCAGATTATTCAATCCCGTCACATAGATGACGATGTCAATGTAATAGTACCAGTTTTCAAAACTCCTGAGAGGGTGGTTATTCAGTATGATAGCAGCAGTAGTAACAGTGTCAACAAGAGATTGGTATCGCCGTTGGTTATACGGTTGACGGGTTTAGTCCCGTATGCATCCGATAAAGCTGTTCCTTATCAGTATAATGCGATTATGGTGAAAGATGGTCAAGAGGTTCCGTTACCTACGACCAGTTCTATTGTAAGCATTGTTGATGTTACTAAGGTGACCCGCAGTGGTCGTGTGTTTGGGCCGGTGTACCCAAAGAATGTAGAAGAGTTGACTGTCATTAAGAAGGTGGATGTACCTATTGTAGAATCAGTTAGTGCTCCAAGGTGTCAGTCTGGTGAATCCAGCGGCTTGAAGCCTAATGACGATGATGAGGTACTCAGGCTGATAAAGAAGAGTGAGTTCAATATGGTGGAGCAGCTGCTCCAAACCCCCTCACATATTTCAGTATTGTCTCCGTTGATGAACTCAGAAGCACAGAGAAGCGATGCAAAGAGTTCTAGAGCAAGCTTTTGTGGGACATGATGTTACGGTGGATCGGTTCAATCATATTGTAGCTAACATCACTTCCTGTAATAATCTCAGTTTCTGTGATGAAGAACTCCCTGAAGAGGGTAGGAATCATAATTTGGCTTTGCATATCTCCATGAACTGCAAAGATGATGTTTTGTCAAATGTGCTAGTTGACACCGGATCTTCGTTGAATATGCTGCCAAAGTCAACATTGTCAAAACCGTCATATCAATGAGCACCTATGAGATATAGTGGCGTGATCGACAAAGCTTTCGACGGTTCATGCAAAACGGTGATTGGTGAAGTGGACCTTCTGGTGAAGATAGGTCCGGGTGACTTCTAGATTACTTTTCAAGTAATGGATATCCACTCGGCCTACAGTTGTCTGTTGGGAAGGCCATCGATCCACGAGGCTAGAGTTGTTACCTCCATGTTGCATCAGAAGCTCAAGTTTGTCAAGAATGGAAAGTTAGTCCTTGTTGGCGGGGAGAAGGCACTATTAGTCAGCGACCTGCCATCTTTCTCTTATGTTGAAGCTGAGGATGAGGTTGGAACTCCGTTCCAAGCCTTATTTATTATTGTTGAAAAGAGAGTTGGGGCACCCATGTCCTCATTTAAAGATGCAAGGAAGATTATTGAAGATGGAAATGTTGATCAGTGGGGACAAATGGTAGACGTCTCCGATAACAAGAATAGAACCGGTTTGGGCTTCCAGCAAGGTTTGTCAATTGTCAGATCTGATGATGTGCAACTCAGCTTCCATAGCGAAGGGTTCATTAATGGAAATGAACAACACTTAGTTGTTGTGCTAGAGGATGACGAAGAGGAAGACTGCACCAATTTTGTGACGCAGGGAAAAGCTTGCAACAATTGGACTGCTGTTGATATTCCTGTTATTATGCATCAATCTAAGTAATTGCTTTTATTTGTTTTTGAAAACACTTCTCTTATGCCTAAGGGAGAAGTGAACATTATTTAGGCATTTTCAATTTGATCATTAATAAAATATAATTCTATTCATCCACATCTATGATGTTTTGTTTTTTTACTTTTTGCTTTCTTCTGAAAATGGTAATCACAAAAAACATAAATAAATAATATAATTGTCCATCTACATAATATTTGGTCACAAATTCACTTCTCTAAAATCAAAATATCAAATCACTATGCAGGATGGTTTCTAACCCCCATTGAATACAATGATCCTTCTCCTTCTCCAAATTTTGAATTCCCTGTGTTTGAGGTTGAGGAGGAAAGTGATGAAGAAGTGAGTGATGAATTGTCTCGTCTTCTTGAGCATGAAGGAAAAGCCATTCAGCCATTCGAAGAGTAGATTGAGTTAGTCAACTTGGGTTCCGAAAATGATGTGAAGAAAGTCAAGATTGGGTCTCGACCGTGTCTAGATGTCAAGAAGAGGTTGATTGATCTTCTTCAAGAGTATTCAGATGTGTTTGCTTGGTCCTATCAAGACATGTCTAGTTTGGATTCTGAGATAGTGGAGCATAGATTTCCATTAAAGCCAAAATGCCCGCCAGTCAAGCAGAAGTTGAGAAGAACTCATCCTGATATGGCAGTGAATATCAAAGAAGAAGTGCAAAAGCAGATTGATGTTGGTTTTCTTGTTACCGCTGAGTATCCGCAATGGGTGACCAATATTGTGCCTGTTCCGAAGAAGAATGGAAAAGTACATATGTGCGTCGATTATAGAAATTTGAATAAAGCCAGTCCGAAAGATGATTTCCCTCTACCACACATTGATATGTTGGTAGACAATACAGTTAAATTCAAAGTCTTTTCATTTATGGACGGATTTTCTGGTTATAATCAAATCAAGCTGGCACCCGAAGATATGGAGAAGACTACATTCATTACACCTTGGGGAACATTATGTTATAGAGTGATGCCTTTCGGTTTAAAGAATCCTGGTGCAACTTATCAAAGAGCAATGACTACTCTTTTTCATGATATGATGCATAAAGAGATTGAAGTTTATGTTGATGACATGATTGCTAAATCTATTGATGAAGAGGAACATGTTGAACATTTGTTGAAGCTATTCCAGTGTTTGAGGAAGTATAAACTCCGCTTGAATCCCAATAAATGTACTTTTGGTGTTCGTTCTGGTAAGTTGTTGGGCTTTATTGTCAGTGAGAAGGATATTGAAGTTGGTCCTGCCAAGGTCAAAGCAATACAAGAGATGCATGCGCCCAAAACCGAGAAACAAGTCATAGGTTTTCTCGGCCACTTGAATTATATCTCATGATTTATTTCACACATGACGGCCACATGTGCACCTATATTCAGGCTTTTTAGGAAAGATGAATCTTGTGATTGGATCGAAGATTTCCAGAAATCTTTTGACAGTATCAAGGAATATTTGCTTGAGCCTCCGATTTTGTCTCCACCTGTTGAAGGAAGATCGTGGATCATGTATTTGAATGTGCTTGAAGAGAGTATGGGTTGTGTTCTTGGTCAGCAAGATAAGACTAGAAAGAAAGAATTTGCAATATACTACCTCAGTAAGAAGTTCACCGACTGTGAGACTTGGTATTCTATGCTAGAGAAGACTTGTTGCGCATTGGCTTGGGCTGCTAAGCGTCTGCATCAATATATGTTGAATCATACCACTTGGTTGATATCCAAAATGGATCCAATCAAGTATATATTTGAGAAGCCTGCTTTAACTGGGAGGATTGCTCGTTGGCAGATGTTGTTATCAAAGTATGATATTGAATACTGATCTCAGAAAGAAATCAAAGGTAGTGTCTTGGCTGACCATTTGGCTCACCAACCGATTGAAGATTACCAGTCAGTGCAGTATGATTTTCCTGACGAAGAGATCTTGTACTTAAAAATGAAAGATTGTGATGAACCATTGCTCGGAGAAGGGCCAGAACCTGGTTCCCGTTGAGGCATGGTATTTGATGGAGTTTTTAATCAATATGGTAATGGCATTGGGGCAGTGATTATTACTCCTCAAGGCGCGCATTTTCCATTTACAGCTAGATTGACTTTCAAGTGTATAAACAATATGGCAGAATATGAAGCTTGCATTATGGGGCTTGAAGAGGCCACTAATCTCAGAATCAAGTACTTGGATGTCTATGGAGATTCAGCTTTGGTGGTGAATCAAATCAAAGGTGAATGGGAAATGAATCAACCCGGTTTGATACCATATAGAGATTATGCGAGGAGGATTTAAACTTTCTTTACAAAGGTTGAATTTCACCATATCCCTCGAGATGAAAACCGGATGGCAGATGCTCTTGCAACGTTGGCATCAATGATTGTGATGAAGTTCCCAATTTGACTGTGATGCGTCTTGATAGGCCAGCTCATGTGTTTGCCGTTGAAGAGGTCAAAGATGAAAAGCCGTGGTATTATGACATCAAGTGTTTTCTCCAAAGTCAGGATTACCCGTCTAGGGCATCTTTGAAAGATAAGAAGACTTTAAGAAGATTAGCCGGCAACTTCTACCTGAATGGTGATGTTTTGTACAAGAGAAACTTTGATATGGTTCTGCTCAGATACGTGGATAGACACGAAGCAGACATCTTGATGACTGAAGTCCATGAAGGTTCCTTTGGTACTCATTCCAATGGACATGCAATAGAAAAGAAGATGTTGCAAGCAGGTTACTATTGGCTGACAATGGAATCTGATTGTTGCAAGTTTGTGAAGAAATGCCACAACTGTCAAATTTATGCGGATAAGATTCATGTTCCTTCGACACATTTGAACGTCATTTCCTCCCCATGGCCCTTCTTCATGTGGGGAATTGATATGATTGGCATGATTGAGACCAAATCTTCGAATGGGCATCATTTCATTTTGGTGGCAATTGATTACTCCACAAAGTGGGTTGAAGCGGCATCGTATGCGAATATGACCAAGCAAGTGGTTGTAAGGTTTATCAAGAATCAGATTATATACCGTTATGGTGTGCCAAGTAGTATCATTACTAATAATGGATCAAACTTGAATAATAATTTGATGGAAGCTCTTTGCAAATACTTCAAAATTGCACATCACAATTCTTCTCCCTACAGACCTAAGATGAATTGGGTTGTTGAAGCTACAAAGAAGAACATCAAAAAGATTATTCAGAAGATGGTTGTAACATATAAGGATTGGCATGAGATGCTCCCATTTGCTTTGCACGGGTATCGTACATCCATCTGCACTTCAACAGGGGCGACCCCTTTCTCTCTAGTATATGGTATGGAAGTTGTGCTCCCCGTAGAGGTTGAGAGCCCATCACTGCATGTTTTGATGGAATTCAAGTTGACTGAGGCTAACTGGTGTCATACCAGGTATGATCAGCTGAATTTGATAGAAGAGAAGAGGTTGACTGCCATGTGTCATGGTCAGTTATATCAGTAGAGAATGAAGAAAGCTTTCGATAAGAAGGTCAGACCTCGCATGTTTAGAGAAGGTAACCTTGTGCTCAAGAAGATTTTATCTTTCAAACCAGATTCTAGGGGCAAATGGACTCCTAATTATGAAGGCGCATATGTTGTTAAGAGAGCCTTTGCAGGCGATGCTTTGATATTTACAACTATGGATGGTGAAGAGTTCACTCGTCCTGTGAACGCAGATGCAGTCAAGAAATACTTCGCCTAAAAAGAAAAGAACAACTCGCTAAGTTGAAAACCTGAAAGGGAGGCTTAGGCAAAAAAGAGCGTCTCAGTGGATTGAAAACCCGAAAGGGCGATCCAGGCAAAAATTAGAGACATAAAACAGAAAAAAATCATCCCGATAAATTGAGTACTCCATCTTGGGGAAATTTATGCAAAAATTAGGGATTCTTGCAAGTAACTGCATCCTGCTGATCTTCAGTTTTTGAGACATTTTTTAGCACAACAGTCGATGTTGATTCATTATCCCCATTGGCAGCGGTCAAGAGCATAGTGGATATCAAGAGTTGGTAGAAGGATTAGTGATCGTTGTATTCAATGTAACCCTTTTCCATGTAAATTACCATTTTTCAACTTTTGTAAAGATTTATGGAGTCTTGTCATTTACAGACTACCATTCCATTAAATAAAGTTGAGCTTTTACCCAATTGTTTCTACTCTTATTTATTTCAGCCAAATAGTTTTAAATTTTATTATGATCATTTTTTGAAAATTAATTTTTAAATCAAAATCATTTTTCTTAAACATATAAAAGCATGAATTTTTAAGCAATCGATTTCATTTAAAGGGAATATCAATAGTGGTTCGAAAGCAACAAGCCCTAAGTGTGGAGCATTATTGGTTCTCCCCAAGCAGTAGGCGTGTTTTCTCTTTCATCCCCGACAGCATTGTTCAGCACTCGATATTTGTTGATTTCTCCAAACGATTATTGTTCGCCATTTCCCCGGTGAAGTCGCTAGCTGAGTTGGTTGATTGATCCCCTGCGGAGTTTAGTTTTACTCCCCGGCCAAATTTACATTTGGTTTCCAGCGGAGTAAGAATGGTTTCCTTAGCAGTTTACGTGGTTGCGACAGAACTTCGGTTTCCCCACCAATCGCCATCAGATTCGCTTCCAGTTAGAGTCTCCTCCTGGTTTCTGAGTAGAAGTGTGTGTTTATCCCCTGTATGGTTGTCTCCCATTTGATATGGTGTTGACCTAAAATTCCTCGCAGGCTTGATAATAGTTTTCCTCAGCATATCTCCTCCTTCCCCAGCTAGGGTTGAGCCTTTGGGAGGTTGATCTCTCTTTTCTCCAGTAGTTGTCTCCCTCTTTTGTGGATTGATCGAGAATTGTATCGATGATTCAAACCTACGACAGATTTGTATCCTTTGCGATCGTTTTGTTAGCATAATCATCATATATACATATACATATACATGTACATATACACTCATATAATTTCATTATTGCATCATCACACTTGTTGATTCATTCTCGTGATTTTTTAGTTCTCTGTTATGGTGGTACTTTATCCCCATGCAAGATTGGTGGTTGTCCTCCTTCAATTGTAGAGTGTCATCCCCTCTAAGCAGAAAGACTTTAACCTTTCTCCTTTCCCCACTGAGTTATTTCCTCGTGGATTATGATTTGTTTCAGTTTCCTCCCCAGTTGATTATCTGGATGGAACCACACCCCTTGAGCTATGTCCTCATTGGGTTGAGTCTTGATTGACCTTTTCTTTCTAGATCTTACCTAGATAGATGATTTGGGTCCCCTAAGAGTCTATTACCCAGTAACTGGTAATATTTTTCTTAGTTTACAGTTTGTTACTTCTTTCCCAATACCCAGCAAAAGTAACCTTTTTCTCCCCAGCAGATTCATTTTCATGTTTCCCCATGAAGTATATCCTTGATATGTTCATCCTAACCGATGACAGATATTTTCTTCCCTTTCTTCGAGTCTATCCTTGATATGTACATCTTAATTGGTGACGGATATTCTCATCTCTGGTATTCTACCCGGTAAAAAGGTAGTTGTAATCCCTATTTTGTTCCCTAGAGAGTTAATCCTTGATATGTTCATCCTAATCGATGATGGGTTTCCTTCACTTACAATCTTCTTCCCAGTAACCGATAGTTGTAAATCCTGCTTTTCTCCCCTTGCAGAGTTTATCCTTGATATGTTCACTTTAACCGGTGATGGATATCCTCTTTTGGGTCTTCTATCCAGTAATTGATAGATATAATTCCTATTTCTCCCCTCAGAGTCTATCCTTGATATGTTCATCCTAATCGATGATGAATATTCTCTTTGATTGGTATTCTATCCAGCATTCGATAGATGTAATTCCTACTTTTTGTTGAGGTAATTTATTCATGATATGTTCATCCTAACCGATGACGGATATTCTCCTTAACATTTCCAGGCAAGTCTATCCTTGATATGTTAATCCTAACCGATGACAGATTGTCTTTCCATTGAGTCTATCCTTGATATGTTCACTTTAACCAGTGACGAATATTCTCTCCTTTTGTGGTCTTCAACCCAGTAACTGGTAGTTGTAAATCCTATTTTCAGCTTTCCCCAGCGAGTCTACCCCCTGGTGGCCCTCGGTAAGTCATCCTTGATATGTTTACCCTAACCGGTAATGGGTGTCTTTTCTGTCAGAATTTTATTATCTCCATACCCAGTAGCCGGTAGTGGATAATAGATTTCTGCTCCTCCTGTGTTGAAGTTTATCTCTTCCCCAGTTGAGTTGAGTGCGTATTTCCTTAGTGAAATCTCGGTTTCTGCATGACTCAAGTATTTCAATTTTATTCTGATCTACCTGTTTCCCCTGCAGATGTTCCTATGTCTCCCTAGTTGAGTCTTTCCATTTTCATGGAATTCCTCTAGTCTCCCAGCAGTCTTTAAGTCGTAGCCTGGCCTACGCATAACCCTTTTTATTCCCCAGAGTCTCTGTCTTCCTAGTGATTTTTCCTTATGGAATGCATTATGCTCATGCGGACCTTTGGTCTCTCTGATTTCTTTTCCCTTGTGGCAATATTTCCCCACAGAGAGTTTATCTTACATTTACATCATATGCATCATGAGGTCTCTTAGGAACAAAATTGGTTTCTGTATGTTTTTATTTAAGCCCATTCTACTGAGTCGATACGAAGATTTTAACATTCACCTCCTCAGTTAGAATGTCCTTAAATAGGGGCAGCTGTAAGACCCCAATTTTGACCCTAAGATCCCTCATGCAATCTCATCATATGCATTGGGATCATACCTTGGCATTCTCCTTACCCCCTCTTTCATTGGGTTTGTTTTGGGAGAGATCACCAAGCACCATGTGATTGTATCAAACTTTAATATTATCATTTTACTAACCAAAATACCAAAAATATGCCTTTGCATTTGCCTAACTCTTTTGTAGGTAGGGCATGATCACCATTGATCTATCAAGTTAACATCTAGGGTTTAAGACCCTCGTTGCTAAGAGCATAACCAAGGAAGGATCCATAATGGCTCTAAGCATCATATAAGAGTCCCAATGATCTCTACATGTTATTTTGGTCAAGCATTCTTCAAGAGTTTGGAGTTGGTTTGCCTTGGAAACCCTAGTTAATCTGGGTATCTTAAGTAACTTCTTCAACAAGCTTCTTCACTGTCATACGGTGAACTGGACTTTATTTGGATTTGTAATCGCAATGTCGCGGTTAGCAAGAGTCGCCACCGACTTTTCTTTTATCCCTTAAGGAAAGGTGGAAAAGAACAGGAAAGACCTTAATTTTAAATTCTTAGGTTCGGGAGGTACTTTATACAAAGGGAAGGTGTTAGGCACCCTTCGTATCCATGGTTATCCATGGGCTCTTAATTGCTCAATCATTTATGTTTTCTTTGTTTGAAAAAGGTGGTTGAGAAATGTATGAAAAATGTTTTGAAAAGGAGAATTTAACTTTGTAATGATTCTTGCATGAATGTATACAAAGTGGTTATCTCATTTAGTTTTTTTTTTTTTTTGAAAGTAGTTTAGAAAAATATAACTTGGCAATGATCCTAGTACGGATGTATGCTAAGTGGTGATTTTCCAAAAGAAGACGTTTGAAAGGTGTGGGGTGTGAAAAGCATTTTTTGTTATGAATGAGCAATTAAGGTTATACCTGTCCGAGGTCTTTTTGGGCACTTCCCATCCTTATGAGGGTAAAACTGTCCTTACTATTGAGAAGTAAGTAGTTTTATCCTTGGGATGTAAAAGGGTCATCGCAGGGTCATCGATAGGTCATTGAAGGCAACAGTTGTGAGGATACCTTAGCATTCGAAGGGACTATCATCATTTAACCGTAGGCTACACCGAAGGGTCATCGAGGGACAAAATCGTAATTTCGAAGGCAACATCCGAGGGACTATGATGATTTTACCGAAGGGTCTTTGCTACAGGTATCCCCACGTTCGCGGGACATGACCGTAATATTGTAATCGTGGGGTAATAAAGAGAGGTCCGATGTCATTTATTTAAAGTCCATGTTTTAAGTTCATTATGTAATTATAGCGAATGTCCACATTAAAACCAACACATTAACATCAATCAATACATCAAAAACTGACACATTAAAATTAATTAGTAATCAATATGAATCTTCACGTTAAAATGAAATAATTTGGAATCCCTCTCCATGAAGGCTTCCCATGCAAGAGCGTAGTACCTAGCCGGCTATTTCTTCGGAAGTATGCTAGCTTTAACACAAATTAACACACGGATTAAAGCATAAAATACAATTGGAAATTGCATCATAAGATAAATATAGCAGCCAAGAATTTAGGCCAAATAATGCAGAATCATCATTAGGTAAACATGAAATAGGCAGCAAAAAGCAAAGCAGCCCCTGGCCCGGTCGCCTCTGCTTCGCCTAGCGAAGGCTCAGCGAAGGCTCGCTGCGGGCTCGCCTAGCGATGAGCTAGCGAGCGGCCACGGGTTTGAAATTTGAGAACATTATGACCTCAACCCGCAGCACGGCTTATGGCATTCAACATACAATTATATGGTTCAGTTTCACAATAGGCAAACACATTTAAATTCTCATGCAAGACTTCAAAACGTTTATGAATTCAATTATAATCCACAAATTAAGAACATGAAGTGGTACCATATGCCAAGTGAAAATACAAAACGATATCACATGCAAATTAAAATACTAAAGCGATACCACATGCAACATAAGGACACCAAATGATAATCATATGCCAATTAAGAAGCTAAAGCGATAATAGTGAGGCTAACCTGTTTGCAAATCAAGTTGTAACCTTGAATTGGCGAGCCGGATTGAGTTGGACGGCGGTAGCTTCGGAGCGAGTAAGCGGCCTTCAGGGTTTCCGCCTTCTGAATTCTTTGGATCAGCAGGGTTTCTGTGTTTCTCCCTCTGGATGCGTGTTTCCGTCCGTCTTCGTCCGTCTCTGTGTGTGTTTTTTCGTGGCAGAAGAGCATGTATTTATAGTAGTGGCAATGGTGACCTAATGGGCTTAAAATGAGGTCCAAAATTTCAAATTCTCGCAAGCTTCGCTAGGCGAAGGAATTGCTCGCCTAGCGAGCAAACTAGGTCTGGGCTTTTTTGCTGGATCTGGTGCTTCGCTGGGCGAGTGGCATGATGAAATGCTCGCTAGGCGAAGGAGCTGCTCGCCTAGCGAGCAGGCTGTTTTGGGCCGCCTGTGGGTTGGGCCTGTTATGAGTGGTCCATTTGATATCAGTGCCTTGCAGAACAAGTCAGAGGGTCTTGGAAAATGCTTTGTAATATCAACGGGCAAATTTTGGGGTATGACAGCTGCCCCTGTTCAATACTCTTGAACCGAGAGAGTAGAATGGTATGTGCCGTTCGTGGTCTGGAGGTGAAAGATTATTGAACACTAGAATGCCCCGAAAATTTGCGCTTGTCCATCAGGAGCTAGTCTTGAGGGAGATGGGCTTAGAGATGCCATCCAGGAAGTTTGATGACGAGATTCCGATGGTGTCGTACGTTAGACGATGTCTGAAGACATGAGTGTCACACCGGGCCGTACATCAGACCGTATAGTGAATCATCCATCATGCTGTTGACTTCGCTGGGGAGTCAGAGTATGTTATACACTGCTGGGGATAAGGGATCAGAATGGATCGTATATTAGACCGTGTCTGAATACCAGAGTGAGTTGTTCATTAGGCGGATGACTTTGCTGGGGATAAAAGATCAGAATGGATCGTACGCTAGATCGCATCTGGGTTGCAAAATGGGCCGTCCGTTAGGCTGAATCTGCTGAAAAGGGAGTAGTCGTATGCCAGACCACCATTCAGGAATGTACCTGTCCGAAGGTAGCACCTGAGAAAGGGAGTAGTCGTATCCTAGACTACCATTCAGGAATGTACCTGTCCGAAGGTAGCACCTGAGAAAGGGAGTAGTCGTATCCTAGACTACCATTCAGGAATGTACCTGTCCGAAGGTAGCACCTGAGAAAGGGAGTAGTCGTATCCTAGACTACCATTCAGGAATGTACCTGTCCGAAGGTAGCACCTGAGAAAGGGAGTAGCCGTATACTAGACCACCATTCAGGAATGTACCTGTCCGAAGGTAGCACCTGAGCAAGGGAGTAGCCGTATACTAGACTACCATTCAGGAATGTACCTGTCCGAAGGTAGCACCTGAGAAAGGGAGTAGCCATATACTAGACTACCATTCAGGAATGTACCTATCCGAAGGTAGCACCTGAGCAAGGGAGTAGCCGTATACTAGACTACCATTCAGGAATGTACCTATCCGAAGGTAGCACCTGAGCAAGGGAGTAGCCGTATACTAGACTACCATTCAGGAATGTACCTGTCCGAAGGTAGCACCTGAGAAAGGGAGTAGCCATATACTAGACTACCATTCAGGAATGTACCTGTCCGAAGGTAGCACCTGAGTAAGATGAAGGTTTAACTTGGTCGTACATTAAACCATACTTGAGTTGTTGAAGATCAGAATGGATCGTACGTTAGATCATATCTGAGCTGAAAGAGTCATATGTTGGGCTGAATCAGAATGAACCGTACATTAGGCTGTATCTGATAATATTTGTGTATGCTGTATTTGCAATGAATATCTGGGATGGGCTTATAGATGCCATCGTTGGGAGGATGTCAGAATGAATGTTGACATGGAGTATATCTGAAAGGTGTAGTTGAATCCTGAATGTAATTGATACAGATGTCCGTCTGAATGGACCTTTGTGTTGATTGTATCAAGAGGATAATTAACCTGAAAAATGAAGTTAGTTTCATGCAATGTCATGATGCATGATATGTCTTATGCCTGCGAACCTGGTATACAGGTGTATGCATGTATATATAATGAAATGATGTAAAGTGTATGATGCGGAATGAAGTAAATGTGAGCGTTGGATGCAGGTATGTAGTATGAAATGATGTAATGAATGCATTAGGCGTCTGAAACATTCTTCCAGGGAACTCTACTGGGGAAATAAATCTCAGTCTACTGGCCGGAGATAGTTATAGGGAAGACCCTCCCTTAACTGGGGGATTTGACTTCTGTCTGATGGTAGAAACACTTGACAGAGCCTGGCTGGGGATGGAAGAGATGACCTGTCTGTCTGGTGGTGCCGACCTCTTCTGGGGAATAATTGGCGTTGCCGGGGAATCGAATTAGCAACGGATTCATTGGAAAGCATGGTTAGACCTTATCCACGATCCTGAAGTCTTTTAGTAACTGCCATTTCCATTTTAGGCATGTATTTTTGATAAACATTGATCATATTCAAATGCATATATCAATTCAAGTTAAATCAATGGACGTTTACGCAAACAAAACAGAGAAAGTAAAACAAAAGCATCTTTTTGGAAATGAAATTGTATTGATTTTGAAAGAGGGCCTATAAACAGGCAATTTGTGTACAAGGAGACAGAAATCCTAGTAAGAGGAAATTGTCAAGACAACAAAAAGAAAGCTATACAGAATAAGTCCTATTGATTTTGATTCCACTACTGTCATTATGTCTTCAAGCATCTCATCTCCTGCTGTCGGATAGAAGTGATTGGCTTGTTCAGTCCCTGGAACTTGGTTGAAGCTGACAGAGAACGGGACATAGTCATACGCTTTAATCCCTAATTTTTGCCTGGACCGCCTTTTCAGGTTTTCAGTCCACCGGGATACCCCTTCTTGCCCAAGCCGCCTTTTCAGGTTTTCGACTTGCCGGGTATACGTCTTTATATATTTATCCCTAATTTTTGCCCGAACCCTTTTGGTTCGCCGGGATGCCCTTACTTTTGCCTAGGTACGTCGACCTAGCGGGTCTCTTTTACGCGTAGTATTTTTTAACTATGTCCGCGTTCACAGGATGCGGGAAGTCTTCGCCATCCATTGTAGCAAGTATCATGGCTCCACCAGAGAATACTTTCTTAACCACAAATGGCCCTTCGTATGTGGGAGTCCACTTGCCTCTGGGGTCACCTTGTGGTAGAATGATACGTTTGATCACCAAGTCGCCTACTTGATACACCTGTCTCTTGACTCTTTTGTTAAATGCCTGGGTCATGCGCTTCTGATATATCTGCCCGTGACAAACAGCCGCAAGTCTCTTCTCGTCAATCAAGTTTATTTGATCAAGTCGAGTCTGAATCCATTCATCTTTGTCTAAGCCCGCCTCTTTCATGATTCTTAGAGAAGGAATCTGGACTTCCACTGGTAAAACAGCTTCCGCTCCGTAGACTAAAGAGAAAGGAGTTGCCCCTGTCGAAGTGTGTACTGAAGTGCGATAACCATGGAGAGCAAATGGTAACATCTCATGCCAGTCTTTGTACGTTACTGTCATCTTTTGTATGATCTTCTTGATGTTCTTATTAGCAGCCTCCACGGCGCCATTCATCTTTGGCCGGTACGGAGAAGAATTATGATGCTTTATTTTGAACTGCGTGCAGAGTTCAGTAATCATCTTGTTGTTCAAATTAGTACCATTGTCGGTGATAATTCTTTCAGGGATGCCATATCGACAAATAAGACTATTCTTGATGAACCGTGCCACCACATTCTTGGTGACAGAAGCAAATGAGGATGCCTCTACCCACTTTGTGAAGTAATCAATGGCGACGAGAATGAAGCGATGTCCATTAGAAGCCGTAGGTTTAATCTCTCCAATCATGTCGATGCCCCACATTGCAAAGGGCCAAGGTGCTGTCAACACGTTCAATGGAGCAGGAGGCACATGTACTTTATCTGCATAGATCTGACACTTGTGGCAGGTTCTGGAGTGATGGTGGCAATCAGCTTCCATGGTAGACCAATAATACCCTGACCTCAGAATCTTCTTGGCCATTGTATGTCCATTAGAATGAGTCCCAAAAATACCGTCATGCATGTCTTCCATAATCTTTTCTGCTTCCTTTTTATCCACACAGCGAAGCAGAGTCAAGTCATGATTACGTTTGTATAACACTCCATTACTCAGAAAGAATTTAGCGGAGAACTTCTTCAGGAATTTTCTGTCATTGATGGATGCCCCTTCAGGGTATTCCTGAGCTTCTAAGTATCTTTTTACGTCGTGGAACCAAGGTTTTTCCCGTACTCCCTCAGTGTTAAGTTCATAACAGTATGCCGGTTCATCTAGTCGCTCAATGGTAATCCTGGGAGCTTCACCGTCCCATCTGACTCTGAACATAGATGACATGGTAGCTAATGCGTCTGCCAACTGATTCTCCTCTCGTGGAATATGTTCAAATGTAATCTCTTCAAAGTATGGAAGTAATGTCATTACCTGCTCTCGATAAGGGATGAGATTTGGATGTTTAGTATCCCATTCTCCTTTGATCTGACTGATTACCAAGGCCGAATCTCCGTACACACTCAAAAACTTGATTCGCCAATCTATAGCAGCTTTGAGTCCAAAAATACATGCTTCATACTCAGCCATATTATTGGTACAATGAAAACATAGTCTAGCTGTGAAAGGCGTATGGTAACCCTCGGGAGAAATGAGTACAACCCCAACACCATGGCCCAATGCATTAGAAGATCCATCAAAGACCATAGTCCATCGGGATCCCCATTCGGATCCCTCATCTGGTTTAGGTTTTTCGTAATCCGTAACAAGCATGACATCCTCATCTGGGAACTCAAAATTCATAGATTGGTAATCGTCCACCGCTTGATGAGCCAAATGATCAGCCAGCACGCTTCCTTTGATTGCTTTCTGGGTAGTATACTGGATGTCGTACTCTGTTAAGATCATCTGCCATCTCGCTATTCTTCCGGAGAGGGCAGGCTTCTCGAACATGTATTTGATAGGATCCATCCTAGAAATCAACAAAGTGGTATGATTCAACATATACTGTCTTAGTCGGCGAGCAGCCCAGGCCAAAGCACAACAAGTTCTCTCGAGCAGTGAGTATCTTGTTTCACAGTCGGTAAACTTTTTGCTCAGGTAGTATATGGCATGCTCTTTTCGACCAGACTCGTCATGTTGCCCCAATACGCACCCCATTGAATTTTCTAACACGGTCAAATACATGATTAGAGGTCTTCCTTCGACTGGTGGTATCAGAATTGGAGGTTCCTGGAGATATTTCTTGATTTTGTCAAAGGCTTCTTGGCATTCGTCATTCCATATCATCTCTTGATTCTTCCTCAGTAATTTGAAGATGGGTTTGCAAGTGGCGGTCAAGTGGGAGATAAATCGGGCAATGTAGTTCAAGCGTCCCAAGAAACCTCTGACCTCCTTCTCCGTACGGGGAACTGGCATTTCTTGAATAGCTCTTACTTTAGCTGGGTCAACCTCAATTCCTTTACCACTGACAATAAAGCCCAAGAGTTTACCGGATCTCACTCCAAAAGTGCATTTGTTCGGATTCAATCTCAACTTGTACTTCTTCAACCTCTCGAACAGTTTGTATAAATGATCGAGATGTTCCTCTTCAGTATGAGATCTGGCTATCATGTCATCCACATATACTTCTATCTCATGATGAATCATGTCATGGAACAAAACCACCATAGCACGCTGGTACGTTGCCCCGGCGTTCTTTAGACCGAATGGCATTACTTTGTAACAGAAAGTGCCCCATTGCGTCACAAACGTAGTTTTCTCCATGTCCTCAGGTGCCATCTTAATCTGATTATAACCCGAGAATCCATCCATGAATGAGAATACTTTGTGTTGAGCGGTGTTATCTACCAGAACATCAATGTGCGGGAGTGGAAAGTCATCTTTGGGACTCGCTTTATTCAAATCTCTGTAATCTACGCACATTCGCACCTTACCATCCTTCTTTGGCACCGGCACCACATTAGCAACCCATTGAGGATAAGAAGTAACGGCTAGGAAACCGGCATTGAATTGTTTCATAACCTCGGCTTTGATTTTCTCAGACATTTCAGGACGCATGCGGCGAACCTTTTGCTTGACGGGACGACAGTCTTCTTTCATGGGCAGACGATGCACTACTATGTCAGTATCCAATCCGGGCATGTCTTCATAAGACCAGGCGAAAACCTCTACATAGTCATGTAACATCCGAATCAATATTTCTTTGACACTGTTTTCCAATCCTGCTCCTATTCTGACTTCTTTTCTTTCCACTTCAGTACCTAGATTTACGACTTCGAGTGACTCTTCATGCGGCTGTATGGTCCTTTCCTCTTGCAGTAATAGTCTGGCAAGCTCTCCAGGGACTTCACAATCTTCCTCACTTCCATCTTCGGCTTGGTAGATCGGATTTTCAAAGTCATAATGAACAGTAGCGGAATTATTGTCAATAGGATCCAGAGTGGATACGGATCTGCGATTGGTGACGTGAGTGTGTGTAAGAATGCATAGCTTGTTTGAAAGACGACAGGAAAAATAAAGAGCGCAATATTTGAATGCGAAAAAAGTCCATTGATTTATTGAATATGAATATGCTTATGAAATGACAAAACCCTTAACAAATTAGCTATTGTGCCCCGGGCGTAGACACAATGCTTTAAGAAGTTCAATTGAAAAATTAAAATTTGCAATACTAAATGGATAATAACAATTACTCCTGAATAAAGGAGATCGGGATAGTGTCTTCAGCCCTCCAATTATTGAGTCCGTCGCCAATTGTTGGGTAGATCCAGCTATCCAGGTCGCAATCACTGTCAGCATCCTCTACAGCATTGATTTGATCTTTGACCATCTTTTCAGAGCTAAATCCCAGACCAGATTTATCAGACTTGTAGGGTATGTTGATCAGTTGACCCCAGCCAGTACAGCCGCCATCTTCAACTACAGCTTGAGCATCTTTCAGAGAAATCATAGCAGGAGGAGCACGACCAACCTTGGGCATACAGGGAGTTGGCTTAAGGACAGGATCGGGCGGGGAAACCACTTCAAATGACTGAGTTGGAGTCTCGAAGAATTCACCATCCATTTCGACGTACCTGAAGGTATGCACACTACTGACAATGTATTCTTCTTCCCCCCACACAGTGACGATCTTACCCTCTATTGGATACCTCAGCTTTTGATGGAGAGACGAAGCTACAGCACCTGCCTCATGAATCCAAGGGCGCCCCAATAGGCAGGAGTAGGCAGGACGAATGTTCATTACATAAAAGGTAGTGTTGAAAACCTGAGGCCCTATCTTGATAGGGAGAACAACTTCACCGTGGACAACACTTTTTGCACCATCGTAAGCCCGCACCACAATGTCACTAGGCTTCAGTTCAACGCTCTTGCAGTCAAGTTTCTCGAGCACGGCTTTCGGTAACACATTCAAAGAAGAGCCATTATCGATCAGCACATGAGACAGGGTGATCCCTTTACACTCAATGGAGATATGCAGGGCCTTATTATGGTTCTTTCCCGCTGGTGTCAGATCAGCGTCGGAAAATCCTAGGCCATTGTCAACAGCCAGGTTAGCAACATAGTTTTCGAACTGATCGACGGAGGTCTCTTGAGGTACATGGGCAGTCTTCAGGAATTTTATCAAGGCATTGGCATGAGATTCAGAAGACAACAACAAGGACAACATCGAGATTTTGGACGGGGTATGCCCCAACTGCTCTACCACATCGAAGTCACTCTTGCGGATGATTTTCAGCACTTCTTCCATTTCTCGTTTGGCGACGTCTTCAGTAGTAGCTTCAATCGGTATATCTGACTGAGAAGGGTTGACTGGTTCCTTTCCTCGATTTTCGGGAACTGGAGGTGAGATCTCTGGAGAGAAGATCCTTCCGCTTCGAGTAACTTTACTAGTCCCAACAATGTCATTAGGATTAGCAGAATTGCCAACTTGCTTTACACCATGGATGTAAACATCACCTCCATAATTCCACGGAATGGCTTTGCTTGAGGAATACGGGATCGGGCCAGGTGCAGTAATGATCAGGGGAGCTACTCTGGGCTCAGCAATAATCTTCACAGGTATTCTGGGAGCAGTAATCTTCACTGGAACCTTGGACCTTGCAATCACAGATACTTCTTCAACAGGGTTTTCCGTCTTAGAAACCCTTTCAAAGAGAATTGTACGATCGTCCATCAGCTGTTGAATACCATTCCTCAACTTCAGACAGTCCTCGGGCCGGAGTATGCAGAGATTGCAATCTTCAGTACAACCTGGAAATAAACCAGCTCGCAATAAATTCCTCTTTATGATCGGGAGAGGAGATGTTAAGTCCGCTATAGTAGTGATGAGAGAATCGTCATCGAGAGCATTAACAGCCTTGTCATGATTAGGCATAGGAGCAGTGATGACATTAGGAGTCTCCGGAGGCTCGAACTCAATTTCCCCAGCGTCGATCATGTCCTGAATTTTATTCTTTAACAGCCAACAATCGTTTGTATCATGCCCGGGGCTATCGGAGTGATATGCACACCTGGCATTGGGATTGTAACGAGGCGAAGCAGTGTTGACATTTGCAGGAGGACCTCTGAGAGTGATTAAATTTACCTTCAGCATGCTTTGCAGTGCTTGTGCTAAAGTTATATTGAGCTTGGTAAACTGCCTTCTTGGTCTGTCTTGTCTTTGCTGGAAGTTTTGAGCTGGCGGGGCTGCGATCGTTACTGCTCCGATGGCATGGTCACCGATTTTCTTATTATGGTTCTTTTGACCATACACAGCATTCGATTCATTCTTCCCATGGTAGGACTTTTTACTGCTTGTAGAAGTAGCGGCCTGTAGCTTTCCACTTCGAATGCCGCTCTCCACCCGTTCACCTGTCAGTATAAGTTCAGTGAAACCTGATGAAGAACTCCCCAGTAGGTGGCTGTAGAATGGGCCAGTCAGGGTACCCATGAACAAGTCTACTAATTCTCGGTCAGTCATAGGGGGTTTGACCCTGCCGGCCAAATCTCTCCATTTCTGAGCATACTCTTTGAAGCTTTCTTTAGATCCCATAGCCATATTCTGCAACTGTAGCCGAGTAGGCGCTAATTCAGAATTGTACTGGTACTGCTTATAGAAAGCTGTTGCTAAATCAGTCCAGGTGCGGATGTCAGAGCTCTCGAGCTGATAATACCATTCCAACTGGGTGCCAGACAGACTTTCTTGGAAGAAATGGATCCACAGTTTCTTGTCAGTGGTATGCGGCTGAATCTTTCTCACATAAGCCCTTAGATGCATCTGAGGACAAGACGCACCATCGTACTTAGTGAAAGTGGGGATTTTGAATTTGCGAGGAATGGTCACATCGGAGACCAGACCCAAACTTTCGAAATCTAGACCAGGCGCCTTCTGACTCTCCATGGCTAGCATGCGTTCTTCCAGCAATTTGTATTTGTCATCTCTTGGAGAGTACTGCTCATTCTCATACTCTTCATCATCATCCTCAGGGTTAGAGAAACCAGCATTCTCCTCCTCTGAATCATCCTCCGCCTCCTCTTCTGGACCGTTCGGGATTCCAAATTTGATTCCCGTAGCCTGTCCTTTACGCCTTCTTCCCGGGTTAATGAAACTCACAGCTTTCTTGTCCTTCTTCTTTTCGGCCAAAAGAGCCTTCAGTTCCTCCTGCCCCTTGGATAAGCTTAGCATCATCTCCTTGAATTGAGCATTCTGAGTCTGGAGATCTTTGACAGTTTGTTCGAGATCCATTTTCTGTTTAAGAGGCAGACCGTGAGAATATGGTCCTTTGGAATACCTGTTATGCAATGTTATGTTATGTGATGCAATGCATGAAATGTTTTCAAGGACTTTTGGGAATTTAACTTTGCGTAAATCACCAACAAGAGAGAAATGTTTATTGCTACTTTTTTTTTAATCAATGTTCATCACAAAAGGAATAATAGTAAAATATAACGAAAGCTCAAGTCTCCCAGGGGCGACTTCTTTTTGGGCGAAGATATGCATTGAGTCTTCGTTCCTCATTAAGCTGACTAGTGAGCCCTAATACTTTCTTCCTTTCCGCATTGAACTGAGCTTCAAAAGTATCTCTCTCTTCTCTCAACTGGATCCAGGATCTTTTCAATTCCTCAACATCAGCAGGCATATCTGGGTAAGGAATGATCTGGGAAGTACCTCCTTCGACCTCCGATTCAACAATCAATGGTCCGACTGCAAGATATGGCATGACAAGTTCACGAGCTCTGGCGCGTACCCATCTGAGATAAGGCTCCATAGGAACAGAATTTTTCTTGCCTAAATTGCTTCTTTTCACCATGCCCCAAGCTCGTACAAACCTTTGGCGGAGACCTTGAGGGTCATCGTCATAGTCGAACACTGTACCTTGAATAATCATTTCATGTGGACCATCTCTTCGAGCATGCCCAAACTGACGTAGGGCTAAGGCAGGATTATAAGTAATACCTCCTCTTATCCCCATGAGTGGTACATTAGGGAATTCTCCACAACGGTCGATGATGATAACATTTTCTCTGAGGTTAGAACACCAACGGATATCTAAATGGGAGAGTGCCATTATCCTTTGGGACCATTTCAGATTTTGATCATTCTTCAAGATTGATTGAGGAAGGTGCGAAATAAACCACCTAGACAACAAAGGTACACAGCACATGAGAGTCCCTTGCTTTTTCATAGTACGAGTGTGAAGGGAATGCAAGACATCTCCAAGCAAGGTAGGCACAGGGTTATGAGTGAGGAATATCTTAATAGCATTCACATCTATGAATTGGTCCGGATTAGGGAATAGCACCAAACCATAGATTAGCAATGCTAGAACATCTTCAAAAGCATGGACATTCATAACTTTTAGGAATTCTCGGGCCTTACTTATCAGAAATTTGGCAAGTAAACCTTTAATTCCACTTCTTGTTACCCAATTAGTTTCAATGTCGGACTTTGTCATGTGTAAAGCTGCGGCAACTTCTTCGGCCTTTGGCATCTTTTCTAAACCGCGGAAGGGTACTTGATCGAGGATAGGTATCCCAAGCAGCTTGGAAAACTCTTCCAATGTGGGTACCAACTGATAATCTGGGAAAGTGAAGCAATGATGCTTAGGATCGAAGAACTGGAATAGGACTCTCATCATATCTTCTTTGAAACCAGTGGTAACTAAGTTGAGAAGATGACCATGTTTCTTGTTGAACTGAGCATGATCGGGGAGTTCTGACACCAAATCCTTGAGTTGAGGAGAGATTGCTACAAGATTGATCCGGATAGTCTTCCTGGAAGCCATAACCTGTTCAACAGAGCAAAGCTAAATTCCTAAGTCCTTGAAATGGTTAGTATGATGATGTTATGATGTTATGATGTTATGATGTTATGCAAGCACAAGCATGTCACACAACAATTATTCTTAGGTTTTAGGGCTTGCATGAGTTCCACAGGTGAATACCCTCCCCACTGAAGTTTGGTTGGTTCAACCTGTCCTAGAATAGTAACCGGGTTCTAGAAGGATCTCAAATCATTGACCTTTCTTTAAGTCCACTTCAGTGCAACACCAAGTGGTTGACCGAAGCTTCCCTAAAGTCCAATCTCAAAGAGTGT
This sequence comes from Lathyrus oleraceus, assembly GCF_024323335.1. Lineage (NCBI taxonomy): Eukaryota > Viridiplantae > Streptophyta > Magnoliopsida > Fabales > Fabaceae > Lathyrus > Lathyrus oleraceus. Next base: position 235,877,841 of record NC_066580.1, on the reverse strand, counting down.
AGTATCGAGTATCAACCAACCCCAGTCGGAACCGAAGCCAGTTATCTCACTACTTCCTAATGGCTAGGATGAGTCAATTAGGGTTCTAAAGGTCTGGTTAATGCTTTAATGACACCACGCGGAAGCCAAATTTTTCCTCAGGTAACGTGAGGAACATCAGGACAACCAAAGTATCACATTAACCGTAGCCATCATTTTAACCATTCCAGTATACGCCGGATAGTCGCGATGATCTATTGCTACTTACCTAGGTACACTAGATCCGGGCGTAGGATCTTTCACTCAAATAATCCCTTAAAGAAAAAGGAACAATTTAAAACATAAATGACTTTTTAAGGTGGACCTCTCTTTATGGTCCCCAGCAGAGTCGCCAGTTCTGTCATACGGTGAACTGGACTTTATTTGGATTTGTAATCGCAATGTCGCGGTTAGCAAGAGTCGCCACCGACTTTTCTTTTATCCCTTAAGGAAAGGTGGAAAAGAACAGGAAAGACCTTAATTTTAAATTCTTAGGTTCGGGAGGTACTTTATACAAAGGGAAGGTGTTAGGCACCCTTCGTATCCATGGTTATCCATGGGCTCTTAATTGCTCAATCATTTATGTTTTCTTTGTTTGAAAAAGGTGGTTGAGAAATGTATGAAAAATGTTTTGAAAAGGAGAATTTAACTTTGTAATGATTCTTGCATGAATGTATACAAAGTGGTTATCTCATTTAGTTTTTTTTTTTTTTTTGAAAGTAGTTTAGAAAAATATAACTTGGCAATGATCCTAGTACGGATGTATGCTAAGTGGTGATTTTCCAAAAGAAGACGTTTGAAAGGTGTGGGGTGTGAAAAGCATTTTTTGTTATGAATGAGCAATTAAGGTTATACCTGTCCGAGGTCTTTTGGGGCACTTCCCATCCTTATGAGGGTAAAACTGTCCTTACTATTGAGAAGTAAGTAGTTTTATCCTTGGGATGTAAAAGGGTCATCGCAGGGTCATCGATAGGTCATTGAAGGCAACAGTTGTGAGGATACCTTAGCATTCGAAGGGACTATCATCATTTAACCGTAGGCTACACCGAAGGGTCATCGAGGGACAAAATCGTAATTTCGAAGGCAACATCCGAGGGACTATGATGATTTTACCGAAGGGTCTTTGCTACAGGTATCCCCACGTTCGCGGGACATGACCGTAATATTGTAATCGTGGGGTAATAAAGAGAGGTCCGATGTCATTTATTTAAAGTCCATGTTTTAAGTTCATTATGTAATTATAGCGAATGTCCACATTAAAACCAACACATTAACATCAATCAATACATCAAAAACTGACACATTAAAATTAATTAGTAATCAATATGAATCTTCACGTTAAAATGAAATAATTTGGAATCCCTCTCCATGAAGGCTTCCCATGCAAGAGCGTAGTACCTAGCCGGCTATTTCTTCGGAAGTATGCTAGCTTTAACACAAATTAACACACGGATTAAAGCATAAAATACAATTGGAAATTGCATCATAAGATAAATATAGCAGCCAAGAATTTAGGCCAAATAATGCAGAATCATCATTAGGTAAACATGAAATAGGCAGCAAAAAGCAAAGCAGCCCCTGGCCCGGTCGCCTCTGCTTCGCCTAGCGAAGGCTCAGCGAAGGCTCGCTGCGGGCTCGCCTAGCGATGAGCTAGCGAGCGGCCACGGGTTTGAAATTTGAGAACATTATGACCTCAACCCGCAGCACGGCTTATGGCATTCAACATACAATTATATGGTTCAGTTTCACAATAGGCAAACACATTTAAATTCTCATGCAAGACTTCAAAACGTTTATGAATTCAATTATAATCCACAAATTAAGAACATGAAGTGGTACCATATGCCAAGTGAAAATACAAAACGATATCACATGCAAATTAAAATACTAAAGCGATACCACATGCAACATAAGGACACCAAATGATAATCATATGCCAATTAAGAAGCTAAAGCGATAATAGTGAGGCTAACCTGTTTGCAAATCAAGTTGTAACCTTGAATTGGCGAGCCGGATTGAGTTGGACGGCGGTAGCTTCGGAGCGAGTAAGCGGCCTTCAGGGTTTCCGCCTTCTGAATTCTTTGGATCAGCAGGGTTTCTGTGTTTCTCCCTCTGGATGCGTGTTTCCGTCCGTCTTCGTCCGTCTCTGTGTGTGTTTTTTCGTGGCAGAAGAGCATGTATTTATAGTAGTGGCAATGGTGACCTAATGGGCTTAAAATGAGGTCCAAAATTTCAAATTCTCGCAAGCTTCGCTAGGCGAAGGAATTGCTCGCCTAGCGAGCAAACTAGGTCTGGGCTTTTTTGCTGGATCTGGTGCTTCGCTGGGCGAGTGGCATGATGAAATGCTCGCTAGGCGAAGGAGCTGCTCGCCTAGCGAGCAGGCTGTTTTGGGCCGCCTGTGGGTTGGGCCTGTTATGAGTGGTCCATTTGATATCAGTGCCTTGCAGAACAAGTCAGAGGGTCTTGGAAAATGCTTTGTAATATCAACGGGCAAATTTTGGGGTATGACATTCACCAATTGATCAAATTTCTCAAGGTACACTTCAAAATTCATCATCTTATGCATATATGATCTACCATGAGTCTAAAAAGTCAAGATATTTGCAAGTTAGCAAGTTGGTTGGTGGTGGTTGGCCAGATAGATTCATCTGATCAAAACTGGGTCTCCCTAGACCCTATCTCCTACAATTTTCATCATATGAAAATGATTCCAAGATCCAGTTTACTCTAAATTACATTTGAAACAACTTTCATGTTCAGGTCTAGATCTAATTTTTCTTGGAAAGTCATCTTCTATGTTGAAACATTATAGGTCATTTTGTCTAAACCCTAATTTGAAAGTCAACTTCCCAAGGCCATAGCTTGCTCAATTTTTATGAGATGAAATATTTCCAAGTTGAACAATCAAATTCAATGTGTCTACTTCAACTTTTATGTTTTGAGTGAGAGCTAAATCAACTTTTATAATCATGTGATATGAGGATACATTATAGGTCATTTTGGACCAATGCCATTGAACAAGTGATTTTCCTCAACCTCAAAAATGCATAACTCACTCATACTAAATCCAAATAATGTCAAATTGGTTACCATTTTGAAGTTGTTTGAAATAGCTACAACTTTGATGAATACACTTTTCTCATTTGGAGCTCACACAAAAAGTTAGGCAAGGTGGAATAATTGAACATGTGACTTGACACTTAGAAAACATTTTGACATGTTGAAATTTCCAAACTTCCACATCAAAATTCACTATGATATAAGTTACAAATGTAAAAGTGTTCAACATAAGAGTTGTTCCTCTTGATCTAAGCTTTCCAGAGAGTCCTAATTCACTCATTTTGGACAAAGTTTGATGGGTCTACGCCGGGATTAAACAGACATGTATTAGTTGGCAAGATTCATGCTTCAAATGTTCAAATAACTTTGCCTTGCCATCCAAGCTTAATGCAGACCTCATTTCAGTTGATTGAGGGCCTAATTGGATTGCTTCATGGGTCTGCATACGCCCATGCAAGCATGCGCATTGCATTGCCAATTTTGGAGAATTTTTCAAGTGTGAAAATAACATTTCTCATTGCTATAAATAGAGGTTCAATGCCTCAGTTCAGAAGACCTTGCGCGCTAGCTTTGCCTCCAACCTTCCAAACCCTCTTAATTCAAAGGAAAACCTGAGAAATTTCAATTGAAATTTGAGTTTGAATCTCACTGTTTGGAGATTCAAAAACTCCAGGATCCAAAGCTTTGCATTACTCTTAAGCCACTTCCACAAGCTCCATAAGCAAGATCAAGCACGAATTGAAGCAAGAGAGATTCAGTTCTGCACAACATTGAAGGTATTTTTCCAGATTTTTCTTCTCTTCAATTCTCTCTCAATTCTCATCAATTCTCTTGGATCCTTGGTTGTTTGAAGTCCTACCAATATAGGCAAGAAGATTGAGTTTCTTTGAGGTCAAATCGAAGCAAATCAGTTGACACACCTCAAAATTCAACTCCATGTTTCTCTCTATATATTTGGAGTTAGTTAAAATTGAGGTGATATTTGTGATCTATGCCATTTTTTCTTTAAGATCGTGTCCTCTTTTTTCATTTATGTTGTGGTGATGATTGAACCAGTCCGGTCAGGGTCATCGGAGAAGATGACCGGCCTTTGGCTCCGGCGATGCGTTGGAAGTGTTCAGAGCCATTAGATGAGTTCAAAATGTTTTAATCAGGAGCGTACATTGTGATTACCCAGCGTGTGATCACTTGACTCAAGCGCATCATGGAACGCGCGCTCCTCACCACTTGATTTGCCACCTCAATAATGAGGGAGATCAAGTGGTCCACGTTTTTTTGATTATCTGATTTTTATTTTTATTCATTTGATTTTCATTAATTCATATTAATTAAAAAATATGAGCGTTTCATCAAAAAAATTCAAATAATTTCCTCTTTCATATTCTGAATTAAAATTATTTTTTGGATCATTATTAATATTTTTCATGATTTAATTGATTTTGTGATTATTTTTAATTGTTTAAAAATATTTTTAAGTTTCCAAAAATTCTGAAAAATTTTCTCCAAGGTCCTTTGACCTTGTTTGACCTATGATAAATCTCATGGTCATTTCTTTGGTGTTTTGATGAGGTTTTAGGTCCTTTATGCATTCATCTCATTTGGCCTATGATATCTCAAAGTCCTAAAACTAGTTGATTGAAAACTTAACATGAGTATGGATGAGATTAGGCCACCTCTTTTGCATGTTCTTTTTGTGTGTGGTATGTTTCATTGAGCATAGTCCATTATACTATGTCTCTAACATGCATTAACACCAAAATTCTATTGCCCGGCCTCAAATAGTTGTGACTTCTACATAAGTCCAATTACGATTGCTTAACATAGCGCTAAATTTGTGACACAAAAGGCATAGCATTCTAGTTAGTGAGATTGTAAGTCTCCCCTCTTTCATGGTATTGTGTGGAAACTTGGCCTTTTTTCCTTCCTTTGGAAGATGTCTTGGTTCAAGGATCCATGCTTGGGATAAATGGGTTGAATATTCTCCAAAGAATGACTTAAACAAAAGAAAAGCAAAAGCAATACTAACTTCTAACTCATTAACAACTAACATTTAATTTCAAGTCATTTAATTTTAATGCAATTTAATTTTTGAACTTTATTCATTTGCCATTATTCATACCATTCTAATTGTTTATGTTAATGTCATTTTCAATTTGTCCATTTGGACCATATTTTTGTGATATATTTTGTTTGTGTATATTGTGTTTGTTTATGTGGTCTTTGACCATTAATGTACATAATAAGAACAAAAACCCTAAAAAATATCTTGTGTGGGCTGTTGGTTTGATCTGAGACAATTGGACTTAGAATTTAGGCAACATTCCCTATGCAAAGGACTTGGCCAATGCCAACTTTCATGAAACCAAGTGCTTGTAATTTGAAACTTCATCTGATACATCATTGAAGATCCATTTGAGTTCATCTGCAATATGATCATTGTGAAGCTGTTATTTTGAACATGTGATTTATGCATTGTGGAATTCATCTGCTACATGGGAAAATTTGAAGAAGATCATGGAGTTGATAAGCTTAGATGTGGCTATCTTTATTTGATGCCTTGCTCTTCAAGTTGATATTTTATGCATTATTTGTTGCTTGATTCTAAAGGCCAAGGGAATTGTGGGTTTCTATATGACATTCTTGTCTATTGGATTGCAGCCCATTGGTCAGATATTTTCAACTCTTAACCTTTAATTTTGTGCTTAGAATTAGTCTCTTCATCTCTTCCCCGTTTCTTTAATTTCAAAAATCTCTCCCCCCTTTTAAAATCTTCTTTGCTTGTGTCTATTTTCTAAACTTTGACCACTTTTGCAAACTAGAAACTTTGGCCTTATGCCATTACATTTTCAAACTCATTTTCTTAATCAAACTTGTAAATAAACTTAACTATACTTGACTTAAAATTTCAAAATCCAAAAGTAACTAACTCATTCAAACCGTTTGTATGCCTTTGTGCCTTTCAAACTTAATTTTTTGTTAAAAGCAATGCACTCACTTTGAAATTGATACTACGAACTACGAGGTTTTGATCCCTCATTTTTATGTTGGTACGTAGGCACAATCCGAAGGTCTTGTCAAACATAAAAATATAATTAATGAATTCTTTTCTCATCCCCACATTCTATTTGTTTGCAAACATCATTTTGTACAAAAACACATATGCACACAAGAAAGGGATCCCTAGGAGTACCTAGGACACTTTGGGTGCTAACACCTTTCCTCTGTGTAACCAACCCCCTTACCTATAATATCTGGCATTTTATTAGTTTTGATTTGAAAACTTCTTATTTTTGGATTTTGTTCGTACTTTTCCCTTTTCCCTTGGAAACAATAAAAGCGCGGTGGCGACTCTTGTTTACTTGATGTCTAGCTTATCCATAGCTTGATGATCATGAATTTACCGCTACAAATATCAACTTGCATTTGTTGTTCATATCAACTTGCAGTATAATGCAATTCTGCAAAGCATCACAACAAAGCCAAAGCAGACTCACTCTTTCCAAATGCATAGCCCTGCACACACCAAGTGGAATCTCAACAAACTAACATTAGTCCTACAAGTTTTGAAGCCCCTTCATAAAATACATACACATGCATATTCTTCCAACATAACATATGACATGTATAACTAATTCAATCCTGCAGGAGCTTCACTATAACTAACCAACAGATGCATCACAGAGAAACTAATTCACTAATGCATTTCACTCTTCAACTAATAGATTTACACTTACTCATCCTAACTCTTAACTAACTGAGTTCAAGTTCATTAACCAACTGAGTTCACAATTAACTCAGTAAGTTGCTCACAACTAACTCCAAGCCTCATTCTAAACCTCCATTGGACCCGAGCCTCACTTCTATATAATCTTCATTTCATCATCATTCACAATCATGCTTTAATTACCCACATTTTTAGATAGAATTTCACTCTGCTAAATCTCTCAATCCTCACTTAGATCTCATATTCCATAACCACTGAAGCTTCACATCGAAGCTTCAATTCGGTTGAGTTGAACCTCACATCTCTCATTGATCCATTCTGAAAGTAAGAAGAAGAAGAAGTTTGGAACTCAGAGCAAGAAGAAGAGGAATTTGTACCTATAATTATTCAGCACCAACGTTGCTTCGATCTCGGCCTTATTCTCTGACAGGTGAGTCTATTTTTTCAATCGTTTAAGGCATCGTTGATACCATGATGTAGAGTGAGGCCATGGGAATCAAATCCTTAACCTTTAGGGCTTTGATTCCAAGTCTTGAGAGTTTAATTTTGATGCATAGACCTAGGGTTCTTGAAGGAAATAGCTTCGATTCATGGTTTTGAGGAAGAAGCATGAAAATTGGATTGCATATTTGGAATTAGAAGAAGGAGAGGATCCAGTTAATGTGTATGTTCCTTATTTTGGTGGCCACCGCCGTTGGAAGCGACTTCCGACGCGGTGGCCCATGGTATAGAGGTAGCCCAAGGTTGTTAGATTGAGATCATGATGTGGTGTGTTCATTTTCATTTTAAATTCTCCAAAGCAATTTCGCCATGTGCATGATGACTCATTCAACATGTGGAACTCCCTTTCTCCATGGCCTAGTTCACTTGGGCCTAGTTTCATGGGCCTCATGCTGATTTTATTTTTATCACTCTGAATTTAATTCTCACTCCCCTTCTGGCCAAACGCATTTTTTCAGTGGGCCTTTCCAAAGCCCAAGCACGTTTGGTTATTGGAACCCATGTACATGGGCCTTACCCTTTAGAATCGGCCCATTATTTTTTTATACTTCTTTTATTTTCATTTGTTTGATTTTGTTATATTTTTTTAATTGTTGATTAATGAGAATAATTAGGATTTTAGTTAGATTAACATGATAGAGATTTTTAGAATTTAATTAAAATTAGGATTTTAATTTTAAATTAGAATTAATTGTTCTAAGTAGCAATAATTAGAACAATTTATTTTAATTGGAATTTTAATTGGAATTTTAATTCTAATTTTAATTCCATAATTGTTTTCCATATGATTTGACAACTTTAACATCTTGATTTATTTTATTAAAAGAATTTGTTTAGTTACTTATTATCTTGAGTAATTTTATTTAATTTAAATTACTTAATAACTTGGGAAAATTTATTTTGTTTAAATTAACTAATTAATAACATTGATTAATTTTACTAAATTTTTTATTTAACTTAATTAATTGCTCACCTTCTTTGAGATTTGGTTGAATTAGTACCTTGTATTTGTTTGATTTATTTATTTGTGTAATTTCTCATAAACCATGTATGATGCATTATAATCACGTTAAACCATTTAAAAGTCAAATATTTCTCAATTCAACATCGAGCCCATTTTCAAACACCTTTGTAAGTCGATTTCTTTTAGCATCGCCATCAATCTCACATAGCTTATTCTTGGGCTTTTTTACAATGAGGCCTACTTGTTTTTTCATTAATTATTTAGATGATTAGTTCACCCAATATGCCATTAATTCATCTGTAAACGCAAATTCAAAACCTTGATTCAACATCGAGTACTTTACTAAACCAAAACTAAAACAATCTAAGTATACTTGAAAGTTATTTAGAAATAAAAAGGGGATGGTTTCGAGCCTTCGACTCCTCTCCTTGATTGTTTGAGTACAAGTCCCCTTACTCAATTAGTCAAATGATTGTCATTTCTCTTAAAAAGATTCTAACCTGATTAAATCAAACCATTTTCATAATAAATATAACGAATAGGGAGATGATCTAGAGCCTCTGATTCCTCTCCTCAAATGCTTGAATATGAGTTGCCTTACCTAGTCATTCAAGTATTCATCATTTATCTAAAAAATATCAACCATACACAAATCTATTTTCATAATAAGTTAGATGAAAAAGAAAGTTGTCTAGAGCCTTCTATTCCCTTTCCCAAATACTTGGATACGAGGTACCTTACTCGATCATCTGAGTATTCGCCATCCATTTAAAATATCTTAACTATTATCAAACCCTTTTATAATTAAGGATGAAAAAGGAGATGATCTAGAGCCTTCGATTCATCTCCTCGACTATTTGGATACGAGTTGCCTTACTTGACTATCCGAGTAATCATCATTCAAATAAAACTTCTAACATATTAATCTAACTTGTCACCCCCCGTGTGATCAAAACTCTTTTCAAAAAGAACATTGTTCAATTCTTCTAACGCGCATAACAAACTAGTGTTTAAGCCTTCGTCGAGAGTAGGCAAGCCAATATTTATCCTTTAGAATGCGATCTAAACAGTTGTTCATTAAAAGACACCAAAAAAGCGTAGCTCCCCGAACTATGAATGCTCTTATTTCCTTATTGCACTAAAGTATACGTAGGCACGAGATTACGAGATCTTGGTGAGCAACTAATAAAAAAACCTCCCTTTTTCCCCTTTTTGAGGTTTCCGTTCTTTTCTCTTTTCAAACTTTTTTATCTTTCGAAGAAAACAAATAACATTTAGCCAACATTCATATCACAAATTAGACTAAAAGGTTCCTGTTGAGTACAACAAACGTGAGGGGTGATAATACATTCCCCTTGTGTAATCGACTCCCGAACCCGAATATGGTTGTGACGTCCATCTTCTTTCTTTTTAAAGGTTTTATCCATATTTTCCTATTCCCTCATTTGAATAAATAAAATTCGGTGGCGACTCTGTACGGATCATTATTTCGCGACCATCGCGAGGAATCGTATTTTTCGAGATGCGACAGCTGGCGACTCTGATGGGGAAAATGCTCCAAGCAAGAGAGAGTCAAACCTAACTTGGTTCAATTTGCATTTGAATGTTAACTTTGTTTGTTTGTTTTCTTTATTATGTTATTATTATCTTTTTTTAATTGTTACTTTGTGATTCATTGATTGATTATTATATTGCTATTTGGGGCTCTCTAATTGTTGGAACTTTGTGAGATAGACTCTCTACCCGAGTCTGAGAAAAACCATAGGATTAAGATGGTGGTTGTGTAGTAGAGGCCCACAAGGAGCCTTCCTTGTTGAGACGATATGAAGACCCCTCCTAGAGTAGATTCTCTTGAGACATTATTGTCCGATGAGCCTTCGTGGCGATAATGTTCTCAAGTTGGATCAATGACTCTAGGGACATTTTAACTCGTTCCATCTTTAGTGGTTGTTTAGTATTAACCTACGAGACTTCGTACTTGTTGGGTTTATATGAAGGCCACAATCAGATGAGATCCTTTGGACGTATTACTACCTTACAGTAATATTTTTAACCTCGATTTATGACTCTGAGAACCTTTTTTCGAACCTTGGACTCGGTGGTGGTGTAGTAGAGGCCCACAAGAAGCCTTCCTTGATTGGACGATACGAAGACCTCACCTAGACGAGATTATTTTAAGGGTATTATTGTCCGAAGAGCCTTCTTCATGACGGTGATATTCTTAAAAAGGATTCATGACTCTGGGAACCTACCAACTTTAGTGCCTACCCATGGGGTTCCAATAATTAGAGATACCTATTATCATAACCAATGTTGTGAACTTACATATGCCTGTGATTTTGAAACCATGCATAAAAAGCATTGCATACTCATGACATAACATTCATATTTATTTTATTTCTAGGGAATCTAAGAATCATAAGTTGTAGGAATTCAAGAAGCATGGAATCAAACAAGAGAAGTACTTATTCTTTCAAGTTCAAAGTCAACTTTAGGAAGAACTATAGAAACTCCCTTGGCCTGTTGAATCAGAAGGTAGACCATAGACCACTGGTGACTTTGGCCCACTCTATGATTCATCCTTGAGGTGTTTCACATTCCACGATTTCTAGCTAGCACTAATGTTGGAAGAGTTTGAGCGTCTCGTCAGAATTCCCATGAAGATCAAGTCATTGTTTATGGGGGTGGATGAATCTTTGAAGCATGAAGTCATTGCTAAAGCCCTTCACATAGATAAGAAAGATGTTATCTCCAATCTAGGAGTCAAAGGAAACACCAAAAGGTTCTCGCTCAAGTTCCTCCTCAAAAGGGCTCATACCCTCTTGAACGTAGAAAGTTGGGAAGCTTGTTATGCTTCCATCGCCTTGGCTATTTATGGAATCATTCTATTCCCAAATATGGATGGTTTCATAGACATGATTGTCATAAATGTCTTCCTCACATAGAACTCTATGCCTACTCTCTTGGAAGATGTTTATTACTACCTAAGTTATAGACATGCAAAGAATAAGGGAATGATTGCTTGTTGTGATCCTCTTTTATACCAGTGGTTTTTAGAACATCTTCCAAAAACAGGACCTTTTGTAGAGCAGAAACATGATAGTTTGCCTCAAAGGTTGGGTTCACTCTGGTCCAGTGATCTTTCTTGGTATTCTAGAGAGTATGTTAGCATGGCGATCATATTCTGGTATGGCGACTTCCCCAACCTACCACTCATTAGGACTCAGGGTTGTATAAATTCAAATCCAGTTTTATCAGCGAGACAACTTGGGTACCCAATAGAGGGTCCTCTGGATGCAAGTTCTTCGGAAAATTTTCCGCTACTTGACTTAGGGGTTGAGAACCCTAACATGTTCAAAAGGATTAAAGAAGCCTTGAGAAGTGTTAACCGAAAAGGAAAAGCTGACTTGGGAAGAATGAATAAGGTCACCAAAGAGCCCTGCTTCCAATGGGTAAGGGAAAGGGTGGAGATGATTAACATTCCTTCCATTATTAGGACACATGTGCCTCTTCCTGAGCCTAGGCCCACTCATATACCTATTGAAGAAGCTGAAGAACTCAGAGCTACCATAGCAAGATTAGGGAAGGAAAATAAAGAGTTGCAGTTGAATCTTCAACAAGTCACGAATGAGAAAAATAAGATAAAATGGGAACTCGAGCGGAAGAATGCACAGCTTCAGGAAAATAAGTAAAAGGTTGACAAAGAAGAGCATAAGAGGAAAAAGTCAAAGTGGGTATAGAGCAAGTTGATCATTGTTTGGATACCATTAAGGATCAATTGAAGCATGCCCGGAATGAATATCAAAAGAATGAGCATTGGTGGTATCTTGCTACTAAGGAAAATAAGACAATAAGAGACACACTTGAAGCTCAGATAAAAGAACTTACCATTTCTCTCTGCCACTCAAAATCATGGCAGAACGAGATCGTCGACTCAAGGAGGTAGCCACTGAAGCTTCTCGAGTTACACACAGAATTTGGGAGGAAAAGTGTCAAGAACTAAGGGATACTAAGGAGTCTTCCAGTTATTGGAAGAACCAGTTAAAGGCTTTGCATCAAGATAGCTCGATATGGCTGAAAGAAAGAGAGTATGTGATTTAAGATTATAAATCCTTCAAGAGAACCATTGACTTTCTGCAAGGAGATTAAGATAAGTATCGTGCAAAGCTCAACGGGTTGGTAGAGTTCTGCAACTGGGCAGCTAAAGACATGCCATGGAAACTAAGGGATGCAATGGAAGAATTGGACGAAGATGACACCCATCCTGTTGTGGTCAGCTTCATCTTGCTCTGCAGAGAAATGTTGAGGAGATTCAAAAAGGATTTGGAAGAGCTCAAAGAAAGGAAACCTGTAGTATGATTTTCGCTATTATATTTTTCTTTATTTGGCATGTATTTGACTTGGGGCTTTTAGGCCTATGTATTACGTGCTTGAATGAATGATATTTAAGTTGCTTCATTATTATCTTGTCTTGATATTTCTTACCTTTCTGAATAATTAAATAACTAATGAATTTGAACGATTCCCTGAAAATAGAAATAATACCCATATCATTTGCATCCCCGTGCATATCACTCACCAGAAAATCTAAAAACTTACACCATCTTCTACCCTTTGTCCAGTAATTCTGATTAATCAACACCGATACGAGACGCGCAACAACTACAGGATGATATTGCAATAGGTTGAGGCCAATCAGGTCATCATAAGGACAAATATCACTACTATCCAAGAGAAGATGAGTCAGTTACTCAAAATTATGTTGACAATTGCTCAGAGGGAGAGAGCTGCTGAAATGGAAGTTGGCGCTAATATGATTGCAAGTTAGGTGGGCACCTTAAGCTTGGTCAATCAAGACGATAGCCTTACCCATGCTAAAGGAGTTCATGTTCATATACCAGTGGGAAATGAAGACCACATAGAACTTTCTGATGCCTCTACTCAACGTGGGTATAAGGTTGTGGAAGATGACCAATACAATGCTTTTTACATACTGGATCCACCAAAACCAAAAGTCTTTCGGATCCTGCTGCATGAAAAGGCTTCGTGCTTTGGAGAATAAAGTATAGGCTATAGAGGGTACCAGTATCTTTGGCTTAGCAGCCATGAACATGCGATTGGTTTCGAATTTGGTCATCCCGACTAAGTTTAAAACTCCTGATTTTGAAAAGTACAAAGGCCAGACTTGTCCAAGAAGTCATTTGGTGGTGTATTTTAGGAAAATGGTTTCACACACTGAAGATAACAAGCTACTCATACACTATTTTCAAGACATATTGAGTGGAGCATCTCTAAGATGGTACATGAGCTTAGAACAAGGTCGGATTCGAAGTTGGGAAGATTTGGATGATGCTTTCCTCCGTCAATACAAATACAATCTCGACATGGTACCGAATCGTATGCAGTTACAGGGTATGGCAATGAGTGAGAGAGAGTCATTCACAGAATACGCTCAAAGATGGAGAGAATGGGTCGCTCAAGTGGAACCTCCATTGTTTGAGAAGTAAATGACTAGAATCTTCTTAGATACTTTGAAGAACCCTTTCTTTGATAGGTTAGTGAGCAGTGCGACGTCAGAATTTGCTCACTTGGTAACAATTGGAGATCGAATTGAGAAAGTTTAAAGGATGGAAAAATTCAAGGCACTGTTGGAGCATCCAACGCACCGAAGAAGTATTCTGGAGGCTTCTAGAAGAAAAAGGAAGGTGATACAAATGACATCTCAAGAGGATATATGGGTAAGAAACAAATTCCTTATGACCAAGTTGTTGTTGTAGTACCTATACCATACCAGCAACCAATATAACAACAACAGGTTTATCAACAATAACCTCCACAACAACGACAACAACAGAATTCCCCTCCATAGTGGTAGTTCAAACCTAGACCACCGCCAAGGTAGCTTAACCCTTTGTGCATGCCTTACTACCAAATATTCTAGTACTTGTAGAAAGAAGGTCTATTAACTTTAAGGGAGTTAAGGTAGGCCACTTTACCTTACCCTATTGGGTATGATGCTAATGCTCATTGCGAATTTCACATGGGTGCACCTGGACATACCATAGAAAACTGTTATGCTTTTCAGAATCGTGTGCAAGATCTGGTCGAGGCTAAAGCTGTTACTTTCTCTCTAGGAGGTCCAAATGTCAAGACTAACCCTATGCCTGCTCACTGAGGAGCATCAATCAGTGTCATAGAGGAAGTCTATAAATAGGAATTGGCCAAGAAGGTGGAAGAAATCCAAATCCTTATTGCTGCAATAGGTTCACAATTATTGAAGAGTGGTTTGATCCCAATAAACCTTGTTGATGAAGATAACATTGAAGAGTTGAAGGGTATCATCCAGAAATTGTTGGATCAACAATTCAAATCGATCACCATAATGAAGATAAGAAAGGAAAGGAGGTGGCTGTAATTGGCATTCCTTATGATGTGGTTAATATGCAAATTATCATCACCCCTATAGTGATAGAGTTTCCAACATCATTCGCCTATGAAGATGAAAAAGTTGTTCCATGGATATATCATCCCAGAGCTTTTAAGCAGGGGAAGGAGGGTCAACCTATGGTTATTAATGAGCCAAATGTAACCTCCATTGTAGGGCCAGGTGGAATGACACATAGTAGCCGAGTATTTGCACCAAAAACTGTTGATACATCTGCTAAATCCAATGGGAAGGAAGTTGTTATCCATTTTCAAATTCCTACTCCAAGAATTGAATCTCAAGAAGTACACTCATCTCCAAAAGCCTCAATTACTCAAGAAGAAACTGAGGAATTCCTTAAGATAATCAAGAAGAGTGACTATAAGGTAGTCGATCAACTGAATCAAACTCCTTCGAAGATATCCATGTTGTCTCTGTTACTCAGATCTGAGGCGCATATGGATTCATTAATGAGGGTTTTGAGTGTTGCTCACATTACAAGAGATATCACAGTCGAACAATTTGATGACGTGATATCCTGTGTAACTATTGGTAATTTATTGGGATTCGATGATGATGAATTACCTTTTGAAAGGAAAAGCCACAACAAAGCTCTACATATCTCCCTAAGATGTGTAGATACTCTGTTATCAAGAGTTTTAGTGGATGCGCGTTCCTCCTTGAACGTTATCCCAAAAACTACTTTGGTAAACCTACCTTTGGAAGGATTAGACATGAAGCCTAGCACTCTAATAGTGAAGGCTTTTGATGGCTCAAGGCGAGCATTTATAGGGGAGGTTGACTTGCCAATCAAAATTAGCCTAACTATATTTACTATCACATTCCAAGTCATGGGCATACATCCTGGGTATAGTTGCTTACTTGGAAGACCTTGGATCCATGTTGCGGGCGCAGTAACCTTTACCCTGCATCAAAAGTTGAAGTTTATAACGAATGACAAAATGATCGTAATTGGAGGGTAAGAGGACATCCTGGTCAGCCACCTGACATTTTTCAGGTACATTGATGTGGAGGACAAAATTGCTTAAACACCTTTCCAGTCCTTGGAAGTGGTGAATGTGTTGACAGTCCAACAGATATCTGAACCACCAAAACCTGAGTTATCAATGGCCTCATGGAAAGGAGCTAAAGCTGTTATAGAGACTGGGAACACCCAAGGTTGGGGCAAGTTGATAGAAGTACTCGAGAAGTGGGACAAGTTTAGGCTGGGATATCAACCATCCTCAGGTAAAGCAAGTAGTCAATATGACAAAAAGCATATTTCTCCTATTGAAGAGACATTCATCAGTGTTGGCCATATCTTTGGTAATCAGATTGCAATGATCGGTGATGAAGCCTACAATGAAGTGGTGTCCCAATGGATACGTCAGGCGTCGCTAGACGAGGAGCTAAAGAATTGAAAGACTGTGGAGATTCCTCAATTCTTTCAAAAGTAATTTTACTGTTTTAATCAAAACCCTATGCTCTGCCCAAGGCACAATGGCATGATGTAGGGCCTCCTTATTTTAGAACTTTGATCATCATTAATAAAGTGGACATTTGCATTCAAATTTTGTTCCCTTTCTTTTGCATTTTCTATATATACAATAAAACGACAATAATTTTTATGCACTCACTTTCTAAATAAACTGCATAAATCATAACATGCAGAAACACCACAAAGACCATTGACAACAATATTGTTATGGTCTTGTATGACTTTGATTGTCCAATTAACCAAGTTGAAGATGAAGGCGAAGAAGATTGTGAACTCCCTGAAGAGCTAGCCAGATTGCTCAGGCAGGAAGAGAAAGTCATTCAACAGCACCAGGAAGACGTCGAAGTCATCAACCTTTGAATAGAGGAAGACAAGAAAGAAGTTAAGATAGGTACCACTCTACAAGATGCAGTAAAGACAAGACTGGCAGAGCTCCTTCATGAGTATGCTGATGTATTTGCTTGGTCATATCAAGATATTCTTGAGTTGGATACTGATATTGTCATGCACAAGCTATCACTCAAGGAAGAATGTCCTGATGTCAAACAAAAGTTAAGAAGAACTCGTCCAGACATGGATCTCAAGATCAAAGAGGAGGTGCGGAAGCAGTTCGATACTGGGTTCTTAGAGGTTTTCAAGTACCCACAATGGGTTGCCAATATTGTGTCGGTACCAAAGAAAGATGGAAAAGTCCGCATATGTGTTGACTATCGAGATCTTAACAGAGCTAGTCCAAAAGAAGATTTTCCATTACCTCACATTGATGTATTGGTTGATAACACAGCTCAATTCTCGGTATTTTCTTTCATGGATGGTTTCTCCAGATATAACCAAATTAAAGTGGATCCGAAAGACATGGAAAAAACTATATTCATCGCCCCTTGGGGGACTTTCTATTATAAGGTGATGCCTTTTGGGTTAGAGAATGTTGGGGAAACATATCAATGCATGACGGTGACTCTTTTTCATGACATGATTCATAAAGAGATCGAAGTGTATGTTAATGATATGATTGCCAAATCCCAAACTGAAGAGGAGCATATTACCAATTTACAAAAGTTATTTGCTCGACTAAGGAAATTTAGGATGGGGATTAACCCCAACAAATGCACATTTGGGGTTCGATCGAGAAAGCTTTTGGGTTTTATTGTAAGTCGGAAAGGGATTGAGGTGGATCCTAACTAATTCAGAGCCATTCAGAACATGTCTACGCCAAAGACTGAAAAAGAGGTTTGTGGATTCTTGGGGATATTAAACTACATCGCCATATTCATTTCACATCTCACTGCCACATGTAAACCAATATTCAAACTCCTGAGGAAATACCAAGCAATTAAGTGGAATGATGATTGCTAAGAAACTTTTGATAGGGTTAAAGAATATTTACAAGAACCACCAATTTTTTATGCCCCTTGTTCAGGGAAGACCTCTCATCATGTATTTGACAATACTTGATGAATCTATGGGCTGCGTGTTGGGGCAGCAAGACGAAATTGGCAAAAAAGAGCATGTCATCTATTACTTGAGCAATAAGTTTAATGACTATGAAACCAGATACTCATTGCTCGAAAAGATTTATTGTGCACTTGCATGGGCTGCTAAACGTCTCAGACAATAAATGCTGACTCACACAACTTGCTTAATTTCCAAGATGGACCCTATCAAGTACATATTCGAGAAACCAGGCCTCACCGGCAGAATTGCCCGATGGCAGATGCTATTGTCAGAATACGACATCCAATATGTTGCGTAGAAGGCCATCAAGGGTAGTGTATTGGCAGATCACCTTGCTCACCAACCAATAGAGGATTACCAACCTTTGAAGTTTGATTTCTCAGAAGAGGATATTATGGTTGTCAAAGACTATGCAATATACACAACAACACCAATTTCAAAATATGTTCAAAGTTATGATCCAACCTAAATTGATCAAACAATCAATGCAATCGATAATTTGCAAACTAAAAATAGGTAGGTAGGTAGGTAGGTAGGTAGGTAGGTAGGTAGGTAGATAGGTAGGTAGGTAGATAGGTAGGTAGGTAGGTAGGTAGGTAGGTGTTGGTGTAAGCCCTAGAGGCCAATACTTTTGGTACTTGTATCGAATTATTTAAAGGCATTTTTTTTATTATGGTTGATTAATAAAGTCCCTGGAATAGATAGTCCGTTTAATGTATTAAGTGTGACTTAATCATGAGAACACATTAAACATAAGGACACTATTCTTAAAGTATCCGTAGTCGAGCTTTAGTGTGAAGTGGGATAACATTAAAGCATTAAGACTATTATGTTTGTAGACTGATGATCACATCTCATGGATCATGGATAAAGAGTTATCAAGTCTTAAACATAGATATGAATATTAGGAGTAATATTTATACCGGATTGACCCGCTATGAGAATCCTATATAGAAAGTTATGCAAAGTGTCATAAGTTATTCTCATGGTGATAATAGTGTATACCACTCTTCGACCTGAAACCACTATGGATCCTAGATGTAGAGTCGAGTGCTTTATTGCTGATCCAACGTTGTCCGTAACTGGATAACCATAAAGACAGTTGATGGATACTCCACGAAGCATGTTGAGGGACATGAATGTCCTAGATGGAATTTGTCAATCCTGCGTAACAGGATAAATGTCTATGGGCCCAATATTGAACTGGACAAGGGTGACACGGTCTATACATTGTGTTCAATATAGACATAAGGGCAAAGGGGTAATTATACACATAATTATTATCACAGGAGGTTTTCTCAGATCACATGACATTTTCGTGACTTGGGTAGCAGTGATGTGTTGCTAGATACCGCTCATTGTTTATTATGTTAAATGCGTAATTTAATATAATTGCCAACGCCGCGAAAACCTATAGGGTCACACACAAAGGACGGATTGATGAGAGATAGAGTAACTAAGGAACACCGTAAGGTACGGTGCACTTAAGTGGGAGACGAAATATGGTAAGGTACCAAATACTTGAGTGATTTTGGGCATATTATAAGATATGAGCCAAAATACACTTAAGTGGGCTTTTTAGCTTGAAGCCCACACAAGTGGTTCTATAAATAGAACCCCTTGGGTAGAAGCATTGTCACTCCAATCCACTCAGACAGAAATTCAAGTAGAGACTTGGAATTTTGTTTCCCTCTTTCTCTCACTCAAAGCCTTCATTCATAACAGCTAGCACTGCGATTGAAGGAATCCGTTCGTGTGGACTGAGTAGAGACGTTGTCATCGTTCAACGTTCGTGATCGCCCCGTAGATATGTATCAAAGGTTTTGATCATTATCAGAGATCTGCATCAAAGATTTGAATCGCCACAAGAGGTAACGATTATATCACTGATCATGCCCATTCGTAAGGATCACTAAATGGAGAATTTTTTAAATTCCGCTGCGCCTTGGATGGCAATTCTCCTTCAGTGGTATCAGAGCCACTTACGAAACCATGAATCTGATAACTGTTTTTGTTTTGTAATAATATGATTAAAGACAGAATGAATCAAAGGTTAAATTGAGATCGATCAAGTTACATATATGTGATATATGTAATCCTGATGCAAAATACATTATATATGAGATAGTGTTCTCGTTTTGTTCATTCAAACCCTCAGTGATTGTTTTCCTTTGAGCGATCAATGGTCGTTTGCTTCTTGATCCGACATTAGTATGGTGAAGTTATGATGTGTTGATCAATCATACTGAATTAACAATCGAGATGTGTTTGACGGTCTGAAATTGGTGCATCAGGGTTAGTGACGGCACAAGGGTTGTGTTGTCAGAGAGTTATGCGATTGGGGTTTGACTGCACAAGAGTTGTGCTTTCTAAACACTTTTTCGAACAGTGTTAACCAGTTAACGCATAGGGTTAACCGGTTAACGAGAAACTGAATACAGCCTTCTAAACATTTTTGGAACAGTGTTAACCGGTTAACGCATATGGTTAACCGGTTAACGCAATGCGAAATAAAATTTTTGAGATTTTCAAACAGTGTTAACCGGTTAACGCATTTGGTTAACCGGTTAACGCAAGGCGGAAAACAGTTTTCCAAGAAATTTTTCAACAGTGTTAACCGGTTAACGCATATGGTTAACCGGTTAACGCAAGGCAGAAAAGAATTTTCAAAAGTTTTCAAACAGTGTTAACCGGTTAACGCATATGGTTAACCGGTTAACGCAAGGAAAAATTCACCCGTTCGGCTAGAAAAAGTGCTTTGAAATATCAAGTGTTGGTACGAAAAACGACGTCAATTTTAAATGAATTGTTCATTAAAATTTTCGAGCAAAGGCGTTGCCCCTTTGACCCCGCAAGGGGCGCTGCCCCCTTGACCCCTGTCCGCTGAACGGTCATCGGAACACCCGTTCCCGCTGTCCGGGCAGCGGACCCCCGGCTAACTCTGCGTAGTGTGATCGGTCGTCAAAATTTAATTTGATTTTAATTAATTAAAGGAATTAATAATAATAATAATAATAAAGTGTTTATTATTGTCTTGTGGTGATCGGTTATGGCCTTAGTTTTCCTTTGTTTTGTTCTGGGTTTTTAAAATACGACCTGCGTGTCGTGCTTCTCTCTTAATCTCCCAAATGTAACTTCTTTTCTCATCTCACTCCCTCGTATGTAAAACGAGTTTCTTTCATGTAATGTAATGATATGAAGAAAGCAAAGAACTCAGTGCCAAAGGAGGACAACCTTGAAGATCTTGCTTGGAGAAGCTTAGATCGTTGTAGGTTAGCTTAGGTTCTCTCATTGGTTTGGGAGAACAATTGCGCTAGGGGCCATAACTGTTTCATTATGTATGCATGTTGATGCATGTGAATGTATGTTGATGCATGTGAGAGACGGTTTATATGATAAACAAGCCGGTGAGATCAGAAAAATTGTAATTCCCTCAAATTAAATATTAAGTTTATGCTTTCCAAGTTTTAACACTCATCGAGACTAGTAATGGATAATGTAGGTTTCGTCTACGCGAGGTGCATGATCTATATATTAGTAAGGTGCGATGGGATAATTGTAATATCCAACTGTTAAAACAATGGGTCAAACTTAACTAAACAAAGTATGAGAATATTATATATGTTTGCTTTCCAAGTTTTAGCACTCATCAAGACTGGTATCGAATAATGTAGGTTTCGCCTACGCGATGTGCATGTTTTGTATTAGTTAAGGTGCGATGGGATAATTGTAATATCCAACTGCTAAAACGATGAGTCAAACTTGATTATAATTTTCTTATATATGTTTAGAAGCAAGAGTTGGGAATAATCCATATGATGGATTGGAATAAGGAGTTATTCACCCAATTGAAATTTTCGAGAGTTGTATGAGATACAATTGGAAGGAGTTCCTACCTAAATAACCTAGTTTTGTGTAATCCGCCTACGCGGACTTAGAACGAAGTGAAATATGGATCTCGACCCACTAGAAAATCTTCCAACGGGATTTTCCGAATCAGATGATGAGGGTCATTTGTTTTGAGTAAAATAGTGGGAGCATATTTAATTAAAGGCCTAATTGAATATGTCAATGATACTTATATTTTCATTAATCCTTATATAGATTACCATGACAGCAAACACCTCTAACAACATCCTGCGATCAATCCTTGATAAGGAAAAATTGTCTGGGACAAATTTTCTGGATTGGCACCGAAACCTGAGGATTGTCCTCAAACATGATAAAAAGCTGTATGTCTTGGAGACACCTGTTCCTAAAGAGGAACCTCCTAGTTCTGCACCTAAGGCAGAAAAAGATGCTTATAAGAAGCATGTCGATGATGCCAATGTAACTGCTTGTCTCATGCTGACTACCATGAACTCAGAATTGCAAAAGCAACATGAGAACATGTCAGCATTCGATATGATCGAACACCTGAAGTTGCTTTATCAAGAGCAAGCAAGGCAAGAGAGGTTTGAAGTTTCAAAAGCCCTTTTTCAAAGCAAGTTAGTTGAGGGAGCCCCTGTAGGTCCCCATGTACTCAAGATGATTGGGTATGTGGAAAACCTTGAGAGATTGGGTTTTCCCCTCGAAAAGGAACTTGCAACTGATTTGATCTTGCAATCGTTGCCAGATAGTTTCAGTCAATTTATCCTAAATTTCAATATGATTGATATGGACAAATCTCTTCCTGAATTGCTCGCCATGTTAAGAACTGCCGAGCAGAATCTGAAGTCAAAAGGGAAGTCCATTCTGATGATCGGAAATGGAAAGAGACAGAACAAAAGGCCCACTAAGTAGAGTGATAAGGGGAAGGGCAAGGAAGTTGCCAATCCCAGACCCACTGCTGCTTTGAAGCCTAGTGGAGGCATAGCAAAAGAAGGCACCTGCTTCCATTGCGGTAAGACCGGACACTGGAAGAGGAACTGCCCAAAGTACCTGGAAGATAAGAAGAATGGAGTAGAGACTTCAACTTCAGGTATTTTTGTTATTAATTTATCTACTTCTGCATCATGGGTATTAGATACTGGATGCATTTCTCACATTTGTACAAATGTGCAGGAACTAAAAAGGAGTAGAGATTTGGCAAAAGGTGAAGTCGACCTACGAGTTGGCTATGGAGCAAAGGTTGCTGCTTTAGCAGTAGGAACTTTTGTATTGACTTTACCTAGTGGTTTAATAATTTAGTTAGAGAACTGTTATTATGTACCTGCAATTAGCAGGAATATTATTTCCATTGCTTGTTTGGACAAGTTTGGTTTTTCATTTATAATAAAGAACAATTGTTGCTCAATTTATTTGAATGATATATTCTATGCTACTGCACAAATGAACAATGGACTATATGTCCTTGATCTTGAAATGTCTATTAATAACATTAATACAAAAGGGTGAAACCTAACGAGTTAAAACCAACTAGGTAAGAATATTAAAACTCTTCGATCAGATCGAAGTGATGAGTATTTAATCCTAGAGTTTGATGACCATCTGAAAGAGTGTGGGATCCTATCCCAACTTACTCCTCCTGGAACATCCCAATGGAAGGGTGTATCTGAGAGAAGAAATCGAACCCTGTTGGACATGGTCCGATCCATGATGAGTCACACCAATCTTCCAAACTCCTTTTGAGGACATACACCATTGACATTAGCTTACACACTTAACCGTGTTCCATCCAAAAGGTTGAAAAGACACCATATGAGATATGGAGTGGTAAGAGACCACATATGTCTTACATGAAGATTTGGGGTTGCGAAGTTTATGTGAAACGACAAATTTCAACTAAGCTTGAGCCCAAATCTGACAAATGCTTATTTGTGGGGTATCCTAAAGAAACAAGAGGATATTATTTCTACAATCCTTCTGAGGGCAAAGTGTTTGTCGCTCGAACTTGAGTTTTCCTAGAAAGGGATTTTATTTCCAAAGGAATCAGTGGGAGGAAAGTAGAACTTGAAGAAATTCAAGAATCACAAAGTATCAATACACCTATGGAGGAATTAGAGCAGGAAACACAAGTAGTTGTGTAAGAGCAACCTACTCAAGTAGAACAAGACCAACGTAGGTCAGGCAGGATACGTCACCTACCTGAGATATATGGATATCTGATCAAGGTGATGTATTACTCATGGATCAAGATGAGCCTATGACCTACTCATGGAATCTTCGTTCTGATGAAACAGTAAAACTGTATGGATTCATCAAGAACGAAGATGAGCCTTATGTCTACAAGAAGGTTAGTGGGAGCATGATCGTATTCCTGGTATTATATGTAGATAACATATTACTCATTGGAATCGATATCCCTACCCTGCAACAAGTAAAGTCTTGGTTGGGGAAATGCTTTTCTATGAAGGACCTAGGTGAAGCAGCCTATATATTAGGAATCAGAATCTATAGAGATAGATCACAAAACTGCTTAAGTCAGAGTACATACATAGACAAAGTGCTGAGACGCTTTAATATGAATGATTCCAATCTGGTTATGTGTTTTGCTTAAATGGTGGCACTGTGAGCTTGAAAAGTTCAACGCAAGATGTAGTTGCTGATTCTACAACTGAGGCCGAGTATATTGCTGCCTTAAGTGCAGCAAAGGAAGCTGTTTGGATCAATAAACTTGGCATAGTCCCTAGCATTATGGATCCCATTGGTCTCTATTATGATAACAATGGTGTTATCACACAAGCTAAGGAGCCTAGATCTCACCAACGATCCAAACACATACTTAGGCGTTGTGCGAAAATATGTAAAGTACCTACACTTGACAATGTTGCTGACCCACTGACAAAGCCTCTTGCGCAGCAGAAGCATGATGGCCATACTAGATCAATGGGCATACGGGGTATGCCTGATTGGCTCTAGTGCTAGTGGGAGATTGTTGGTGTAAGCCCTAGAGGCCAATACTTTTGGTACTTGTATCGAATTATTTAAAGGCATTTTCTTTATTATGGTTGATTAATAAAGTCACTGGAATAGATAGTTCGTTTAATGTATTAAGTGTGACTTAATCATGAGAACACATTAAACATAAGGACATTATTCTTAAAGTATCCGTAGTCGAGCTTTAGTGTGAAGTGGGATAACATTAAAGCATTAAGACTATTATATTTGTAGACTGGTGATCACATCTCATGGATCATGGATAAAGAGTTATCAAGTCTTAAACATAGGTATGAATATTAGGAGTAATATTTATACCGGATTGACCCGTTATGAGAATAATATATAGAAAGTTATGCAAAGTGTCATAAGTTATTCTCATGGTGATAATAGTGTATACCACTCTTCGACCTGAAACCACTATGGATCCTAGATGTAGAGTCGAGTGCTTTATTGCTGATCCAACGTTGTCCGTAACTGGATAACCATAAAGATAGTTGATGGGTACTCCACGAAGCATGCTGAGGGACATGAATGTCCTAGATGGAATTTGCCAATCCTGCGTAACATGATAAATGTCTATGGGCCCAATATTGAACTGGACAAGGGTGACACGGTCTATACCTTGTGTTCAATATAGACATAAGGGCAAAGGGGTAATTATACACATAATTATTATCACATGAGGTTTTGTCAGATCACATGACATTTTCGTGACTTGGGTAGCAGTGATGTGTTGCTAGATATCGCTCACTGTTTATTATGTTAAATGCGTGATTTAATATAATTGCCAACGCCGCGAAAACCTATAGGGTCACACACAAAGGACAGATTGATGAGAGATAGAGTAACTAAGGAACACCGTAAGGTACGGCGCACTTAAGTGGGAGACGAAATATGGTAAGGTACCAAATACTTAAGTGATTTTGGGCATATTATAAGATATGGACCAAAATACACTTAAGTGGGCTTTTTAGCTTGAAGCACACACAAGTGGTTCTATAAATAGAACCCCTTGGGTAGAAGCATTGTCACTCCAATCCACTCAGACAGAAATTCAAGTAGAGACTTGGAATTTTGTTTCCCTCTTTCTCTCACTCAAAGCCTTCATTCATAACAGCTAGCACTGCGATTGAAGGAATCCGTTCGTGTGGACTGAGTAGAGACATTGTCATCGTTCAACGTTCGTGATCGCCTTGTGGATTTTTATCAAAGGTTTTGATCATTATCAGAGATCTGCACCAAAGGTTTGAATCGCCACAAGAGGTAACGATTCTATCACTGATCATGCCCATTCGTAAGGATCACTAAATGGAGAATTTTTTAAATTCCGCTGCGCCTTGGATGGCAATTCTCCTTCAGTAGGTAGGTAGGTAGGTAGGTAGGTAGGTAGATACATACATAGATACATAGATAGATAGATAGATAGATAGAGAGAGAGAGAGAGAGAGAGAGATAGATAGATAGATAGATAGATAGATAGATAGATAGATAGATAGAGAGAGAGAGATAGATAGATAGATAGATAAATAGATAGATAGATAGATACATAGATAGAGAGAGAGAGAGAGAGAGAGAGAGATACATAGATAGATATATATATATATATATATATATATATATATATATATATATATATATATATATATATATATATATTATATATATATATATATTATATATATATATATATATAGAGAGAGAGAGAGAGAGAGAGAGAGAGAGAGAGAGAGAGAGAGAGAGAGAGAGAGAGAGAGAGAGAGAGAGAGAGAGAGAGAGAGAGAGGGGGGAGAGAGAGGGAGAGAGAGAGAGAGAGAGAGAGAGAGAGAGAGAGAGGGGGGGGGGAGAGAGGGGAGAGAGAGAGAGAGAGAGAGAGAGAGGGGGGGGAGAGAGAGAGAGAGGGGGAGGGAGAGAGAAAGAGAGAAAGAAAGTACACAAGGATTTTTTTAGGCTGTTTCCCAATCGACCTCGCTATGGGTATGTATTCCCTCAACTCAAACTAGAATTAAGATAGTGTAAATTACCTTACTTTGCAAAAAGTATGTATAAAAGAGAGATATAGCAATCTAACCCTACAAACCGTAGGCTTGATGTTGATTCTACCATCTTCCTTTCCCTTGATCAGACTCGATCAAGTAACCAATAATGTCATTTCAATTCACTGTCTCACGCTACTTCTTTGAACGAAACCCCTTGTTTTTCAAAGCTCTCTATCGGTCTAATTAATTCCAAATGCGCACTAGTTGAAACCCAAGATTTGCGAATGCGATCCACCGTCCAACGCTACTTCTTTTCCCAATAACCTCTCATTCTTCAAAGACTTCACTCAGTCAAATCCCGATTGCATAATCTTGTCCAAAACCTTCAAAGCCTAACGATCTTGAAGGAAAACTCCGCCTTGGTTTTCTGATTTGAAATCCTCAAAGTTCTCAACCCAATATCAACGATACAAACAACCTAATTGGACGCCATCAACCCTAATCTAGACGGCACCCAATCAAAAAATGATTATGTGTAGTTTGATTGTGTGTATGCATAAAAGAGAGATTGAAGATGATGAGAAGGCTTTAAAAAATACCGACTTTGTATAGTGTTTACTCACTAGAAACCTTACTAGACAATGATGCATTTATGAAGTATTTATATGCATTCATGTTTGAAGGCAAAAAGGAATGCAAAATATTTGAAAAAAAATGTTAAATTTTGGAAATTTGTGTCGCATAGGTCGACCTATGAAAGTCATGTGCCGACCAGTTCGACCCATATGCCGACTTGTAAAAGGTCATGAGTCGACATGTGAATGTCATGTGCTGCCTATGTGACGACCTGAAGTGGCGGAATATGAGTTAGAACATATAAGCTTTAATAATGCAACATGAGTGTCGACCTATAATATAAATGTTTTTTCTATAGGTCGACCTGTAGACGTATGTGTCAGCCCATGATACAAGTTTTCACAAACAAAATAATTTTTCATGCATTTTTTATGCATGAGACCTTTTCCAAGTTATTTCCAAATGATTTTATGCTTCATAATGCTAAGATGCATATAGAGAATCAGAGGATATCGTCCAATATACATTAACACTAAAGTATCCTAGTTTTAACATCATGTAATACATCTAACGGAAGTTGCACTCACAATCGTTAGTGACACTTTAAATAATCGAGTAATACATTTTATATAAGTTTTGGGGTTTAGGGTGTTACAATAGTGGTATCATAGAAGGTCGGTCCATCAGACCAAGTTTTTGACATGTTATTTGTTCCCTAGTATTCGACATATGCGTGTACTTTGTCGATGTGTTGTTTCTTCTGATGTTTGTTTACTAGTGTGCAGAGTAATGGCTGGAAGAAGAGACCGAGCGATCGCTAATGCTTTGAAGTCTGTGGCTCAAGCATTGCAGGGTCAGCAGAATCAGATTGGTGATGAGTTTTGTAGATTGGGAAAATTTCAGACAAACAATCCGCTGACTTTGAATGGTAGATATGATCCAGAGGATGCACATGCATGGCTCAGAGAGATTGAGAAGATTTTTGAGTAATGGCTTGCACTAAAGTTAAAAAGGTGCAGTTTGGTACTCACATGTTGTCAGAAGAGGTCGAAGGCTGGTGAGATAATGTGCTCAGAGACTGGAGGTTGTTGGTACTAAGATTACTTGGGCTGTGTTTAGAGTTCATTTCCTAGAGAAGTAATTTCTAGAAGATGTGTACAGTAAGAAGGAGATCGAATTCCTCGAGCTTAAGCAGGAGAATATAACCATTGTTGAGTATACTGCTAAGTTCAAATAGCTTGTGAAATTTTGTCCACACTACAATGGTGTGGCTGCTGAGGGGTCGAAGGGTATCAAGTTTGAAAGTGGACTGCGTCATGAGATCAAGCAAGTTATTGGTTATCAGAAGACTTGTTGATTTCCTATACCGATGAATAAGTGTAGGATATATGACGAGGACAACAAAGCTCGTTCTGCTCACTATAAGAGTCTTTGTGAGAAGAAAGGGAAGAATCAGTATCGTGGGAAGCCGTATAGTGCTTCAAATGACAAAGGGAAGCTGAGAGTTGCAAATGAGAAAAGTTCAAATGGGGAAGAGACTTCCGCTTCTGTCAATTGATTTAAGTGTGGGGTTGCAAGTCATCATGTCAATGAATGCAGGAGTTATAAGAAGAGATGTTCCAAGCGGGGGAAGACTGCACATCTTATTATTTATTATAAGAGTAATAGTCTGACTTGCTTCAATTATGGAGATCCAAGTCACATTAGTACTCATTTCCAAAAACCGAAGAAGGTTCAAGGGGGAAAGTGTATGATTCAGATTTGAAACCTATTTGAAATTTGTGAAGACTTATCTTGGAAGACCATGGAAGCAATATTCTAGAACTATTTTTATGAAGAGTAATCTTGATAGTTGATTCCTCCAGCTGGTTGGTTGGAATTGAGTGTTGATTTTGGATTAAGGACTTCATATTATGTCTTCTCATAATCTAAACTATTCGCAAAGGAGTTTCAATAGGAAGCTTTGGGAGCCTTGAAAATGGAGGAGTCGACGTGTCCCTCAAGTATGATTTATTCTCATCGAATGCAGACGAGGGAAATGGCTTCTTTGATAGAATAACGGATCACAAGTTTTCCAATGGAAATAGATATTTTACCAAAGAACTTGTTGGCTTTGTACAAGGAAATCCTATGCATGGAACAACAAGTAGAGTAAGAGCAAAATCCGCTAACTCGAGAAATTTGAGCAAACTCCCTTAACAGCTTCTCCGACATCACTTTTGTACACGAGACATTTTACGCATAGAGAAACTTGTATCAGGAAATCACATCAGACTAGATTAAACTGCTAACCATATTAAGAAATATGATTAGTTTTCCAAAATAATCAGGAAGCTCAAGTCTGCTAGATTTCATTGAGAAAAAAAACTATTCAAAAGCAACCTGGAAGATTCTTCCCCTTGGAAATTGATTATGGAGTTAACAAACAGTTCACAAAAAAGGAGTACAAACAATGTAGACAGGAAATTACCCCCTCAAGTGAGAGAATTGATGAAGATCCTCTTTAATGTGGAAACATACAGAGCTTCCACGAGGGAGTTTGAGATAAATATGTCTGAAATGCCTCTTGAGAAAATCAGCAAAAGTAATATACAAAAGGGTTTTGAAGCTCTGTAATGCCTCTTGAGAAAATCCACATATTATTAGCCTCAAGATTAGTTGGATTTTATGCCAACAGGGATGACTCGATTGATGATAATTATAAGAAGCTCTATTGTGCTATATCTCCACTTCCTCATAACAGTGAAGATTTTCGATTAGTCGAGAAGTATCTACATAATACTCATAACCCCCACACATGTGGACTGGAGTCTTGAGCTAGAAGAAGTTTTTCACTTGAAAGACATGGTGAATTTGACAAATGTGCTCCTTACATGAACAAAGTTGGTAACAAAATGCTCTTATGTCATGGTTATATATTGACGAACTTCGTGGGCATTCTTAACCAAGGACTCGGAATCGTACCTCCAGAAGACTACACATTTATTATCCACCAGCAAGGAACAAATAAATGATATGAAAAGACCAATAAAATCAGTAAAGAAAGGTTGAAGAAAAATTTGGATGCTAAATCGAAAGTAATCCAATTGAAAACTCATATGCAAAGGCTTGAAGAGAAATTTGCAGACAAATAATTTTCAAAACATATCCTTCGAAATCAATCTCTTTTAAACCCGTTTGTGAATATGACATTGGAGAACCTCTTCAAATTAACAACTGCACACAAAAGACCAAATCTAAACTCATTGAAATTCAAAATCAAATTCACCCTAAATTCAATCCAAGTGAAACCAACATAACTAATCTTCCCTAATTTACCGCACTTCTAACAACCTGCCCGAAACGGTTAAGTCTCAAACAAACACAAAAGCTAACCAACTCTCACTCAAAAAACACAAATTTCCACTCAATTTTCCATCAACCATTTTCCATCATTGAAAAGTTCTAGCCATAAATCACAATCCAATGGACACCATTCATCCAACCCTAACCAATTAACAAATTTTCCCTCAAAAACTCATTCACCTTCACCTATAAAAACCATCACTTTTCACTCTTCAGAATCAACAACCCTCACCCTACAATTACTCTACAAAAATTCCTCTAACCATCACTCTCAAATTACTCTATCATAACTCATCAGAGTTTCCATTGAAGCTCTGAATGAGTTGAGCTCAACCTCTAACCTCACTGCTTAATCTCACATCACTCCTATTCTACATCAACAACAATTCACACAACAAAACTCCACACAAAATTCAACCAAAGAATAAGCAGAAAGAAGAAGAATAAGCAAGTTACAACAAATGGAAGAGGTAACTACCTGAAGTTATCTAAAGCATTCCAAAACTCTGGTTTTGCTCTATGTTCTGTCAATTGTTCTTTATCTTAAAACTGAACCGATTAGAAACAAATTGAACTCTAAATCCAAATGTCAATTCTAAACCATAGAGCTTGTAACCATGAATCCAAAATGCAAAACCATTCTGAATCGCAAATTGACTTGGTGCTATTGTCGCGCAGAACCGTGTCTGAGTTTTCGTGTCTGAGATTTGAGCAAGAACCGTGTTTAAGGAAAAGTGATTCTTTGGAGAATCGTGTTTCTGTTTTTTTTTCCACTTATGAACGCGGGCTGCAAAACCCCTCTTTCTGCTCATGCTTCAGTGAAATTGTGTTTCACTTCTTTTTGTTATAATCATGTTATTTATTTATTTTTTAAATTTTTTAAATTATCTACATGTTAACACTTGATTGGTTACTAGCTTAAGTAAAAAATCTTTTATAATTCTTAATATATAAAAAGGAGGTTAGAGGTTAAATATTTATTTAACACATTAATTGCATCTTCTTAGCAAAACTAATTCTTTTGATACTAATTGCTTAATTAGTTAAAATTTGTATTAATCGATTGACTTTGTTAGCTAATTTCATTTAGCTTGATTAAACATTTTTTCTAGGATTTTTAGGAATTAATCTTGGAGATAGTAATAATTGAAATTTAGTCTTATATTTTAAGATTATGTTTTTGGTTAGAAATCATTCAATTATGAGATCATTGTTTAGATACCTTTTAATTTTGAATATAATTTTAATTTAGATTTTTTAATCATTTTCGTTATTGTTGATTTTAGTCCAATTTGATCATGGTTATATATTATGTATTTTTTTACTCATGACTTGATTAACTTATGAATTGAAAATGCTTGGATAATGCTTAGATAACTTGGATAATACCTCCCTTCCTTGATTAGTTAATTGATTAACTAATTGAACATGAACCCCATGAGCTTAGTTGTCTAAAACGAAAAATTAAGTAGCTTTTGAATCTAGGGGTTATCTTTAGATGAAATATTAGGATTTAAACCCTTTTGGTGTTGCATGAAAGAAAGTGCAATTATCTTGGTATTTTATCTAATTCTTTACAATATTTCATTCTTTCCTTTATAACATGATAAGATTAAAGTTATTTTCGTAATAAATAAGGCTTTGGTTCCTCATCTTCAAAATACTCTAAAAAACACGATTTAAATTGTGCTTCACAAGCCTTTAGCAAATGAAAAAAAATAAGAGAGTGTATTTTTATCCTTATTCTGAACATCTTTAGATACATGAAGAATGACCCAGTTGTTCAAAGTGTTCACCTTCATTCATAGACTTTAGTGCAATTCAAATCAAGACAATTTTCATAATTAAAGGAAAAAAATGAGCAGGATGTAGACTCTCTCTCCTCAAATGTTCAAGCATTGTTGTAGAGCTTCTTGTCTGAATATTCGTCTTCAGACTTAAAACCAATCACAACCAATCAAATTTCATTTTCTCGCCGTAGGGCATTCAAAAACTTTTCATAAAGAACATGTTACTTATGTTCTACCACAATATAAACAACACTTAAACCTCACACGCACGAGTATACAAGCAACGTTTAACTGCTAGAACGTGAACATTAACATCGTTCAGTAAAAACAACTAACAAACACGTATTTTCTGCCCCACGAACTACGGAGCTCTAATTTTCTCATTACACTATAAGAATACATAGGCACATGATTTCGAAATATTTCTGAGCGCATTAATTAAAAACTTATTTTTCTCCTTAATTAAAATAAATCGCAAGTAACTTTTAGATAATAACACTCATCCACGCAAAACAATCAAAATGGTTCCTGTTGAGTACAACTGATATAAGGGGTGCTAATACATTTCCCTTGCATAACCGACTTCTGAACTCGAATTTGGTTGTAACGATCATTTTCTTTTCTTTTAAGGGTTTTATCGATATTTTTCTTTCTTTGAAATAAATAAAGTTCGGTGGTGACTCTTTATTTTATAGTGTCGTGACAACTACTAGCTCATACAGATTGAATCGAGATACGTGTTTTATTAATGGTATTTCATTTATTATTATTATTGACACGTGTGCATCGTATTCTTTTGTTTCGCTTGATTGTGTTGAGAGGTTGGGTTTGAAATTGTCTGTTATGGTTGAGAGTATGGTTATTGATACCTCAGCTAATGGTTCAGAGACAACTTTGTGGGTGTGTTTGAATTGTTTGGGGACTATTTATGTAAGAGGTTTGGGATGGACATAGTCTATAGTCTATTTACCATTGAATCAAATTGATGTTAATAAAGTGAATTTCAACCACTAGACTATTTAAAAAATATATATTGACATTGTTACGAGCTGAGTTAAGATTTGTGAGAAAAAATTGATAATATTTATTAAAAAAGAAGAGAAAAAAGAATATGCATTCAGAATATAAAATATTTTTACATTGTCAATCAATCAAGAACGTGTATCCCTCTAAGTCACACGTTTAATTTTAAAATACTTCTATATAATATAATATAATATTATAATTCTATTGAATAATAGTATAAAATTAATTTTGAGCGACAATTCATTACTTTTAATTTCAAAAAAGAAAAGAATAATATGAGTTTTAAAATTTCCTTTTCAATTGAAAAAGGTTTTGTTTGGGTAAATTGATAGAGGAGTGTGAAAGGCAAATGATTGAGTCGTCGATGGCTGTGTACAATTTTGCAACAGTTTTGAGTTGTTTCTCTTCCTCAAATCGCCACCAACCTAATCTGTCCCTCCGTTTTAACCCTGGTTTCATTTCTAGTAACAGTAATCCGTCCCTCCGTTTCATTACTAGTAACAGCAATGAGCAACCAAAACGTCCTTGGTTCAGGTCAAGATTCTGTGTTGCCGCACTCATACCTCAAAGGCTTCCCACCCGAGTACATGGACTGCTCGCTGATGATGATTCTGTAACCGCCCCTCCACCCGAAGAATCACACAATTCTGAACAGGTTAATCTCTTTCTTTCTCTTTTGCTTTAGGGTTTCCTGTTTTTTCTGATTATTTGGACAATTTCAGTAATCTATACCTAATCATACATTTACACCAACTGCAAATGGATGCTATATTTTAGAATGCAATAAAACTAAATGTCCTTACATTTATGATCTCACTAAACTATTATGCTTGACATATGCAGGATGCTACTATTGACTTGAGTCTTCCTAGAAGAAGTTTGCTCGTACAATTTACATGTGACTTGTGCGGTGAAAGAACCAAGAGGCTTGTAAACCGATTAGCTTATGAAAGGGGTGCCATTTTTGTTCAGGTATACACTACTTCTTCATTCCTCTCATCAACGTCTATGTTGAACTCAATGTCTATGTTTTGTCTATGTTTTGTCTATGTTTTGACTCATGAATATTCTTGTTGTTGAGTGCTTTACTTACTCAAGCATAATCAAACAATTTCTTCTCCCTATTTTTCACATCGTACCAAATTTCTGATCTAGGGGATTCTACTCTGTTGTAAGTAACCTCAAATGGAGTTGTTGTGGAGTCTACTTACATCAGAAGTAAAATCCATTCTCTTGCATTTTCCAAGTAATAAACTTCATTCCATTCTCTTGCATTTTCAATCCTCCTACCTGAATTCTTGTCCTAGAAAATACAAACATTCTTAAAAAAAACATTACATGATAGGTCTTTTTGTGAGTTTTTGTTAGAAAATTAAGCTAGTGGGCAATTTTGGAAGATGAAGAACATTTCGCAGGATTATTGACGAGCTTGTTTGGACATCTCCTTGACTTGTTATAGTTATAAGGGTACCATATGTTGTGAATATCTTTTTTTTTGTTAGGACAAGGTGAATAAATGGAAAAGTGTGTGGGTAAGGGTGTCATTGTTTGTGGCTCCAAAATCAAGTACCCAATATCGGATGTAGAGTTTATCCGAAGCATTAAATTTAAAAAAAATAAAATAGAGACTTACCAATGGGATGTGAAAATGCATGTTGGTTTCTCTAATTTACTAAGGAGTGATCTCAATCTTTCTACTTCATCTTGAGTTGAACCATTAATCCCTCTGATATATTGATTGATGTCATGCTACTCTATCTTATTCAGTAAAATAAAATAGGACCAGCAAACAATAGTAAGGAGAATCCCAAGCTTCTGTTTTTTTTTTTGCCAAAAAGAAAACGGATAAATTGTATTGACATGTGAGCAGTGTCATTGGAATAAATAGTGTGTCCAGTATGAACAATGTTTTTTGCTGAATAGTGTTTTGGATCTCAAAGATGCCACAATGAAGGCGAGCAGCGCAACAAACAAAAAGGAACCACAATGTAGGCGGACAGACAAATGAAACTGCAATGAAGGCGGAAAAACAAAATAAACCGCTATAACAACGCCTAGGTTTTAAGTGGAAGCAAGATTCCCCAAGATCATGAGCTCCATCTTAAAATTTGGGTTGGGTCTAACTCAATCTTACAAAACCGGCTTGTAAAGCGAAGATTGCCCAAACTTTATAAACACTACACAAGCCATATCTATCAGTAAAGTGGGATTAAATCCACCCAGTCACACCCAACACGTTGAAAGTGTTAGAGGCTGCAATTAAGTGATCCCAAATGCCACAGTTAGGTAGGGGCGGACCGCATTAAAAGCGAAATTTCCATCATTTACTTTAACTGGCTAGATATAACATTGCTGTTGCTGTTGTACTTAATATATTACTAACAGTTTTCTATTCAATAATTTTCATTTTATCTTCTCATTTTCTCGTGAAGTTCAATAATGCAGGGAATGACTGAATTTTTGGATTAAGTATGAAAGTGTATTTGTGTCGTTTATATTGCAGCCAGTTCAATAGTTTTGTTTTATATTTTTTTTTTGCTAAGTGCTTTTTAGATACCTTATTCATTCCATTGTTCATTAAAAACATATATGCAGAATTGCTGTTATCATATCACTTATTCTATTGTAAGTAATTAGAAACTCCTCTTATTAGTGTGCAGGCTGTCAACGGCATCACAAATTAGTTGACAATCTTGGACTGATCACGGAGTATGATTTTCGGGAGAAAATGGACACAGACTCAGAAGTTGATCAAATTTGATGTGTGGTTCATAACTAGACATTTTTATTTGACATTTTCTGATTATTTTGATAATTAAAAAATTCATATTCATTAATGTCCCCGAGCAAAGATCGTGACATAAAAAGAAAGAATAATAAGTATTGACACTCATTATTCAGATCTCTACACCTTAAATGGTTTTAAATTCCGCAAACCAAGTAACTGCTTAGAATGAATCCATAGAGTACAATGCACCTGCTAGCTGCTGTAGACAGTTACCG
Organism: Lathyrus oleraceus; assembly: GCF_024323335.1. Classification (NCBI taxonomy): domain Eukaryota; kingdom Viridiplantae; phylum Streptophyta; class Magnoliopsida; order Fabales; family Fabaceae; genus Lathyrus; species Lathyrus oleraceus. Next base: position 235,841,620 of record NC_066580.1, on the reverse strand, counting down.
CTAGAAAAACAGTGATAGCAAATCCAGCTGTTGCCCATATATTTCTCCCTTGATGATGGTTTGATGGTGTGCCATTCTGTGAAGTAAAAAACATAGGATGTGATCAGAACAATGTGATGTTGATGATGTGTGTTGGTAAAAGATATGGCTTATATTTAATCTAACTAGCTATATCACCGGTTTATATAATTATATAATTGTAATTTGATATTATAATGGTTTGAGATATTACCAAATTAAGACTAGGTGCTGGTGCCGGTGCTGTGTCGTCATCTGGTTTAGTATCAGTTGGTGGTGCAGGGGGACTCTTGTGAATAATTGTTGGTGCTGGCCCTGGTGCATGATGTCTCCTGTGCTTGTGTTTGTGTCTTCCTTTCTTGTGCTTGGGGGACTCGGGTGCTGGTCCAGGGGCGTTTATTGCAGGTAATGGTGGTGACGTAATCGGTGTAGGAGCTGGGGCTTGCTTTGTGGGTGCAGGTGCTGGCGTTGGTGTTGCCTTTACTGGTGCGGGGGCAGGTGTTGTTTGAACTGGCGCTGGCGATATATTTGGTGGTGGTGGCAACGTGGGAGTTGAGACAGGGGAAGTGTTTGGTGGTTGGAGTGGAGAGACTATTGGACTTGATGGTGGTGAAACCTTTGGAGCTGGTGATGTCACTGGAGCAGATTTGGGTGCTACATTTGCAGGTGGTTGGGTTGAGATGGAGGGAGATGCCACCACAGTAGGTGGTTGTGTAATGACAAATGGTGTTGCTGTTGGGGTTGTAGGTAGCGACCTTGATGGTGCAGTTGCTGGTGCTTGGGCATTGAATCCTAGCAGGCAGCTGAGGCTTAGTAAAGTAAGAACCCAGGACATTGTAGCCATTGTTGTTTGTGAATACAAGCGATACTTTGTTTCTTATTTATTGGCTATGGTCAAGAAGATAGGTAGAAACGTAAGGCATCGGCCATCTGTGGAAGGAGGAATGTAGCCTTCATGTGATTGTGACATCATTCATTGATCTACTACTAAGGAAAATATATAGGCAAAATCAGTGGACTTTTAGACTCAACTCACACTTTAAAATTTAATGCGATGGTTATGGTCTAACTTTCAAGCAAGTTTATTGTAATAATTTTTATTTATTTAGGGAGATAAAATTCATAACATACTAGTTCATAAAATTGTAAAAAAAATGGTTTGTTTGATTCATAAAATAAACAAATTAACTAGTTTCTAAAATAAAATTATAGATAACATTAATTATATGTTATAAAGAATTAATGTGATCATTGTACCCAAAACAAAAATCTAATGTCATCTTGAATTTTTAATTACAAAAATCAGTAATTATCTACTATAATAATAAAAAATTTGATTACCACTTATCTTACGTTTTAATCCTCATTGAACCTTATTTGACACTTACTTTCAAGTCTCTAATTGTCATTTTCATTTTAAATATAATGCATTAATTATTCAATTCAATTTTAATCTTATTAATTATTCAATTTAACTTTAATAATCATATTGAGTTAAATTTACGTTCAACATGTAACCTTTTAGCCTATTACCTCCAAATCCTTTGACAAAATTAATTATTATTGCCACTGTTATGGGTTAGTGTTCAGTTGTGTAAATTCGATATAATTTGAATTTATGCAAATCCACGATTAGGGCTTTGCTGACATTTTTATGGCGCACTTTGTATTAATCAACTGCATTCGTTTTGCTTTCGTTTTGTCTAATAAGGGAGAGAAAACAAAAACTTTGTTGCTTTTGGAATACTGTGTATCTTCGACACGTACGACATCTTCACTTTCTCACATAATTATTCACGATTTTGAAGCTTCCGATTTCATGTTGTGGATTTCACAAACCAACTTATTTTGTTTGGATTCATGATTCCTAGCTTTCATTTCATTTTTTTTATTCTTCTTTTACCATTGGTGCTTGCTGCATTTATATTGTTATATACTATCTTATGCTTCCGATTTTATGTTGTGGGTTTCATAGTCCAAGTTATTTTGTTTGGTTTCATTTTTCCTGGCTTTCATTTCATCTATTTTTGTTGGTTCTTCTTTGATCATTGTTACTGCATCATTCCTGTTGTGATGTACATTTAAAACTGATCAATATTCATGTAGAAATATTGGATTTGAGTTTAGAGACTTCAATAATTTTTAAAATAATTTTTCTTACTCATTTCTAATGTAATAGATAGTTGTTATGTTTCTACCTTATGTTCAAAAGATTATTATGATATCACATTTATGTTTGTTTTCACATTGGTAGTGATTGTATTTTTATTGCATTTTACTGTTCTTAAGATTTTTATCACGTCTGAGTGCAGATGTGCATTGCAGTTCCTTGCCACATATTCAAGTTGCAGGCTTTTAGTGGAATTATGTTGCAGGTACCCTATTGTTCTTCTGTTTTCTCACCTGATATTGTTGAACTTCAGTTTTCTGTGTCAAATTATATGATTAGTGAGGTGATTGTATAACTTCAATTTGTTGATATAATTATTCTATTCAGGTTAATCCTATTTATTTTGTGATATGTGATTCGATATCATATAAATATGTCATTATACATGTGTAAAAATTGAATGAACTTATTTAATCCAGACAACTACTGATCCTATTTTTTAATTAGTTCATGCAAAACCTTTGTTTTACAATGTGCAAACAAGAACATGATTTTGTTTATCTACTGTTGATGTATGGTCAATGAAGTGAAAAAAATGGATTCCCTTGATCATTGATATCCCAAATGTGTGAATGTTTGGAATCTCGACTGTAGAGGAACACTTTTGTTGAATTATCAGTAAAGTGGTTTTGTTTTCATTTTGTTGCATATAGATAGATACACACTCATTCACATTATCACTAAAGTAGTGTACATAAATACACACTCATTTTGTTGCATATAGATGGATATATGCAACTAAATGAGTGTTGCTCTTTGGTTTGGCTAATGTTATCTCTGTTAAGCAAGTGAAAATATCATCACATTTAATTTTGTATTTATTTGATGACAGTTTTTATTCATTTATACAGATATAAAATATTAAATGAGTATCAAATGAAAAATAAGAGCATGTTATGTTGAGAACTTTCAGTTACTTACATTTTACCTTATAATATCTTCATTTTGTTTAAGGAACATAATGTAATAGAACTATAATTCATTCATAAGGTTCATTCACAATTCTGTTTTTCTTTTGGAAAATAAATATTATTTATATAAATTAGTATATGTTAGGCTAAATGCATTTTTGGTCTCCCTATTTTTAAGTTTTTTAAAATTAGTCCTCCATTTTAAAAATCAGCTTTTTTGTTCCTAAAATTTACTTCCCTCCATTTGACAGACTTATTAATGATGTGGCACATGTGTTGTGCATCTACGTCAGTTTTAATTGAATATTTTAATTCACAGTAATTAATATTAGTATTAAAAAACAATTTTAATTGAAATAATGATTTTAAACGAATTATTATTATTGTCTTTATTAATGGAAGAAAAACCAACTTCATTGCTTCACTGCTTGTCTTAGTTGTCTTTTTCTTCTTGCCATTTTTCAAACTCGATTTTATTTCTCACATCTTCAATCCTCCTTCTTTGTTTTGTTCCCAAATTTGTCTTCCTCCCTTAAAATGTCTGAGAAATCAGTTTTAAAAAGTAGCTACATAAATCGTTCATTGATGTATGATTGCCATTGTGGTATTGATGCTCTATTGATGACAACATAGATTGATGCAAACCCAGAATGTCGTTTATATGGTTGTGGAATGTATAAGGTGTGATTTTCTTTATGCTATTTTTGGTTATATTGCATCCTAAGCAACTTTATTCTACTTCATTTATTTTCTCCAAATGCAAGGGTACAAAAAGTGTAGCCATTTTGTTTGGTTGGATGGAGAAATGAACCTGAGGACAAAGGAAGTTATTTCGTCATTACTGCAGAATTTGAATATGAGAAGTAGAAGGTGAAACATTATATCAGGAAAGATGAAGAAATGAAGATGAAATTATTGAAGAGGTATTTGAAGCTCAATTAAATGATTACCATTGTTGGGTTAATTGCACATGTTATTTCAACAATAATGAAATAGGATAGGCTTAATATGTTTAGGTTATGTGTTGTAACATGTTTAGGATATGTTGGTTCAATTATGTTCCTTTTTGTAACATTGTTGGTTTAAGTTTATAGGTCCAATATGTTGGTTCAGTTGTGTTCATATTTGTAACATTGTGTAACTTGACTTGATAATGAAATGAAACAACAATATGTTGGTTTAGTTGCATAATAGTTTATTTACTTATAATTATTTCAAAACAGTTGAGTAACCAGTTATGTAACACCCTAAACTCCGCACATAATTTATCGCATAAATTAAATATAAAATAAAACCACGTAGGGTGTCACACCTTTGTAACACACACGACCTGCTCTATAACACGAGTTTCAACATTATATTTCAATACACACATTTGCAATAAGGATATTTACACGGCATCCCACTTATCTGAATCATACCTAGGATGTTTACACGACATCCATCTCGTCTAATTGGTATTATATATTCATATAATAAGACATTCATAATGTGTCACCTCATGTTCACTTTCATTTTAAAGTATCATCGCAGCGGAATTATCATCACAATTATGGAAGATAAAGCAAGCAATAACATCTAGTCTCAACTTCAATTGTAATAACAAAATAAGAGAGTTGTAATCAATCAACTCAATATCTTAAGAATTCTCAACGACAAAACTAGTCTTATGACTTCAACACAATCAGACATAAGGAATAAAATAATCGTTTAACCCAACTCGGTGTTACATGATCAGAGCAAGGTACCACTAGTAAAAGCGACAAAATAAAGAAGTAATCCAAGAGCTACATTCAACTTACTTCAGCAATACTACTCTTGAGTATTTGCATGATGCCCATGTAAAGGCAACATTCAAACAAAAGGGGTGAGAATTCATTTCAATAATAACGATATAAAATGAAGAATAGAGTACAACATCTACACAATCATGCACAACAATATATCACATTCTTACATCCAAATCACAATCAACATCATACACGACAACATCTCAATTATCATCAACATCATACAAAACCATATCTCAATTATCATTAACAACATATGCCACAACATCTCATCCAACAACACATCAATAACAACCAATACAAATGCAACACTTATGCAATGTACTCAACACCGACTCGACACGCATGTGGTACCAAATATGAACACTCAGGTTCATCTCACTCCATGATCCCCATCATAGGATCGATTCCCTCTTAGAACCGGAGCACACCAAAACCGCTACCATCACCATAGATAACGCTTAACTAATCCCCCATAATAGGAATTAACTACTCGCACTCGATCCATCACAATGGGATCGAGGCTCACCAAAACTTGTTACCATCAACATAGGTAACGCTTCACTAATCCCTCATAATAAGAATTAGCTACCCGCACCTGATCCATCACCATAGAATCGAGGCTCACCAAAATTGGACCGAAGCACGTACACCAAGATGCATGACTCTCAAATAACATGCATCAACAGAACAAGGTTCACCTAAAGGATCCCCACGCACATCTCATCATTTATGCATCACACCATTCATCATGAAACAACCAATTCATGTTACCACGTGAATAACATCAACAAACAGAAGCAATTTTTCAACATCTTAACATCATCGACATAACAACATAATTATCACACCATGATATTACAACAATGCAACGATTCATAAACCAAACGTATAAACCAATACATTTATTAACATACTAGGAATGTTAATATTATTAAAACATATCTACAATCACTACCATATTATAGGTATGAGCATTAGCTTTCTAATACTTCCGACGACATCAAAATCGGACTTACGGAATAAAAGTTATGACCAAAATCGTCGGGATATGTCAACAATTCATTAACCGAACGTATGAACAAAAATTCACCAACACAGTAGGCATATGAATAATACTTAAACAATTCACTTATCACCATCACGTTATATCTCTGAGAGTCAGCTTTCTAATGCTTCAAACCCCAACCCAAAATGATTCACGAGTTGAAAGTTATGATCAAAACCGTGCATGAAGGTATTACTAAAAAGTTGTTGTTTTCTAAAATTTTAAACACAATTTTCATCTTCTTCAACCCCAAAAAAGTCCATGAAATAATCACCAAAATTATTTTATCCCTGAAATAAAGTTATAGACCTCTTTTTCATATATCCAACACTTTAAATGGAACTCAATTTGTACTTACGGATCAAAAGTTATGGTCAAAACGATTACGACAGAAAAACATAAAAAAAGGCTCATGCGCTGAGCGCGATTGTGACGGACAGGATGCCAATTTTCTGCGTTTTTCATCGTTTGAGGCCTTCCGGATCTCCGATTTCGATTCCGTAAAAAGTCAAACGCTCAGAAAATTATAACTCATACAATACTCTAATTATCTAAAGTTAATTTACAGTTTTAACACAATTAAATCATTTAATCACAATTTTAAGATTATGCCTAAAACCTTCGAAATTGCAACAATGGTGGATATATGTTCAATCATAAAAATAGAAAAATACACGCACATAAAGGACACGAAATTCATCATATAATCATCATATAAAAACTATCATAGCATCCCAATTCAAAATTATGAATCAAAACACCCAACCATAAGGAGGTTAAAGGTTCCTCCATTCTACCATTCTATCATACTCTATTGGAACAAGTTCCCACCCTTACCTGAATTCCTTGCAAAAATTCTGAATTGAAATCTTCACTCTGTTTCCTTGATCACCTTTCCTATTGCCTTTTTGCTCCTTTTTCTCAAATGTCACGTACTGGAAAAATCTCCCTAAACCTAAGTTCCTCTTAACTTTTTATTTTTAGGGTAAACTTTTACAAATCACCAACTTGGCCCAAACTTAATTATCTCATATTCCTTCCCCCCACTAACTTTCTCAATTTCACATATTTGGTCCAATTATTCTATCTTCACTAATTAATATAATAAAAATAAATAAAACATTATTTTTAATTATCAAAACAATTCTAAATTATTCTACTTACTTATATCATCCCTCTATACCACTAACTCAAAGATACATACTCCGCCAATACCCAGGCATAAAATAAATCATAAAAACCCATAATTCAAACAATTAAAATATAATAAAATATCTAATAAAAAATAGGGTGTTACAACTCTCCCTCACTTAAGAAATTTTCGCCCTCGAAAATTACATGAGGAAAACAGAGTCAGATACAACTCCCTCAGCAGCTTCTCACGCTCCCAAGTCATGCTCGCACCAGCTGGTCCATCCCCAAACTACCTTCACTAAGGCAATCTCTTTACCATGAATATGCTTCACTTCCCGATCCTCTATCTGCACGGGTGATACATCAACAGTCAGATTATCTCCCACCTGGATCACATGAGATGGATCCGAAATATATCTCCTCAATTAAGACACATGAAACACATCATGAAGATCGACAAGCGGAGGCGGCAAAGCAATCCTATAGGCCACCTCTTCTATCCTCTTTAAAATATGGTACGGACCAACAAAACACGACATGAGCTTTTGAGACTTCAAAGCTCGACCAACACCAGTTACATGTGTAACTCTCAAAAACATGTGATCTCCCTCATGGAACTTAAGGGCTTTCCTCCTCTTGTCATGGTAACTTTTATGACGACTCTGCGACGCTTTTATCATTTCTTGGATCATCTTAATATTTTCAGTCGTCAAGTTAACAATCTCAGATCCGAGCACAACACGTTCACCCGACTCATACTAACACAAATAAGTTCTACACGTCCTACCATACAACGCCTCATATGGTCCATTCGGATACTAGAATAGAAAATGTTGTTGTAGGTAAACTCAATCAACGACAAGTAGCTATCCCAAGTACCTCCTTGTTCTAGCACACAAGCCATCAACAAGTCCTCCAATGACTGTATAACCATCTCCATTTGACAATCTATTTGTAGATGATAAGAAGAACTCAGCTTCAACATAGTACCCAAAGTAGCCTGCAGACTCTCCAAGAACCTCAATGTAAATCTCGGATATCTATCAGACACAATACTGTTAGGGACCAATTAGTACTACTTTTTATATCATTTTATTGGTCCCTTTTACAAAGTTTTGAAGTAATTACACACCTTTATTCTCACTATTTTGTATAAATGCAATTAGGTTTAATTTATGTTGCTTTGAATAGTTATTTCACATATTTGTTAGTTTTGTAGAATTTTTGGGCAAGAGAGCTTTGGAATGCACAACCATAATTTTAAAGAAGTGTTAAATGCAATTTGGAAGCCTAACTTGGAAGAATACCACTTGGAAGACTATTTGGATGAAGCTTGCAAAGCAAGGAAGCTGAGGTAGCTTCAGTTCGCGCCGCGAACCCCCTTCGCGCCGCGAAGCTTGCGAATCCAGCAAGCTGTTTTTGGCCAAGGGTGCTGTTTTCAAGGCCAACTGGTTTTGCCATTTTGGTGTTTGTCTTAGGGGGACTTTTCAGCTTTAGATGAAAATGATCATTTTAGGAAATGTCAACATTTTTTAGAAAATCAGAATGGAAATTGTTCATCATTATTATTAACACATTCATAGATTGATAGCTGAGGATTTTTTGAAAGAGAGAAAAACAGAGTTTTCTTCCATTGCATTTTGGTTTCCAAAATGATGATGAGGAGCTAAACCCCATTTTGTCAAGATTGGAGGTAGTAGCTATTCCTATTTGTGTATGTATTTCGTTTGACTCTTATATATGATAAAAGATTGTTGATGTATTGAATGATATTTTTGCCCTAAGTTAAATATCAGATTTGAATAGTTGTTGAAAGAGATTATTTAAGTCTTGACAGAAAATATGCTTTCAAGTAGTGAATAAGTTGTAGAGATAGATTTACTCATTACTCTTCTTTTGTATCAACCATTAAAGATTGTTATATTGATAGTTAGGTGGAGAGATCGTCTAAGGATCAATATAGTGATTATCACAATATTATTTAGACATAAATTATATTGAGAGGATACTTGAACATCATCAATAATCTTGAATCTATATAGTTATCATAAGGAATCATAAGCACTTGGAATAGTGAACTCCAATCTTGCCAAGCTTTTACATTTGATTAAAACCATTTTATTATTTTAGTGACATTTTACTCAAAAAGATAACTTTCCAAACAAAACAACTTGGTTACTTTCTAAACTTATAACAATTTGGATTATAGAACGACGGTAATAACAATCAATCTCTATGGATATGATATAAAAAATATTTTTCGAAGATATACTTTTCAACAAATTGGCGCCTTTGTCGGGGATTGGTGTTCGATATTACAAGCATTGCAATAATTCATTGTTTTAAGTTTTGTTACTTTTATTACTATCCCTCTTGTGTTTCACTTGGTTTGTTATTTTTGTAGATTCTAGTGCATGCGAGGAAAAGCTACAGAGGAGCAATTTCATTTCGATCCCGAGATTGAAAGAACACTTAGGAAGCTCAATAGAAAAACACGAAGAAGAAGGAAACTAGCCGAAGAGAGGAACCGGAGAGAAGAAGCATCTACTTCCGCACTTGTTCAAATCGAAGAAGTGGTTGTAGAGGCTTGTGACAGAAACATGGCGGATGACAATCATACCGAAATATCCGCTAATAGTCCAAGAAGGAATGCTCAATTTTCCCATGGAGGAAGAAATACGGAGATGAAGACCGGAATCCTCCAACTTCTCTATGCAAATCCATTCACCGGAATGGACCATGAAGATCCGTATACCCATCTTATCAAATTCTATGAGATTGTGGGTTCTACGGGAATTGATGAAACAGGTGAAGAGGCATTATTCAAAAGGATGTTCCCACACTCCTTAGTGGGAAAGGCAAAGGAGTGGTACCTTGATCAAGCACCAAGAGTGATGAAGGATTGGAATTTACTAGAAGAAAATTTCTTAGAAAGATATTTCCCTCAATCCTGATTCATGGAGGCCAAAACGGCTATTGCGGTATTCACTCAAGGAAGCAACGAGTCTTTGAATGAGGCTTGGGAAAGATTCAAGTCAATGTTGAGAAAATGCAAGGGTCATGGTTTTGATGAGCTCACTCAAATCCATATTTTTCTAAACGGGCTCCAATCAACTCACAAGACACTTTTGGATGCTACCGCGGGTGGCTCTCTTATGTCAAAGAATGCTGAAGAAGCTAAAGTCATTATTGATCGGATGGCACTCAATGATCGCCAAAGTCAACATGACCGTAGCCCTTCACAACGTAAACCGGGAGTTCTTGAGTTAAATACAAATGACGCCATTCTTGCTCAAAACAAGCTACTCTCTCAACAAGTGGAGTTACTTACTCAACAAATGGCCAAGCTTCCACAACAAATGAAGGAAATTCAAGGGTCTCAAGTTCGACATCAAGTAGCATGTTGCGAATTATGTCAAGGAGATCATCCTACTGGTTTTTGTCCTCCACTAGAAGAAGTGAGTTATGTGAACAATCAAAATCAAGGCTATCAAAGACAACCTCCTAACAATCAAGGTTATCAACCAAGAAACAATCAAGGCTATCAACCATCAAGGTTCAACAATCAAAATTTTCAGCAACAAAGTCCCTCTCAACACCCAAACTCTCAAGGCCAACAATCGCAAGGAGGAAATTCCAAGCTAGAGGACACTCTTCAACAATTCATGCAAGCTTCCATGGCAAATCAGAAGAGTAACGAGGCAGCAATTAAGAATCTGGAAAATCAAGTAGGCCAACTTACGAAGCAACTGTCGGAACAAAACGCAGGATCTTCCTTTTCTGCTAACACTCAAACCAATCCAAAGGAGCATTGTAAAGCAATTGTCACGAGGAGCGGTAAAGAGTTGACAAGTGAAAAAAGTGAGGAAATTACAGTAGAGAATGATATGGATGGGGTGCTGGAAAAAGAGGATATGGTTGGTGGAAGGGAGAAAGTGGCTGGAACTCTTCAGTTCGCGCTGCGATCCCCCTTTGCGCCGCGAAAAGAGCAGGATTTGCCAACAGAGAAGCAGACTGAATTGGAGGTGAAAAAGGATGCCGAACCAAGAAAGAAGAAGAAAGGAGAGAAAGGTGTGAGCGTCATTCCAACCCAACATCTACCTTATCCGCATGCTCCATCGAAGAAGGACAATGCTAGGCATTATGCACGGTCCATGGACATATTTAAACAACTTCAAATCAATATTCCATTTGCCGACGCATTAGAGCAAATGCCACGGTACGCAAAGTTCATGAAGGACATTCTTACAAAGAAAAGGAGACACGTGGAAGACGAAACCATCTTGCTTGATGCACGTTGTAGTGCCATCATTCAAAAGACTCTCCCAAGGAAGGAATCCGATCCGGGCCGAGTCGTTTTACCGGTAACCATTGGAAGCACATACATTGGTAATGGTTTGATTGACTCGGGGTCTAGCATCAATTTAATCCCCCTATTCATTGTTAAAAGATTGGGAAATATTGAGATCAAATCCACAAGGATGACTTTACAACTAGCCGACAAATCTACCACTTCACCATATGGAGTTGCTCAAGACATGTTAGTGAAGGTGGACAAATTCTTATTTCCGGTAGATTTCGTGATAGTAGAGATGGATGAGGATCGTGATGTTCCTCTAATTCTTGGAAGACCATTCATGAAAACAACCCGGATGATGATTGACATTGATGATGGACTAATGAAGGTGAGAGTGCAAGATGAAGAGATGACATTTAATCTTTTTGAAGCCATGAAGCATCCAAATGACAAGCATGATTCTTTCCGAATCGATGCAATCGAAGAGGAAGTAGTGGAGGTCGCAAACCAAGTTTATATTTCTAATCCTCTAAAAAGATCTCTTATCGGAGCCTACAATGTGTTGACCGAAAATGAAGAAAAAGATATTGAAGCAATGTTGCATGAGTTAGAGTCTTGTGGCGAGCTTACTTATCAAGAAGAAACAAAGGAAGACTTGGATGCGACGAAGAAAACGGAAGAACCAAAATTAGAGCTGAAAATGTTACCTTCACACTTGAAGTATGTGTTCCTTGGTGACGAGTGTACTAAACCGGTGATCATTAGTAACACCTTGTCCACAAAAGAGGAATATAAATTGATACAAGTGCTGAAAAAGAATGAAGGTGCAATAGGGTGGATGTTATCCGACTTGAGGGGTATTAGTCCGGCCTATTGTATGCATAAGATCATGATGGAAGAGAATTTCAAACCCGTTGCACAACCTCAAAGGCGTCTAAATCCATCAATGAAAGAAGTAGTTCGGAAAGAAGTTGTCAAACTTTTGGAAGCCGGAATGATTTATCCTATCTCCGATAGTGAATGGGTGAGTCCGGTACAAGTAGTTCCCAAGAAAGGTGGCATGACGGTCATCAAAAATGATAAAAATGAGTTGATTCCAACAAGAACGGTAACCGGGTGGAGGATGTGTATTGACTATAGAAGGCTGAACCCAGCTACAAGGAAAGATCACTTCCCACTACCTTTCATGGATCAAATGTTGGAAAGGTTAGCCGACAAAAATTCCTATTGTTTCTTGGACGGGTATTCGGGGTACAACCAAATTTCGGTCAATCCGGTGGATCATGAGAAGACAGCTTTTACATGTCCTTTTGGCATCTTTGCTTACCGAAGAATGCCTTTTGGGTTATGTAATGCACCGACAACATTTCAACGGTGTATGCAAGCGATATTCTCGGACTTAATAGAAGAATGCATTGAGGTGTTCATGGATGATTTCTCCGTTTATGGATCATCTTTTGATTTGTGCTTAAAACATCTTGATGTGGTTTTGGGAAGATGCGTGGAGACCAACTTAGTGCTCAATTAGGAAAAATGCAACTTTATGGTTACCGAAGGTGTTGTACTTGGACACAAGATATCCTCTGAAGGATTAGAAGTTGACAAAGCTAAGGTGGAAGTTATCGAGAAACTACCACCTCCAACAAATATAAAAGGAATAAGGAGCTTTTTCGGACATGCCGGTTTCTACCGGAGATTCATCAAAGATTTTTCAAAGATAGCAAAGCCATTGAGTAACTTGCTCAACAAAGGTACGCATTTTCTTTTCGATGAGTCATGTCTCAAAGCTTTCCTTGATTTAAAAGAAAAGTTAGTCACCGCATCCATAATCGTGGCACCAAATTGGAAACTTGATTTTGAACTTATGTGTGATGCAAGCGATTATGCGGTTGGTTCGGTGTTGGGTCAAAGAAGAGATAAAGTTTTTCATGCTATCCACTATGCTAGTAAAGTGTTAAATGAGGCACAAGTCAATTATGCGACAATTGAAAAAGAGTTACTAGCTATAGTGTACGCATTGGAAAAGTTTAGAGCTTACTTGATCGGGTCAAAAGTTGTAGTCTACACTGACCACTCGGCGATCAAATACCTGCTAACCAAACCGAATTCCAAACAAAGATTAATTCGTTGGATTCTCTTACTGCAAGAGTTTGATTTGGAAATCCGGGATAAAAAAGGTTTCGAAAATTTGGTTGCGGATCATTTGTCTCGTTTGGTCAATGTAGACATCACCAACAAAGAAGAGGAAGTAAGAGAAGAATTTCCGGATGAAAAACTGTATGCGATTCAAGTGAGGCCTTGGTTTACCGATTTTGCAAATTACAAGGCAACCGGTTTAACACCGGAAGACCTCACTTGCAATCAAAGAAGGAAATTCTTAGCGGATGCAAAATATTATGTTTGGGATGATCATTATCTGTTCAAAGTGGGTGTAGACAATATTTTGAGAAGGTGTGTAACAAGTGAGGAGTCAAGAGACATCCTTTGGCATTGTCACAACTCTCCGTATGGAGGTCACTATAGCGGTTTGAGAACAACCACTAAAGTGCTCCAATCGGGCTTTTATTGGCCATCTTTATTTAAAGATGCATATGAACACACGAAGAGTTGTGATACATGCCAACGGAGTGGAGGAATAGGCAAACGGGACGAAATGCCTCTAACCAACATGCTAGAAGTAGAAGTTTTTGATTGTTGAGGTATTGATTTAGTTGGCCCATTTCCCTCTTCTTTCTCAAATGAGTACATACTAGTGGCCGTCGACTATGTTTCGAAGTGGGTGGAAGCAATTGCTTCACCTAAGGCCGACGCCAAAACAGTGATAAATTTTTTAAAGAAAAACATATTTTCACGTTTTGGTGTGCCTAGGGTGTTGATAAGTGATGGAGGATCACACTTTTGCAATACACCTATAGAGAAAGTTTTGCAACATTATGGTGTAAAGCACAAGGTGACCACTCCCTACCACCCACAAGCGAATGGTCAAACAGAGGTTTCTAACCGGGAAGTCAAGCGGATCCTTGAGAAAACAGTCTCGAATTCAAGAAAAGATTGGTCTTTAAAACTGGATGAAGCTTTATGGGCGTATCGTACCGCCTACAAAGCACCTATTGGGCTAACTCCGTTTTGAATGGTGTATGGGAAGACTTGTCATCTTCCAGTGGAAATGGAGCATAGGGCATTATGGGCTCTCAAATTCTTGAATTTCGACTCCACTGTAGCTGGAGAAAAAAGAAAAGGACAACTCCATGAATTGGAGGAATCAAGGAACAACGCTTACCATTCGAATAAACTGTACAAGGAAAAGGTAAAGGCATACCATGATGGAAAGGTCCGTCATAAGGAGTTTCATGTTGGACAAATGGTATTGCTTTTCAACTCAAGGTTGAAGTTATTCCCTGGTAAGCTGAAGTCAAAATGGTCAAGACCGTTTGTTGTCAAAGAGGTGCGCAACTATGGGGCCATTGTGATCGAGGATCCAAAGTCACAAGAGAGCTGGACTGTAAATGGCCAAAGACTCAAAGTCTACCATAGTGGCGACGTAAATCGGGATGTGTGTGTCATTTCTCTATCCGGACCGGGCTAATCATTGGACCGTCGAGCTCTAAACGACGTTAAACAAAGCGCTTGTTGGGAGACAACCCAACATTGTAAGTCTGCATTTTACATTTTCTCAATTCTGCTGTGTTGATATTCTGCTGTGTTAAATTCTGTGAAATTGGGTTTTGTCCACTACAGTTTGCCCCGCGACCATCTTTCGCCCAGCGAACTGAATGCAAAGATTCAGTTCGCGCCGCGAACGGTGCGTGGCAGAACCACTTAAGTTCTGTTAAGGTTTTTTTTCCTGTCCATTCTCTTTTCATTTTCAAAACAACAACTTTCCCTCTTTTCCACTCCCACTTCCAACCTTCCAAAACTAAGAATTTCCTTCCCCATCTCCCAAATCCTCATTTGGTAACAAAGAATCAAGTGCAATTCAATAAGGTATGTTGCTCTTTTCATATTCTCTTCTCCATTCCTTTCGGGTTCTCATTTAGGTAGGGTTAGGGTTTTGTAAAAATTGAAACTTGACACTTGAAATAACCTTGCATGTCTCATTTGGGTTCAGATTAGGATTAGGATATAGATTGTGATTATGACTGTTGGAAGTAAAAACCTTGAAATCTTTGGAACCCTAGAAGGCTCCTGGAGATTTCCTGGTTCGCAGGGTTCGCGCCGCGAACGGGCCTTCGCGCCGCGAACTGGGAAATTCCAGTGTTATGTTTTATGCTGTTGATTGCTAATTCTCTTCATGTTTTGTTGTGTGGTTGTTCTGATGTTTACTGCAGATGTCTAAGAGAACCAAAACCACGACTTCCGTTCATCCTCGTTCATTGAGACGGTTCATAAGTGACGAACACGAAGAACGATTTGAAAACTTAATCAAGAGAACCATCCAACCGGAAAGGTTCATCCGTTTATCACCGGGTGGGACTTACCGAAATTTGGTTTCAAATTTTGAGAGAAGAAGGTGGACCAAACTTTGTGAACCAGAGGCCGCAATCAACTATGATATTGTACGGGAGTTCTATGCAAACGACATGCATCTTGAAGAGGGAGTGGCTTTCAACTACCAAACAAGGGTAAGAGGCAGGATTATTTCTTTTGGCAGAGATGCAATTAACTCATATCTTGGTAATCCTCTAACCTTGGGAGAGAACGAGCGGTGCGAGTATCGTACCCAGGAATTGGCCAACGTATGGGATCTTCCAGCGGTGCGTGCTACCCTGTGCCTTAAAGGAAAGACATTTGACCTAAATGATCAAGGACTTCCAAAATCTTGGAAAAGAGAAAATCTAAATCTAGAAGCAAGGGCATTTCTGGTGCTGCTGTTGAACAATATCCGGCCAAGGAGCCACAACACCACGATCCCTTTGGATGTAGGTTGTTTGATGTACTACATTATGATCGGCAAATCTGTGGATGTAGCATCAATTATAGCGGGAGAAATGCGGAAGATGGCTATAAGCAGAAAAAAATTTGGTGGTAAAGCAGGTGTGCTTGCATACCCGGGGCTGATCATGGGACTTTGCTGACGGGAGAATGTTGCCATTCCAGATGAAGTACACTTCTCTATCACTAGTGTGATTAACGATGCTTATCTGAATAGGTTCTGCCAAAGCCAGATGAACAGAGCCGAAGGAGTTGGGCCTTCATCATCCAGACCCCGAGCCCACACTACTCCAGTCTTCGACCAGATGACGTTTGCCAATTATTGTTGTGAGAGCTTTGAGGCCTCTAGGAGGTCTCAATCATTTATCTTTGATGCTATGCAGCAACAATTCAAGAACACGTTCCTTGCACCCGAAGCCCGCACATTTCCTTCTCAGGCGGAATATGTTGCTTATGCTAATTGGCCTGAGGGCATGCCAGCTTTTATGGGGGGTGCAGGAAGTGGTGCAAACCATGGCGATGAGATGGAGGACGTCCTTGGATCTGTTGGTGGTGGCCAAGAGGAGGAAGATTGAGGAGTTGATGAATTTGAGGAGTTTATTTTATTTTGAGTTTCTTTGTATTATTTTGCTTTTGAAAAATTTTGATGTACTTTTGGGTGGCTCTAGTTCACCAAAACTTTGGTTTATTAGTTGTTTTGATAATTGCATGAATACTCTTTGAGATTTAAGTGTGTTACAATCAATTTGGTTTACCAACATTTTGTGTTTAATTGTTCTTACTCTTAAGTAAAGCTTAAAGCAACCAAGAAATGTTCGCAAAGAAAGAAGCATAGAACACTTCGAGTGGTGATGATAAAAATTAGTGTCGGCATTTCAAGGTACACTTTATCGCTTTTTAGACTTAACATGAGTAGTTTGATGGTATGTGCAAATTCCATATCATAAATTCATTGAAATATATGTCATTTTTGAATCAAAATAGGACTTAACCAATTGTGAGGAAGCTTTCCATTGTACACTAAAATGCGGGAAACCGAGCATTATTTCAACTCATTCTTATCATGCTAAATCATGCATCAATCTATTTTTGTGTGAAAATTTTGAAAATGATAGAGGCATTGTTTGTTGAGAAAAACCACTTGACCAAAAAGTTTGAATCAACTAACCTTGTGAGGAGTAATCCTTAGTTAAACCCCTTTGAGCTTATTTTAGGATTCATTTGATTGATAATTGTAAAATCAATTGAAAATTTTGGAATAAATGAATCCTAATTTCTTTCGTATCAATTGAACCCTCAAACCGAGTTGTTTGAAAATTTTGCCTTTTGCTTATGTCTAAGTAGGGAGCATTATTGAATAAATTTGGTTTTGGAATCTAAAGTTGGGGAGAGTAAAGTAAAAAGATGTGATTAGAAACTTGGAAAAGTGAGTTTTTATGAAAGGGTGAAAATATGAAAAGAAACAAGAAAAAGAAATCACCCTTGAAACCATAGAGCAAAGAAAAAGAAAAGAAAGAAAAAAGCAAAGAAAATCCTCATGGTTGTGTGGATGTGAAAATAAAAAGAAAAAGATAGGGATCAAAGAAATGGAAATTGTGTAGAGTTGAATGTTTGGGAATGCTCCCTTAGGATAGGCAACTTTGTTGAATTCTCTTAATCATATCCTTTCTTGTAACCTAAGCCACATTACAACCTTTGAAAGACCTCTTGATTCTCATTTTTCATATGATTTGGTATTTGTTGTGATAACCGCATGATTTGAGTTGTTGTTGATTTATTTGCTTGGATGAGTGAAAGTAACCCTTCATGTTATTCATCATTATTATGATGTGTGTGTAAGTTTGATTCAATTTTGACATATATGGCTTTGAATTCCTTGGAATGATTTTTACACTCAACCATTTCTCTTATTCTTGTTTTGTCTAGAATTGAGATAGGTGGATTGAGAAAGTGCCAAACACTTTTGAA
The DNA here is from genome assembly GCF_024323335.1 of Lathyrus oleraceus. Classification (NCBI taxonomy): domain Eukaryota; kingdom Viridiplantae; phylum Streptophyta; class Magnoliopsida; order Fabales; family Fabaceae; genus Lathyrus; species Lathyrus oleraceus. The sequence continues at coordinate 235,823,352 of NC_066580.1, read as the reverse complement.
CCATTTGAATGTCCTTGGTAAATCCTTGTTTCAATCTTTTGTGTCATTGCTTTGGTTGTGATGGTGGAAACTTTTGTTTAGGGACAAACAAAATGCTAAGTTGGGGAGAGTTGTTAGGGACCAATTAGTACTACTTTTTATATCATTTTATTGGTCCCTTTTACCAAGTTTTGATGTAATTACACACCTTTATTCTCACTATTTTGTATAAATGCAATTAGGTTTAATTTATGTTGCTTTGAATAGTTATTTCACATATTTGTTAGTTTTGTAGAATTTTTGGGCAAGAGAGCTTTGGAATGCACAGTCATAATTTTAAAGAAGTGTTAAATGCAATTTGTAAGCCTAACTTGGAAGAATACCACTTGGAAGACTATTTGGATGAAGTTTGCAAAGCAAGGAAGCTGAGGTAGCTTCAGTTCGCACCGCAAACCCCCTTCGCGCCGCGAAGCTTGCGAATCCAGCAAGCTGTTTTTGGCCAAGGGTGCTGTTTTCAAGGCCAGCAGGTTTTGCCATTTTGGTGTTTGTCTTAGGGGGACTTTTCAGCTTTAGATGAAAATGATCATTTTAGGAAATGTCAACCCTTTTTAGAAAATCAGAATGGAAATTGTTCATCATTATTATTAACACATTCATAGATTGATAGCTGAGGATTTTTTGAAAGAGAGAAAAACAGAGTTTTCTTCCATTGCATTTTGGTTTCCAAAATGATGATGAGGAGCTAAACCCCATTTTGTCAAGATTTGAGGTAGTAGCTATTCCTATTTGTGTATGTATTTCGTTTGACTCTTATATATGATAAAAGATTGTTGATGTATTGAATGATATTTTTGCCCTAAGTTAAATATCAGATTTGAATAGTCGTTGAAAGAGATTATTTAAGTCTTGACAAAAAATATGCTTTCAAGTAGTGAATAAGTTGTAGAGATAGATTTACTCATTACTCTTCTTTTGTATCAACCATTAAAGATTGCTATATTGATAGTTAGGTGGAGAGATCGTCTAAGGATCAATATAGTGATTATCACAATATCATTTAGACATAAATGATATTGAGAGGATACTTGAACATCATCAATAATCTTGAATCTATATAGTTATCATAAGGAATCATAAGCACTTGGAATAGTGAACTCCAATCTTGCCAAGATTTTACATTTGATTAAAACCATTTTATTGTTTTAGTGACATTTTACTCAAAAAGATAACTTTCCAAACAAAACAACTTGGTTACTTTCTAACTTATAACAATTTGGATTATAGAACGGCGGTAATAACAACCAATCTCTGTGGATACGATATAAAAAATATTTGCCGAAGATATACTTTTCAACAAATACTTGAAGGAATACCATGCAATTTCATAATCTCATCAATAAACAATTCGGAAAGCTTCTACAAAGAATAATTGATCCTCATCGGTATAAAATAAGCCAATTTGGTCAATCTATCCACAATCCCCCAAATTGAATCACATCCATTTAAAGTCTTTGGCAAACCTGTTACAAAATCCATGGAAATACTATCCCATTTCCACTCTGGAATATTCAATGGTTGCATCAGACCCAACGAATTTTGATGTTTGATCTTTGACTTCTGGCAGGTCAAACAAGCATACACAAATTCGGAAACCTCTTTCTTCCTTCCTGGCCACCAAAACACCTTCTTCAAATCTTGATACATATTCGTAGCACCAGGATGAATACTCAATCCACTTCTGTGACCCTCCTCAAGAATACTCCTCTTAAATTCGGGTACATCAAAAACACAAACTCTATCTCTGAACATCATCACACCATTTTCATCAACTCGGAAATCACATTCGTTACCTTAGTTGATTAGTGTGAGATGATCTATCAAACTCAAATCAAATCACCGACTTCTCCGATCTCTTCAAGGATACCACTCGTCAGCTTCAACATACCCAATTTCACATTGTTAGGAGTTTCTCCACCCACTAACTCATATCTTTGAATTGCTCAATCAGTTCTAACTCTCGAGCCATAAGCATCGACATGCGTAAAGACTTCTTACTCATCACATCAGCTACAACATTAGCTTTACCTTAATGGTAACTCAAATAAAAAAACATAACCATTCAGAAGTTCAAGTTATCTCCCCTGCCTCATATTCGACTCTTCTTATCAAATAAATATTTCAAACACTTGTGACCACTGAACACTTCGAATTTGGAGTCAAATAGGTAGTGCCTCCAAATCTTCAACATGAATACCACTGTTGTCAACTCAAGATCATACATAGGGTAATTCCTTTCATGAAATCTCAATTGTATCTAAGCATAAACCACAACCTGACCATCTTGCATCAACACACCTCACAGACCCGTCTTCGAAGCATCACAATATACAACAAAGGACTCACTTGGACTCGTCGAAATCAAAATTGGAGCAGACATCCACTTCTTCTTGAGTTCTTGGAAACTCTTTTCACAATGCACATCCCAACCTAGGCTTAACCCTTTTGAGTCAACTGAGTTAACGCTAATGCTAAATTTGAAAAACCTTTAGTGAACTTCCTGTAGTAACCAGTCAATCCAAGAAAAACTTTTAATCCCAGTGGCAGACTTCAGAGTCGCCCATTGTAACACGACATCTATATTCGATAGATCCACAACTATACCACCACTAGAATCACATGACCAAGGAACTCACTTCCTTTAACCATAACTCGCATTTGGAAAAACTTTGCGTACAAATGGTTCTCTTTCAATGCCTACAATATAATTCTCAGATCACACATAGCCTCATACTACCGTCCCTCTTCTTCACTAACAACACCGAAACACCCCACAGAGAAACACTTGGTTAAACAAACTTCTTCTCAAGCAAATCTTCTAGTTTCTTCTTCAATTCCCACCCTTTGAAGTAGGCACCCTATAAGGAGTCATCGACACCGGACTAGTACCAGGTACTAAGTCTATAGAAAAATCTACTTTGCACTCTGGAGGTAAATCACTGATGTCTTCAGGAAACACTTCAGGAAATTCACACACTCCAGGAAGATCACGAACAACTCCTTGTCCTCTAGCTTCCAACGGAGCTAACTGTCGCACCTCAAAAAATGAGAACACGACTTAACGAGGCGCAATCGCACGCTCGCATGATGGACTAAACAGAGTCGCCACCGAACTTTATTTATTCCTAAAAAGGAAAGGGGAAATATCGATAAAACCCAAGAAAGAACGACAATGATTATGGTCGTCGCAACCAATATCAGGGTTCGGGAGTCGATTACGCAAGGGAAAGGTATTAGCACCCCTCACGTCAGTTGTACTCAACCGGAACCATTAGGTTAATTGTGCGCGTTAGTGTTAGCTTAAAATGTTAGGCTTCTCAAGTTATTATGAGGGAAAGAATAATAGAATCAAAAGAAAAGAGAAGATGTTTTTGGATTTTTCCAACAAAGGGGACTAAACCTACGTTTTTTTATTAATGGGCCTGACAAGATTTCACAATTCTGCTCCTACGTATCTCAATAGAGAACTCAAGGCTTACGTAGTTCTAGGTAGAAAATGTTTGTTTGTTGGTCGATTTTAGGGAAATCTATATTGTATTAATCGACGAAAACATTGTTTTACCCAAAACAGATGAGGAGCGGACGTGTACCACACATTGAATGGATTTACAAATCAACATTCAGAAAAACGTCACTTATCTCAACTCAACAATTATGGCCGAAGCATTGCTTTGCATCATCTAAAGACAAGATGTCTTTCGTTTATGAAAAGGTTTTTCTAAGATCAATCGCACGGCGGCGAGAAAAGAGTTTGATTGGTTGAATGTATTTTTTGGCTTGAAAGACGAATATTTATGACTTGCAAGCTCTTACAACTTGGGTCTAATACTCGGGACTACGTGTGGACCTTTCACCCAGGTAATCTTTTTCTTTCAATTTTATTAGGAAAAGACGTTTGAATATTTAAAAATATTTTGAAGAGAAGACGAATACATAGGGCTTACAAGCTCTTACAACTTGGGCCTAATATTCAGGATTACAACTGGATATTCCATCCAGGTAATCTTTTCCTTCCAATTTTATTGAGAAAATAAGTTTGAATAATTACAAGTGTTTTGAAGAGAAGACGAATACTTATGGCTTGCAAGCTCTTACAACTTAGGCCTAATATTCAGGATTACGACTGGATATTCCATCCAGGGTAATATGTTTCTTCCAATTTAGTTGAGAAAATGGTTTGACATGTTTGAGGGTAATTGAAGAGAAGACGAATACATATGGCTTACAAGCTCTTAGAACTTGGGCCTAATATTCGGGATTACGACTGGATATTTCATCCGGGTAATCTTTTTCTTCAGATTCTAATGAGAAAAGAATTTGAATATTTGAATAACATGAAGGTTTGAGATTCAAATGATCGAAGTACGGAGATTTGGAATATAAAAGGAGTTGAATAAATCCCCTCACAAAAACTTGATATACAAGGACCCCCAAAATAAGTTGATTATAAATAAGTTAAAAACTATATGAATAAATAAATAAGTTTTCTTTTTTTTTGACGCATTTTAAAAAAATAAAAATAAACGGAAATAGAATAAAGCAATCATGTTTTTTTGAATAAAATAGGGGATAAAAAAATAATTTAATCCAAATAATTCTAAAAGAAAAATAAAATAACATTATCTTTAAGAAAATAAAATTTAATGAAACCACAAAAACAAAAGCCAGGGATTGAACTTTGGGCCTAGCGGGAAACAAGAGAAGTCTCAACCACCAGGCCAAGAGTGCTTAATTGGAATCTAAGTTCACCCAGCAAAACCAATATTAAACTTCAACGGAGTTTTAAATTAAAAAAAACGGGCCTTTGCCAAAAAAAGCCCAAAAGGGTGATAAGGGATTTTGGGCTCGGGTTGGGTCGCTCCATGACCCGGTTTAACTTATAGAAAATACAAACAAGACAAAAACCCTAAAATTTTATACAGCCATTCTTCTCTTCCTTTTGAGAAAAACGTTTCATGTTATCAATTCCTCTCAATAACTCTTACACAAACTCTCATCTCCCTCCAATGGAAACAAAAATCCGAACAAAGAAAATAGAGATTAAATCAAAATCACCTTACTCATTTGTTGCTCTCTTTCTTCCGATCGCTTCCTGTCAAACTCACATGGCCATCGGTTCAGGGATTTGCGTCGGCGACACTAACACAGCCACGGATCTGGCGGTTCAAGCACGACGACGACAGCGACCTAACACGGCCACGAATCCGGCCATTCGCACACGGCGACCTACGCGACCATGAATCCCTGCCGTTCGCATATTCGCGATGGCGACCCTACGCAACCATGAATCTAGGTTGCGTCCTCCTTCATCACCGTCAAAGCTTACACTCAGCACTCACGATGTCACAACCTCAACACAACAATATTTGGCAGTGTTCACATTGCTCGCGAAAAGATAATCAAGGAAAACATCAAACTACTCAATGAAACGAGATTAATCACACAGAGGTTAAAGCAGATAAATTATGAAGACAAAAGAAAACTGACGAGTAGAAATCCGGGTAATCCGATTTCTCTTCCTTTCCATTGTTTATGTTTCTTGATTTGTATCAAATGTATGAACCAAATAGCAACTTAGATTTTTTTTGTGGAAAAATGTTACCGTCAAAAAGTCAAAAATTCTTGCTGTCAATATTTTGGTTGTGAAAAATTGTTCTATCTAAAATTGTTCCTGTATAAAATTATTGCCCCATTTTGTTGTTCTCATGTTTTTTTTTATATTGAGGGATGGCTAGGGTTTCAAATAGATGTCTATTGATGGAAAGGGAACGAATCAAAGATGTTTTATCTTACTGCAAAATAGCTTGTCTATTTTTGTGAAACAATTGTTTTTTACTGTTGAGATTTTTATGGATACAATGATATGTCTAAACTCTTGTTTTTGCTATTCTGCACAGACAGGTATATACAAGACAAAACATATGCTTAAAGAATCAAAAGTGTTCTGCTATGATATTATGCATACAAGCAAGCAAAATGAACCTGCAAACTTGAAGGATCCTCCCACTTGGAAGTAACTTTGGATAATATTACTTTGAAAAGTTTTTTCCTTATGATGTAGACAAAAGTAAAATAAAAACTTCTTTTTTTAATTTTTTAAAATAAAAATAATCTAATTATAAATGTTACAAAATATTCAAATAAATTCAAATGAAATGAATAAATTGTAAAACCAAATTAAAATTGTGAAACAAATTGTAAAACAAAATGTAAAACAAAATGTAAAATAAATTGTAAGACAAAATGTAAAACGAATTGTAGAAAAAAAATTATCATTATCATTTTTTAATTCATATCTTAATTTATGAAACAAAAATTAATTTGTCAATACTTATTTAAACATAACATAAAAACCTTCTTGCTAGAAATTTAAAACATGGTAAATGAAGATCTGATTATGAATATGAACGCTTATGAATGAAGATCATGTTTTTTATGTGAATTGGTAAATAGAAAAAAAAAATCTAATGAAAATTAAATAAATGTGTATTAAAATGAAATTAAAAAATGGAATGATTTATGAATATGAATGGATGCAAATTGATAAATACAAATGCTTGAAATGTAAATGAATGCCTTTAGGCGGGGCAAAATTTAGGGTATGACAGTTGCCCCTATTTAAATATCTTTACCAGATGACATGAGTGATGATAATCCTCATGGTATCAAAAGTGAAAGGTATTTAAATACAAAAGACCCGAATTTTGCCCCTAGATGTGATGACATGTCGTGATATGAGTTGAAGGACCTCTTTTGGGTTTGTTTGGGATATGATGGACCCCAATATTATTTTTATGATGGATGAAGAATGAAAAATGGAATTGTGGGGAATGACGGAGACATGTTATAACGGTGGTCCACAGGAAACAAAAATGAAGGTGAAAACGTGTTAGGGATAACAATCCTGCTAGAGGAAAGACAACTGGAGAATATGCAAAGAGATTTTAACAACAGGTTCATACATGACCTGACAGACACCAGAATATTCAAAGAATTTTCAACAAAAGGTTCAAACATGACCTGAAAACACTTGAATATTCAAAGAGTGCTCAATTAACAAGCTTGTCGCACCTCGAAAAATGGGGATACGACTACAAAGCGAAACGCGATCGCACGCTCGCAATGATGGACTGAACAGAGTCGCCACCGAACTTTATTTATTCCCAAAAATGGGAAAGGGAAAATATCGATAAAACCCCTAAAAGAAAGGATAAGATATGGTCATCGCAACCAATATCAGGGTTCGGGAGTCGATTACGCAAGGGGAAGGTATTAACACCCCTCACGTCCGTTGTACTCAACGGGAACCATTAGGTCAGTTGTGTGCGTTAGTGTTAGTTGAAATATTAGACTTTTCGAATTATTAGGTGGGAAAGAAGGAAAGGATGAGAAGAGAATATTTTTGGATTTTTGACGAAGAACTAAACCTAAGTTTTTTATTAATGGGCCTGACAAGATTTAAAAATCCTGCTCCTGCGTATCTCAAAAGAGAAATCAAGGCTTACGTAGTTCTGGGTAGAAAAATGTTTGTTTGTTGGTCGATTTTAGCGAAAGCTATATTGTGTTAATCGACGGAAACATAGTTTTACCCAAAACAGATGAGGAGTGGACGCATACCACACATGGAACAGATTTATAAATCTACATTCGAAAAATCGTCACTTATCTCGGCTCAACAATCGTGGCCGAAACATTGTTTGCATCACCTTAAGACAATATATCTTTCGTTTATGAAAAAGGTTCTTTGATTAGTCGCACGACGGCGAAGAAGAGTTTGATTGGTTGGATGTATTTTGAGTGATGGCGAGAACTTGGATGAGCGAGATATACATCTCGAATCCTAGCCTCAGGAGTGCACGGTATACACCATGTTCCATTTCCATCTTCATTGGCAAAAGTATTTAATAGAGATTAAGTATTTTTATGTTTGATTGAGAAAGGGTTTGAAGAAACCGCATTGACAATTTTAGACGATGGCGAGAGTTAAGATTGGCGAGGCATCCGCCTCGAATCTTAATCTCAGGAGTGCACGGTATACACCATGTTCCATTTCCATCTTTATTGAAAGAGGCTAAGATAGGAATTAAGTATTTTGGAGTTTGAAAGACGAATACTTGTGACTTGCAAGCTCTTACAGCTTGGGTCTAGTACTTGGGACTACGTCTGGACATTCCACCCAGGCAGTCTGTTTCTTTCCAATATTGCTAAGAAAATGATTCGAATATTTACGAATATTTTGGAAGGAAGACGAATATTTATGGCTTGCAAGCTCTTACAGCTTGAGCCTAATATTCGGGATTATAACTGGATATTCCCTTCAGGATAATCTTTTTCTTCCAACTTTGTTAAGAAGATGGTTTGAGATACTTACAAGTGTTTTTGGAGAGAAGACGAATATTTATGGCTTACAAGCTCTTACAGTTTGAGCCCAATATTCGGGATTATAACTGGATATTCCCTCCAGGATAATCTTTTTCTTCACATTTTATTTAGAAAAAGGATTTGGCGATTTCAGAAAATAAATCGGTGGAGTTCCCAATCGTTCAATTTTTTATTGTTCACTCTCGAAATGAGTTTGAAATCAAATGGATAAATAAGTGATCAAATAATTAAAAACAAATTATCAATATAAAAGGAATATGCACGTATATGAGATGCACAAGCAATTAAAGGATGTTAAAATGAAATTAGGGCCCAAAGCCCATTCCACAATTAAATCCCTAGCTCTAATAATAAAACATAATTAAAATGAATAATAATAATGAGAGTTGATATGGGAGTAGAAATTAATTCCCTTAAATTGAGAGTCAATTTCAATGATAGTCTGGGCAGTAGATGAAAGAATTCTTTTCGCCCTCTCACACGCAGTCCTCAATCGCCGGAGTGCCCCAGGGTTTTCTCTCCTTGTAATCAAATAATCAGCAACAACACCACCAATATTTGAGAACACAAACATATTGGGATAAGGCTATATTTTCGATGAACCCAAGTCATGAAGACAGAAGCTTGAACGCCTGGTCTTTGTACTTTAACAGCAACAACCTGCCCTGTTCTGCGAAGTCTAGCTTGATAAACCTTCCCGAGTGAAGCAGCAGCAACAGGCTCGGGTGAAATCTCTGACTTCGCCGTAAAGGAGTCGTCGCAATCGGAGCCAATCGAGATGGCGGTGCATGTGACGGAGCAGCGACGGGAAGAAAGTTGGTTTGAACTGTTGTGAGGTTGAAATTGAAGGGAGGAGTTGGAGTGGTTCGTCGTTGGGATGAGGAAAGGTACGGTTAAGGGTTTGTGCGATTCATGGTGTACGGCGGTTTCTATGTGACGGTGAAGAGGGTTTGGATGTTGACGGCGGTGTGGTGGTGGCGGATAAAGGTGAGTGTGTGTTTGGGTGAGATGGTGACGGAGGATTGATGAGGGTTTCGTGAAGAAGATGATGAAGTGAGGAAGATGAAGGGTGGTGGCGGATTTAGGGTTGGAGTGAGGAAATGAGTGATGGAGAAAGAGTGAAGTCCGCCTCCGAATTCTAGGGTCCTCGTTCCGTCTCTCCTCCGCCTCTATTTATCTCCACAGCTTTAGGGTTTCGGATGATATATGGAGTTCAAAAGAGTATCTCTGCAAAATCTCTTTTGGGTTGTCAGGTTTTGGTCGCCCTACTTGATGTTTGGATCCGGAGAAGGTAACACAAAACTAACTTTCTTTTTTGAATTTTGTCTCAACTCTCTTTTGGGATATTTCTTGAAATTTCTACAGCCTTGCTAATTACCTTGCTTCTACTGCAGTGAAAATGGTGAAAACGTGAGGAGCTTCGGTTTTCACGTGGCTTTGGTTGAACTGGTATTTTCTAGCCTATTGGTTTTGCTGCAACATGTGATGGTGAGCTCTTGGTTATTACTGCAAGTTCACATGGTTCTATAGGCAATGCCTCAGACCATGATTAATTAGGACAACTCTGATCATGGTATGTGAATGTGCTTTGCTTCCCAACTGCTCAATTGGATTTGGCTGTCTTGATTGGTTTGTGTTATGTTGAACTAGTGTAGGATGTGGGTTAGCTCAGTTGCATGGACCTGCTGCTCGAAGCTCATGTTGGTTTGATGGTTTAGGTGATGGTTTGCCTAATTACTCGTAGCAGGTTTGTACTGTGTGTGTTGCTGCCTTGCCAAAGCTTATGTGTAGGAGTATTATCGTTGCAAACTTGTAGTGGTATGGTTCTGCAGTATCATTGCTCTAGGCCATTTGCAACATGATGATCCATGTGCATTGCTTGATTTGTTAAGCTTATTGAGTGAAGTTAATTGCTGTGATAATTTATAGTTATTATTATTGGACTAATGGGCACCTTTATTTTGCTTGTTTGGAGACAAAACATACCGGTTTGAGGTCTGCTGCGTGACTTGACGACAAATTGGTCCAGGGACATTCAAGGCATAGAAAAATGGTAAACTCCCTGGTTTCTAACCCTACCTTTCATGTATATTGCAGCATTGCCGAATTTATGCATAATTACCGCATTTGATGCTTATGCAGAATTTTAGATCATGGCACATTCTGATGAGCTCTTTGACGCTATACACAAAATGCAGCCTCAACGTGGTTGGCGATCTTGAGTGCAATATGTTCAGAAGATGTGTTCAAGCGATCAAGTAAGCATCCTGAGGAGAACCGATTTGATGTGTTGTGCCGGTAAAATGAAATTCACAGAAGATTGACTGTTGCAGCACTAACTGACTTGTTCAGTCACCAACCCAAACTAACAAATTCTACACGCTTGCCCCCGACTTCAATGATAACAAGCCGCCGGACACTTGCAAAATGCATGACATGACCCTGCACGTCTAATTGCTTCTGATTTCCGTTTGCAAACAACTGAAGCCCATGATGAACTATTGCTACCAGCAACATCTGCAGAGGACCGTCCAGGCCGTATTTGCTTGCCACAAGGTATGCTTCCTTGGTTGTGGATTGGTTTTGAACTTGTCTTATGGAATTAGATTAATGCTTATGGACTTGTCTTATGGAATTGGATTGATGCTTAAATTAGTGTAGGATTTGGATTGTCATTTATGTTTGTGTATGACCATTTGATGTTGGATCTGTTTTGGACAGGAAGTTTTCCATAATCAACGTTCACGTTGCATGTCACGTTTGGCATTGATGATGGTCCAACCAATCCGGAAATCTAATGTATCTTATATTGAATCTTCCCTAGATAAATTGACAACACTGTTTTTGGATGCTTCTTCGCATCGCATTGGTTCTTTATTTTTAAGGTTAAAGCTAGATTTGAACTTCATATCCAAACCACCTATTCAGCAAGCATGTCACGTGTTGCAACAATTAAATCAACTTTGAGTTTCGATAGGTGTGGTGTGAGGTTACTGTCATGGTTTGCTTTTGTATATGTGTGGGGTGCTGTTGTTTTGCAGGTTGTAGTTTTGCAACTTTGTTGGCGGTGTTGGATCCGGGAGCGTGGTCACTTAGCATATTTGGTTCATCCCACAGCTAGGCTGCCGTTTGCAGTTCGAGAGTTTGGTTTTGAATGATGCAGGCTGCCTGTTGGATCACCTTGCTGTAAATACTTGTTGTAAAAATAATATCCCTGTCATGTAAAACGAGTTACAGTTTTGTAATATAGCATCTGGTAGTTTATGGATCAACATGAGATGTGATTGGTTTAGATTTGCAATAGTAGAACTCCATTAGATATTTGTTCTTTATGATTCTAATGTATCCATGGATAGTTTGTAACAAGAATTGATTGTAGCTCCAACTTTATTATGGAAAGTTCACGGCATCTACTTATGGCTTTGTCTTGGTATAGCTGTGACAGGTTTCTTACATTTGTAATTGTGGCTTTCACGATACTACATTCTGCTTGTCTTCTTACTAGTGTTTATGACAGGATGATTAAAACGGTTACGTTATCAAGGTTGGAAAACCGTCCACACCAACTTCGTAGTTTTGTTTCAAATAATGCAATTTGATGGATTGTCCATAGATGGAATTAGAAATGATTGTAATCTCCCTTTTTATTTTTTTGGACTGCTATGAATTTCCTGCTACAATGATTATTTGGACATTTGAATGGTGTAATGAATGTTTGAATTTGGTTAGTGTAAAATGTAGAATGAATTGGAAGTGGAATTTGGTTTGAATGAAATGAATTTGTGGTTATAGAAATGGATTGGAATGAATTGGACTTGGTTAGTGTAAAATGTAGAATGAATTGGAAGTGAAATTGTAACTTGGTTTAAAATTATTCATGGAATTTGGTTTGAATGAAATGAATTTGTGGTTATAGAAATGGATATGGATTTTTTTGAAATAATCTAAAACTCATCTAAATGTCAATTAAAAACCAAAAAAACCAATAAAACCAATTAAAATCAAATTAGTCTATAATTTGTTAAAATTACTTTGATATCAATTCTAACATTTATTTGAAAATAAAAATCAATTAGAGTTTGAATCATTAGTAAAAAAAACAATTAAGATTAACTTGAAATTTGGAATTAGATTTACTTTGAAATTAAATTGAAATTGGAAATTAAAAAGAGTCAAATAACTAAAATCCATTTTGTAATAAAAAAAACACCATGATCGAAAAGCTTAGATAATAACCAATGTTTATCAAAAAAAATGGATTTGGGAATGGACGGTTGCCTTTGGTCATGAATGTATGCAAATGAACTTTAGGCCAAGTGCCAAATGAAAAAATGAAAAAAATTCAGGACCAAAATCGGGGTATGACAAAGCTCATACATGACCTGCCAACATTAGAGAATATATAGAGAAAGTTTGGACAATAAATTCAGACATGATATGATTGCAACCTGAATATCAAGGAAAGTTTAGTCAACTAGTTCATACATGACCTGACAACACTGGAAAAGTCAAAGAATTTCATCAATAGGTTCATACATGACCTGACCATTGGGATATTGAAAGAGTTTCAATAACAAGTTCAAACATGACCTAACAATGTTAGGGGATATCAGAAGGTTTCATCAACAGGTTCAAACATGACCTGAAAATACTGGAAAACATACAAAGAAAGTTCCATCAACAGGCTCATACATGACCTGACAACATTGGAAAATTCAAAGCATTTCAACAACAAGTTCAGACATGGCCTGACAATGTTAGAAAATCAAGGAAAGTTTAATCAATAGGTTCGTACATGACCTTAATATTAGGATATTTAAAAAAAGTTTCACTCACAGGTTCAGACATGACCTGACAACACTTGGGAAAAAATCAAAGGGAATTTTATCAACATGTTCATACATGACCTGACGACACTGGAAAATTGAAAGAAAGTATATCCATAGGTTCATGCATGACCTGACAATTCTTGAGGTTTCATAGATATTTTAACAATAGGTTCATATGTGACATGACAACACTAGAAAATCCAAAGAAAACATCAACAACAGGTTCATACATGACCTGACAATATTGGAAAACATATAAAGCAAGTTTCATCAACAAGTTCATACATGACCTGACACTTTAGAATACATCTGACAATTCTGGATATTTTTCACAAAAAATTCATCCAGTCAAAGATTTTGGAGATTCCTAACATGGAATTTATGCAAAACAAAGATAAATGGGAGTCTTCTTATAAGTAGATCGTCCATGTAAAAGGCTACGATGATTCTTTACAAAGAAATCAAACAAACCCAATATCATTGGAGTTTGCTAACACGAAAACCTCCAAGCTTCTGGGAATTCCTCAAGATGATGAGTCATACATGACTTTCAGGGAACCATCAGGAAAGATAGGGTAATCAAACTCTCTGTGTGTGCCAACAACAATTGGACTTTGACCGTAAGCAATGGATTACAATCAACTTTTAACGGATTTTGCCAACAACAATTGGACTATGACCGTAAGCAATGGATTACAACCATCTTTTAACGGATTTTGCCAACAACAATTGGACATTGACTGTAAGCAATGGATTACAACCAGCGTTTAACAGATTTTTCCAACAACAATTAGACTTGATAGAAGTCATTAGTAAAACAATTATCGGCTACAACAGAGTTTGCCAGCAACAACTGGACTTGAAATGATGTTGGCGACAACCAAACTTCAGATACCAATCACGATTGTATTTACAAATGGAGTGACAATGATGCCAACGACAATTGGGTTTAAGATGAGTTCTAGTAACAACTGAGCTTGGAATAAATGCTTAGTAACACCTGAATTTTAGGAGACACCAATGAGTCTTGAAATAATTCCAGGGAGTGGCATAGGGGTTCTAGAAGTGCGACAGAACAAAAATGACATGTCCAAGAATTCATCGGAGAGTAAAAGAAACAAATTCTAGAAATGCATCAGAATATAAGTGATATTCCGGAAATACAGCAGAATACAGACACATCCGGTAATACATCAAGGAAGTTCTGGAAATACATCAGAATACAAGACAGACATATTCGAGAATACATCATAAATTATGGAAATACATCAGAATACAGACACATCTGGTAATACATAGAGGAAATTATGGAAATACATCAGAATACATACACATCCGAGAATACATCAGATAGGTAGGGAAACACCTGGAAATACATCAGACAAGTTGTGGAAATACATCAATAAACAAAGGAGTAATCCGGAAATTCATCGGATAATCCAAAAAGGAATTGAACCTCATGGACAAAATTTTGATAGGTGCCAACTGAGTTGGACTTGAAAATGACTGCAAAAATCGGATGATGGTTTAAGGGCACCAAAGACAAACTGGAATTAGAGGTCAAAGGATATAGGATCGACAACAAGACATGGGTCAATGCAAAATGAGCACGAAGTACATTTCGGCTACGCATGATTTGGATTTTTTTTATGCATGATATATGAATGACCATGATATGAAAATGCTGACACTTGAGTGGACTGGGAGTTTGTAAAGGCTTTTATGGAGGTCATGATTCCTTAACATCGAGAACTCAACCAAATATTTTGTGATAGATGTTGTCAAAGGAGAATTCTATCAAGCTTGACAGCCATAACCTAGCCAATGGGATCCTTTTGGAGGATTAATGAATCGTGTTATCATAATTTTCAGGCACTCAGCTTAAACTCAATAGTTGTTAACATATGGCAGAATTTGTTTGAGCAGTTTGAAAACATGAAAGGGGTATGCCCCTCCAAGGCTCATCTTGCCCCAGTCTACTGGGTCTTTGAAGATGTTCACCTTGAAAGTGAGTTTTGAACAACTTGACATGAGACGATCTCGAGATGGCTTCCCCCAAGTGTTTGAAACTTGCAGTGGTCTGCCCCTGATTAACCAAATCTTGGAATGGTATACTTCTCATTAATCGCCCTTTGGATAGTTGGACTCAATGAGCTTCTGAGGTGGCTTGCCCCTGTCTGAGTCTTGAAGCAAATTACTCTTGGCTAACTGAACCTTAGGGTGATTGGCTCGGATTGACTGATACTCAAAGTGATTTTTCCCTAACTGGACTTCTTTCACTTTATCAAGTTCTTCAACTGTATATTGTTGAAATTTCTTTGATGCTAATTGTTGACTCGCAAATAAGATTGTTCATTCAAAAATGGTAATTTTAATGCAGTGCTTATGCAAAATTTTGAAATCAAAATTTATTGATATTGAACGGGTCATTGATAAGAAAACAATGATGATCTAGTCATTCACAATATGCAAGTTGGTGCGATCAAATGATTAACAAAAATTGTTTGGAGTCAGGTTAACACAACCTTGTTGTAGTATGTGTCGCATTACGCGAAAAACCGGCGGAAAAACAAAACAACAGAGCCGCCACCGTGCGTTATTTATCCCAAAAGAGGGAAAGGAAACGCTCGAAGTAAACCTGAGAAAGACATGGTCTCGCGACCAAAGAGAGATGGGATCGGGAGTCGGTTATGCGAAGGGAAGGTATTAACACCCCTACGCATCTGTCGTACTCGACGGGATCCACGCACAAAAAGGATAAAGGTTGCTAAAAACTGCTCACAAACATCACACACTGGCTGAAAGAGACACAGAAAACAAAAGACACTAACTCGGCAGGATGTCGCATCCTGGGCCTACGTAGTCTGTCAGGCACATACATCAGAGTCGACGTAGTTCGGGACAGGGGAAAACGTGCTCGCTAGGATGTCGCATCCTATGCATACGTATCTTCTCAGACTAAAGAAGAATCAGAGCACTCGTAGCTCGGCTAACGCACGCCAAACAAAACCACACAGGAACCCGACTGCCAATCGCTGGACTTATGTCAGACTCCACACAAAACAGGCAAACATGGAAACCGAATGTCAATCGCTGGACTTATATCGGACTCCGAACCAACAAACACACACAGACAGGAAACCGACTGCCAATCGCTGGACTTACATCAGACTCCAAGCACACGACAAACCAGACACAGGAAACCAACTTCCAATCGCTGGACTTACGTCAGGCTCCAAACACACGACAAACCAGACACAGGAAACCAACTGCCAATCGCTGGACTTACGTCAGACTCCAAACACACACAAAGGGTTGAAAAAGAAAAAGGGCGCCCGGAGAGATCAGCTCATCTCCTGCCTACGTACCTCATCTGGTATGAGGATCAGGGCGACGTAGTTCCCCTACGCAGGGAAAGAACTTCTAACCTAACCAGAAAATGGGAAATGACAAACTAGAAGGGAGACTAACTCGAGCCTAATAGTTATCATGTAAATTCACCATGGTCCTAGGTTGAAGTTTCTATCTAACTTGCACAGGAAGCAAGCTATCCTAAACAGCACAGGCAAAGCAAGCATTCACACAATTAGCACACACTATATACAAACAAAGTGGGCTCACACAAGGTTAGGCTGTGAAACACAAGCCAACTGGAATCGGGTGATGTTAGCTCTTAACCCTAACATTGAGAGTTAGGGTGAAGCAGATGAAATGGGAAGTGAAGATAAGACTTCACAGCTCTTATCCCTGGCCTGGGAGAGCTTCAGACAAATGAAAGTGTGGGAGTTCAGAAAGTTGGAACTCTTCTCCACATATGACTGACACAACAAAGATCTTGGGTTAGTATCCACGATGCATCAACACAAGGTGTGTGAGCAAGGTGAATGACACACTGAATAGCAGGAGATGGATTGCACATCTCTTTTATCTGCCAATTGCCTCATAGAGGTCTTTTCCTGCTTGGCACAAAGATAAACAAACACAAGCATTGCCTCTTAAGGAGGGCTTCAGACAGGTCTGCCTGCCCAAGTAACAGGGCAGGTCTTCCAAACTACATGAAGTCAAAGAAATTATACCTCAAATGGTTAAGCAACCAAGCAAAAGCAAAAGCAAGTTCAAAAGAACTTAAGCAACTAATGTACCTGAAAAAAATCTAACTCAATCAGTATACAAGTCAAAAAAGTCAAACAGACAACCAATAGTCAACAGTCAACAGACATAGTCAAACAAGCAAGGCAACAATGTGCAAGGCACAAGCTCAAACTCAAATGAGCTAAAATCCACCTACAAAACAACTCAAGATTAGTCAACATTAACCAATTAGTCAACTCAAGCAAGTGAATCAATCCAATCATGGCCATGTACTTCTTAACCTGAAATCAAAGCTCAACCATGAGAGACAAACCACTAGGGCAAGGCCTAGGGTCAAAGAGGGAGAAAAAGTTCAAAACAGAACATGAAAATTGACATGAATCAACTTCAATCAATTAAGAACATAATCCAAAAGGTCTCATGTCAATAGCATCAACCAAATTCATTTCACAAATCAATCATGGCAAGGCATGCAAGTTGAAAGCACATTGAAGCAACAGGATGAACAAATGCACATTAATTAAAAAATGATTCAATTAATCTCAAGAAAAATCATGGCTAAACAAAACACATGACATGATCAACACACAAAAGATTAGAGCAATTGGACATGATTAGGCATGGTAATTAAATTCATCAAGTCAAGGCAAGCACAAACAAGCTCAAATGGGGCACAATTTGCTACACCAACTTAGCACAAGCCTAAAACAGAATTGGAACATGATAAAGACCTCAAACCAATGCCACAACAAACTTCAATATGTCTAGAAACAATATGCAAAATTTCACATTTATATGATAAAGCACAAGCATTTCACAAATCATTGAAGTTCAAAACCATTCAAAAGTTCACAAATGACAATCCAGAAAGAAAAATCTCAAACAAATCAGAAATAAATCCAAAAATTCCACAAAACATCATGAGCATTCACAACATTCATAGGAAGCATCATACAAAATATCACATCAATTGGAGTTTATTTGGCATGGCAAAGAAATTCATCAAGTTGAGCAAGCAAAGGTGTGACACACATTGTCACACCTACATTAACTTGAGCATATCTCAACAACCACAAATGATAAAAATGCAAACTCAACACCAAAATGTCCAGCATGAAGTCTAGTTTAAGCATGTCAAATTTCATGAGCATTGGATGAACAACCATCATTTCACAAAGCATATGGCAAGGCAATGTTCAAAAAGCATACATGTTAACAAACCCTAGGCCAAATTAATTTTCATCCGAGCACAATTTCTGGAAAACTCACCAAAAAAAACTAGAAACAATAAGGAGCATGATGCAAAAATTGACACATTATTTGGATTAATATTCATTTAGTTATGAATTTTTGAAGTGGAAGAAAAAATAAAAAAACATGAAGAAGTATGTACATGAATGGATGAGGAAAATGAAAAAAATGCAATGCAATTTGGAAAAGTGGAGGAGCCAGGAATCGAACAAGGAGCGGATTCAAATAAATGCGCGCCACACAATGAAACTCTGCGTTTCATTAATCTGATGTGGCAAGGCGAAGCAAGGATAGCCAATCAAATTGCCAGGCGCGCGCTACGTGGACCAGTACATGGAATCTATTTCACAAACGCATGCAAACATTCATAAACGCGCTGGGAAAGATCAAACACAGTTTTTGGAAAAATATTTCAACATCTTCAAGCGCATTCATCATGTTCATACAAGCCAAAAACAAATGTTCACAGAAACAAAAAACAAGCACATCATCGTGTAGATCTTGCAACACACATCACAAATCTAAGCATGATTTAACCTAATTCCACATATCATGAACAAATCGAAGCTAAGAACATTCACATGTCAAAATTTAGATCAGCATAACTAACACAATACTGCATGGAAATCAGTGATTCGAAGCTCAATTTACTCAGTGATGCAAAATCTACAACAATCATATAACCAATTTAAGAATAGAGGAGATCGATTTCTGACCTTGATGAAGATGCAGAAGTGGAACAGAGTGATTCAGGCCATGAGAAGCTCAAACAGATGATCCAAAGCTCTGGTATGATTGAATGGATGAAGGTTTGATGTTTAATCGTGCTTGATCTTTCCAGAATGCTCAACTGCCATGGATGAATGCAAGCTTCGAGTTGCTTCAAATCTGCATGAATTGTGATGGTTCTTGCTTCAAACATGCGCCATAATCCTTCCAGATGATGATTTGATCAACGGATGATGAATTGGTTTGAAGAAAATTGAAAAAAGTTTGAGAGAGAAAATTTGAAGAAAATTTTAGATCTGAAAATGTGATGTTGTTCATGCAGAATTCTGTTATGATTAGGTTTATATAGGTCCTGTTAATCCAATCCTTAATCATACTTAGGCCAATGCAAGTGTAATTAGTGAAAACAATGTGTGGATGCAAATTTGAATAATGCACCTTATGCATGGAAAGGCAATGTAACAGTACACGTTTTTGCTTTGGAATTCCCTTGAAATGTTGTGTGGAAGCCTATGCAAGTGTTGGAATGTGAAAACAATGCTTCATTTTCAAATTATAACTTTCCCTCCAAAATTCAAATGAAAATGAAAATGTTTATGTGATGAGAATGCATGGCATGTAATGCATGTTTTGGATAGTAGAGATCAAGAGAAAAATGTTGCAAAAAGAGCCACTTCATTTGGACATTTGGTGTGAAAGTTATGCATGTTTGACGTTCAAATTCACTTGGCCATGTTTGATCCATATCTTTTCAACCATACATGAGAAATTCATGATCTTGGACTTTTTGGAAATGGGAGAGCAAGATCTTCAACTTTCATGTTGGACAAAATTTCATTTGAAGCTTCCTTGATGATGTAATCTTGAGGAGAAAACCTTTCCATTTTTGGCAATTTCAAATTACAGGTCACTTACTATTTTTGGAAAGTTTATATCTGACCTCAAATTCTTCATTGTTGATGTTTGAAATGTCAAATGAGACTTGTATGGACATGAATGAGGCCTCTCTAACCATCTCCCACCTTCAAATCCATGGTTGAACTGACAGTTGACTTCTGTTGACTTTCTAGGGTTTCAGATGAATTGATCATTGACTGATGAGCTTTGAACATCCAACCTTTGGCCAAACCACTTCAAAATGATACCTAGGACATGTGAACTCAATGTACCAACCCTAGGGCTTTGATTCCATTGAAAAATGCACTTGCTTGCTTGCACAACTGATTCTCCTAACCAGTCTTGACTGATGACTTGGTGAATTATGCAATGGACAATGCAATGTTAATGACCTAAAATGAAAATGAATGTACAAAATGGGAGGTGCAAATTTGAGGTGCTACAGCTGCCCCTATTCAATCAACTGGGAACCTGAATGGATGAGAGCAACGACTGTCAGACTTTCAGGGTAAACAGGGATTGAATACCAAAGAACCGTAGAAATTTGCACTCTGCGGGGGATCCAAGAACAGAAAATTCACCCATGGCAACTTCCACTGGGATCTGATATTTATTACGGGAGATTTTGATTTTTCTCTCTCAAAGGTACAGCCATATCCAGACATCAAAAGACGATGAATGGGAATAGAAATCACAACTAGACGTCAACGGACGACTAGGAAACACTCGACGTTTATCGAAACCAACGGAGAGGTAACCAGACATCAACGGATGAATGGAAGGAGAGACAACCAGACGTCAACGGACGAATGGGAAAAACTCAACGTTTATCGAAACCAACGGAGAGGTAACCAGACATTAATGAATGACTGGGAAGGAAAGGAATGCCACCATACGTCAACGGACGAAAGGGAAAAACTCAACGTTTATCGAAACCAACGGAGAGGTAGAAGCTCGACGTTTATCGACACCAACGGAGAAGGAGAAGCTCGACGTTTATCGACACCAACGGAGAAGGAGAAGCTCGACGTTTATCGACACCAACGGAGAAGGTGAAGCTCGACGTTTATCGACACCAACGGAGAAGGAGAAGCTCGATGTTTATCGACACCAACGGAGAAGGAGAAGCTCGACGTTTATCGACACCAACGGAGAAGGTGAACCCACTGGGGACAAGTTAACACAACCAAACATCAACGGACGATTGGGAAAAACTCAACGTTTATCGACACCAACGGAGAGGTGGCTCACTGGGGATCAAGGTCACGACAGGGAGCAGACAGGAAGGAACACCAAGGATACCGGGTTGTAGGCATGAAACAGGTGACCGACCAAAGCGTGAATTGGTTTGTGTTCCAAAACACTCATCATCCTGAAGAGGGCTAGAAAAGCAATCTTGTTAAAGGATGGACATTCGATTCCACAATGAATGCGAATCTTACTCAGTTGGGGAAACAAACAAAGGGTTCAGCCAAAGAGCGCATGAGATGTATTATCTATAGCCGTCAAAACGTAGATAATATACTCGCATGGAAGATTATCCATAACCGGTTTGTAGGTTGTTAAATGGATAAATCAACCGACATCATCCTGAAGAGAGTGAAAGCAAACTTGTTAAAGGATGGACATTCGATTCCACAAGGAATACGAATCTTACTCAACTGGGAAGGACAAAACTTCAACCAAAGAGAGCATGAGATATATCATCTATAGCCGTCAAAACATAGATAATACACTCGCATGGAAGATTATCCATAACCGGTTTGTAGGTTGTTAAATGGGTAAATCAACCGACAAGAAAGGCATCGGGATACCGAGACTAGGTATGCAAAGATGACCAATCAAAAGGGGAAACCACCAACATTACCAGCAAATGGTGAATGAAAGAGGACCCGCTGAGGATAAACTTGCTTACTCAGAGCAAACATCCGAAAGGAAGGGGAAGACCCGCTGGGGATAAGATTGCTTAATCAAAGCAAATATCCGAAAGGGAAAAGGAATATCAATACCAAAAACTGGATAATGATAACCACAAAGAGGGGATTACATCTACCGGGTAGTAGGTAGAAAACCATAGAAAAGCAACCGTCATCGACTAGGATGAGCACAAAGGTTGACTCCACAAAGGGAGAACATGGAGTTTATATCTACCGGTTAGTAGGTAGAAGACCACAAAGATAGGACTTACAACTACCGGTTCGCAGGTAGAAGCCACCAAACAATATGCTGAGGAACAGAGTGAGAAAAAAGGATTTACAACTACCAGGTAGTAGGTAGAAGACCGCAAAATCCGCCAACAACCAGAATGAACCACAAAGGTTACCTCTGCTAGGGGATAAAAGTGGGATTTATAACTACCGGTTAGTAGGTAGAAAACCACAAAGATAGGACTTACAACTACCGGGTAGTAGGTAGAAGCCAACAAATTCCACTGAGGATAAGATGAATGAGTGCCGGTTAGTGAGCAACTATTTATTTACACCACAGGGAAGCACAAGAGACAGCCACAAGGAAGCCAGTTTAGGATCGATCCAAAAAGGCATACTGAATCAAGACTCATCCTAATGAGGAAAGAACTCAATAGGGAAAACCCATCCCGTTATGTGTGGGGAGGGAACGGAAACAACCGTCATCCACGAGGATATAACTCAGTGGGGAGCGCAGAAGGAAATGACAGACACTTTCTGCTTAAGGGGTCGACTCTATATGGAGAGATCAGACACACCCGCATCTGCTAGGGGAGAATCTACTGGGGAGATCTGTATCACCAATTAGCAGGAGACAACTAACAACAGATACACGGCAACAGATGCAACAGGAGTATCTGAATGTTATGATTATGCATGTATGCATTATGCATGAGGAATGTATGATGAATGCTGACAAACAGACATGTTAACACACATAGGTCCAGGAATCAACCATCCGGTGCTACTCTTCCAGAGGGAAAGCCAAAATCACCAGAGAGCAAAGAAAACCTGCTGGAGACTGGGACATCAGGGAACAACGTCATCCTGCAGGGGAGGAAGGCCACAATAGGCTTCCGGAGGGATCATCAATCACAACCGGATGAGAGAGTTCAATAGCACAGGCAGACACGCCACAACAACAACTCATGCTGAAGATCAGAGATACCAAGAAGCAACCAGATCTCTGATGAGGATAGACAGGCATTGATAAAGATCATCATGCCAACAACTTCGCGGAGGAATCTATCTGAGGGAATGCCGGATTACTTGGATGTCAATCCACCAAATACCGAATCTTCCAAAGAAAACCACCCATGCCGGGGAGAGGAGAAGACTGCTCTGCTGGAGAGACGAAAGTTAAAGTCTTCAGTAAACACTCTGCTTGGGAACTGGCCCACAAAAGTGTTCCAACAGCAAACTTGCTGGGGATGCCCCACAATAGGGCTAACAGGGACTTGGAGGAAGAATGTTGCACTGCCAGGGACATGAAGATGAACAACTTCAACCAACACTGCACTGAGCAACCCCGCTGAGGAGAAACCATAAGAGGTTCTACAGGAAAAAGATACAGTTATGCTCGAGATACGAACAAATGTCTTACCTGTTGGTAATCATACCACCCTTGGGAAAGCACTGCAGATCTCCTAAGTATCCTTCCATCATTGTGAATGTTCACTTTGTTTAAGAACAATTTTGTGAAAGATTTGTTTATTTTGAAAACAATGATACTTTATTAATTAAAACATGCAAAACATTTGTTGAGTTGAAACAAATAAGAGTGCAAATAATTGGATAAAAGCTCAAATTGATGTGATGGAATGGTAGTCTGCAAATGGCAGGACTCCATAGATCTGTACAAGTCTGAAATCGGTG
The DNA here is from genome assembly GCF_024323335.1 of Lathyrus oleraceus. Taxonomy (NCBI): domain Eukaryota; kingdom Viridiplantae; phylum Streptophyta; class Magnoliopsida; order Fabales; family Fabaceae; genus Lathyrus; species Lathyrus oleraceus. Next base: position 235,799,294 of record NC_066580.1, on the reverse strand, counting down.
ATATATATTGGAGAGGGCTACATTGAACATAATGACCTTTTCTCTACCATTCCGAATTTCGATGTATCCGGAGCTTCAGTCGACGACGAATCGAGAATTCCTGGCGGATGACAGATGTAGAACACAGTCTTGTCAGGATGCAGTTACTTGCCAAATCCCTAATTTTTGCCTAGATTGCCCCAGTGTGAGGTGATCAATCTAGCGGGATGCAAATTCTTTTTTCAATGTCTCTAACTTTTGCCTGGATCGCCCTTTCGGGTTTTCAATCCACCGAGACACTCTTTTTTGCCTAAGTCGCCCTTTGGGGTGTTCGACTTAGCGAGCTGTTCTTCTTTTTTTTTTTGTTTTAGGTGAAGTATTTCTTGACTGCATCGGAATTCACAGGACGAGTGAACTTCTCCATCCATTGTTGTAAGTGTTAAAGCACCGCCTGAAAAGGCTCTCTTGACAACATATGGACCTTCATAGCTTTGGGTTCACTTGCCCCTGGAATCGAGCATGAAAGACAAGACTTTCTTGAGCATGAGGCCACCTTCTCGGAACACACGCGGCTTGACCTTCTTGTCGAATGCTTTCTTCACTCTCTGTTGATGTAACTAACCATGCCACATAGCAGTTAATCTCTTCTTTTCGATCAGATTCACTTGGTCGTAACGACTCTGAATCCATTCAGCATCAGTCAACTTGGGACTTTGAGGGTGCTATTTCTCTTTTGTTTCTTTCTTTCTTTTTCTTTCTTTTGATTTTGATCTCTTTTGATTTCTTTTGATTTCTTTTGATTTTGCACCCTCCTCTTTCTTTCTTTTTTCTTTTTTTTTCTTTTTTGTAATGCCCCAGTTGGCTGTTCTACTGATTCTTGAGATGCAGCTGAGTGATCTTCTTTTCTTGCTCAAGAAGTCGGGAAATCTCGTCAGGAATCCCTTCAACATCATCTTCTTCCGCTTCAAATACAGGGAATTCAAAATTGGGAGATGACGTCGGATCATTATGTTCAATGGGTTTAAGAATCAACCTGCATAATGATTTTGATATGAAAAGCTTTTTGAAAATCAAACAAGACAATCGTTATGCAGATGAAAAGATTGCTTTTATTCTTGTTTTTAGGGTTTTTTGTGATCACCAATTTCATGCAAAAAGCAAAAAGGGAAAACAAATGGAATAACAAATGTTTTACATGCTTTTATTTGAATGAAAATATCATTGCACAAAATGTTGCCAACAATGTCATCACTTCTCCTTTTGGCATGGGAGAAGGGTTTTTAAACAAAGTGATTATTACTCTGACTTGTGAACAACTGTAGGAACGCCCACAGTGACCCAATTGTGATAGATCCCTCCAGGGATGACAAATGTCAGTATCCTTTGCATCAGCAGCTTCTGCTTTTTGAACAACCCTCTTCGTTGAAGACCTCAGAAGACAAGTCAACGCCAGCCCGGGACTTGTTATCTTCAAGCTTGATTAATCCTGGGACCTAAGTCCTCGAAGCTCAGAATCCCTGATCTGATAAGGTCCTGCACCTTATTCTTCAACTGAAAGCAGCTTTCCACATCATGACCAGGAGCACCCGAATGATACACACAATGCTGATCAGGCCTATACCACCACCGAGGGTTGACGGGTATAGCCGACGGGTCTCTGGGAGTAATCACGTTCCGCTCTATCAAAGAGGGATACAGCTCTGTGTATGACATAGGGATCGGATTAAAAATGATCCTCTTCCTCTCATTACTTGTACTAGCTTGATTACCATTGTGAGGCTGGTAAGCCTGCTGCTGAGGACGATGTTGTTGATGCTGATATTGCTGAGTTGGCCTTCTTTGTTGTTGTTAAGGTTGAGTTGCTGGAATAGTCACAGCAGCAGCCTGACGATATTGTCCTCTGTTCACATTCCTCTGACGGTGCACAGCATTTGTTTCACTCTCTCCCCTTTTGGGTGCCCCAGAGAATGTCTTCTTAGAATTCGAAGAACTTGAAGAGCCAGGATCTTGAATCTTTCCTGCTTTAATGAGACTCTCAGTCCTCTCCCCACAGACAACAACATCAGAAAAGCTACTGAACGGGCAACTCCCCATGCGGTCCATGAACACACCCTGCAAGGTCCCGATGAACATATCAGTCAGCTCTCTCTCCAACATCGGAGGTTGTACTCTCGCGGCTAGCTCACGCCACCTCTGGGCGTACTCTTTGAAGCTTTCACCAGATTTCTGACACAAGCTCTGCAGTTGGGTTCGGCTCGGAGCCATATCCATGTTGTGCTTATACTGCCTCAAGAAGGCTTCACCCAGATCTTTCCAGCTTCTGACTGATTCTTTCTTTAAATCCATGTACCAGTCCAAAGACGCTCCAGACAAACTGTCTTGGAAAAAGTACATCCACATCTTCTCATCGTCAGTGTATGCTGAGATCTTTCTATAATAAGCCTGTACATGAGTGCGAGGACAAGAAGTACCATTGTATTTATCAAAAGACGGCGCCTTGAATTTGTAGGGGATCCTCAACCCATCAACCAAACCCATATCATTTACATCGAATCCCAAAGAGTTCTGACACTCCATAGCTCTGATTTTCTCAGCAAGGGCATCCACTTTTCTATTCCTCTCTTCAATTCTCACAACCTCATCATCATCACTGAGGAGAGTAAACATGTCCTCCTGCCTGTCTACCAACGGAGCAGGATGGCGAATAGGAGCACGGGTTGCTCTGGCATTGACAGTCTCTGCAGCAAGAGGTTGTCCGTTGATTCTGATACCCCTCAACTCATCACCCACAACATAGTCATTGACGGGGATGTTAGCAGCAACATTATCATGAACGGGGACACCCACTGGTGAAGCACGGTTGGACGGCGGAATCACGGCTTCCTGTCTCTGGGCTAAGGCACGCAGCTCCTCTTGCCCTTGAACGACGCCTTACATCATTGTCATAAACTGGGCCATGTTAGCCCTCATCTCAGCCAACTCAGCTTGAACTTGGTCCATGTTTCTCTGTTGATTCAGTCTCGTAGCGTAGCGGTGCAGACGATTATCAGTAATCCTGTCTAAGTCAGGAACCAGAGTGAGAAATCTCCCCCAAGCATGTCTGTAATGCAAGGATGATATGTGCATGATATGCGCATGATGCGGATGCTATTTTATCATGAATGATCCTGGAAAGGATATGCACATGCGAGTTAACTTTTTTTCTTTAGGCATTATTTTTTTGGAAAATAAACATGCTATGATGCAAATGATGCGAACATGACTGGTTGGCTGTACATCACAAGGCACAGGATCACAGCTTCGGCCTGAACTCGGAACCACAACTCATCTGAAACCCAAAGTCATCTGAACCCATAGTCATCTGAGCAAGTACCCTCAAATTCAGCCCAGGGATCCGAAATAAACGGAACCCTTTGATCAATACCAGGGTCAAACCTCCGGCGTCCAGAAATAAAGATCCATAAATCCGGCTTAAAGTCATCAACACAGCATCACTGGCAGAAACCTGTACTTGCAAGAATCAAACCCTCCCCTCACAGGTGAATTCTAACAAGGTCATCCTAAGGCGGACAATGGTCTCGACAATCAGGCAAAGATACTCAACGGGTTTGCCCTTTCGGGTGTGCCATTGCAGCTCTCTTAAGATCGTCTAAACCAAAGATCCGGGAAAGATCGGTCACCGAAGTCAATAGCTCAGATGAGATAACCCAACCTAAGTGGAATAACTCCACCCGGCAGGACTCTCTCAGGTGAACCTCGTCCGGCTGTGGTGACACGTCGCAACAACATGCTGATACAGCAAGTGAGGCAACGCGAGACCACACTAATCCTAGGTGTATACTCGGGATTGGGTTTTATCCCCACTCAGAACACCCCCCCCCAAATCAGAGGAAACACCTGTACAGAAGACAGCACAATGATAGTATGATGCATGCAAACATTTATGCAAATAATCACAGTACAATAATCATAAATGCAATAAATAGAGCAATTCAAGCAACCTAACCCTATCCTAGAAAGCGCTAGGAGAGACTCGCTTAGGGAAGATGGACCAGCAAGAGGTCAACTTCTCTATGTCCCCAGCAGAGTCGCCAGCTGTCGCATTACGTGAAAAACCGGCGGAAAAACAAAACAACAGAGCCGCCACCGTGCGTTATTTATCCCAAAAGAGGGAAAGGAAACGCTCGAAGTAAACCTGGGAAAGACATGGTCTCGCGACCAAAGAGAGATGGGATCGGGAGTCGGTTATGTGAAGGGAAGGTATTAGCACCCCTACGCGTCCGTCGTACTCGACGGGATCCACGCACAAAAGGGAGGATAAAGGTTGCTAAAAACTGCTCACAAACATCACACACTGGCTGAAAGAGACACAGAAAACAAAAGAAACTAACTCGGCAGGATATCGCATCCTGGGCCTACGTAGTCTGTCAGGCACAGACATCAGAGTCGACGTAGTTCGGGACAGGGGAAAACGTGCTCGCTAGGATGTCACATCCTATGCATACGTATCTTCTCGGACTAAAGAAGAATCAGAGCACTCGTAGCTCGGCTAACGCACGCCAAACAAAACCACACAGGAACCAGACTGCCAATCGCTGGACTTATGTCAGACTCCACACAAAACAGGTAAACATGGAAATCGAATGCCAATCGCTGGACTTATATCGGACTCCTATAAGACCCCAATTTTGGCCCTAAGATCCCTCATGGCCCATATCATACCATATCATTGCCTCAAGGATCTTTGCATGCCCTAGTTTCCCTCCTAGTGGGTGGGGTACCTAGTGAGTGTGGTTCTTGATAACCAAGCATGTTTTGCATTTGTATATCATTGCTTTTCATTTGTTTACTAACCAAAAGTACAAAAATATTGTCATCTAACCATGTTACTTGCAGCTGAAGCAATCTACAGTCAAACAGTCAAATCAGTCATTAAGCAATGGATGGTGGCCATTCTTGAAGAATTTGGGCACCATGATCATTCATCAAGAGTTCATGTGAGTTGTTTTATCATTTGGAACCAAGATCTCAAGTGATTAGGGTTTGGAATTCATCAGAACATGGTTCAGTCAACCAAAACCCTAGCAAAGTCAATTGTTGGTCAACTGTGCATTTAATCAGTGATTTGATGGTGGGAATTGGTTTGAGAGGTCTCATTCATGTCCATATAAACCTCATATAACATGTCAAGCATCCACAGTGAAGAAAATAAAGTCAGACAAGAAATTTCCAAAAATAGAAAGTTGACCTGTAATTGGAATTTACCAAAAATGGAAACTTCTTCTCCTCAACATTACGTCATCATACAAGCTTCAAATGAATTTGTGCCCAACATGAAAGTTGAAGATCTTGTTCTCCCATTTCCAAAAAGTCCAAGAACACTCAATTCCCATTTTTGGTTGGCAAGTTATGATCAAATCATTCTCAAAATTTTTGAACTTCAAAAGGCCATAACTTCCAAACCATTTGGCCAAATTGGGTGGGGTTTTTTGCTACAAGTCATATTTGATGCCCTCCTTCCAAATATGTCATCATAATTCACCAAAAGTTCACCAATCAAAATGGCATTTTTAAGGTGGTTTGAATTAATTCAAGTGAGGTGAAAAGTTGACTTTCAAAATTAAGCATTTCCAACAATTTTTACCACATGCCAAAGTTCTGAAATCATGTTTTGAGTTTGCCCAAAGCCCAATTCGTGCATGTACATGCACCTCCATGCAATTTGTTTGATTTTTAGCAAAAAGTCCAAAACACTTCATTTAAGTTAACACTTCCATTAACCAACTAAAACACATGCTAAACAGACTATATATTCTGCATTTTCTGCTGAACAAAAGCCCTAGCAGCCACACCCTCCACAAAACAGAAAAAACTCATTTTGCTCTCAAATCACATCAATTCTTCATCTGAACTTTTTTCCTAAAATCTTCAAAGAGCTCGTGTTTTTGAGCTTGGTTTCATCATTTACCAACCATTTGGAAGCATTTGCAAGGATCATTTCCCAGCTGTAAAGCCATTGCAAGCACTGTGACATCAAGAGCTCATCCATGGCAGTCTTCGATTTGAGCTATCTCAAGGATTGTTGAGCCAAAAGTCTTCACTCATTCATCAAAGCAAACCTTCTTGCACATCTGTTTCAGCCATTTGAAGCCAAAGAACCACTACATCACAACTGTTCTTCAAATTTGGTAAGTTTTTGACCTTAACCATTCCCAAAATCATGCTATGCTTATGATAGATCTTGCTTTGCTGGTCACAATGAGCTTTGAACCAAGGAAAATGGCTGTGTATTTTGAAAGTTACAATGATTTAAAGATTGATGTTCATTTGTGTTTATGCATGATTCGTCCTAGTTAGCATGATTTAATGTTAATGGTTGTTGGAATGTTGATTTATGTGGTCTGATGGTCCGAATGCCATGTTTGTTTTCAAAATCTGGAACCAAAATTTTTTCACGATTGTTGAAGAGGATGAATGTTGTTACTGTAGCTGCAAGAACCCTAATTGCATATCCAGAAAATCGTGTTTTGGCTTTTGAATGTTTTGTTTGCATGAAGCTACTGTTGTATTGCCCATGAGCGAATCCCTGGCCAACACGTCACTAAGTGAAACGCAGAGTTTCACTTAGTGACCTCCAATATTACAATAATGCCATGCCGTGTTACAAATTCATTAAATCACTTTATTTTCTTCAATATTTATTTCATTTTGTGACCAAACTTGCAAAAATCATAAGTCAATCATTTTTAATCCAAAATTCATGGGACTTTTTGCAAAATGCTCTGTATGATCTCTAGATTTTTATCATGATTTTTCCAGATTTTTGGCATGAGTGAATTTTAAAATATGCTAGGGTTTGTCATATGTGTCCATTTCATGTATGTTTTGCCAAATCAATTGTGAAATGATGATGCTTTATCCAATGCCTTTGAAATTTTTTGTGCTTAAACTAGACACATTCATGGTGATTTTGGTGTAGAGTTTGTGAATTTATCATTGCTGGTTTGTGAGTTATGATTTTTTGAATTAGGGTGTGACAATTTGTGTCACACCATTGATGTCTAACTTCATGATTTTAATTACCATGCTTCTTGAACTCAAATTGGTTTGAATTTTTGTATGAACATACTTATGGATGTCTAGTTTACATGTGAATTTTTCTGGAATTATTGATGGTATTTCCTACTTGTTTGGGATTTTCTCCCCTGTTTGGTCATTTGTTGACTTTTTGTGACACATGTTCCCATTTGATTTGTGAAATTCTCATACTTAATTGGATGGACTTGAAATCTGACATGTGATTAGTAGACATCTTAAGCTTTGTCATGGTTTTGATCCCATTCATTTCTCATATGTTGTCACTGTTTTATGATTTATTGAAGTTGGTACATGTTTGGTTAACTTCTTTGAGCATGCTTGAACCTGCCTTGCCTTTCTGATTTTCATTGACCTACTTCCCTTGATCCAAATGAGCTGAAATTTGATATGCTTATCATGTTATGGATGATGTTTGATCATGAATTATTTGATGATTTATTGAAATGTTTATGATTGGTTTTGAGCTAAATCATTCTGTTGACTTCTTTGAGCTTTTATATGCCATGCTTTGACCTAATTTGCTTATGAAATGATAATGGTGATTGATATGAACATGAAACCAATTGAGTTTGTTCCTTGATTGTTTGAACTTGATTTTGATTGAATGTCACTTGCTGTTTTGATTTTCTTATCTCTTTTTGACCCTAGGCTTGTCCTAGTGGTCATGTTGCTCATGTTTAAGTTTGTTGTTTCAGGTTAAGCAACAAATACCCAAAGAGATCATTACAAATTGATTGAGCTTGATTTGATTATCATGACTAACTTGTTTGTTTTGTAGGTTGCTTGGCTCACATGCCTTGAGCTTTGTGCATTGCACATTTAACTGATTGTGTTGACTGTTGATCCCTATCTTATTTGGTTTCACTTTGAATTGTATTGATTCTGTTTGGCTGGTTTCAGGTACCTTTAGTTGCTTATAGTTCTTTAATAACTTGCTTTGCTTTGCTTAATAGCAATTTGCATTGAGGTATAACTTCTTATCTTCATGTAGTCTGGAAGACCTGGCCTGTTACTTGGCCAGGCAACTGTCTGAAGTCCTCCTTAAGAGGCAATGCTTGTGTGTGTTTACATTTGTCCCAAGCAGGAAAAGTCCTTTAAATAAGGCAATTGGTAGAATCCAAGAGATATGCAACCTATCTCCTACTATTCAGTGTGCCACTCACCTTGCTCACACCACTTGTGTTGATGCATTGTGAGTAAAAACCCAAGATCTATCGAGTCAATAATCTGTGGAGAGAGTTCCTACTTTCTGAACTCCCACACCTTCTGATATTCAAATGCTCTCCCTGGCCAGGGATAAGAGCAATGAGGCACACCCCTCATATCTTTTCATCTGCTTCACCTTAGCCCCTCAATGGCAAGGTTAAGAGCACCATTAACCCTATTCCAGTTGGCTTCAATGCCTAACCCTTTTGTGTGAGCCTGATTGTTTGGTTATAGTGTGTGTTGAATGACTTTAACTGATTGATTGCTTACCTCATATACACATGTTTGCTTGCATGCTTTGTGCATTTATCATCATCAATTACTCATTAGTGCATGATCATTTCATTTGTCTCTGTGACATACCTTTGTTGTTTGCCCATTGAGGACAATTGTAAGACCATCCATTGGCCATTGTTCCTATGATATGGAAGTGAGTATAAGACCATTACATTGGCCACTCATCATCTCTTTGCTTGATGCATTTGTTTGATTTATGTGAGGATGCAACTGTAAGTCCCTGCAAGTTGGTCTTTGCTTTCCTATGATCATATGTTGGATATTGGTATAAGCCCAGACAGATTGGCGTCCGGTATCCAAGTTTCGTCTTGTTTTAGGAGATTGGAATAAGTCCATCTATTGGCTTCCGACATCCTTGTTTCTTTGTTTAGGAGATTGGTGTAAATCCATCTATTGGTATCCGGTATCCGCTTTTGTTTGTGAGATTGGAGTAAGTCCATTGAGTGGCATCCGGTATCATTTGTTTGCTTATTTTGCTATTGCTCATTGCCTATTCCAAAGGACACACTTGAATCATCTTCTATATGATTTCAAGAAGTGAACCTCCTAGGAAGTTTTACAATCCATCCTCATCCATTCATCCCTCTTGGTCCTAAACCTTTTCACCTTACTTTCAAACTTGAGATAAATATTGTGCAAACATCTTCATGCTTTCAAATTAAAAACCTGGACCCCAAGTCCTTGACTTTTTTCAAACTCCATTTCATAATACTTCTTTTGAATCAATCTTAATCATACTTTGACCCTCCTTTTGTGAATAATCATAATCAATTAACTTCACCCATTCAATGGTTTTGTGGCTTTGTCCACTCTTGTTAAGTTTTCATACATTAGCCTTAGGTTTGATTTATCCTAGTTGGTTGATGTTAATCTCACCTATCTGTTCTTATATCCCCAGCCAAATTAGCCAAAATGAGTTAATTAGTGTAATGCCATTTTCTTAATGCGAGGGCAAAAGTGACATTTCACATTAGGCTATATGACAACAATGTGACATCTCAGACATCTTCTAAATGCCATTTGGAATGTGTTGGCTTTGGTCTCATGTCAATTGGCCTTGTATTTCTCATTTTCACTATGCCATGCCAAAAATGCACTTAAAGTGAGAGTTCAAAAATAGCCTAGCCAAATATTGATCCTTGACAACTCATGACAGTTCAAACCATTTCTATTTGGCATTTGTGATGTGTTGCAAAAACTCCCATTCCAAAATTCCAATTATTTCTCAACTTGGACCATCTTGCCCTTGGATTTTAATTAGTGCACTTGAAAATTGACCTTTTGCATTGACCATTTTTGATGAATTTTGATTATGCACCATGAAAGTACATGTGAAATGGAGTTTGCTCATAAAAAGATCACTCATTTTGGACACTCCATGTGAAAGTTATGCCCCTTTGATTATAGGTCTTTTTTGAAATTGAATGGACCATAACTTGTCAACCATACATGGGAATTTCAAGTTCTTGGACTTTTTGGAAAGGTTAGAACAAGCTCTACAACTTTCATGTTGAATAAATTTTCATTTGAATCTTCCTTGGACATGTAATGTTGTGGTCAAAAACTTTCCATTTTCGGAAACTTCCATTACAAGTCACTTTCTATTTTTGGCAATTTTTGTTCTGACTTTATTTTCTCCATTCTTGAGCTTTGACATGTCAAATAACACTTGTTCCAACATGAATAAAGTGTATCCAACTCTCTCCCATCTCCAAATCCATAAAATCAAGCACAGTTGACCACAGTTGACTTTTTCAACTGATAGATGAATCTGGCCATGCACTGATCAATCTGAGCCCCAATCTTTTGATGAAATGGCTCAAGGATGAAACCCTAGCCTCAATAATCTCAATAAAACCACATGATGATCCCCATATCCATCATAGACCCCATCTCCTTGCTATGCCCTGATTGGCCCAATGCAACTGATTAGGGTTGACTAGTGGTCAAAACCCTAATCTCAAAGAATGTGCTCCAACACTTGATGATGACAAACCATGATGATGATGATGAATCATTTCAATCAAGATGAAGACCAATCTCCTTGAGAATCAAAAACCCTAATTTGGACCTCCACATCCTCAGATGATTAATGACCAGTCCAATGAAACCCTAGCTTGCACATGACCTCTCCATCTTCTGATCAAGACTAAGGAGGATGACTTGCACAATGTGATCACATGATATGCAATATGCAATGCCTAATGACCTAAAAATGATATGCAATATGTTAAGCTAGTCCCAAGAGAAGAGGGCAAATTTTGAGGTGTTACAGCTGCCCCTATTCAATCCACTGTGAACCTGTCGATATGAACAGCCTCGGCTTTCAGATGATCAGGATGAAAAGTGATTGAATACCAAGAACAGACGAACAATTTGCACTCTAATGGGAAAATAATTAACAACGCCTGTCAGAATCGGCGAAGAAACAATCTCTAAACCAAAATCCGTCTGGAACGGAGAAAGTCGGCCTGAATACCGAAAAAGAAACGTCGACCCGGATACCAAAATAAATGATAACGCAGGGATAACCATGGCCTGAACACCACATCTGCTGGGGATTATTATTCTTTTTCTTTTTTATGCTTTTCTTGAACCCCGAAATTCTTCCGATAATCCTTCTTTATTTTCTTGAACCCCGAAATTTTCTCTACGCAACTGATCCTCAAATCACCGCATTTGAACCCCGCTCTCCTGTTTGCCAAAATAATGAACCCCATTCTTCAGTTTGAACCCCAGTCGCCTGACAATTACTCGCGATCGCCATTGTGAACCCCGTTCTCCAGAAAATGCCGTAACATCTCCCTTTCTCCATTTGAACCCCGCTCTCCAGAAAATGCCTCAACACTTCCTTTTCTCCGCTTGAACCCCGATCTCCAGAAAATATCGCAACATTTCCTTTTCTCCATTTGAACCTCGTTCTCCTCTTTCTTGTGATAATTCCGCTGGCAACGTCGGAAATAACACCAAACACCACTCTGAGGGCGACATATCAGAGGGTACACCTTCACAAAGGAAGGTAACATGTGCATCTCTTCATCCGAAGACACCCATAACGACTTCCGTTGGCATCCGCCAAAGTCTAAGGTGACACATGAACAGAAGATTATCCTGAGGACCTCATCCCAGATGTATTCTTCAACTCCAATCTCCATTTGAACCCCAGAAAATGCCTCAACATTTCCTTTTCTCCGGTTGAACCCCGAAAATCGCGCTGATCGCGTAACATCCTTCGATTTCACTTCCATCTCCGTCCGACGGAAAAAACTCATCCAGTATCGCACTACTGGAGAACATTGCTGACCTGTCATCATGATGCTAAACTCCTCAGAGTAACATCTTCACCATCCGGCAAAACAAAATTTCAAGCGGTAACCACGGCTTGAGTCGCACTGATCGCGTAATACTTCCCTCTCTGCTCGACGGAAAAAACTTCCCCCAGTATCGCACTACTGGGGAATATCCTTGATTAAATCACGATGCTGAACTCCTCGGAGTAACACCTTGCTATTCGGGTAAAACCACCTCTCAAACAGTAACCACGATTTGAGACTAGCTTATGCTTGCAATATGATGCATGATCGATTTTTCTGCGTAATGCTCCATAATCATGGAAATGCTACGCGATTCATTATTTTTCTATGCAACATGCTATGCTATTCTACATGATGAATGCATAAAAAGTATCCCCCTCAAGAGACTCTTCTGGGGAGCACGAGACACTCTGCTGAGGAACTCGGCAATACTCCGATTCCACCCTGCGGGGGAATAAGCACTGCTGCTGGGAATAAGGCAACCCTTGCCGGGGAAGAACCTCCTTTTCACCCAATCCGCTCGAGAAACTGCTGGGGACAAGCACCACCAACACTCTGTGGGGATACAATAGTCTTTGACTTGCTAGGGATATCAATCCCAAATCTGCTCTGGGAAACCCTCACAGATACCTGACGACTTCACTGGGGAAACGCTCACAGAGAGCTCCGCTGGGGAAATAGCAACCCTTGCCTTATGACTGGGGAAGCACCGATCTGACACCTGCTGGGGATAACCATCCTGACCCTGCTAGGGAAACGAATGCCACTCCGCTGGGGACAACCCATGCAATCCATAGATAGAATCAGCTCAGCTGGGGATGCAGATATCAGTCCGCTATGGAAACTCGTCCAATCCGCGGGTAGGAAAAACACTGCTGGAGATATATTTCACTGAAACCCGCTCCACTCGGGGATAGCAACCTTCAGGCCTGGATGCTGAGGAAACATCACTTTAAACCTGCCGGGGATAACCATCTTGACTCGGCTGGGGATCCATAGACCTTGGATCTGCTGGGGAGTTGATCTTCCGATTCTGCTTGGGGACTTAGCTGGGAAATGAGAAAAGTTGGTACAGAACACCCGTCGACTCGTCGAACTACGGTATCTACCTCCCAAACTCGTATCAGCTTTCCACTTTTGAGAATTCCCAGACTCGTCTGGACCTTTTCTGCTCCATCATCTTGTACTGCCAATCGCTCTGCGCTCGACGAGAAACGTACCCCTGGGATTTATACATACTTTTCAATCTTCCGACTTTAAAGAGTCTTCTTGATTAAATCCAAGGGTCGTCGTACGCCTCGACGTCTCTCATCGCTTCTTTACCCATTCATTCGTCCCTGTTTGGACCCTGCGAGGAATTTCTACAGACTTTCCAATCTTCCGATTTTGAAGAGTCTTTTTGATTATCATCAAGGATCGTCGTACGTCTCAACGTACCCTCGTTCCTTCATATTCAATCGTTCCTGATTGGACTCCATGGGGATTTGTTTTCCATCACAACCTGCAAGTGAGTGAAAACATCTAACAATTCCTGCAAAACAGATCGTTAGATAAAACCGTGCCCCAGGCGTGTCAAGATTTCAACACTTGAGTCACTCATCCTTCCGAATAAGATTTCAAGCTTTCAATCTTATAAACATGCATTGGAAGGGACCTGTATGTCTTAAAATGCAAGATTCTTTATCAAAATAATCGAGATGTTTTTGCAATCAAAGCGGTAATGAAAGACAAAAACAAAATTATTTGACTGAATATGCATTTTATTGATTGAAAAAGTGTGGCTCAAATTGAGCAATACAAAGGAAGCAATTCCTGAAAAGAGGTAATTGCACAAAAGGAAAAATCTATCCTAATGGCAATGTGAAACCCGTGATCTCATCGAGTTCCAACTCGGTTACACCCCATATGTCCTCAGACCCTCCATGCTTTCTGCCTTCTGAACAAGACGTTTCTGATTAATCCCTACCGGGTATTATCCATGATGCTTTAACTGAAGCGCAAACGATCATGCTAGACGCAGTTGTTCGTTTTAATCCCTCTTTTGCCTGGACCGCCCTTTCGGGTTTTCAGTCCACCGGGATACCCATTTTTGCCCAAGTTGCCTTTTCAGGTTTTCGACTTGCCGGGTGTACATTTTTCACTTTATCCCTAATTTTTGCCCGAACCTTTCTTTCTGTTTTTTGGTTCGCCGGGATGCCCATTTTTGCCTGGACTATTTTATTCTTTTCGTCCAGCGGGTCTCTTTATACGAAGTATTTTTTAACTGCGTCCGCATTCACAGGGGATGGAAAATCCTCGCCATCCATGGTCGTTAACAACAAGGCTCCGCCAGAGAAAACCTTCTTGACCACGAATGGACCTTCATAATTCGGTGTCCATTTGCCCCTACGATCGTTTTGAGGAGGAAGGATCCTTTTCAGCACCATATCACCCACGTGATATACCCGAGGTCGTACCTTCTTGTCGAAAGCACGCTTCATCCGCTGTTGGTATAACTGCCCATGACAGATGGCTGCTAGCCTCTTTTCCTCTATCAGGCTCAACTCTTCATACCGGGTCCTTATCCATTCAGCCTCTTGCAACTTGACATCCATCAGGACTCTCAAAGAGGGAATCTGAACCTCAACAGGTAATACAGCCTCCATTCCATATACCAATGAAAAAGGAGTTGCCCCAGTAGATGTACGCACCGACGTTCGATACCCATGCAATGCAAACGGCAACATCTCATGCCAGTCTTTATAGGTTACCACCATTTTCTGCACAATCTTCTTTATATTCTTATTGGCTGCCTCAACCGCCCCATTCATCTTCGGACGATAGGGAGAAGAATTGTGATGCTCAATCTTAAATTCCCGACACAGTTCTGCCATCATCTTATTGTTCAAATTAGAACCATTATCAGTAATGATTCTTTCGGGAATCCCATATCTGCAAATGATGTCTCTCTTGAGAAATCTGGCCACGACCTGCTTCGTCACATTCGTATAAGAGGCTGCTTCAACCCACTTGGTGAAGTAGTCGATAGCCACTAATATGAACCTGTGCCCATTCGAAGCTGTAGGCTCAATCTTTCCGATCATATCAATGCCCCACATAGCAAACGGCCATGGAGACGACATTAAACTCAACGGATTTGGAGGCACGTGCACCTTATCAGCATAAATCTGGCATTTATGACACTTCCGCACGAAATTAAAACATTGGGCCTCCATTGTCATCCAATAATAACCTGCTCTCAGCAGCTTCTTTACCATTGCATTCCCACTGGCATGGGTACCGAACGATCCTTCGTGAACCTCTTTCATCAATTGGCTTGCTTCTCTATCATCAACACATCGGAGCAAGACCCAATCAAAATTCCTTTTGTACAAAACCCCATCCTTATTCAGGTAGAACACCATGGCCAACCTCCGCAGAGTCTTTCGGTCCTTCTTCGATGCTCCCTCAGGATACTCTCGAGTCTCTAGATAGCGTTTGATATCATAATACCACGACTTCTCATCATCAGACGTTGTATCAACAGCAAACACATAAGCCGGTCTATCTAGACGACCTACTTCAACACTGGGGAACTGACTCCACCTCTGCACCTTAATCAAGGCGGCCAGAGTAGCCAAAGCATCTGCCAAAGGATTATCCTCTCTGGGCACATGATGCATCTTCACCTTGGTGAAAAACGTCAACAATCTCCTCGTATAATCCCGATATGGAACTAAATGAGACTGATGCGTATACCATTTTCCGTTAACCTGATTTATCACCAGAGCTGAATCTCCATATATGACAAGGTTCTTGATCCTCAAATCAATCGCCTCTTCAATCCCCAATATACAAGCTTCATATTCAGCCACGTTGTTGGTGCACTCAAATGTTAGCCGGGCAGCAAAAGGAATATGGGATCCTTTCGGCGTAACCAAAACAGCACCAACACCGCTTCCATTCACATTAACGGCCCCATCAAACATCAGAATCCATTCGGATTCGGGGTCAGGCCCCTCCTTTGGGATTGGTTCCTCGCAATCTTTCGATTTGAGAAACATGATGTCCTCATCAGGGAATTCAAACTTCATCGGTTGATAATCATCAATGGGTTGCTGGGCGAGGTAATCAGACAATACACTCCCCTTGATCGCCTTCTGAGAGGTATACTGTATATCATACTCAGTCAAAATCATTTTCCATCTCGCAACCCGTCCGGTCAATGCTGGCTTCTCAAAAATGTACTTGATTGGATCCATCTTGGAAATCAATAAAGTGGTATGAACCAGCATATACTGCCTTAGTCGGCGAGCAGCCCAGACCAAAGCACAGCAAGTTTTCTCGAGCAGTGAATATCTTGTTTCACAGTCGGTAAACTTTTTGCTAAGGTAGTATATGGCATGCTCTTTTCGACCAGACTCGTCATGCTGCCCCAATACACACCCCATAGACCCCTCGAGGACTGTCAGGTACAGAATTAATGGTCTTCCCTCCACAGGAGGCATCAGAATCGGAGGCTCCTGCAAATACTCTTTTATTTTTTCAAATGCCGCTTGGCAATCATTATTCCACCTGACCGTTTGATCTTTTCTCAACAACTTGAAAATTGGTTCGCACGTGGCTGTTAGATGAGATATGAACCGTGAAATGTAGTTCAATCTACCTAAGAAACCACGAACCTCCTTCTCCGTTCTCGGTTCAGGCATTTCTCTTATTGCTTTTACTTTTGCAGGATCCACCTTGATTCCTTTCTCGCTTACAATGAACCCCAGCAATTTACCGGACCGCACTCCAAATGTGCACTTGTTCGGATTCAACCTCAGTCTGAACTGTCTCAGCCGGTCAAACAACTTGGCCAGATCTACCAAATGCCCCTCTTCTGTTTGGGACTTTGCTATCATGTCATCAACATAGCATTCGATTTCATGATGAATCATATCATGAAACAAAGTCACCATGGCCCTCTGATAAGTAGCACCGGCGTTTTTGAGACCGAATGGCATCACCTTGTAACAAAAAGTGCCCCACGGTGTAATGAACGTTGTTTTCTCCATATCATCTGGCGACATTTTGATTTGATTATAGCCAGAAAAGCCATCCATGAAGGAAAACACCGAGAATTGAGTTGTATTATCTACTAACACATCAATGTGAGGTAGCGGAAAATCATCCTTCGGACTAGCTCTATTCAGATCTCGGTAGTCCACACACATTCTCACCTTACCATCTTTCTTCGGGACTGGCACAATGTTCGCGACCCATGGCGGATAATTAGTGACAGCAAGGAATCCAGCATCCCACTGCTTCTGCACTTCCTCTTTAATCTTCATCGCCATATCAGGTCGAGTTCTGCGCAACTTCTGCTTCATTGGAGGACAATCTGTTCTCAACGGTAGCTTGTGCACAACGATATCGGTATCCAACCCTGGCATATCTTGATAAGACCAGGCAAAGATGTTGACATACTCTTTCAATAACACTACCAATCTGCTCTTAACACTTTCCTCCAAAGCAGCCCCGATTTTCACTTCTTTCTTGACCTCAGCGGTACCCAGATTCACAACCTCAATCTGCTCTTCATGCGGCTGAATCACCTTCTCCTCTTGTTTCAATAACCTGGCTAATTCCCCTGGCATTTCACAATCTTCTTCGTCTTCTTCTTCAGCGAGATAGATTGGATTGTCGAATTCATACAAGGGTGTAACAGGATTGTTATCAATGAGATCCGGAGAAGAATCGCATCTGCATGAATGTTGATTCATGCATTGCTTTAGAACCGGTGTGAGAAAAATTGAAAAAGAAAAATGAAAACATTGCCATTTTTATTTTGTTTTTTTATTTATTTTTAAACTGCAAAAATAAATGAAAAACAGGGAACACCGCTTTTAATTGAAAAACATCCTTTTATTAATGATGCGAATTTACAAATTTATGAACATGAGGTGGCCCTTACAATGAACCATTACGTGTCGGGCAACACGTAAGGCTTTCATGCATATAAAATCAAAACAGGAAAAATATTACTCTTCCAGCAGAGTGACCCGGATGATCTTTTCAGCCTTCCAGTTCTGGACTCCCATCCCTGGCGTGCACGGCTTTATCCACCGGTCCATGTCACAGTCGCTATCAGCCTCATCACTCATCATGCAAATGTGATCCGGATCCAGCATTCCGGCACTTGTAAAGGTGACCGACGTACGACGTCCTCTGCCTTGCCCAGATGAGCCTCTGCCAGGCTGGTACCCCACTCCAAATCGGTCTTTCTTTGCGGAGACATCCATCATTCTGCCCCAACCAGGAGCCTCTCCACTCTTCACCACCTCAGCGGCCTGCTTGTATGAAGAAATGGACGGTTTCTCCTCCTCTTTTGCAAACAAAGCATTCTCCACCTTAATGGTTTCGAAAGCTTGACTGGGCGTCTCCCAGATTTCACCGTCCATCTCAACATATTTGAATGAGGACAAGTGGCTGACAAAGATGTCCTCCTCTCCGCACACAGTGACGACTTGGCCCTCCCAGATATATTTCAACTTTTGGTGCAAAGTCGAAGTCACTGCCCCAGCAGCATGGATCCACGGACGACCCAACAGGCAACTGTATGCCGGCTGAATATCCATGACATAGAAAGTCGATTTAAACACCTCTGGGCCAATCTTCACTGGCAGCTCGACCTCTCCAAATACAGCCCGCTTTGATCCGTCGAATGCCCGCACAATCAAGTCTGTCGGAGTCAAAATCAGCCCATCACAGTTTAGCTTTGCCAGAGCCTTCTTCGGCAACACATTCAAAGAGGAGCCGGTATCAACCAGCACATGCGAAAGCACGGCTCCTTTACATTCCATAGCAATGTGTAGTGCCCTGTTGTGATTCCTCCCATCCACCGTCAGATCCATATCAGTGAAACCCAGCCCATGGCTGGCATGCACGTTAGACACCACTGTCTCCAACTGATTGATTGTGATCTCCTGAGGAACATAGGCTTTCTTCAAAATTTTCAGAAAAGCCTCCCTATGCCCTTCAGAGCTCAACAGCAATGACAAAATCGATATCTTGGAAGGAGTCTGCTGCAGATGGTCAACCAGCTTGTACTCGGACTTCTTGATGATTCTCAAAAATTCCTCAGCATCATCATCAAGTTTTTCTTCCGACCCAACCGGCGTCGGTGTCATCACAGGAGTACCATCACTAACCACTGCCTTTCCTTTCGCCCTGGCTAAAGCCTCGGCCTTTTCTTTTTTCTCTTTTTCTCCCTCTCCTCCCCTCAGGGCCTCCAGAGCAAATAATCTGCCACTGCGAGTGAAACCACTGGTACCGGCATTATCCACCTTTGAAATGGTGGTTTCACTAGCAGTCTGTTCCTCCATCTTTTCACCATTACAATACACCTCCCCACCATAGTGCCAAGGCACGGCATCATCTTTGTCGTACGGAATTGGTCCAGATACCGTGATGGTAACTGGAGCCGCTTCAGCAAGATTAGACAAATCCACCGGATCAAAGTAAATTGTTATGGTGGAGACCTCATCCTTCCCAGAATCCTCCTTCTCAATCATAATATCCCCATTGTCCATCAAACCCTGGACAGTCTTTCTCAGAAGTTCGCACCCATTAACAGCATTAGTGCACTCAGCACAATCATCTTCACAGCCCGGTTGAATCCCATTCTTCAACAACAGCCCCTTGACCTCAGCCAACGGAGTCCTTAGTTGATCAACATCAGACGACCCAACTCTATTCTCTGCAGAAATGGCATTCACCCCCCTTTGACCATGCGCGGGCATGGGATTAGCATTAACGTTGGGAGATGGTGCGAAGTTGATAGCTTTTGAATCCACCAGGTCTTGAACTGTGTGCTTAAAAGCTTTACAGTTCTCTATGTTGTGTCCGGGAGCACCCGAATGGAATTCACATTTGGCATTTTCATCATAATTGGCTGGCCTTTGATCAGGTCTCAAAGGTGCCAGAGTCCTTGTCTGTACCAGCCCCAAGTCCATCAGCTTTTTAAACAGAAAAGCGTAGGTCACCGGAGGTCTGTCAAATTGCCTGTCCATAGCTCTACCCCTTACCTGATAACCAGCCCTCTGAGGCCTCTGCTGGAAGGGTTGTTTCTGTTGTTGTTGCTGTTGCTGCTGTTGCGGTGCAGGCTGATGTTCGGCAGGAATAGTTACTGCAGCAGTGTGCTGAAAGTAACGATCCCTACTGGGTCCCCGTTGAGCATACACGGCGCTGGTATCGCTCTCTTTCTTCCTCTGGCCACCATTACCAAACGGCTTTTTCGATCCTGAAGAAAAGGCGTTACTCTGTATCTTCCCAAGCTTCAACCAGCTCTCTATTCTTTCCCCCGCCACAATAATATCAGAAAAGTTGGTCACCGGACAACCAACCATTCTCTCAGCAAATGCCCCCTGCAGGGTCCCCATGAACAGATCCGACATCTCTCTGTCAACAAGAGGAGGTTGTACTCTGGCCGCCAACTCTCTCCACCGTTGGGCATACTCCTTAAATCCTTCACTGTTCTTTTGAGACATACCCTGCAGCTGGGTACGACTCGGGGCCATGTCAGCGTTGAACTGATATTGCTTGAAGAACGCGTCCCCAAGATCCTGCCAGTTTTTAATATCTGAGGACTTTAGCTTGGTGTACCATTCCAAGGAACCTCCGGACAGGCTGTCCTGGAAGAAGTACATCCACAGCTTTTGATCCATGGTGTATGCCGAGATCTTGCGGACAAACGCCTGCAAATGCGTCTCAGGACAAGAACTTCCATTGTAACGATCAAACGTGGGCGCTTTAAACTTTTGCGGGATCACAATCCCCTCAACAAGCCCCATGTTCGACATATTGACCACCCCCGGAGTGGCATAGCTTTCCAGCACCTTAATCTTCTCAGCCAACAGCTGAATCTCCTTGCTTTGAGGCTGGACCCCGTATTGCCCCAAGGGCTCATTATGCATTGAAAACTGGTCTGCTTCCCTGTCTTCCTCTCTGTCCTCATCAAACCCGTAGAATGGAGGCAACAGACCGTCCTTCATATTCTGCCCCAGACCGGGCCCAGGTTGACCACCAACACCAAAACCAACAGCATTGTTCACAACACCAACAGTTGTTCTCTTGCCGCCATCTCTAGACCCCAGCCCCTGGTTGGAGACACCATCCAGGTTTATACCACTGTTTGCTGCAGAAGCCCGCTCGAGCTTCTCGACTTTATCTGCCAAAGCTTTCTGACCAACCGCAAAGCCTTGCATAATGTTGATCAGTTCATTCATCTTGTCTTTCAGCTCAAGGAGATCAGTACTCGGGAGATCCATGAGTCTAGGAGTATTGCGCCTTGTGAAGTATCTGTGAGGACGGGTTGAGTGCAAAGGTACAATTCTGCGAGCACGAGCAATGATTCCTGAAACAATCAAGCACGTTAGCAACATATACCTGCAAAATAAAACACAGGTTATTATGATCAATGCATGAATGCAGTGTTTATCCACATGAAGGACACTTTGTCTCTCGATCCTGGCATCATCGAGACAAATAATAATCCAGCATCGATATTCTGACAATCAGCATTTGATTTTATCGTGCAGATCGGAGATAGGTGATTTAGCATGATACCCCCAACCATGTGTGTGCTTGTGTGGGTGCATACGGTAAAGCAAATAAAGCTTGAAGATCAATTACCGAATGAAAATAACCATCACATAGCAAAGTGCACAATAAGTGCCATAGTCATACATCAAATCAGATACAAATCTCCAGAATCGGTAAGAAATACAAGCAAATGAATTCCGTCAACAAGCCTGACGGTAATCCAACACAAATGAAAGATCTAGCCTGATGAGGGTCCCACAGATGGCCCTATCTCAGCTTCCATCCTCGCGAACTCTGCGGCGAACCTGAGCTCTGTATTCTCCTGCTGTAATCTCCCCACCTCCTTCTGGTGAATCTTCATCTGCCTGAAGTAGTGATCTCTCTCAGCCATGTAATGATCCCTCTCAGCTATACAGTGATCTCTCTCGGCGATGATCTTCATGCTCTTTGTCTCCTTAACCTTCAGCTTGGCTTCCCACTCAGCAATGAGAACTCTGACTCTGTCATCCCTCTGATCCTTCACGAGAATCTGCCTCCTCTTCTGATCCTCAATAACTTTTGCAGCTCTGGCTAGCTTCTCCTTAGTTATGTCGTGCTCTCTAGTAGATGACGCTAAGGCTTGGTTAACTTTCCCATAGTAGACAGTGTCTATCTCAAAACGCTTTGCTTCCATGGCATGTCGCTTGTCTTGATCTTCCATCTTCACTTTGATCTCCTGGTTGGCTATCTGAACCCGAGCAACAGTCATCTCCAATTCCGCTTTCTCTGCAAGCAACTGATCTCTGGCTCTCTTCATCTCGAGGAATTCTTCCATACTGACAGAAGAACTTGGACCCTCAATCATAGGACACCAAGGATCACCTCCTGGAAATGGTAGATGTGTAATCTCAATCCTCTTCTGCAACCAATCCTCAAATAATGGAAAATACCGACAGTTGACCTTACCATAAGGAACCTTGCCCTTCCTCTGAATATCACGCCACTCATCCAATACCTGCCTCAGCTTGGCCTGATTGCCATCAATTGGGAAGTAAAAGGACTCCTGAATCTCTCGACTGAGAGGAGGACCCTCTACAGCAAACCCCATCTGTCTCCTGAGAAGCACCGGGTTGTAATTGATGCAACCCTGAACTCCCACAAGAGGCACATTAGGTAAACTCCCACAACTGTATATAAAACCCCGTCCTGCCAAACCATTATGAGTCCATGCAATATCATCAGCCCGCAAACCCATCAACCTGAAGGACCACTTGACAGAAGGATCAAGAGGAGCAAAAGCACCTCGGGAAAGCAAATACCCCACAAACCACCTGAAGAGCAGCTGAGCACAGCACCTGATCAAACCCCCACGCCGCTTCTCGTTTCTGTTATGAACCGAGTAATAGACATCTCCGATCAGAGTAGGAATAGGGTTCCTCTGTATGAACAATCTGATAGCATTATGGTCCACAAAATTCTTCTGATTAGGAAATAAGATAATCCCATAAATGCTCGCAGCAATCAGAGCGCAAACCGTCTTCCAATTACCCATAGCAGCATGCTCCTTGGCATTAGCCTTCAAGAAACTCAAATGAAATCCAGGTAACTTCCCCTTTTCCTTCAAAACTTCCTTGACCATTTCCGGACTCAAATAAAGAGCACGAGAAATCCCAAGGACGTCAGGCTCCACCCTAGTAACATGGAAAGGAATCTGATCACGGATCTGCATACCCAGAATGCTAGCATAGTCCTCCATCAGAGGTCCCAACAGATAATCTGGAAATACGAAACATCTCAGCCCCGGGTCATAAAATTGGAGAAAAGTATGAATGGCGCTCCTGTCACTGTCAGTGAGTCTGAAAACCATCTTCAGGATACTACCGTATGACTCTCTGAACATCCCCACATGGTCGGGAGTAATCAATGCTATCATCTCCTTCAGCACACCAATCTCAGGGTCGAAGAAATTGTAGGCAACATCATGCTTCAAACCGGTCCTCATCTCTGAGCAGAAAGTCTCTCAACCAGGATCTCGATCAAAAATGTCCCTGCATATGGATAAACATGTGTTAGATGCAGGTAAATGCAAGATGTAATGATGCTGATGAATGAATGCAATGCATTGCCATCCTCCAAGTCATCTGATCAACTGTTGCTCTGAACCACGGCCCTGATCTCTGAACTGATCACAACCATCTGAGGGCGAAAATGTAACCACAAATCCGACTCAAGGGTTCCGAAATAAACGAAAGAAAGATACATCATCATCATCATCAAACCATCTCTGAGCTGATACCCATAACCATCTGAATCGGCCCGGGGAATCCTGAAATAAACGAATCCCCACTGATAAATAACTCGGACAGCACTCCGGCGTCTCGGCAATAAATGACCATAAATCCGACTTATAAATATAACTCTGATCAGCGGAACCATTAGTCACCATCAAAGTCACCATCTGAACATGCATCTGAAAGAATCACCCTCCCCTCACAGGTAAATTCTAATCAGGTCACCCTAAGGCGGATAATAGTCTCGACAATCGGGCAGAGATACTCAATGGGTTTGCCCTTTCGGGTGTGCCATTGTAGCTCTCCTGAGATCGTCTAAACCAAAGATCCGGGAAATGATCGGTCACCAGAGTCAACAGCTCAAATGAAGTAACTCAACCAAAGTGGATACTCCACAGAGGAAAGCACTATCAAATGAACCTCGTCTGGCTTGTGGTACATCATGCTGCCAGGCACATATTGACCTAACATGAAGGAGGCAACATGAGACCACACTAATCCTAGGTGTATACTCGGGCCTGGGTTTTAGCCCCACTCAAAACACCCACCCCAAACAGAGGAACCACCTGCACAGAGGACGGCAACATGATAGTATGATGCATGCAAATATTTATGCAAATATATATACTGGTTAGAATAATAAATGCAATAAATAACACAACACAAGCAACCTAAACTAATCCTAGCACGCCAGGAAGGACTCGCTTAGGGAAGATGGACCAGCACAGGTCTACATCCGAGAGTCCCCAGCAGAGTCGCCAGCTGTCGCATCCGCGAAAAACAACCGGCGGGCTGAAACAAAAAACAACACAGAGCCGCCACTGCGCGTTATTTATCCCAAAATAGGGAAAGGAAACGCTCAGAGAAACCTGGAAAAGGCATGGTCTCGCGACCAAAGAGAAAGGGTACGGGAGTCGGTTACGCAAGGGGAAGGTGTTAGCACCCCTCACGTCTGTCGTACTCGACGGGATCCACGCTCTAAGAAAAGAAAAGGTTGCTAAACACCACACACACACGCACCGAGGACAACACAGGTGGGGTTAAGAGGAAGAGAGCTCGATAGGACGTCGCATCCTATGCCTACGTATCTCGCCTAGAACGAGAATCAGAGCTGCCGTAGTTTGGCTCACGCACGCCAAACAAGACACACACACCCACAGGCAAACCTGGAACCCGACAACCACTCGATGGAATTACGTCAGCTTCCGAACCAAACAAACACAATCAGGATACGTACAGCCAATCGCTGGGCTTACGTCCATATCCTGACACACAAGCAGATACCAAGCAAACACACACAAAAAGAAAACAAAGTGCCCAGAGAGACCTCGCACGGTCTCCTGCCTACATACCTCGTCTGGAACGAGGATCAGGGCGATGTAGTTCCCCTGAAAGGGAAAGAAACTCTAACCAGAGACAAAGGGGAGACACACTACCAGGGAGCTGTACTCGAGCCTAGTGTTATCATGCATCATTGCCCTATGTTATGGTTTCTACCTACTTGCACAACTGCAAGCTAATCCTATCCAGGAAGAAAGCAAGCATGCAAGCATCAACCAATCAAAACAAGCATTTCAAGCAAATATTCACATAGCACACACTATATCCAACCAAGTGGGCTCAAACAATGGGTTTGACTGCCGAAGCAAGTCATCTGTACATGGGTATTGTTCGCTCTTAACCTTGCCATTGTGAGGCTAAGGTGAAGCAGATGAAAGGTGAGTGAAGATTAGACTTCACAGCTCTTATCCCTGACCAGGGAGAGCCTCAGACACAGGAGCGTGGGTCCAGAATGGAGGGACCCTTCTACGCTCAAAGACTCTGACTCGATTGTGCAACAGCACAAGATCTTGGGTTTGTGTCCCAATGCATCAACACAGTGGTGTGAGCAGAGGGACGACTCAACAGAATAGTGGGGGATAGATTGCATATCCCTTTGATCCACCAATTGCCTCATAGAGGTCTTTACCTGCTTGGGCACAAATGTAAACAACCACAAACATCACCTCTTAAGGAGGACTTCAGACAGTTGCCTGGCCAAGTAACAGGCCAGGTCTTCCAGACTACATGAAGAATAGAAGTCCTACCTCAATTGGTCTAAAAACCAAGCAGCAGCAAGCAAGTTCTTAAAGAACTGTAAGCAACTTAATGTACCTGAAATTAATCAAGTATCATCAGTACTCAGACAAACCAACAATAAACAGCAAATGTTAATCTATACAGACAACACAAGTTAATGCACACAAGTGCAAGCTATAAGCCCAAGCTCAAGCACC
Source organism: Lathyrus oleraceus (assembly GCF_024323335.1). Classification (NCBI taxonomy): domain Eukaryota; kingdom Viridiplantae; phylum Streptophyta; class Magnoliopsida; order Fabales; family Fabaceae; genus Lathyrus; species Lathyrus oleraceus. The sequence goes on along the minus strand of NC_066580.1, from coordinate 235,773,290 downwards.
AATCCCTACAACACAAAAACATGTTAGTGGACAACATCAAACACATTCAATTTTTGCAACTTGCACTTTTTCCCTTAAGCCTTTTGCATTTCATCCTGAAAATCCACACCAAATGTGAGAAACTAGACCACTAGGCCAAGCCTAGGGTCCAAAGGGGATAAAAAAATCAAAACAGCAAGTGCAAACAAACCAAAATCACATTCAAACAAATCAAAAGCAAATGCAATTGGTCCCATGCTCACACCATTCACCATTATCATTTCATGCACAATTTAACCTTAATCATGCAATTTGCAACTCCAAAAGACCAAACAGAACTATCTCAATCAAATCCATATCAAAACAATTCAATTAATTCCACAAAAATTCACACCTAAACAGGACACATTCAATGTATGGCATGTCAATTTTCAGCTCAATTGGACAAAAGGAAGTAGGGTAATGAAAATCAAGAAGTCCAGACACATTTATACAAGCCAATTCAAGATATCCAAACAAGCATCAACTTCCATAATTCATAAAACAGTGACAACATATTAGAAATGAATGGGATCAAAACCATAATGTCCTATAACGTGTCTAAAATGCTCATGTTAAATTTCATCTTCATCCAATACCATATGAGAATTTCACAAGCAAAATGCCAACATGTGTCACACAAGGTTACCAAATGAGCACACAGAGAAGAAAATTATCAATCAATTTGAAAATACAACCAAAAATTCCAGAAAAATTCACATGTTACCTTGACATATCAATGATCATTCATGCAAAATTTCAACCCAATCAAACATTTCTAGACCATGCAAATAAAATCAGAAAGATGACCTAGCTTGGTGTGACACAAATTGTCACACCTCTATTCAAAAAATCATATCTCCATCACCAAGTATCCAAAAATCACAAACTCTACATGAAAATCACCATCAACATGTCCAGAATAAGCACAAAAAGTTTCATTCATTTCTTTACAAGTATGAGCATTTCATGAAGGATATGGTGAAACATACACAAAATGCACACATGAACAAAATCAATAGGCCAATTAAACTTCTACACGTGCAAAAATTTCACAAAAATCATCATAAAATTCTACACATTATCATGAGCATGGTACAAAAAATTTCACAAAAATTGGATGAATTTTGAGTGAGTTATTAATTTTCTAAGTTCACCTAACAAAATGAAATAAGAAAAGAAAATGAAAAATGAAATAATTATTAATTAAATACTGCAATGGCAGTTTTGTAAATTTTAATGGACTACGCCAAAACGGCGTCGTATGACTTAGATTACATGGCGCGTTATCATTGGTAGAAGCCGGCGGGAAACACGTTTTTGAACCAAGCCATGGCCAAAACGGATTAAACGCGTGTTGCTTCACCACTTACAGCAAACACACTTCCAAATTTCCAGAAAATCGAAGCACAACGAAACTCAACCAAAATCAACAAACTTATAGTCATTAGAACCGTCTGAGCATGTAGATTCCAAATATGTAACTCATTTAACCTAATTCATATTGTATCTCACGGATCGAGCATTTAAAGGTTTGACATCAAAAGTTCAAATCACAATTTCTCATCCTACACTTAACCAAATCACAAACCACGAATCGCATGTTGTTCTACATTGAATGAACTTTCTAACGCATATAACAATTTAAGAAATCATGAGATTCGAATTTGCAGCTTAATTTGAAGACAGCTGTGATTCGTGATGCTTCTAGACATAAAAACCTCAAACAGATGCGTGCCAAGGTTCCTGAAGTTGAATGGAGAAGTTGTCTTAGCTCAAACACGATCCAGATGTGAGAAATCTCAAATCACCATTGATATGCACACTTTGAACAGTCACGAATTTGAAGCTTTCTTGCACCAAATCACCAAAACAGTTGGAGAGGAAGATGTAAGGAAGATGAAGCAAAAAGAATTTCTCGATTTGGTTGAGAATTGAAGGAGTTTGGATCCAAAGAAGCTTGATGAAGATTCTTGAGTTTTTGGGAATTTGGAGGGAAAATCAATTACAAGCCTTGAGAATTGTGATTGTGATTTGCAATTCAGTTACAATTAGAGCTTTATACTCATGCCTTAATCATCCTTTTAATCCAAATTAGCCAAAATGAGTTAATTAGTGTAATGCCATTTTCTTAATGCGAGGGCAAAAGTGACATTTCACATTAGGCTATATGACAGCAATGTGACAGCTCAGACATCTTCTAAATGCCATTTGGAATGTGTTGGCTTTGGTCTCATGTCAATTGGCCTTGTATTTCTCATTTTCACTATGCCATGCCAAAAATGCACTTAAAGTGAAAGTTCAAAAATAGCCTAGCCAAATATTGATCCTTGACAACTCATGACAGTTCAAACCATTTCTATTTGGCATTTGTGATGTGTTGCAAAAACTCCCATTCCAAAATTCCAATTATTTCTCAACTTGGACCATCTTGCCCTTGGATTTTAATTAGTGCACTTGAAAATTGACCTTTTGCATTGACCATTTTTGATGAATTTTGATTATGCACCATGAAAGTACATGTGAAATGGAGTTTGCTCATAAAAAGATCACTCATTTTGGACACTCCATGTGAAAGTTATGCCCCTTTGATTATAGGTCTTTTTTGAAATTGAATGGACCATAACTTGTCAACCATACATGGGAATTTCAAGTTCTTGGACTTTTTGGAAAGGTTAGAACAAGCTCTACAACTTTCATGTTGAACAAATTTTCATTTGAACCTCCCTTGGACATGTAATTTTGTGGTCAAAAACTTTCCATTTTTGGAAACTTCCATTACAAGTCACTTTCTATTTTTGGCAATTTTTGTTCTGACTTTATTTTCTCCATTCATGAGCTTTGACATGTCAAATAACACTTGTTCCAACATGAATGAAGTGTATCCAACTCTCTCCCATCTCCAAATCCATAAAATCAAGCACAGTTGACCACAGTTGACTTTTTCAACTGATAGATGAATCTGGCCATGCACTGATCAATCTGAGCCCCAATCTTCTGATGAAATGGCTCAAGGATGAAACCCTAGCCTCAATAATCTCAATAAAACCACATGATGATCCCCATATCCATCATAGACCCCATCTCCTTGCTATGCCCTGATTGGCCCAATGCAACTGATTAGGGTTGACTAGTGGTCAAAACCCTAATCTCAAAGAATGTGCTCCAACACTTGATGATGACAAACCATGATGATGATGATGAATCATTTCAATCAAGATGAAGACCAATCTCCTTGAGAATCAAAAACCCTAATTTGGACCTCCACATCCTCAGATGATTAATGACCAGTCCAATGAAACCCTAGCTTGCACATGACCTCTCCATCTTCTGATCAAGACTAAGGAGGATGACTTGCACAATGTGATCACATGATATGCAATATGCAATGCCTAATGACCTAAAAATGATATGCAATATGTTAAGCTAGTCCCAAGAGAAGAGGGCAAATTTTGAGGTGTTACAATGATGTTTACACGACATCCCACTTATCTGAATCATACCTGGGATGTTTACACGACATCCATCTCGTATGATCGGTATTATATATTCACATAATAAGACATTCATGACGTGTCACCGCATGCTCACTTCCATTTTAAAGTATCATCGCAACGAAATTATCATCACAATTATGAAAGATAAAGCAAGTAATAACATTTAGTCTCAACTTCAATTGTAATAACAAAATAAGAGAGTTGTAATCAATCAACTCAATATCTTAAGAATTCTCAACAAAACTAGTCTTATGACTTCAACATAATCAGACATAAGGAATAAAATAAGCGTTTAACCAAATCCGATGTTACATGATTAGAGCAAGGTACCATTAGTAAAAGCGACAAAATAAAGAAGTAATCTAAGAGTTAACTTCCACTTACTTCAGCAATACTACTCTTGAGTATTTGCATGATGCCCATGTAAAGGTAACATTCAAACAGAAGGGGTGAGAATTCATTTCAATAATAACGATATAGAATGAAGAATAGAGTACAATGTCTACACAATCATGCACAATAGTATATCACATTCTTACATCCAAATTATAATCAACATCATACACGACAACATCTCAATTATCATCAACATCATACAAAACTACATCTCAATTATCATTAACAACATATGCAACAACATCTCATCTGTAACACCCTATTTTTTTATTAGACATTTTATTATATTTTAATTGTTTGAATTATGGATTTTGATGATTTATTTTATGCCTGTGTATTAGCGGAGTATGTATCTTTGAGCTAGTGGTATAGAAGGATGATAAAAGTAAGTAGAATAATTTAGAATTGTTTTGATAATTAAAAATAATATTTTATTTATTTTTATTATATTAATTAGTGAAGATAGAATAACTGAGCCAAATATAAGAAATTGAGTAAGTTAGTGGGAGAAAGGAATATGAGATAATTAAGTTTGGGCCAAGTTGGTGATTTGGAAAAGTTTACCCTAAAAATAAAAAGTTTACCCTAAAAATAAAAAGTTAAGAGGAACCTAGGTGTAAGGAGATTTTCACAGTACGTGACATTTGAGAAAAAGGAGCAAAAAGACAATAGGAAAGGTGATCAAGGGAAGAGAGTGAAGGTTTCAATTTAGAATTTTTGCAAGGAATTCAGGTAAGGGCGGGAACGTGTTCCAATAGTAATGAGTATGGTAGAAGGGTAGAATGGAGGAACCTTTAACCTCCTTAGGGTTGAGTGTTTTGATTCATAATTTTGAATTGGGATGCTATGATGGTTGTTATATGATGAATTTCGTGTCCTTTATATGCGTGTATTTTTTTATTTTTATGATTGAACATATATCCACCATTGTTGTAATTTTGAAAGTTTTAGGCATAATCTTAAAATTGTGATTAAATGATTTAATTGTGTTAAAATTGTAAATTAACTTTATATAATTAGAGTATTGCATGAGTTATAATTTTCTGAGCATTTGGTTTTTTACAGAATCAAAATCGGAGGTCCGGAAGGCCTCCAACGATGAAAAATGCAGAAAATTATGCATTATGTCCGTCACGATCGCGCTCAGCGCATGAGCCCTTTTTTTATGTTTTTTAGTCGAAATCGTTTTGGCCATAACGTTTGATTCGTAAGTCCAAATCGAGTGCCGTTTGAAGTGTTGAATATATGAAACAGAGGACTATAACTTTGTTTCAGGGATAAAATAATTTGGGTGATTATTTCATGGACTTTTTTGGGGTTGAAGAAGATGAAAATTGTGTTGGAAATTTTAGAAAACAATAACTTTTTAGTAATACCTTCATGCACGGTTTTGATCATAATTTTCAACTCGTGAATCATTTTGGGTTGGGGTTTGAAGCATTAGAAAGTTGACTCTCAAAGATATAACGTGATGGTGATAAGTGAATTATTTTAGTATTATTCATATGCCTACTGTGTTGGTGAAGTTTTTTTCATACGTTCGGTTAATGAATTATTGACATATCCCGACGATTTTGGTCATACCTTTTATTCCGTAAGTCCTATTTTGATGTCGTTGGAAGCGTTAGAAAGCTAATGCTCATACCTACAACATGGTAGTGATTGTTAATATGTTTTAATAATATTAACATGCCTAGTATGTTAATAAAGGTATTGGTTTATACGTTTGGTTGATGAATCGTTGCATTGTTGTAATATCGTGGTGTGATAATTATGTTGCTATGTCGATGATGTTAAGATGTTGGCGAGTTGCTTCTGTTTGTTGATGCATGTTATTTGAGAGTCATGCATCTTGGTGTATGGGCTTCGGTCCAATTTTAGTGAGCCTCGATTCTATGGTGATGGATCGGGTACGAGTAGCTAGTTCTTATTATGAGGGATTAGTGAAGCGTTACCTATGTTGATGGTAACGAGTTTTGGTGAGCCTCGATCCCATTATGATGGACCGAGTGTGAGTAGATAATTCTTATTGTGGGGGATTAGTAAAGCATTACCTATGGTGATGGTAGCGATTTTGGTGTGCTCCGGTTCCAAGAGGGAATCGGTCCTATGGTGGGGATCATGGAGTGAGATGAACCTGAGTGTTCATATTTGGTGCCACATGCATGTCGAGTCGGTGTTGAGTATATTGCATAAGTGTTGCATTTGTATTGGTTGTTATTGATGTATTGTTGGATGAGATGTTGTTGCATATGTTGTTAATGATAATTGAGATGTGGTTTTGTATGATGTTGATGATAATTGAGATGTTGATTGTAATTTGGATGTAAGAATGTGATATATTGTTATGCATGATTGTGTAGATGTTGTACTCTATTCTTTATTTTATATCGTTATTATTGAAATTAATTCTCACCCCTTATGTTTGAATGTTGCCTTTACATGGGCATCGTGCAGATACTTAAGAGTAGTATTGTTGAAGCAAGTGGAAGGTAGCTCTTGGATTACTTATTTATTTTGTCGCTTTTACTAGTGGTACCTTGCTCTGATCATGGAACACCGGGTTGGGTTAAACGCTTATTTTATTCCTTATGTATGATTATGTTGAAGTCATAAGACTAGTTTTGTTGTTGAGAATTCTTAAGATATTGAGTTGATTGATTACAACTCTCTTATTTTGTTATTACAATTGAAATTGAGACTAGATGTTAATACTTGCTTTATCTTCCATAATTGTGATGATAATTCTGCTGCGATGATACTTTAAAATTGAAGTGAGCATACGGTGACACGTTATGAATGTCTTATTATGTGAATATATAATACCGATCAGACGATATGGATGTCGTGTAAACATCCCAGGTATGATTCAGATAAGTGGGATGTCGTGTAAACATCCTTATTGCAAATGTGTGTATTGAAATATACTATTGAAACCCGTGTTACAGAGCAGGTCATGTGTGTTATGAAGGTGTGACACCCTACGTGGTTTTATTTTATATTTAATTTTTGCGATAAATTATGTGTGGGGTTTAGGGTGTTACATTAGTGTAACTTGACTTGATAATGAAATGAAATAACAATATGTTGGTTTAGTTGCATAATAGTTTATTTACTTATAATTGTTTCAAAACAGTTGAATAACCAGTTGCATAACAAATCATAACTTGTTCATAACAGTTGAATAACCATAACAATTGAATACTATATCAAAAGATCATAACAAATCATATTACAACTTGTTCGTAAACATGCCATATTGGTTCATAACAGACCAAATTATATCAAAAAGATAATGGTTCATAAACATACCATATTGGTTCATAACAAACCACATTACACAAAAAAAAGACAATGGTTCATAAACAAACCATATTGGTTCATAAACCTAACATAACAGATCATAACATAGCATAGACAACCAGGTACTATAAAATAGCATTGCATTTAATCTTGAGTAGCTTGTGGTGCTTGAAAACCCTGTCCAATCTCAACCCGGTTTTCATTTGTCTTATTTACCTTCTTTGCTTTGTTTTCACCCTTAATCTTGAGTTGCAAGTCTCCTTGAAAGCACATGAGGGTTCTTTGGTTCATCATTTGCCTTGTTCCTCAATTTCTTTAGACGACCAATTGCTCATCTCATAACATGAGTCATCATTTGCCTTGCATATCAGTTGGCCATTTGCTTCCATTAGCCTCACCTAAAGTTTCAGAAGGGAGTACTTTAGTCCAATTCATCTCATCAGAATCTTCACTGACCCCATCAACTTCATTATCATCATTATACTCACTAAACTCACTAAACTCACTTGCAACATAATCATCATCATTCAATTCAGCTTGTTCATTGTTAACTTCAATATTAGGTTCATTGACATTAGGCTTACTAACATTAGGCTCATTGACTTCAATATTAGGCTCACTAACATTAGGCTAGTTGACTTCAACTTCAGGCTCACTAACATTAGGTTCATTGACTTCAACTCCAGGCTTACTAACATTATCCTCAATGACATAAGCATTACCCTTAGTAACATTACCATCGCTAACTTCAGGCTCATTCATTTCAGCATTAGGCTGACTGAAACCAGTACATTGTACCTCATTCACATCGATGTAGTTTTCTATTTCACTTGGATCCACAATCACAAGGAGGTCAGCTAGTTTGTGCTCCATATATACATTGATCGCCTCGTGTCCTACAACATCTTTGGCAAACTATAACACATCATTATCTTTACTCAATGGTCTAGGACTACTGCAAAGCCGAAGACATGGTTCTAATACCACAAACATTTTATGTTTATATAACCCTCACTTTTAATCAATCTCTCCACATCCAGTATGACATGAAATCCACATCTCATCACCAATTCATCTCAGTTATCTTTCCACCATCATACCATTTAATAGGCTTAAAAACTAATTTCCCTCTATGGTGCATTTTTAACATAACCTTATTAGTTTGAGTTGGCCTAAAATTTATTGACCACAACAAAACATTAACATCCGATTAAGTTTACATTCAGTGGGACCACAACAGAACATTAAACAAAACATGGCGGACCACAACAAAAACATTAAACAAAACACGGTGGACCATAATATCTTACTATTACACGTAAACGAGAAACAACTAAGGGACCACAACAAAATAGTTGAAAAGGAAAGTGGACGACATGAATATCACGGGGGGAAAAACAATTGTGAATCCCATAAAGAGAGACAAGAAAACATACCTTAAACAAAACTTCACTTGTCCACTAGTCATCTTCATGAATCCCAGAACTTCGTGTTTGACGTTTGGATCAGTGTGATTGAGTGGATTTAGGGTTTCTTCACGATCTTCTTCAGATAATGAAAGGAAAAATACAATTAGGGTTCAAAAGGATTTATGGATTTCTGAAAATATAATGTTGTCATTTTCTAAAATGAAATATATGTTGATATCATTTAAATATTCAAAAAAGGTGACATAGATCCATAGTGGTGTTGCCACATCATTAATGAATCTGCCAAATGGAGGGGGACCATGAAAATCACAAGAGAATTAAACTATAGGGACAAAAAAAAACTGATTTTTAAAATAGGGGACTAAGTTTTAAAAAACTTAAAAATAAGAAAACCAAAATGCATTTAAACCTATTGGTTGTTATACTACTCAAAGGATATTTATTATTCATTAATTACTATACTCGTTAAATATTAATTGATGTTCCTAGGTAAAAAAGGATGATGCAATTTTATTAAGTGGATAAAAAATTGTAAATAAAGGATGATGCAATTTTATTAATATTGAAAATAAAATTTCTCAATATTTTAAAAATAAATTATATGTAAGGTAATTTTTTTTATTAATATTATAAGATTTCAACATCTTTAATTCCAATAATTCACTTTTTACGTGCATTAAAAATATTAATGGAGTTATTATGTTGATAATATTAAGATATTTGTGGATGTATAAGTTTTACTTTTAAAAAAAATTAATATTAGATCTTTTTATTTTGATTTCAATAATATTAAAATTTATTTAGTTAAAAAAAATTATTGGTAAAAGTTGTTGAAATAAAGAAGGACAAACATATAAATTTATTTATAATATATATATGATAATACAACAATGAATACTCATACTCTAACTGGTAACTACTTTAAACGATTTTATTACTTTATTCAATAGTATTGGTAATTTGTATTTTTTTAAACTAGAAAAAATACATTGAGTGATGTCTTAGACTTGAATGCATTGTTTGAAAATTATGGGAATGAGGTTTGTTCATGAGTTCTATTTTGGATTTTGAATTTTTTTTAATGAAGAAAGAAGAGGGAAAGTATGGCGTGAGGATATGAATCAAACGCCCGAAGTTTGATATCCGTAGGAATTCCAGAGATTAGAATCTAATATATGTGTAATGTGAGGCGCGGGTTTGGATTCCAATCTCAATTTTTTTAGTATTTACATCATCCATTTAATGTATTTTTTTCATTTTAGATGCCTGCAAAAAAATAAAATTCATATTTTAGGAGCATTATTAAAATTTCATTGTGGTAGGTGAAGAATACATTATGTAAGAAAAACAATTCGTAGGTCAAAGACATTCTAACGCCTAGGTGTGGCCTATTCTCACCCTATTGATAATACATCCACTTGTTCTTGGGGTTAAATAGGGATTTTAGAAAGAAAGTAAGAGCTATCATTACATTTTTTAATGATTTATCAACTATTTTCTGAAAAACAACCTATATGTAAGTACGAGGTCTCTTTCCCTTTCTGTTAGTATTTGATGGTTCAACTTCAACGCACCAAGGTGACTCCGATGTTCTATCTTCTATTCAATCTGATTTCTCGCCCTTTTCAATTGAAGATTAAGTCCTTGTTATGGTGGCGTTCAAAGTAATTTCTTGAAATGAAAGTTGCAATCAGTGGTTGAAATTGCATTCCACGTCAGCTTATATAGGTGATTGAAAATGACAAAGAGAATAGGAATAATGTATTGTTCACCAAGTTTGACAAAAATTGCTACAACAAATTTGAGAATTTTATTCTAATGCTCATTTAAAACATAGAAAATATGATTTCAACCTAGTCACTTACAGACAAAACATTAGATGAAATATGTCATGTATCTTATTAAGTAACTTGGCAGGATGGTGGTGAGGAAGGCAAGAGGGTTCCTTTGGTACCTCTTCCTTCTTATTTTTCCTTCTCAGTTGAAAGAATTGCTGCATTACATCCGCACACTCTGTCGCCAATACCCCTCTTCTTATTTTTATTTTCGGATGGAATGGGTGAACTGGTGCAGGAGGTATATCTCTTGCTTCTGAAACATTTTCCCCTCCGTCAGGGAAAAGCCTGCAAACCAATTTTATTTAAAAAGCATACTCAAGGCTTAGTAACATATTACATATCTGTCTGTGCCGAGTCCCTCTTTTTCAAGAGATTTCAAGGCACGACCAAGTTAAATCAACCAGAGATATCAATACGAAAATAAAGGTGTATCGAATGAACAAACATTAAAGACTCCATGCCATTGCATATAATAATGAACAATACAAACAAGTATATTGACTGCATACCTAATCCAGCTACCATCAGCTCCAAGAAGCTTATTGGGAGCTCCCCACACAACGGCGTCTACTCTTGCCTGAAGAATGGCACCAGCGCACATTGCACAGGGTTCAAGCGTTACATAAAGTGTAGTTTCCTGACAAGGGGAAATTTGTGTCCGAATAAGCCATCATACTAATTTATTGGAAGAGTGTGATTTAATAGATCCCACAATAATTTCACCTAATAACAATGTATTAGGAAAAATGGCTTTGACTTTGGTCAAATAGACAATAATTTCACCTAATAACAATGTATTAGGAAAAATGGCTTTGACTTTGGTCAAATAGGTAAATGGACAAAGTTTGTTGTAGTTAAGCCACCAGAGAAGGTAGAACAATGGGTTTGACTATAGATTATTGTAGTTAATACACACTGAACATGATCCCAAAAGTATAACACAGAATTCCAAGACGTGTCCTAAGAAAGAAAAACTTTCTAACCCAACTACGAGTAGACTCACTGACGTCAAACTGCACAAAAATAAAAACTGCAACTTGTACATTTAAACTATTAAACTCCCAAAATCATACGATCCGGCAAACCATCCACCACTTTAAGTTCCACAAAGATCGTGAGTTTGGCTGGAGCGTTAAAATCATAGAGGAAGATCGTTAAATCGTGAGATCCAAACGATCCATATTTTATATTGACCGGTTTCAGACCCATTTGACCCGGTCATTAATAATAGGATTTAGCCCAAAAACTGACCCCGCTAATTAAACCCTGACGGCTGCTCTCACGTATTTTAGGGATTTGGGACTTAGAATGTTTTAAATAAGCTTATGAAAAATCCTCTCTCTCAAAATAATTGTGGCATCTTATAAAATTATTTTTTTTGAATGAGGGTCACTTTTTATTTCCAATACAATTCTAATGTTTATCTTTAAATTATGTCCTCTAATTAATACTCTTAATTTATTATCAATTTATTATTCTCTCACTCTGCATTTATGATAATTTGGTACAGAGGGAGCTATTATTATCGTGAAAGTTATTGGAACTCTGAGAATGAATTATGTCTCAATAAATTATACCATAAAAGAACCTTGATCAATCTTTTTGTTATAAAAAATTAATTAATTTGTTATTTTTATTAGTAATTTAAGTTTGGATCTTTAGTAAGACCCATTTGTTCTGAATACTCTATTTAAAGAGATTAGTACTTGTATCGTTCGAGAGGGTTTCGCTTCCGCATAAAAAAAACTAACCATTTTTCATTGCAGCACTATTCACGGTACAGTTTAAACTTTCGCACTCATCGCTACTATTTTGGCACTGTTTACGGTAATTTTCAGCATTGGTCATTGCTACTGTTTGCGGTACTGATCATCACCCTTGTTTGAACAACCTCGCATTCACTTGTGATTTTTTTTATTTGCAGTTGTTTTTAAATTTTTTCAATGGCTGGCAATAAAGAAGAAACAAATGCGTACAAATATGAATCAGAATTACCTATTATTCCTCAAATTTACAAGTTGAATGGAAAAAATTATTTAAAGTGGTCTCAACTTATGAAAACGACTATACAGCAAATGATGTGAAGGTGAAAACACTGGGAACTAAACAAGACAACAAAACAGTTACAAAATACGCTAATCATCTCAAAGCCTTGTGGATGGAGTTAGACCACTACAGAGTTATCAAAACCGAATGTACAGCAGATGCAACAAAATTTAGGGAGTACATTAAGCAAGATAGAGTCTACGACTTTCTGGTAAGGCTCAACTCTGACTTTGACCATGTTAGAGTACAAATTCTTGGCAAAGAAAAAATACCGAACATTAATGATGTAGTGTCTATAGTAAGGAGTGAAGAAAGTAGAAGGGAATTAGTGATGACACCACCATCTATGGAAAGCTCAACATTGCTAGTTTTGAAGAGTTCAACCATGTTAGTCGATCATAAGAAATTCGGAGAAATCTATGTCGAGAAGAAGGGTGAAGGAGTGTGGTGTACTTATTGCAACAAGCCTCGTCATACTCGAGAAAAATGTTGAAAATTGATTGGTCGGCCTCCTAATAGAGAATGGGGACAAAAAAGAGACTTGTCCAGAAAGGGAGGACATGCACACATGACTGGAAGTACTAGTGGAGTCGGTCTAGAAGGAGGGGTGCACCTTAACCTAAGTGAAGTAGAAAAAGTGAGATCTCTCCTCAGTAAGTTGGAGAAACCAACAGGTACTTGTTCTTTAACACGTCCAAGTACGTTTCTATTATTTTTTTCATTTGACAACTCTCCATTTTTGTTTGGACTTAATGCCTCAGATATACCCTTTAAACAATACTTGATATTAGATTCTGGAGCCACTGATCATATGACACCCTTACCCACACACTTCTCCACCTATTCACCTTACCCCAGTAACAAAAATATCCACTGCAGATAGCACCCTTATAACTGTAGCAGGTGAAGGAACAATTAAACTTAATTCATCCATGACTCTTAACAACGTCCTTCATATCCCAAAATTGACTACTAGCCTAATTTCCATACATAAACTCACAAAAGACCTATCATGTAATGTAATTTTCTATAAGAACTCTTGTGTTTTTCAGGACAAGAATTCGGGGAGGACGATTGGAAGTGCTAGAGAATGGAATGGTCTTTACTATTTGGATCACGAAGATTCAAGCCCATATTTTCTCAGCATCAATTTGATTTTGTTAGAATCAATAAAGACCAATAGGAAGAAGGTTCTCTTATACCATTGTCGCCTGGGTCATCCTTCGTTTAAAGTCATTAAGCAGTTATTTCCTATTTTATTTAAAACATTAGATGTTGAGAGTCTTCATTGTGAGGTGTGTGGGCTTGCTAAACACATGCATGTACCTTTCTCTATTAGTAATAAAATGAGTACTTTTCCGTTTTATCTAGTTCATACAAATGTGTGGGATCCATCTAATATTCCAAATATTTCAGGTGCCCGTTGGTTTATCACCTTTATTGATGACTGTATTCGGGTTACTTGGATCTACTTAAACAAAAATGTTAGTCATGTGGTTTCTCAATTTCTCTCTATTGTTAAAAATCAATTTGGTAGGAGTATTAAGAGGATTCGATATGATAAAGCCAAGGATTATTATAATCATAATCTTAATTCTTTGTGTCAAAATAAAGGTATTATTCATGAGTCTTCATGTGTTAAAACACTCCAACAAAATGGCATTGATGAAAGAAAAAATGGGCATTTGTTAGGCCAAACACGTGCTATGATATTTCAAAATAAAGTTCCCAAGAAATATTAGGGCGAGGCAGTCTTAACGGCATTGTATCTTATAAATAGTTTGCCTTCTACTGTCCTTGCTTCCAAAACTCCTATGGAAGTTTTATCCTCGTTCTATCCTAATGTGTCTACCTCTAGTAACCTCACTCCTAGGATATTTTGGTGTACATCGTCCGTCCATATTCATAGTGATGGTAGAGGGAAATTTGATCCTAGAGCCTTAAAGTGTGTCTTTATAGGATATTCTTCCACCCAAAAAGGTTACAAATATTATCATCCACCGCCTCACAAGTTCTTTGTCTCTCGAGATGTCACTTTCCATGAACAAGAAAGTTACTTCGTTCAAACTCATCTTCAGGGGGAGAATGTAAATAAGGAAGATGAATCCCTTATACTTCCTGACCTTACTTTTGAGACTGAAAGTGATTATGAAAAAGATGAAACTGATGTAAGATATGGGAAGAATTTAGTATATACAAGAAGGAAGATCATTCTTGAATCTACTCATATCCAAGAGTATGACCCGACATTACATGAGGTAAATTTTAACTCTAGTGATTCAACTTCTGAATTTTCTCATGAACAGGAACTAGAATCCAATTCAACTCCACCACCACTACCATCACACTATCAAGAATTACACCTTCCAATTGTCCTTAGAAAAGATACCGAAACTGTACCAAACAACCACTTACCCATTATCCAACTACCTAAGTTTTGAACACGTTTCACCTACCCATAAAGTCTTCCTTACAAATCTGAACACTACAAAACTACCTACCTCTCTATCTGAGGCATTGTCTAACAGGAAATGGAAACAAGCCATGGATTTGGAGATGGAGGCATTGGAAAAGAACAATACTTGGGAATTGATTTCTTTACCAAATGGAAAGAAACTCGTAGGATGCAAATGGGTATACACTATTAAATACAAGGCAGATGGATCGATTGAGAGGTATAAGGCAAGATTGGTAGCCAAAGGATTCACTCAAACCTATGGAGTAGATTATTCAGAGACATTTGCTCTAGTTATAAAAATGAATACAGTTATGGTGATATTATCTTTAGCAGCTAATTGTAATTGGAACTTAAACCAATTCGATGTGAAGAATGCATTCCTTCATGATGAACTTGAAGAAGAAATCTACATGCATATACCTCTTGGATTCCGTGAACATACTACCACCAACACCGTTTGCAAGTTAAAAAAAAATTTATATGGGTTAAAGCAATCGCCGCGAGCATGGTTTGGAAGATTCACTAAAGTTATGATAGGTTTGAGCTTTAAACAAAGTCAAGGAGATCATCCCTTATTTATCAGACATTCTGAAACAAGGGAGTAACTGTGTTATTGGTATTGTTGATATTTGTAAATATAGTGTTAAGAATATTTGTATATAGAATAGTCTCACATCGACTATGTCATGTAATTAGTTGTAATCTCTCTATATATAATAAAGTCTCCGTAGTGCTTTTCAAAACACACGGTTTATTCAAATGTCTCTTGTATTTCAACATGGTATCTAGAGCCTACTGAGAGGCAATTCTTTCGTCTTGCTTTACCTGATTGACCCACTGTCTTCAGGTGAGAATTTTTTTTTGCAAACTGTGTCATCACTATGGTTTGCCTCTCACTTTTCAAAATTCTCCAATAACTATTCGACACGCCGCCCTCCGATCTGGCTGTTGCCCTTTCTCCGTTGCTGCCCCGCGAGTGCCAGCGCATACGACGGCTGATTCCGCCGGTTTACTCGCCTCTCCCCACCTGTTCAAGATCCGGACTTCGTTTTACTTTTCGACTCACGGAAAACGGTGCTCCAATGCAAACAGCCCCGATTTCACTTCGTTATTTTGTTGTCCAAGCCATGGGAGACACTAATTCTGGTTTCAGTGATTCGTTTACCAAAGTTCCGCTTATCCCATGTGAAAAGCTAACTGGCTCATCCAACTACAACCGTCAAGGATATGAAGATCAGTTAACCACAAAAGTGGATACTATTCCTGCAGCCAAACTTGTTAAATGGAAGAAAACCATTGCATCTCTTGGCAATAATCAGAATCGCTTTCGAGGAGGATTATCCAACTCCAAACCTCATCCCAAGTGTGATCATTGTAACCTACTTGGGCATCCTATTGACCGTTGTTGGAAGTTGCATGGCAGACCTCCACGCCAGGTAAATGCAGCTTAAATCGATCACCTAAACACTCTGCAGACTTCACCTTCTCTTCAGAACTCTACGCCAAGCTATGAGGATTTTCTCAGGTGGTGTCAAACTAATCAAAACTCTTGTTCCATGGCTTCGATTGCGCACATTGGTAATCCATTTGTTTGCTTCTCTCACTCATCTCCTCTTGGTCCTTGGGTCCTTGATTCTGGTGCGTCTGATCATGTTACTGATAATAAAAATCTTTTCTCTTCCCTCTCTACATCTGATTTCTTACCTACTATAACTTATACCAATGGTTCTCAAACTCGATCTGAAGGGATTGGTACTGTTCAAATTCTACCTTCTCTCTGTTACTTTTGTCTTCTATGTACCTAATTGTCCATTTAATTTACTTTCAGTCAGTCGTTTAACTCGTTCTCTGGATTGTAGTGTCACCTTCACTAACAATAATGTTACCCTGCAGGATCGGAGTTCGGGACGGACGATTGGCGTCGGATGTGAGTCTCAAGGTCTTTATTACCTCTCAGTGTCTTCTCAGACATGTTCAGCCAAAGATTCTCCACTCATTATCCATGCTCAGTTAAGTCATCGTAGTCTTTCCAAACTACATAAGTTGGTGCCAAATTTATCGAAGGTATCTAATTTATATTGTGAGTCGTGTCAGTTAGGGAAACACACTTGTGGTCAGTTTCCCAATCGAGACAATAAACGAGCTTCGTCCCCTTTTGCTTTAGTTCACACCGATGTTTGGGGACCCTCACGTACTGTCTCTACTCTTGAGTATAGGTATTTTGCCACCTTTATTGATGATTTTTCACGTTGCACGTGGTTACTTTTAATAAAGAATAGATCTGAATTATTTTCTATTTTTGAAACAATTCTATCAAGAAATAAAAACTCAATTCGGTGTGTCAATCCGTACCTTAAGAAGTGACAATACCCGTGAATATTTATCCCAACAATTTCAAAATTTTATGTCACGCAATGGTATTCTCCATCAAACATCTTGCCCTCACACACCTCAACAAAACAGGGTAGCCAAACGCAAAAATCGGCATCTCGTAGTAACCACTCGGACCCTACTTCTCTACGGTAATGTTCACTTCGATTTTGGGGGGATGTTGTGCTAATGGCATGTTACCTTATAAATCGCATGCCCTCATCTGTCCTTAACAATAAAATCCCTCATTCAATCATTTTTCTCAATTCCCCACTTCACCCAATTCCTCCCTGAATCTTCGGATCCACATGTTTTGTACACAATCTCTCTCCTGGTCTTGATAAACTATCAGCTCGATCACTAAAGTGTGTCTTTCTTGGTTATCATCGATCCCAAAAAGGTTATCGTCGTTACCTTCTTATCGTTACCTCATATCGGTATCTTCTTCGAGTTTGTTCCATATTTCGAGTCCAGTCACATAACTCCATAACCAATTCAAGAAAGTACTTCCACACCTTTTCCGCCAGTTATTAATGTCCAGCCTACCATTATCCCCCATCAGTCTATGGCTCCTGACCCCCTCACTTCTCGACCACTTCAAACATATCAGTTTCGTCACCCAACGTCTGTCGTCCCTGTCCCTGAGGTCATACCTATCCCTGAGGTCATTGCAGACTCTCCTTCGACGCCTCCGTCATCACCGGATCTAATCCTGCAACCTAAGTCCGATCTTCTGATTGCCCTTTGAAAAGGTATACGTCAAACACGAAATCCTTCTCCACATTTATATTGATTTATGTTATCATCGTCTTTCCCCTTTGCAGTATTTTTTTTGTCTTCTTTGTCTTTTGTTTCTATTCCTAAAACTCCAGGTGAAGCATTATCTCACTCTGAGTGGAGGCAAGCAATGATTGATGAAATGTGTGCTCTTCAAAGCAGTGGTATCTAGGAACTGGTTCCTCTATCCCATGGAAAATCTTTAGTAGGTTGTTGTTGGCTTTATACAGTGAAGGATGGTCCAGATGGTAAGATTGATCGATTTAAAATTCGCTTGGTAGCCAAAGGATATACTCAGATTTTTGGATTGGATTATGGTGATACTTTCTCACCAATAGTCAAGATGGCATCTGTTAGACTTCTTCTAGCCATTGCAACCATTCGATATTGGCCTCTTCATCAACTTGACATCAAAAATGCTTTTTTACATGGTGATCTTAAAGAGGAAGTATATATGGAGCAACCACCTGGGTTTGTTGCTCAGGGGGAGTCATCGAATATGGTGTGTAGGTTACATGTGTCTCTTTATGGTCTTAAGCAATCTCCGAGAGCTTCGTTCGGCAGATTCAGCACTGTAGTACAACAATTTGATATGGTTCGTAGTGAAGCTGACCATTCTGTTTTTTATCGTCATTCAGCCCAATGATGTATTTATCTTATTGTGTATGTAGATGATATTGTCATATCTGGTAGTGATCAGCAGGGTATACTCTAGTTAAAACAACATCTCTCGAATCAATTTCAAACAAAAGATCTTGGTAAACTTCGTTATTTCTTGGGTATTGAGTTAGTCCAATCTAAAGATGGTTTGGTGATTTCTCAGCGGAAATATGCTAATGGATATTTTGGAAGAAACAAGTTTTTTTAATGCTAAACCAGTTGATACTCCTATTGAGTAGAGTGTCAAACTACTACCCAATTAGAAAGTTGAATTATCTCACAGTCACTCATCCAAACATTTCTTTTGCAGTTAGTGTGGTAAGTCAATTCTTAAATTCCCCTTGTCAGGAACACATAGATGTTGTTATCTGAATTCTGAGATACATCAAATGTGCTCCAGGAAAAGGTCTAGCGTATGAAAATAAAGGACATACTCAGATAGTTGGATACTCCAATGTTGATTGGACAGGATCACCCATTGATAGACGATCTACCTCTAGGTATTGTGTACTTGTTAGAAGAAACCTTATATCCTGGAAAAGTAAGAAACAAAACGTAGTAGCAAGATCAAGCGCCGAGACAGAGTATAGGGTCATGGCAATGGCAAAATGTGAACTTTTTTTGTTAAAATAGTTGCTCAAGGAACTTTAAATTGAAGAAGCAAGATTAATGACACTTATTTGTGATAATCAAGTTGCATTGCACATTGCTTCAAATTCAATCTTCCATGAGAGGACCAAACATATTGAGATAGATTGTCACTTTGTCAGAGAGAAAATCGAGTCAGGTGATATCGTCACAAAATTTGTCAACTCTAATGATCAATTGGTAGACGTGTTTACAAAATCTATACGAAACCCAAGAACTAATTATATATGTAACAAACTTGGTGCATTTGACTTATATGCTCAATCTTGAGGGGGAGTGTTGATATTTGTAAATATATAATGTTAAGAATATTTGTATATAAATAGTCTCACATCGATTATGTCATGTAATTAGTTGTGATCTCTCTATATATAATAAAGTCTCTGTAGTACTTTTCAAAGCACACGGTTTATTCAAATGTCTCTTAGTCTCTTGTATTTCAAGAGGTATATGTGGATGATATTATAGGCACATGTAATGATGAGGAAGGACAACAATTGTTGGATATACACTTAGCCAAGGAATTTGAGATTAAATCCTTGGAAAAATTGAAATGCTTTCTAGGAATTGAAGTTGTCCACTCTAAGAAAGGAATTTTCATATCTCAACCGAAATACATTACTGATCTTCTGCAGGAAACTGGCAAGACAGCATGCAAGCCTGCAAATACTCCAGTTGATCCAAATGTAAAATTGGGAAATGCAAAAGAAGATATTGCGGTTGATAAGGAAATGTATCAGAGATTAGTCAGAAAACTTATATATCTCTCGCATACTAGACTTGATGTTGCTTTTGCTGTTAGCTTAGTCAGCCAATTCATGCACCGACCAAAGGAGATTCACTTACAAGTAGCGCTCCGAATTCTACAATATTTGAAAGGAACACCTGGTAGAGGAATTTTGTTTGAAAGAAATGGGAGTGTAGGTCTTGAAGCATATACAGATGTCGACTATGCAAGGTCAATTGTTGATAGGAGATCAACTACAGATTACTGCACTTTCCTAGGTGGAAATCTTGTGACTTGGAAAAGTAAGAAACAAAATGTAGTATCGAGATCTAGTGTTGAAGCAGAGTTCAGGGCAATGGCACAAGGGATATGTGAACTAATATGGCTGAAATCAATCTTATAAGATATGAGGATAAAGTGCGATGAACCAATGCGACTTTATTGTGATAATAAGTCGGCTATCAGCATAGCTCATAACCCAATGCAACGTGACAGAACCAAACATATTGAAGTTGACAGACACTTCATTAAAGAAAAATTAGACAGTGGCGTTATTTACACTCTATGTGTCCTCTCAAGACAACCTTGCAGATCTTTTAACAAAAGGACTGAACAACAATAACTTTGAAGAAATTGTTTTCAAGCTAGGAATGATAGATATATATATTCATCAGCTTGAGGGGGAGTGCTATAAATAATTAATTAATTTGTTATTTTTATTAGTAATTTAAGTTTGAATCTTTAGTAAGACCCATTAGGTCGGAATACTCTATTTAAAGAGATTAGCACTTTTATATTTTTAATAATAATATATCAAATTATTCAACTTTGATACTTTTCTACAAATTCAAATCAGATTCTTCTAATCCTCTCATCTTTTCCATCCCTGCACTCCAAAACCTCTTCCTTCCTTACAAAAGAGTTCTTCAATTATGTCTGTAGTTGTTGTTGAGAATATGTTTGAGGAAATTATATTTTTTTTGGATTGAATATTTGCTATCTATGAAGCACGGATATTTAAAAAACTCTGTCGAATTGTATCTGATATGTACCGATACGCTCCGATTCAAAGCTGATACGTATCGAAGGAGTATCCGGAATTATTAATTTTAAAAATTAAATAAAAAATTCCAAAATGTTGGCGATTTTAATATTCTATTTAATTCCTTTCAAAAACTTGGCATTTTTCAAGAATGGTTTTATTTCTCATAATTTATTGCTATCAATTTTCAATATTTTAAATTTAATTCATATTAAGTATAACTTCTTTATTTTGTAGGCATCATTACTTTTATTTACTTTTATTTTTGAGGAAAGTTCTAGTTTCAATATTACACCTTGCAACCTCTTTTTCTGAATTGTTCCTTTCTTCTTCTTCTTCATACTGCCTCTCCACCATTGTCCATTCCTTCACATTTTTTACGAAGAAAATCTTATTACCATAAAATAATTATCACTTTAATATTTTTCAGCAATATAATAATGTATTAATTATTGTGTTGAGTTTGGTTTTGTTAAATTATGATCTATCTAAATATATAATTTTAATTTTTATATACGTATTTTAAACGTATCGTATCTTGCAGTTTTCAATTAGTAACGTATCGTCGTATCGGATACGTATCATATCGGATACTCGTATCGCGTTCGTGCTTCATTGTTTGCTATTGATAATTTAGTAAATGAGAATTTTATGTTTTGGTTATTTTTCCTAGTTATTTCTATAATTTTGTCTATTTGTTGTGATCTTACGATCTGAGTTACGATCCTACAATTTAGGCTTTTTCCATACCCTAATGATCTCTATCGAGATCCTGATCTTGACAACCATGCCTCCGTCGTCACACAATGAATGATTCATCTAATGCTTGATAATGGATACTTTGCTAAAAACATTCTTCTCTCTCCTTCATTTATACATTTTTTTAATATGTGTGAAATAGTCAATTGAGCCATTCATTGGGACGGAGAGAGTATCATGTCTATCGGATGGCCGAGTGGCAGCCAGATACTCAACAACATTTTCCTTAAAATTGCATGGCCCTTATGCAACACAATACCACTATTGCGGCCTCTAAACTATAGTGTATCCCACTGCCAACATCACAAATGCTCCCAACACAATTCTACTTGGCATTGGGGTTCATGTTTGGTTTTGAAGTTGAGAAACTGCAAATCTTAGTTTGGACTCAAAGTAACTCTAGAGCTCCTTTGGGGAAAAGGTTCATTAGTAAATATATACTAAACATGCCCTTAGAGGCATTCTTATTACTTATCCTTCAAATCCATTAAGCAACTATCGTTAGTTAGTAAGTTAACGAGTTCAAAAATAACATAAGAGAAACATATCAAATGAATATTAAACTTTGGCTATAACATCAAAATACACTTGAACTTAAAACCGGGAAAACTTACTGGTAGTCTCCATGAGTGGAGAAATTTTGAAGCTTCTCGTATACAGATCATCTCAGCATGGGCTGTGGAGTCCCGCAACTCTTCTACTCTGAAACATATATTTTGGTATAAATTCAAAAATTAAGGTAACTGGATAGAATGAACTAATGCAAAAACATTGAACCTTACAAGTTGCATCCTCTGGCAATAATTTTTCCATGCTGCACAAGGACAGCACCAACAGGAACTTCCCAAGTATCAGCAGCCTTCCTGGCTTCCAAAAGTGCTTCTTTCATGAACAACTCATCAATTCTTCGCTGCTCAAGTTCAACTTTATAGGCTTCTTCCCAGTCATCGAATCTATCTCGTAAAACCTGCCCTTTCCGCTGAAATTTCCTTTGTTTCAACTCTCCATCCTTTTTTTCTGAGCCAGACATTTCAGTCTTCGCAGGAGCAATGGGTTTTTTTATTGGCACCCCTGATTCAGTTCTGGAAATGATGGATCCACCAATATTTATAATTTCTCCTGCAATAGGTTTTCCTCTAATAGATAATGGAATTGGTGAGTCCATTTTTTTAAAGCTAGAAGCAGTGACTTTCAAATCTTTTTCATTTTCAATAGAAATAGAAAATTCCTCTCCATCAGCATATGAGGTACTTATTGATGTTGATCCACTTTCCAATTTATTTGGAAAAGATGACCCAACAACTTCAATAAGTTTTCCTTTATCCTTCAACATTTTAGTCTCAGACACCTCTCCCTCACTTAGGGTATAACGAGCACTTGCTTTTGATTTATCAGAAGTTATGGCTTGTGGTAGCACACTTGTTTCTTTCATCACATTACTTTTACAGGTTTCCTCATGCTCTTGCCCAGAAAACCATGTCTCACTGCCAGATTTGTTTGGCGAGTTTCTCTCACCTGATCTTCCAGTAGAAGAGGAGGAACCAGCATCTGAAGTCCAACGTAATCGAACAATATCAGAAATAATTCTCCATGGGGACCTTCCAGTTCTATTTACAATTGGTTTTGCAGTTTCATTGTTGATCTCTGGTTTTTCAGCTAATAAACCATGCCCAACAGATGGTTCTTTTACATCCCACATTTCATCGGAAATTCCTTTGGCACCAAGAAGCACAGTGGAATGACTAGAATTGTGAATTTTTAACTGAGAGTCATTTTGAGTGCCTTGTTGCCTTTGATTATCCACAACATCAAAGGGCGACTCTGTTCTAGCAACTTCCATCTCTTGTATTTCAGAAGTTGTGACTTCGTGCCTCACCCTGTTCACGAACTCATCAACAAACTGTTTCGATGATTCCTCAAAACGATTAGCTGAACCAAACACATCTTCTGGAGTCGTGATAATAGAAGGCCCGCTATATGGTGGTCCTGAAAGCATAGCAGGACTTATCCCCAAATTGTCATACAGAGCAGAAGAGCTGCTTTCTGAAGTTTCAAGGTAGATATCAGGGCTGGCAAACCCAGCAGTGTGTTCAACATGAGCTGAAACTCCACCCATTTGGGAAGAAGGGATCAACATTATTTCAGAACTCCTTTCATTACCTTCTGCTAACAACACTTCTTTTCCAGCCTCGGAAACTGAATTTAATGATCCCTGGAAGTTGGATTTCTCTCTTGAGGTAGTTTCATTAGTTTGAGAAGAACTTTCTCTAGTTTTAACAGCTGATGCTAATTTACTTTTTGGAATGAATTCCATCTTCTCGGAAGTTATTTGAGAACTCGAAACATGCTTTTCGTCATTGGCACGACCTTCCGATAAAGTGCTGACATGTTCATATCCTTTCCTATGTTGAACACTCTGAGTTTTCCTTCTATCAGTTTGGAGCCATGAATCCCTTGCCTGTGAGCTTATGTATGAACTTTCTTCTTTGTTCTTCACACTAGCTTTAGACTTCATGACAGATATATCTTCAACATGAATCCCATGAGCTTGTGATACTTCAGAAAATTGTTGGGATTTTCTTTTTCTGGCATCATCATGTGTAACGGTCTTCTCTCCTTTGTGTTGCAACCCCACTCCCTGAGAAGAACTCAGAACTGAATTCTTTTTTTCTCCCATGCTCTTTGTCCTTGAATCAGAGGTCCTTTCAGTGTTTTCAATATTTAAATTTTCTATATATTTTTGGGAACTTTTCTCCATTACATCCATTGTTTTGGTAGAAGAAGAACCAATGAAGTTTTTATTTTTATCACTTGTTTCCTGTAAATGTGTTTCTGATATCTCCAGTTTCCCTTCCTTGCCACCGAATGTCTTCTTTGATTTTAAACTTTCCTTTCCAATGGTAGAAGTAGAACCAACAAACTTTTCATGTCTGTCACTTGTTTCCTTACATAGTGTGTTGGACATTTCAAGGTTCCTTTCACTGCCACTGAGTCTCTTTCCTGATAACAGAGTTGACTCGTTTTCATCACAGCCAGACTCGTGTGTATATGCAGATTGATGATTTCTTCTGTTTCCTACTTGAATGTATGCCTTGTTTGTTTTCTTATCCAAATGCTTAACAAAAGATGCATTATCTTCATCACAATGGACTTTCCTCTGTGAAATAGAAGCTTTTCTATAACCAGATTCATGTATTGTAGATTCTCTTGAATGCATATCTTGGTGATCCCTAGTGGATTCAATCTCTAGAAAGATTCCCTCAGTCAACTTTTTTTCAGACTTCTTTCTTATGTTCCAATCAATATCCGCGCCAAATACAACTCTTTCTTTATTTGAAACGTCATGCACCTTCTTTGAGTCATCATTTTGTCTGTTGAATTCTGCCTTTATCAATTCCTCCATATGATTTACTTCATTCTTCTCATATCCCAGTGAAAATTCTTCCAAACCCATATTATGTTGCACTTCCAAGTAACTCTCAAAATCTCCTGACGAAAGCGTGTAATAAGATGAACAACTAGACGTATCTCTTTGTTTCCTACAATTTTCACCTTTTGTAAGGGGCTCCCGTTCAGTGTCAGATTTTTCACACTCTCTTGTCAAGTCTATGGAGGATGCTTCGTGTTGCTTTAGATTTCCTTTTTCCTTTGTTTTTATTTTCTCACTTGAACTCGAATGTCTCGCTCTACTCACATTGTTTCTCTTGTTAATTTCCATTCTTTTGGATGAAGATACATTCTTCAATTTGAAACCTGAAGCATCTTTATCTGCTTCCTCACTCAAAAAGCTAAGAATTATTTCAGAGTCATCATGAGAAGAAAATGAAGGGAAATTTTCTCTCCCTTTCTGAAAGGCTGAGCAAAAACATCGTTCCTTTATTCTGCTTCTTCTAGTTCTATTGTAAACATTTATGTCATTGGTAGGGCACTTAAGCTCGTAAGAGCTTTTAACAAGACCATAAGGAACCTGAGAAAAATAGAGGTCATCACCTCTGAAAATAAACCTCCTAGATGCTGAGAATTGAAGGAGAGTGGACTGACTCAACCCATTGAGAAGAGAAGGCTTTAAGTGTAGTTTACGGGTGGAGAGAGCACAACAGTCACAACAAGCACGACATGACGAGGTTTTGTCAAATCTTTCATACCATAGGTTTGAGTAGCCGTTGAAAGATAAAGGGAATGATTCTTTGCAGCTAACACCATATGTGGTTGAGGAAAAATATGTGCTGTGCATAGTTGTATATGCTTTCCCACCAGACCAAATGATGAGAGACCAGGTTCCTTCAATTACAACTGAGCCGTAATTGTTTGCTTTGAGAAGCACACTGTAGTTTCACCTTTCATCCCGGTAGCGGTGGCAAAATTGGAATAAGTAAATGAACTGAACAATGCATCATAAAATAACTAAACAGCAAAATTGGAATAACTAAATTAACTGAACAATGCATCATAAAATAATTAAACATGAGAAGAATCATGACGTCCATTTGTAAATAATGGTATACCAAGTTAGTATCCTAAGAAACAAAGATAATAAGGTAAATCTATCAAAACAAAGTAATTAGCAATATGCTGAATGAGACAAACACAGTCGCAATATAAATTTAACTTGTTTACCATTTTGCTAAGAAATTTATGGTAATTGTGAGAAAAAATTGGTGGTGATTTGAGACAAGAGATGAGTAATATAGTATTCGTGCTGAATAATAATAGTTTGAAGAGAGAGATTGAGTAATAATACCTAGGATGATGGATGAGAGTTGAGAAATTAGAGTTGGATTTGGTTCGGAAATTTTGTGTATCAAGTTTTTTGGGTTTGTGTTGTTGAAGCTACAAAGAGAGTTGTTATTTGCAGTACGGGTCTCCTGGATTGGCCTGACGGAGATGAGATGAGATTCGGAAGTGGTATGGTCAGCCTGGTGATTTTTTTTTGTACCAAAAAGATAGATGATGTTATTATGAAATAAAATACACTTTTAATATAAAAACATTTTGAAATATGTTTAATGAAGCGTTGGATATTGAAATATATTTAAATTTTATTATTAATTACATAACACAAATCGTCTAAACTAAGCAAATATTTTTACGAGTCTTATTCATAAAAAAATTATTTTTTAAATTTATTGAAGAACTATTATATTTAATCAATATATTATCTAAACATATTAGTTACTAATATATTTAAAAAGCAATTTTTTTCTTATAAATAAGATAAAATATAATATAAAAGAGTAGGGGTGTACGCGGGTGGGGTTGGGCTGGATTTGTCTTAACCCATTATCCAACCCGTTCAACTTTCAATGGATTGGGTTCATCATCAAACTCGTAATTTAATTATAAAATCTGACCCGAACCAACCCGATCATTCACGAGTAGGTTGGGTTCACGGGTCGTGTATAAAATAAATATTTTTTTCAATTTAAAAAACCTATAACACAATTCAATATAATTTTGCACATTTCCAACAATTAAATTATAAAAACCTTCAAATAATATCTAATAAAAATTGATTCAGATATATTAACACTTAATAATATATAAAATTTCATAAAATACCATTTCCATAAAATTCATAAATTCTATTCTATATGATTCAAAAGCAAATAAACATAACTTTGTCTTAAAATGACATTAATATATTGGCCAAATATCGGTCTAATAGTACCAAAATGTAAAATTCAAAAGGCAACAAGAGTAATAGAAATGAGACTTTTTTCCTGAAGTGCCCTATTTCTGAAATTAAAATCCCACTTTACCCCTGTTTGAAAAAAAATCCCAATCTACCCCCTTTTTCTTATTGGGCTCGTCCATTCATTGGACGAGGGTATGAAGCCCAAAACGCGTTGGGTAGGCTCGGTCATTCATTGGCCGAGCGTGTGAAGGATTTTTTTTTAATATTTTAAAAACTTTATTAAATAGTTTTCTAATGATTATTAAATAATATTTTAATTAATTCTATATTTGATTAATATAATTGATTTTTTTAAAAATAATAATAATATTTTTATAAAAATATTTAAAATAAAATGTTAATAATAATAGTTTTTTATAATAATAATAATTTTTTAATATTGTTTTTTTTAAAATATTAATAATAAAAATGATTATTTTTTATAATATTAATAATAGAAATAATTTTTTTCTTATATATTAATAATAAAATTGATATGTTTCCCTCCAAAATTTCAATAATTTTTTGGGAATGATATATTTCCCGCCAAAAAAAATTATGTTTGTACTGTCTCGGTCAATGATTGGCCGAGTATTCAAGTATTAATTTTCTATAAATAGCAGAACTTGTAGAAATGTAACTCAGATCACAAAATCTTTTCTTTTGGTCAGAATGTTTGTTTGTGGTCTTGTATTTTATGGACACGGTGAAAAAATGAGTGTTTTCCTTGATCCGCAATGGAATTTTCAGAACACTGATTTCAGCCATCCACACTGGCTTCCAACAGTAGGGCGGGTGTCGTATGAAGGTGAGGAAAGTAGAGTATCGTTGTCCATACATAACATTGACTGATGCAAGCCTCGATGGTACGTACATGTATTACTTGGATCGTATCGAAAATGATGAAGATGTCTAGTGTATGTTTTCGGCACATAGTGGTGAAGTTAATAGAGGAGTTGAAGGTCCACTTGTGTTGGTTGTTGTTGTTGATTAGTTTTTTAATTACCAGTTGTGTTGGTTGTTGTTGTTGTTTAGTTAATGTGGTCGTACTTTGTAACCATAAGCCTTTGATTATCAAATGTATTTCATAATTGTTTGTTCCCAAAAGACATTAGAAATACACAATGGTTTATATATATTACGTGCATAGTAGTTAATAATTATAAAAAAAAACATAATCATCTGGACGGATATTTAAAACAACAACATAATCATCTGCATGGTCGCTGGGATGGTCCTGCAACATTAGGACATTTCCTACGCATGTGTCCTATTTCACGGCAAATTCCACATCTTCTCTTTTCCTTCTCAACGTCGTCCATCTCGGTTCTAATCCTGGTGCTGTTTGGGCGCCCTTTCTTCCTCCTTCTCATAGAGTCGTCGTGACAAAGAGTAAATCCTTCATATTGTGCCCAATTCTCCTCATGGGGAAGTCCTAGGAAACTCTCCTGATAGACCTTAAAGACGTTAAGAATTTTGAAGATGTCTGGAATGTGAATGGAATAGTCATGGCGTATGCTCGAACATGTTGCGATTACATGGGAGCAAGGTAAGTGAAATGCCTGAAATTTCCCACATTCACAGTGTTGTTTCCTCAAATCAACGCTGAATGTTCCGGTTGGTCGACTATCGTTATGATTAATCTTCTCTTGGACCATGAAATAAAATCTCTCTCAATCGAATTGCATGACGTTGTGCGTGTTAGCTTTGATGACTTCCTCAACCATCCCCTTGTTGCAGTTATCAGTGAAAACCTGCCCAGAGGCTAACATTTTTGTCCACTGATGGCCTCTTCTACCAAATAGTGATCCTAAACGATAGTACATAGATTTGACCAATGCAGTGATTGGAAGGTTTCGGGTTTCTTTTAGCACCGAGTTCATTGCTTTTGCTAGGTTAGTTGTCATGTGACCCCAGCGTTGCCCTCCGTCAAATGCCCTTGCCCACTTCTCCTGAGGGATGTTGTCTATCCACGATAAAGTGTCGTTGTTTGTTCTTCGGATTTCCCCCCGATAGTAGTTAAATATTGCCTATGTTAACGCATAACCCATGTTAACAACTATTTTATGCAGATCCTTGTCTTTAATCTCGCGCATGAAGTTTTGCGCGATGTGTCTAATGCAATAGACGTGTGATGAAGGAGGAAACTGCCATCCATTTTCTGGGTTATTGTATGCACTCTTTATCGATTCATGCCTGTCTGATATTAGGCATAGATTTGCTTGGGGGGTAACGTGCATTCTCAAATTCTTAAGAAAGAAACTCCAGGCTTCCTTTGTCTCACTTTCAACCAATGCGAACGCTATCGGAAATATGTGCCCGTTCCCATCCTGTGCCACAGCCATCAACAGAGTCCCTTTGTACTTGCCATACAACCAAGTTCCATCAACCTGCACAATTGGTTTACAATACGCGAAAGCACGTATACATGGTCTAAACGCCAAAAACAGACGATGAAATATCCTTTGGTCACCTAAGTATGAACCATCATTTGAAATCACAGGTAAGGATTGTAATTCTATAATGGTACCTGGTAGATATGTTTTCATTACCAGTATCCACTGCGGAAGATCGTTGTAAGATGTCTCCCAATTTCCATGCAGCGACTCAATTGCCTTACACTTTGCAATCCATGCCTTTTTGTATGATATGATATACCTGTATTTCTCAGCAACATGAGCGATGATAACCTTCACCTTAAGAGAAGCGTCCCGATTTACAAGCTCCATTATGCTCTTGCTAATCATTTCTGAACTGAGTTTTGTATGGTCTTGTGACATGGAAGTGGTTGTGCACGTATGAGGCCCACTAGACTTACCAACTCTCCACCTTGAGTTGCCCTTACGCAAAGAGACCTTGCATTTGAAATTGCATGTTGAATTTCTACATTTAATGACAAAACGTACATTGTCAGATTTAACCACAGAAAAATCTAGACTACGTTTTATATGCCATTGTTGTAACTCCAGAACACACTCTTCCTTATCTTCATACTCGATGCCCTCCTCTATTTCGTCAGAATTGTGAGTTGGTATGAAACTGCCGAAAACGGAGATTGGTTCAGCATCATCCAAACTTATGTTTTGCATGTACGCAGGTGGGTTGTACAAACTAATTGGTTACGCTCTTAGTGCAACGGTCAGTGTGTCGAATATGTCCTCATTGCCATCGTCATCGCTAACACCAGATAGATCTTCAAATCGAACCTCCTCAAGATCATCCTCACTATTCTCGCTTACCCCGTCAACGTGTAGCTTCTTCAACCTAACAAACAACATCACCCCCACAACAACATAACCAACCATCATCCTCAGCTCAACAAACTTACCAACACACCCAGACCACCCAACAACACACCATTTATTCCACATCAACCCAACACCATAATCCCCACACTCCATTCCCTCAAACAAACTATTATTACAACCAACAATATCAACAACAAACCAACCTACGCCCACCCATACAATACACTCCAATTCCTCAATCCAACTTTGAATACTCAAACCCTCATTCTCAACCCCAACCTTCTAACACCATATTCGCACATCCCACTCCCACATACAACCCTGATGATGTCTATTATCCTCCTATCCAACACACACAAGCCACACATTCACTACCCAACTTTGACCTCACTGATGACCATCTAATGAGTATGCCTTCTTTTCGCATTCAAGAACTCGACAGTATGGATATGCCTCCAAACACATCACAACAACATCAAAGTCAACAACATCAACAACAACAAGACGCCCTTGATGAATTGTCTTCCGACTCATCTCCGTCTCCCGCAAGACAAAGACAAGAAGACTTGGGCAAGGGAAAACGCAAAAAAGTTGGCACAAGATGTGGAATAGGCGGTCACTATAAATAAAATGTATTGCTTCCATTATATCAATAAAATGCATTTCTTCCATTGTAATTCTTAAAAAAATTAATTATTTCTATTATTAATATTATAAAAAATAATCATTTTTATTATTAATATTAAAAAAAACAATATTAAAAAATTATTATTATTATAAAAAACTATTATTATTAACATTTTATTTTAAATATTTTTATAAAAATATTATTATTATTTTTTAAAAAAATCAATTATATTAATTAAATATAGAATTAATTAAAATACTATTTAATAATAATTAGAAAACTATTTAATAAAGTTTTTAAAATATTAAAAAAAAAATCCTTCACACGCTCGGCCAATGAATGGCCGAGCCTACCCAACGCGTTTTGGGCTTCATACCCTCGTCCAATGAATGGACGAGCCCAATAAGAAAAAGGGGGTAGATTGGGATTTTTTTTTAAACAGGGGTAAAGTGGGATTTTAATTTCAGAAATAGGGCACTTGAGGAAAAAAGTCTAGAAATGGTCAACAATAGCAACAACAGTTAAAGGTTTCAGCAACAACAATGATAAAAAGATCCAGCAACAGCAGCTGCAAAAGGTTTGAATAACAACAGTGAAAGGTTTAGCAACAACAGAAAATCCAGCAACAGCAATTGTAAAAGATTTTAGCAACAAAATACTTATAGAGTATATATATTAGTATTTCAAAAGTATTATATTAGCTTCAATAGTAGAATTTTTAAAGTTAAATAATATATATAATTTACTTTTAGTTTTTAATATAATATATACTCTATTAAGTTACAAACTCGTACGTTACATTACAACTTACAACTTACATACCTTTATGAATTATTTAATAGTAATAATAATTATTATTAGTAGTATTAGTATTATTATTATTATAATAATTATGTCACGTCAATGGGTTGGATTCACGGGTTCACGGGTTTAGAAACTAAAATCCAATACCCGAACCAAATCTATACGGGTTATTACGGGTTGGGCCGGATATACCCGTAAATGAATGTGTCCGGATAATTAGTGGATTAGTTCGGTTTGGGTAGGTGGATTCGCGGGTCTACCGGCACCCATGAACATCCCTATAAAAGAGTCTATAACTATATAAATAAAGGTAATTTAAATTACAAAAATAATGCCACAAAATTTTAACCAAAACACTTACATATTTCTAATAATCAATCATGTGTAATTTATTTATTTTTCAATTGATCACAAAGAGTAAACATGTCATCCTCCTTATATTTATTCATCGATTATTTTGAGTAGACATACAGTCACAAAATGAAACGCGTCACTCTTGTAATGTTTAACCCAACTAAAATTTAGAATCATCATCACTCTAATTCTTTATAATCGTTGGAACTTTTTCGATTTACAACACCATCGCTCAAATAAAATGCAAACCCTTATTGAGATTTAAAATCATTTATGATTGATTTAGAAGGTAGTGAAGGAAATCACTATAAACACAATAGATAAAATTAAAATAAATAAAAAATAAAAAACTCTTACTATGAATTCTTATGGAATACCATAAGTTATGGATTTGTCGATTATCTCTTGTAGTGTAGAGTCTTTGACCACCAAAACTATTAATCACTGGCGCAACATAAAATACAATAAATATACTCAGTCTGCACGAACAAAATCTGCAACAAGTAATTTATCTGCATACAGAGCTAATTAGGAACAAAAGGAAATACTAGAAATACATGACTAACTTATGTGTGTGATCCTATAAATTATCGCAACATTAACAATAATATTTAATTACTTATTTAATATTATAAACATGAAGTAATGTTTTTAATCACATCAATGCTACCAAGTGGCGAGAATGTCATATGATCTACCCTATAGAATGTCATGTGATCTAGCATCAATGCTAAAAATTACACCTTCAAAATAATTTATTTATCTACTAATCATTTGTTAAAAATGAAGTTTTTAAGAAAAAAAAAGGTTTTAATTGATTAAGGCAATTTCAAATTCAAATTTCGTGCATATTCATCAATTGAATTTGATATTTTAATTTATTAAAACTAAAAAGGTTAGAACCTATAATACCCCAAAATTTACCCTTCATTTTTCCTGGAAGCATGGGATTATGTTTTACACTTCATTAGCATCATATTAGATCATACTCATTGCATACTGCATTAGTGACATGGAGATCAGGTTTTGATCGATCACTCATTAACAGAACGAGCCCACACAAAGCAAGATTGAGAATTGGACTTCATTTTCTAAGTATACAAGTCTCAAGGGTCTCAGGGGGTCCAAGTATCTTATTATGGTCCTCAGTTCATCAGTGAAGGATTCAAAGCTATCAGAGTGTTCATCTGGATTTAATCAGAAATTAGGGTTTCATGGCTACCTGCAACAGGCAATGTTTGGTTGGAAGTAGA
Organism: Lathyrus oleraceus; assembly: GCF_024323335.1. NCBI lineage: Eukaryota > Viridiplantae > Streptophyta > Magnoliopsida > Fabales > Fabaceae > Lathyrus > Lathyrus oleraceus. Next base: position 235,739,360 of record NC_066580.1, on the reverse strand, counting down.
GGAGCTCATCCATTTCATGATTAGAGAGTCATCTTGGCCTAGGAAGATTCACAATTATCTCAGAAAGATCCGTTGGCAATCAGTGCAATCAATTCCTGATCATTTTGCCCTAAAACTAGGGTTTGGTATAAAATCAGTTTATTTCTGATTCTTTGGGTGAAACTCTTTTCCATGACCCTCCATATGTCCACAAGGGTCTACATACAAAAAATCAGCTCTTTATTTGAGCTAGAAGTGTTTCAATTGATCAATGGAATCGGGAATCAGACAGTTTGGGAAAAGTCAACTGTGGGGCCAGAAAAGTCAACTCCTGACATTTTGAGAGTGGAATCTCAAAATCCATGCCTAGGGGATCCTACATGTGAAATTTGATCAAGGTTGGATCATGGACTCATCATTTAATCAGGAATTGGAAAAGTTACTTAATTTGGAAATGGTTGACTTTCCATTTAGGGCAAGTTTTCATGATCGTTGCACTCACTTTAAGCCCATTTTGCATCACGATAAAAGCTCCATTTGAAAATTTCTCCAACATGAAATTTGTTCCTCTTGTTCTAAGATTTCTATAGATATAAAGTTTGCTCCATTTGGATTAGAATTGAGAAAGTTATGCTTAGTCAAAGTGAGACATTTTTTTAGGACACTTAGAAAAATTTCTAAGTCCAAAATCTTCAAAATTTGTCAAGACTTCTTGGCCAGTTTTCTTGCACTTCAAGGCATTATTTGAAAATACTTTCTTCACAACAATTGTACCTTTCCATGTCCTCTTTCACATCCTTTTGAAATCATCTCATTTGGATCCATGATTTGAGAGATACATTCATTTAAAGTGGGCACCATGACTTGATTTTCTAGGCAGATTTTGGGCCTGGTTGGCCCAATCAGATTTTCTAAGCATGCTGCACAAACCAGTCACGATTTTTACCTCTTTTAGCCATGCATTGGAAATTCATTCACTTAAGTTTGGCCCAAAATAACAACATTTTATACCTCACTTCACACTTTTATTCTTATGGATAAATCACTTATTAAAAAGCCCATGAGAACACCTAATCCACCCTATTTAAGAAGCTGAAACCCTAACCCTAAAGGAGCATTGGAATTTCGTGGAAAGGAGACAAAGCTTCATCACATATCAGATTCCATTCCACTTCTATTTTCCATTAGGTAATCATCTCTTCCATGGCCATGTTTTGATATATCTACGCTTGCTTACCATGTTCATCACCATTAATCCTTCCATTTTCATATTTCTTTTTCTTATTTAAAATATTTTCTTCGTCCATAAAATTACCCAAAAATATTTTTCACTTTTCTTAACATGTTATTTAATTTTATATAATTTTTATTTTCGTATTTTTTTAATATTAATATTTTATTTTAATTATTTATTCTAAATGGTCCATTTTAACACACTTTGTTTATTGATTTTATTTTTATGACTTAAAATTATTGTTAGCATTTGATTTTTGGGATGAAGGTTGACCACTGTCTCATGGTCAACCTGACCTTTTCTTGGAATTTTATTTCACATTTTCAATTTATTTTGGATTTATTTTTTACCTAGTTTGGTTGGTTGACTTTTAATTTGACTTCTGTTTTATTTTAATTAATTCACGTACCAATTTTTATTATTTTTAAAATATTTTTGAGGGTTGATGATATCCTGACCCCACCTTATTTAGTTTAATTTTTCATAATTTTCTTGATTAATTTGCTATTTATTTGTTATTTTTTAAGTTGACTTGAATTTTCAGTTGACTTCTTTATGATCGATGTTTGACTTAGGGATTGCTTATGGCAATTGAAGAGATCTTTTGATCCTCCCTTGTTCATCTCATATGCCATGTATTAGAGGCCTTTTACCTTGATTTTATTTGGTCCTTACCTCATTTCCTGATTAAATTATTCAGTGGACCCTTCGTGTGCATATTTTCATCTGTTTGATTCATCTGTTATCTTTTATACTTGTTTCTCTCATTCATGCTTTCTATTGCTTGATTATTTAACATGTTCATACTCCCATGCATTGTTCAAATGCTCCATTATTTGATTCTTTGGTTTGATTATATATTGTTTATTTATCCTATCTGATTGATAACTGTTGCCGACTTGTATGATGTATGAGGCATATATTCTTATTGTTTGTTTGCCATGAACAATCCCCATTCATAACAAATGTACCCCTCTCCCATAAAAGTGTATAATATTTATTTCTTTATTTCTTTAGTCACTTGTTAATACAAGAATTAAAACGAACATCCGATAACCATTTCAAAATAAGATCAAAAGCTCGATCCAACGTCGAGTAATCATTTTCAAAACTTAACAGAACCAACATGCATTCATCCATCCTCTTGTAAGTCGATTGCCTCAGGCATCGCCATCTACCTGTAAGTCGATTGCCTCCAGCATCGGCATCTACCCTTTTCCGTAACTCCTTTCCGCACTCCATCCGTCGACTCTTGTTCCGTTTAGGTAGCACCCATTAGGTAGAACCCTTTGTATGATAACATAGGTAGAATTCCCTTATTCTTTGCATGCTAACATTAGGTAGATGTTCCCCTTTGTAAATCCTAACACATAGGTCCATATTGCATGACAACTCTAGGGCAGAGCTTCCCCACTTTTGCTCCGATTCTCATTCCAGGTGAGATACGTAGGCATAAGACGCGACGTCTTACCGAGCACACTTCTCTTTAACCCATAGGTAGCCGAGCTACGAAGACTCTGATTCTCATACTCAGATGAGATACGTAGGCAGTGGATGCGACATCCTTGCGAGTCATTTTCTTTTAACCTTCATTTTAGTAAATAGTACTTTAGATATACCTACACCCTTTAGACTAGAACAACACTTATGAAAAGGGCTCCCTAGGAGTACCTAGGATGTTTTTGGTGCTTAAAACCTTCCCATTACATAACCAACCCCCTTACCCAGATCTCTGACATTTTTACTAGTTTTTGATTCGATAAAACTTTTTGGTTTTTGTTCGCTTTCTAACCATTCCTTTGGATAAATAGAAGTGCGGTGGCGACTCGACTTGTATGGTTTACCTTGGATTTAGTCAATATCTCTAATGGTAACGAATACCCTGTTACATAACCGTTTCAAGAAACCAATCAGGAATCGATTGGTGTTTATGGCTTAATTGATCAAAATATTTTTTTGTTGATTAAGCATGCTCTATAAATAGGTACTATTTATTTCATTCTTCTTCATCTCTCTCATAATCTTATTTTTGTATTCATGTCTTCTATGTGGTACTTGAGCATTCTCATCATCACCGTCACTAAAAATGGCACAAAAAAGATATACTTTAGCCTATATTTTTTATGATTTATCATCGCAAGAGTCAGAAATCAACTTCATCAAGATCTTTGCCAACTGTTGACTCATCCTCGCTCATCATATGGATGACAATTACTTTTAGATATTTAAGTTCTTCAACTTCTTTGACTAAGCCAAACTAAGAAATTTCATTTGTAACAGACCTGCGGAATATGTTCTACTCACATCTCTGTCATATGTCGCAAGTAGAAGACTATATTGAAGTAATAAAAAGAGTTATCATCCTCAGATCCCAGTGATCAAGTGTCGTTATTTATCGTTTTTATGTATGTCTAAGACTATGTGAAAACTAGTTTGTTTGCGTACAAAAAGAAAATATTTGAATTATATTAAAACAAGAGTCTAAGACAATGATTCTTGTTCTTTGACTTCACTCAGTGATTTTTCATAAGGTCTTCAAACTACCTAGATATGAAGTATTATCCCTCATAGCTTATGAATAACCTATGGACACCTAACCTTAGGAAAAAAAATATTTTAAACATTTTGGTCTCTACTTGTGCATCATTTGGTGGAGAAGTTGTCACCTTAATACATTTTGATACATAATCGACTATAACAAGTATGTATTGGTTTCACGTAGATGAAGGAAAGTGTCTCATTAAGTCAATCCCTCAAATGTTAAAGATTTCAACTTATATGATGTTGTTGAGTGGTATCTCATTCCTCTTTGAGATGTTTCGAGTATGTTGGCATTGATGACACCTCTTTATAAATGAACGCACGTACTTAAAGAGATTGGGAAAATAAAGGTTCGCTTGGAGAAATTTTGCCACCCCATTTTATCAGTGCTCGTATGTCCACCATAGGCGAAAGCATGACAATGGATCATCACACTTTTGAACTCTTACTCTAGGATATATGTAACACCCTTCTAAAATACCCCAATAATTAATTAAAACAACAAAATATTAATCAGAGTAGATATGCAATTTAAGGGTGTCACACTTGACACTTCACACCATTCACCAAAATAACTTGTCATGCTCATTTATTAATCAAAATAAAACATTGCACAATTCGCAGCGGATAGAGATCTAATCAATCATGCAAACCATGTAATACATTACATGTAAAGTTGTTCAACAACCAAAATGAAAACAAAGTAAAACATCCCGTCCCGATGTTACATCTACCAGAGCATGACCCACTAAGGAACTACACTAGACTCCAAGCACTAGCTTCTACTCAATCACTGCTCGTTACCTGAAACATAGTTGTAAGGGTGAGTTCCTCAATCGATATAATAAGCATTATAAAATATCATGTAATGCTAAGTGAATTAACACATTTCATCACCCTAATCATATCACACATTCAGCAACGGCAACATCCACTCATAATCATACTCAACACAACACAACACAAAACACACTTATAATATTGGAATACATCCATTCATATTATACGTCATACATACATTATGCAATGAGACTCCATGCATGCGGTACCGACTATTCGTGAACACATGGTTCAACCTCACCGATCAAATCCAGATATGGCTACCAAGCTCACTAGTCCCATTCATTTGAGATCTAGTGACTCACTCACTAATTCCTCACCATGGGAATTAGCTACCACCCCAAGGGCTATGCTATGCACGCTAAATCACCTAGCATGCAAACATCAACAACAATCCACAACAACTCACTCACTAATTCCTCACCATGGGAATTAGCTACCACCATAAAGGCCATACTATGCACGCTAAATCACCTAGCATGCAACATCAACAACAACCCACAATGGACATATGCTCACACTCTAAGCCATAAACAGTCCATCCACAATCGCATACATAATAAATATATTCACAGCATTATGCATACCATCACGCATCATCAGCATATATATCACAAAATCATATCATGTCATGCCAATTAATAAATCACAGTATTAGCACACTCTACTAATACCTATACTGCTCAAAACAATGGGAAATGATCCCTACTATATCATACATCGGCTAAATTACATCACTCAGCTGAAACGACCAAAACTGCACAACAACAGCTCAGAAAAATCAAAATTCTGCCCATACGCGTATGCCCCATGCCCATACGCGTATGGCCCATTTCCTAGCCAAACCCATACGCGTATGGCCTGTCTCATACGCGTATGCTACGCGTACCACTTCCCCCATACGCGTACCAACAGAGACAAAACTACGTTTAAAACATCATCTTCTTCATTCATACGCGTATGGTCTCACCCATACGCGTACCACTCCCCTCCAGGCCATCTCATACGCGTATGGCCTAGTGTCATACGCGTATGACCAGAAACCAGAATTTCCAGATCTGCTATGGTTTTCTCTGCTACGAGATTTCTCAAATCCAACCTCCCACAGTCCAATTTTTACACAGTATTCGTTCACATCTTCTAACACAGATCATACCCATTCAATTTCACAATTTCTAATCTTATTACATCGAATTCCTACGAATTTCCTTCAATTATAACCCACATCTCATTCGTTCATAAGTTCAAAATTTCAACATTCATCATCCAAATTAGAGGCAATTCAATGGTTTATCACTACCCATTACATGTTAACCCATAATACCCATTAAACGACGATAAACCCCCCTTACCTGAGTTAATCCGGCAAATCCTTGAACTTCAAGCTTTTCCTTTCTTCAACCCTTTTTCTCTTGCTCTTCCTTTTGCCCTTTTTCCACTTTTCAGTCGCTTCTCTCTTTTCACGTGGAAAACTCTTTTTACCAAAATGGAACTCTTTTCTAATTCCAACTTTATTATTCCAATAATAATAATCCAATAATATTCCAATTATTTAATTAAATTAATAAATATATTATTAACTTAAATTAAATAATTATTATATTTTATCGGGGTGTTACAACTCTCCCCCACTAAAAGAGTTTTCGTCCTCGAAAACATACCTCAAGCGAATAACTCTGGATAAGACTCCTTCATCTGACTCTCAAGTTCCCAAGTCACATTGCCACCTGCTGGTCCTCCCCAAGCTACCTTTACCAAAGCAATCTCTTTACCCCCGCAACTGCTTCAACTCTCGATCCTCGATCCTCATAGGTGATGTTTCAACAGTCAGGTTATCTCTCACCTGTACATCATCTACTTGGACCACATGCGACGGATCAGGAATGTACCTCCTCAACTAAGACACATGAAAAACCTCATGCAAATTCGCAAGTGACGGCGGTAAAGCGATACGATAGGCTACCTCCCCTATCCTCTCCAAAATCTGATAAGGACAATAAATCGAGGTGTTAACTTCTTCGACTTCAAAGCTCGACCAACCCCAGTTATCGGAGTAACACGAAGAAACACATGATCTCCCTCTTGAAACTCAAGTGACTTCCTCCTCTTATCGTGATAACTCTTCTGACGACTCTGAGCAATCCTCATCTTCTCCTGAATCATCTTAATCTTTTCCGTAGTTTGTTGAACAATCTCCGGTCCAACCACAGCACTCTCACCAGACTCATACCAACATAAAGGTGTCTGACATCTCCTACCATACAAAGCTTCAAACGGTGCCATACCAATGCTCGAATGAAAACTATTGTTGTAGGTAAACTCAATCAAAGGTAAATAACAATCCCAAACACCTCCCTTTTCCAAAACACAAGCCCTCAAAAGATCCTCCAGTGACTGAATCGTCCTCTCAGTCTGACCATCAGTCTGTGGATGATATGCAGAACTCAATCTCAGCTTAGTTCCCAAAGCCCTCTGCAAACCTTCCCAGAACTTCGATGTAAATCTAGGATCTCTGTCCGAAACAATACTCGACGGAATACCATGCAAACTTACAATTTTCTCAATATACAGCTCCGCTAATCTCTCTAACGGATAATCCATTCTGATCGGAATGAAATGAGCCGATTTTGTCAATCTGTCAACAATCACCCAAATAGCTTCAAAATTCTTAATTGTCCTCGGTAAACCAGAAACAAAATCCATACTGATACTATCCCACTTCCACTCTGGAATAGCCAACGGTTGCATTAGTCCAGACGGCTTCTGATGCTCAATCTTTGACTTCTGATAAGTCAAACAAGAATAAACAAAACTCGCAATTTCTCTTTTCATTCCCGGCCACCAAAATGACTTTTTCAAATCATGATACATCTTCGTAGCCCCAGGATGAATACTCAGGCCACTACGATGTCCTTCCTCAAGAATACTCTTCTTAAGTTCGGTAACATCCGGAATACACACCCGATTACCAAATTTCAAAACACCATTCTTATCAACTCTGAATTCACCACCTTGACCTTGATTCACTAGAGTCAACTTATCAACCAAAAGCACATCGGATTTCTGACCCTCTCTAATCTCATCCAGAATACCACTCGTTAACTTCAACATTCCCAATTTAACACTATTGTGAGTACTCTCACACACCAAACTCAAGTCTCTGAACTGCTCAATTAAATCCAATTCCTTAACCATTAACATAGACATATGCAATGATTTCCGACTCAATGCATCAGCCACTACGTTTGCTTTACCCGGATGGTAATTCAAACCAAAGTCATAATCCTTCAGAAATTCTAACCATCTCCTCTGTCTCATATTCAGCTCTTTCTGATCAAACAAATACTTTAAACTTTTATGGTCACTGAAGACCTCAAATCTTGACCCGTACAAGTAATGCCTCCATAACTTCAGAACAAATACCACAGCTGTCAACTCTAAATCGTGTGTCGGATAGTTCCTCTCATGAACCTTCAGTTGTCTCGAAGCATAAGCTACAACCTGCTTATTCTGCATTAACACACCACCCAAACAAGCATCACAGTAAACCTCAAATAGTTCTGACGGACTCGGTAATATCAGAATAGGAGCAGTAGTTAACCTTCTCTTTAACTCTTGGAAACCTTCTTCACATTTTGAGTCCCAAACAAACGCTTGCCCCTTTCTAGTCAACATCGTCAACGGTAACGCCAACTTAGAAAATCCCTCAATGAATTTCCTATAATAACCTGCAAGTCCAAGAAAACTCATTATCTCAGAAACTGACTTCGGAGCTTCCCACTTAGATACCGCTTCTATCTTAGAAGGATCAACAGCAACACCACCTCTTGAAACCACATGACCAAGAAAACTAACCTCTTCTAACCAAAATTCACACTTAGACAGTTTAGCAAATAACTTCTTTTCTCGTAGAACTCCTAAAACCACTCTCAAATGTTCAGCATGCTCTTCTTCAGATTTCGAATACACCAAAATATCGTCAATAAACACCACAACAAACTTGTCTAGGTACGGATGGAAAATCCTATTCATATACTCCATAAATACCCCAGGCGCATTAGTCACACCAAAAGGCATTACAGAATACTCATAATGTCCATACCTTGTTCTGAAAGCAGTCTTCTGAATATCCTCAGTTTTCACACGTATCTGATGATACCCCGATCTCAAATCTATTTTGCTGAACACACTCGCACCAACCAACTGATCCATCAAATCATTAATCCTCGGCAAAGGATACCGATTCTTGATCGTCACTTTATTCAGTTGCCTGTAGTCCACACACAACCTCATAGTACCTTCTTTCTTCTTAACCAATAACACTGGTGCGCCCCACGGTGACACACTCGGACGAATAAATTTCTTATCCAACAGATCTTCCAGCTGGCTCTTCAATTCAGTTAACTCAACAGCAGACATACGGTACGGAGCCATCGATATCGGCCTAGTACCAGGTACCAAATCAATCGAGAACTCAACTTCACGCTCTGGCGGTAATTCATTCACTTATTCCGGAAACACATCAGGAAAATCACACACCACAGCTAGATCGCAAATCACTAGTTTATCTTTAGCATCCAAAGTCGCTAACAGCATAAACAACTCTGCCCCATCTGCTACTGCCTCATTCACCTGCCTTGCTGATAAAAACAAACTCTTTCCTTCCTCAATCTCAGGAAAGATCACAGTCTTATCAAAACAGTTGATATAAACTCGGTTAAACACCAACCAGTTCATACCCAGGATAACATCAATCTGCACTAGTGGAAGACACACGAGGTCCATCCCAAAGTCTCTACCAAAAATACTCAAAGGACAATTTAAACAAACTGAAGTAGTAGTCACTGAACCCTTCGCAGGAGTATCAATCACCATACTCTCATGCATCTCAGATATCTCTAATTTAAGTTTCACAGCACAATCCAAAGATATAAAGGAATGAGTCGCACCTGTATCAATAATAGCTACAAGAGGAAAGCCATTAATATAACACGTACCTCGGATCAAACGATCATCTGCAGAAGTCTCAGAACCCGATAAAGCAAAGACCTTGCCTCCCGACTGGTTCTCTTTCTTCGGCTTAGGACACTGTGGACTGATATGACCCACCTCTCCACAGTTGAAACAAGTCATAGTCTTCAACCGGCACTCTGCAGCCAAGTGACCACCTTTTCCACACTTGAAACACTTCTTCTCAATACTGGTACACTCATGGATACGATGTCCAGCCTGACCACATCTGTAACACTTAGCAGGGGCACTGGAGTCTCCCCCACTAGGTCTCCTCATCCCACTCTGTCTCTGGAAACCTTTTCCAGCTGCATACGGTTTCCCACGATCATTCTGATTCTTGCCTTTCCTATCAACCCTCTGCTGATAGCTCTCCGCTCTGGCCTTGGTATCCTGCTCAAAAATCCTGCAACAGTCGACCAAGTCAGAAAACACTCTAATCCGCTGATACCCAATAGCCTGCTTGATCTCGGGACGTAACCCGTTCTCAAACTTCACACATTTTGAAAATTCCCCAGTAGCCTCATCATAGGGAGTGTAATACTTCGACAGCTCTGTGAACTTAGCAGCATACTCAGTAACAGACCGGTTGCCCTGCTTCAATTCTAAGAACTCTATCTCTTTCTTTCCTCTGACATCCTCTGGAAAGTACTTCCTCAGGAATCTCTCTCTGAACACCGCCCAAGTGATCTCAGCACTCCCAGCAGCTTCCAACTCAGTGCGGGCAGCAACCCACCAATCATCTGCTTCCTCTGACAGCATATGCGTACCGAACCTGACCTTCTGGTTATCGACACACTCAGTCACTCGGAAGATCCTCTCGATCTCCTTCAACCACTTCTGAGCACCATCTGGATCGTATGCTCCCTTGAACATTGGAGGATTGTTCTTCTGGAACTCACTCAGTTGACGAGCAGCTCCCATTCCCACAACATTCGGATTCCCTCCAAGTACTCCAGCTAGCATACCCAGAGCCTTAGCAATCGCAGCATCGTCTCTACCTCTTCCAGCCATCTCTATTCTGAAAGCCCAACAAGCTAAAACAATAAGTACTTATAGGGTTACACAACACCTATCCCGTACAGGGGAAACAGAATAATTACGACTCGACTCGACCGACTATGCTCTGATACCACTAATGTAACACCCTTCTAAAATACCCCAATAATTAATTAAAACAACAAAATATTAATCAGAGTAGATATGCAATTTAAGGGTGTCACACTTGACACTTCACACCATTCACCAAAATAACTTGTCATGCTCATTTATTAATCAAAATAAAACATTGCACAATTCGCAGCGGATAGAGATCTAATCAATCATGCAAACCATGTAATACATTACATGTAAAGTTGTTCAACAACCAAAATGAAAACAAAGTAAAACATCCCGTCCCGATGTTACATCTACCAGAGCATGACCCACTAAGGAACTACACTAGACTCCAAGCACTAGCTTCTACTCAATCACTGCTCGTTACCTGAAACATAGTTGTAAGGGTGAGTTCCTCAATCGATATAATAAGCATTATAAAATATCATGTAATGCTAAGTAAATTAACACATTTCATCACCCTAATCATATCACACATTCAGCAACGGCAACATCCACTCATAATCATACTCAACACAACACAACACAAAACACACTTATAATATTGGAATACATCCATTCATATTATACGTCATACATACATTATGCAATGAGACTCCATGCATGCGGTACCGACTATTCGTGAACACATGGTTCAACCTCACCGATCAAATCCAGATATGGCTACCAAGCTCACTAGTCCCATTCATTTGAGATCTAGTGACTCACTCACTAATTCCTCACCATGGGAATTAGCTACCACCCCAAGGGCTATGCTATGCACGCTAAATCACCTAGCATGCAAACATCAACAACAATCCACAACAACTCACTCACTAATTCCTCACCATGGGAATTAGCTACCACCATAAAGGCCATACTATGCACGCTAAATCACCTAGCATGCAACATCAACAACAACCCACAATGGACATATGCTCACACTCTAAGCCATAAACAGTCCATCCACAATCGCATACATAATAGATATATTCACAGCATTATGCATACCATCACGCATCATCAGCATATATATCACAAAATCATATCATGTCATGCCAATTAATAAATCACAGTATTAGCACACTCTACTAATACCTATACTGCTCAAAATAACGGGAAATGATCCCTACTATATCATACATCGGCTAAATTACATCACTCAGCTGAAACGACCAAAACTGCACAACAACAGCTCAGAAAAATCAAAATTCTGCCCATACGCGTATGCCCCATGCCCATACGCGTATGGCCCATTTCCTAGCCAAACTCATACGCGTATGGCATGTCTCATACGCGTATGCTACGCGTACCACTTCCCCCATACGCGTACCAACAGAGACAAAACTACGTTTAAAACATCATCTTCTTCATTCATACGCGTATGGTCTCACCCATACGCGTACCACTCCCCTCCAGGCCATCTCATACGCGTATGGCCTAGTGTCATACGCGTATGACCAGAAACCAGAATTTCCAGATCTGCTATGGTTTTCTCTGCTACGAGATTTCTCAAATCCAACCTCCCACAGTCCAATTTTTACACAGTATTCGTTCACATCTTCTAACACAGATCATACCCATTCAATTTCATAATTTCTAATCTTATTACATTGAATTCCTACGAATTTCCTTCAATTATAACCCACGTCTCATTCGTTCATAAGTTCAAAATTTCGACATTCATCATCCAAATTAGAGGCAATTCAATGGTTTATCACTACCCATTACATGTTAACCCATAATACCCATTAAACGACGATAAACCCCCCTTACCTGAGTTAATCCGGCAAATCCTTGAACTTCAAGCTTTTCCTTTCTTCAACCCTTTTTCTCTTGCTCTTCCTTTTGCCCTTTTTCCACTTTTCAGTCGCTTCTCTCTTTTCACGTGAAAAACTCTTTTTACCAAAATGGAACTCTTTTCTAATTCCAACTTTATTATTCCAATAATAATAATCCAATAATATTCCAATTATTTAATTAAATTAATAAATATATTATTAACTTAAATTAAATAATTATTATATTTTATCGGGGTGTTACAATATACCTCTAGAAAATTTCATTGGCACCTCTATTAAAAAGCAGAGGCTCATCCCAATAGTAATTCCTAAGATCGAAACATGGCAATGGGTCATCATACTTTCGAACTCTTCCTCTGGGATATACCTATAGAAAATTCCACTGGCACCTCTATTAAAAAGTAGAGGCTCATCCCAATAGTAATGCCTAAGATCTGAAAAGAATTTTTTCTTGCGTTGGTAATTCATATTCAGAGGTAAGACTTTGGCAGTAAGGTAGTTGACAAAGTTAGCATACCATGGCATTTCTTTCTAAATTAACACAAAGAGTTTTGAATGTGAGAAAAATATACACAAGAATAAGGGGTTGGATTGTGTAATGGGAAATTTACTTCTTTTTCTTAAACATGTTCTGAACCTGAGATGTCAAGCTCAGATTTTGATCCAAGTAAGAGTCAGAATCATATCAGAGTCTAACTTCAGAGTCTGTTGCATGGAGGAATGTAAATACCAAAGTAAATAAAGAGGCACACAATATATTATGGTTCCTCTCAAACCGAGAGTAGTCCAGCCCCCTTGCAGCACAAGATATTTTCACTATAATCAATCAGATTATAATTTGCTTAATTAAACTAGAAAGAGACATGTGCTTAAGCCCTCAAGCAAGAGAATTCATTGCATGAACAACCCATTAAGGACTTCCTATTCAATCCCATGAAAAGAAACTTATGCTTAATCAAATCCTAAAAGAGACTTCTTGCTTCGTCCTCAAGCATGAGACTTCAATGCTTAATCTATCTAGAAAGAGACTTCTTGCTCTGCCCTCAAGCATGAGACTCCAATGCTCAATCATTAGAAATAGACTTCTTTATTCAAGCACTCGACAAGAGACTTCTTTGCTCAAGCACTCAGCAAGAGACTTCTTACATATTCTAAACAACAGTTTAGGATAGTAATTACAAATGCACTAGATACTCTTATTAGTGGTGCATGGTTACAACACAGATTCTGGTGTCTTTAAGATTTATAAGATTAATAATGATAAGAAATATTAAGACCCTATTGTACAAGCTAACTGATATACATAAGTTTTCTTGCTTATATCATATCCTCTTTGAGTTGTGTGGTTCTTGTTGATAACTTATTCAAGCACTTCCACAATATTTGAATCTTTAGCACATTCAAAGTTTTTCAACCAAAGTCAACAAACCCATAGTGATCAACTTGACCAATTATCTTTGGCAACTTCTTCATGTGTTTGAACTTCCTTTTATAGGACTTGGAAAATAGTTGTTGAAGGATTTGAATCATAACAGAAAGCTTGGTAAAGAAGTATGTCAAGAGAGATATTGGAAACTAACATCTAGTATGAAGCTTTATCCACTGAATAATAGCAACGCTCTCAATACCTTTCAAGGTACTAGATATCTACCAATAGGTAGAGCAGACTGAATATGTCACATCTTTATTTCTTGAGCCTTGCAAACCGAAACTCTAGTAGGCTTTGTCCAGAATTCTAGGGCTTTGATAAGACAAGATTTCTTTAGTATAATGTACGGATCATATGCCCTTCAGTCTTTTAGAAGCTTAGATGTTATCAGAAGTTGGGTCGAGACCAGAATCTGATGTCTTCAGATACTGATAAACAACTACAGATTTTGATCAATCTGAATCTGAGTCACTTCTATGAGGAACTAAGTTTTTTAATGGGCTTTAACCCTTGATATATTTTGACTTCAAAACCTGCACACTTGAATAACTATTAGGAAACAATATTGTTCTTTAAATACTTTGTTATCATCAAAACCTTTTAAGGGCCTGAACAAATATTGTTACAACAATCTCCTCTTTTTTTCTGATGAGAAACAAATGTATTTAAAAAAAATGTTTGATAATTTAATTAAATAGTCTAACATCAGAGTTTGAGGTTTGTAAGCTCCATTAAGGTGAGGTTTTTAAGCTCCCCCTAAGTCTGATAGTCCATTAAGACAAGGTTTGTAAGCTACCCTTAACTCCTTATCTATGTTAATTGGATCTTATAATTATAATCAACAAATTCTAACATCAAAGTTTGAGGTTTGTAAGCTCCACCTGAGTTTGACAGGCCTTAAGTTGAGGTTTATAAGCTCCTCCTTTAGTCTGACAGTTCATTAAGGTAAGTGTAACGGTAAATTCATGACCACCAAGCTATGGATAAGCTTAACGTCAATAAAACTAGAGTCGCCACCGCGCTTTTATTGTTTCCAAAGGAAAAGGGAAAAGTACGAACAAAACTCATAGATAAGAAGTTTTCAAATCAAAACTAATAAAATGCCAGAGATTACAGGTAAGGGGGTTGGTTACACAGAGGGAAGGTGTTAGCACCCAAAGTGTCCTAGGTACTCCTAGGGAGCCCTTTTTTTATGTATGCATGTGTTTTTGGTATAAAATATGTTTGAGAAAAATAAAGTGTGGAATGAGAAAAGAATTCATTAATTTATATTTTTGCCCACCAACTTTGTCATCCCCACAAACTACGAGGTTTTGATCCCTTATGTTTTGATCCCTTTTCCAATGTATCAGATGAAATATTCCTTGATCAACTCATAATAAAGCATCAAACACATGATCAAAATAACAATAAAGCACAAAGACAGAGTAGCAGATGAATTCAAACAAAAACCCAAGTCTTGCATCAGATGAAGGCCCAGTCTCAAGAGCTTGGTCTTAAAATGTTGGCATTGGCCAAGTCCTTTTTGCACAGGGAATGTTGCCTAGTTCTAAGTCCAAGAGTTCAGATCAAGATCAACAGTCCACCAGACATTTTTTAGGGTTTTTGTTGTTATTAAGTATTTTAAGGTCCTAAGATCATAAACAAAAACCAAAACACACAAACAAATATATACAATCACAAGATATGGCTCAAATGAGCAAAGTAAAAAATGACATAAACATAAACAAGTTAAATGAAATGTAAATGGCAATGAATGATAAATGACTGAAATTTAAATTCCATAAAGTAAATGACTTGAAAGTAAAGCAATATTAATAAGAATTAGTCAAAAGTTAGTTAAAGATTGTTGGTGTTTTTAATTGACTAAGTCATTATTTGGAGAACACTCAACCATTCTTTCACAAGTATGAATCCTTAAACCAAGACATCTTCCATGAGAAGGGCTCAAACTTGGATAATTCAACAAGTATGCCACTAGCTCTCATGAAAGGAAAAAAGGTCAAGTCTCCACACAATACCATGAAGAATGGGAGACTTACAATCTCACTTACTAGAATGTTATGCCATTAGGGTCAAATTTAGCTCCATGTTAAGCAATCGTAATTGGACTTATGTAGAAGTCACATCTATCTGAGGTTGGGTAAAAAACTTAGGTGTTAATGCATGTTAGAGATTTGGTATCAAGAACCAAACTCCTAAAATATACCACACACTAAAAGAAAATATCAAGAGGGAATGACATATCTCAGTCATACTTATATTGGTTCATCTGACACAAGGTCATTGATGAACCAATTAGCCTTGAGACATTAGAAATCTCATTGGTCAAATGAGGGAATAGGAAAGAATAGGGATGAAGATGAAGAGGGGGGGGGGGGGGAGATAGAAACACAAATTGGTCATGGGAGGAGTTTCATCAAATCAAAACCATTCATTCATTTTGGGAGATGAAATGTACATTTCATCAATCCCCTAAATCCAATGGTTTTGATCCAACAAAAGTCAAATTAACCTTGACCAAAGCCCAAACAGAAATTCAAACATCACAAGACCATAAAAATGGCTCAACATAATTTTAAAACAATTAAACAATTAAAAATCCAATTAAAAGTGAATTAAAATACATTTCAATTTGGTCAAAACCTAAAACCTCTTCAAAACATCAAATAAATGGCCAAGAGATTTATCCTAGGTCAAACAGGGTCAAAGGACCTTAGACAAAAAATTTCACTATTTTTCAAAAGTCAGAAGTATTTTTAAACAATTAAAAATATGCACAAAAACTTTTAATTCATGAAAAATATCAAAATTAATCCAAAAGATAATTTTAATTCAGAATATAGAAGAGAAAAACATTTAAAGATTTTTGGTGAAAGTCCCATATTTTTTGGACTAAAAATGAAATTAATATGAATTAAACAAAATAAAATGATTAAATGAAAATTCAGAAAATAAAAAGAAATTAGAAAAAACAAGGGCCATCAGATCTCCCTCATTAATTAAGGTGGCAAATCTGATGGTCACACGCGCGCTTTCCATGGTGGACACAAGTCAAAGTGGTGTGCGTGTGGTAATTCAAACCAAATGTCAGGATTAAAACGTTCCAACATGATCAGATGACCAGGAGGTGTGCTAACACACCACCGGAGCTAGTGCTTCGGTCATCTTCTCTGGTGATCTCCATCGGACTGGTCCAACTTCATCTTAGAAGCCAAGGACCTTAGTTACCAAGCCCATCTTGGCATATTCTTAGGATGTAGTGCGAAAGTCGTTCAAGTGTAAGATTTGATACGATTGTTACGCGATACTACACTCATAAGAGTCTCTCTTGAGAATATTATTGGAATACGAGTAGTCGTTTCTCCGATAATATCCGAAAGATGGGATGATGACTATGGGAACCTCTTGTAGAACATGTTTGGAAGGTT
Organism: Lathyrus oleraceus; assembly: GCF_024323335.1. NCBI lineage: Eukaryota > Viridiplantae > Streptophyta > Magnoliopsida > Fabales > Fabaceae > Lathyrus > Lathyrus oleraceus. The sequence continues at coordinate 235,721,999 of NC_066580.1, read as the reverse complement.
AAACCCTAATACACTCCCTTTGGGTGGTCCTTAACCAAGACTCCATGCTCGTGACTCGCAACAAACCCTTGATTCATGGTTGATCCGTTCATGTATCCTTAATATCCATGGAACTTGGGTGTTGATAAGGTGTAAGCCATAATCCACCAAAATGGATGATTGATATTAAGGATAATATGATCCATCCCATGACCTCTATTTGGTGTGCTTTGCTTGATCCTTGAGTGTGATTGTTGCATTCATGCATTCATGCACTCATTTGCATCCATATCATCAATAATGAAGAAAATTTTCAAGGAACTTAAGGGGTTTATTTGCAAAAAATTTCAGACATGGAAAGACAAAGAAGGAATACAAAGAAGTACAGCTTCAGACAACCAGATTTGAAAGAGTTAAGGAATCTGACATCCTATGTATTAGATCCTTTGGGTTTCAAAGCTCGTTTTGGGAAGCTTCTTCCTCTTCTGACTACTCAGGTGGATGAAGGGTTGATGAGTGTATTGGTGCAGTTTTATGATCCCTTGTACCGTTGCTTCACGTTTTCGGATTTCCAGCTTTTACCTACGCTTGAGGAGTATGCCTATCTTGTGGGTATACCTATTCTAGACCAGTTGCCATTCAGTGGCTTGGAGAGTATTCCTACTTCTCAAGAGATAGCTAACATGTTGCACATAGATGAATCTCTGGTTGATGCTCATATGACTACCAAAGGTGGAATTCAAGGTCTCCCTTCTGAGTTCCTCATTGCTCAAGCTACTGTATATGGGAAGGCCATGAGTGAGGATGCCTTTGAAGCCATATTTGTACTTCTCATCTATGGATTGGTATTGTTCCCCAACATCGACAAGTTTGTGGATGTGAACGCTGTTAGGGTCTTCTCTACTCTTAATCCCGTTCCGACTCTGTTGGGTGATACCTATTTCTCTTTGCATATGAGGAATGCAAAGGGTGGCGGTGCCATTGTGTGTTGTTTGCCTCTGTTGTATAAGTGGTTTATTTCTCACTTACCGTAGACGGTCGCCTTCAAGGAGAACAAAGGATGTCTACGGTGGTCCACGAGACTTATGTCTCTCACTAATGATGATATCTCTTGGTATAACCGTGTGCATGATGGTGTGCAGATTATCGACTCTTGTGGTGAATTCTCCAATGTACCTCTTCTTGGTACATGTGGTGGGATTAACTACAACCCTGTTTTAGCACGTCGTCAGCTTGGGTTCCCCCTAAAGGATAAACCTAATAACATTCTGTTAGAGGGTGTGTTCTTTCAGGAGGGTAAAGATCCCCAAAGCTTGAAGGGCAGAATGGTCCGTGCTTGGCGCAAGATTCATAGGAAAGGAAGGAAAGAGTTGGGTCCTAAGAATTGTGTTGCTATGGAGCCTTACACTGCTTGGGTTAGGAAGAGAGCTTCTGAGTATCTCATGTCTTACGAGTATCCGAGACCTACACCTTTGGTTATGATTGGGCCTTCAACCCTCCCTAACCAAGGAGTAGAGGAGTTGAGAGACGAAGACCGATCACGTGCTTGGATCCGTGAACGCGAAGAGTTGCTTCAGCAAATTAAGGAGAAGGATGCTTTGATAGAGTTCCTCGAACATCAGGTTATTGATGATCCAGATGATGCATGGACTTCTCTACTTCCTCAGTCTTCCAAGTTTTGGAAAAGGAAGTATGATCGACTCGCCAAGGAGAACGCAGATATGAAGGCAGCCTATGAGAGGGAGGTGAAGAGGCTTCGTGCATCCTATCTTCCTGTGTCCCGAGCTTTAGATGATTGTTTCTAGGGATCCATAGGATGATTATTTTCCTTTTCTCTTGTATATGATTGACGATGCTGTACTTCTTTCCGCTGATATTATTTGATGAGATATTTCCATATATGACAAATGTTTAATATTTCCAAAATTTGCAAATAAAACCCTAGAGTTCCTTTGAAATAAAAACAAATCATATGCACAAGCATTGCATGCATCATGTGCATAAGCAGGTTTTGTTCTTAGCTTCTTGTCCTGTGGTCTAACTCTGTGTTCTTCATTTATTTTGAAGACAAGCTGACTCACCGGTACTACACTAGAGCCAACATTTCGAGACTGATGGATCACCTTGAACAAGAGAACCGTGAGCTGAAAGAGGAAGTGGCCAGATTAAGTGCTTTGATGGAATCATTCTTGGCTGCGCAGAGCCAGTCTTCTCCGACGCCCTCAACTCTTCCCCAGAGGACAGTCATCTCTGAGATTGCCTCCTCGACTGTGCCTGTAGCCAATGCACACTTTGTCCCAACGTCCATGCCAGTCGGGTTCCCGTGGGGGATGCCTCCCAATTTTATGCCTGAGGGTCCTGCTCCAACTTTTGCTTCTGTGCCGGCATCTAGCCCGGTCCTTGCTGTTCCTCCTCCTGTCGTGCATACTATACCCAGAGTAGACGACACCATCTATCATTCTGAGCCGTCTGAGGGCCCGGATGTCTATGAGAAGATGGACGTTATGAATGATCAATTTCTTGAGCTTCGCAAGGAATTGAAAACTCTCAGAGGGAAGGATCTTTTCGGCAAGTCTGCTGCCGAACTGTGCTTGGTTCCCAATGTGAAGATCCCTATGAAATTCAAGGTCCTTGACTTTGAAAAGTATAAGAGAAATACTTGTCCTCTCAGCCACCTGGTCGTGTATGCCAGGAAGATGTCAACTCGGACCGACAATGATCAGTTACTCATCCACTACTTTCAGGACAATCTGTCCGGTGCCGCTCTGCGTTGGTACATGGGTTTAGACAGCGCAAACATCTGATCCTTCAACGATCTTGGCGAGACTTTCGTCAAGCAGTACAAGTATAATGTGGATATGGCTCCCGATAGGGATCAATTGAGGGCCATGTCCCAGAAGGACAAGGGAACATTTAAAGAATACGCCCAGAGGTGGCGAGAGTTGGCAGCACAGATCGTGCCTCCGCTATAAGAGAAGGAAATGACCAAGATCTTTCTGAAGACCTTGAGTTCATTTTATTATGAGCGGATGATTGCTAGCGCTCCTTCTGACTTCACCAAGATGGTGAATATGGGGATGCGTTTAGAAGAAGGGGTTAGAGAAGGGCGTCTAACCAGAGAAGAAGGCTCTTCTGTCAAATGTTATGGGGCGTTTGTAAAGAAGAAAGATGGAGAGGCACATGTTGTGACCTCCCATGTGAAACCAAGAAGACCCTCTGTGAGGAGGAAGACCGTGCGTCCCGCCGGTAACCAGCACCAGGTGGCTCATATAGCACCTGTTTTCAGAGACAATCAACAATATCAGCAACAACAACACCGTCCGCAACAGCAGGCTTACCAGCCTCGAAACAGTAATCAAACCAGCACGAGTTACGAGAGGAAAAGGGTCACCTTTGATCCTATTCCAATGACGTATGCAGAATTATATCCCTCTTTGATAGAGAGAAAGTTGATTACTCCGAGAGACCCACCGGCTATACCTGCTAACCCCGAGTGGCGGTATAAGCCTGAATTACATTGTGTTTATCATTCTGGTGCTCCCGGCCACGACGGGGAGAATTGTTACCCTTTGAAGACCAAGGTTCAAGACCTTGTAAGGTGTGGCATTCTGTTTTTCGAGAACATAGGTCCTAATGTGAAGAAGAACCCATTGCCCGAGCATGGGAAATCTGTCAACATGGTCCAGGGCTGCCCTGGCAAATACAAAGTCAAATATGTCAGTCATATTCGACAGTCTCTTGTCGAAATGCATCGTCTGCTATGTGATTACAGTCATTATGAGCACGACCATGATAGATGCCGAGTATGCTCTGTTAACCGATTGGGTTGTCGCCAGGTGCGCAAGGATATTCAGGAAATGCTGGATGAAGGAGTCATTGAGATTCTTCAGAATAAGAATGTTGACGAAGATGAGCCTGAGGTCAACGTAATTTCCCCAGTATTCCGGATGCCCGAGCCTGTTATCATCAAGTATGATGGTGGAAAGCAGAAGGCTTCTCCTGTTCTTATCATTAAGCCTGCCGGTCCGGTACCATACTCTTCCGAAAAAGTAATTCCTTTTCGCTACAACGCTGTTGCTGTAGAAAATGGGAAAGAAGTGTCCTTACCATCTTCCTCTATTGTTAATATCGCGGATGTTAGTGGTTTGACCTACAGCGGTCGTGTGTTTTCAGCACCTCCCAAGCCTCAGGCTGATGCTGGTTTTGTTGAACGCCCGATTGGGAATGCTGTGAGCACCCCGAATCCGGCACCTGTTGCTAAGCCCTCCTCTACATTGATAACTCCTACTTTTGTTGGCCCGAGTGGCAATGTGAAAGAAGACTGTGATGAGATGCTAAGGCTCATCAAGAGAAGTGAGTACAATGTTGTAGACCAACTTCTACAAACGCCATCCAAAATATCGGTGTTATCCTTGCTTTTAAACTCAGAACCACATAGAGAGGCATTGCAGAAGGTATTGGATGTGGCATACGTAGATCATGATGTCACAATAGAACAATTCGATAACATTGTTGCAAACATTACTGCTTGTAACAATTTGAGTTTTTGTGACTCTGATCTTCCTGAGGAGGGAAGAGACCACAACTTGGCTCTACATATATCTATGAACTGCAGAGACGATGCCATGTCCAATGTGCTGGTGGACACTGGGTCTTCACTGAACGTATTGCCAAAAACCACTCTTTCGAAACTGTCATATCAAGGGCCTCCCATGAGGCAGAGTGGAATTGTTGTGAAAGCTTTCGATGGATCGCGTAAAACAGTGATTGGGGAGGTTGATCTCCCAGTCAAAATCTGACCAAGTGATTTCCAAATTACCTTCCAGGTTATGGACATTCACCCATAGTATAGTTGTCTCTTAGGCAGACCATGGATTCACGAGGCGGGCGCCGTGACATCCACCCTACACCAAAAACTGAAATTTGTGAAGAATAAGAAATTGGTAGTGGTAGGGGGAGAAAAGGCTCTCCTGGTCAGCCACTTGTCTTCCTTCTCATATATAGATGCTGAGGATGAAGTTGGAACTCCTTTCCAAGCTTTATCTATAGCCGAGCCTATTGAGAAGAGAACTCCTTCATTTGCTTCCTACAAAGATGCAAAGTTGGCCATTGAGTGTGGCGCAACTACTGGTTTAGGGAAAATGATTGAGCTAGAAGACAATAAGTCTCGGGCTGGCATAGGTTATTCCTCTGGGGTGTTCAACGCGCAAGGGCTATTCAAGAGTGGAGGTTTCATCCACACCGGTCAGGATGAAGAGGCTGCTGCTGTTTTGGAAGAAGATACAGAGGATTCTGGCAATTTTATCATCCCTGGAGGGGTCTGCAATAATTGGGTCGCTGTGGATATTCCTACAGTTATCCATAAGTCAATGTAATGATCATTTTGTTTAAAAAACCCTTCTCCCATGCCAAAAGGAGGAGTGATGACATTGTTGGCGCATAAATACAATGATATTTTCATTTAATAAATTCATGTTAAATGTTTGTTTTCCAATTATTTTCCCTTTTTGTTTTTGCATGAAATTGGTGATCACATAAAACCTAAGAAAATAAAATAAAATCAATCTTTTCATCTGCATATTGATTTGCCTTGTTTGAATTCTAAAGCTTTTCATATCCAAAATCATTATGCAGGTTGATCAAACCCATTGAACATAATGACCTAACACCATCTCCCAATTTTGAGTTCCCTGTATTTGAGGCGGAAGAAGATGATGTTGAAAAGATTCCTGACGAGATTACCCGTCTACTTGAGCATGAAGAGAAGATCATTCAGCCACATCTCGAGAATCTGGAAACAATCAACTTGGGGTTTGAAGATTGTGTGCGAGAAGTGAAGATTGGGGCACTCCTTGAAGAATCTGTTAAGAAAGGGTTGATTGAATTACTACGAGAATACGTTGATGTCTTTGCATGGTCATATGAAGACATGCCAGGTCTAGATACAGATATTGTGCAACATTTCTTACCTTTGAAACCTGAGTGCGTGCATGTGAAGCAGAAGCTCAGAAGAACTCATCCTGATATGGCAGTGAAAATCAAAGAAGAAGTTCAGAAGCAAATTGATGTAGGGTTTTTGGTAACTTCTACATATCCTCAATGGGTGGCCAATATTGTGCCCGTACCCAAAAAAGATGGAAAAGTCCGGATGTGTGTGGACTATAGAGACTTGAATAAAGCTAGTCTAAAAGATGATTTTCCTCTACCACACATTGATATGTTGGTAGATAATACAGCTAAATTCAATGTCTTCTCATTTATGGATGGATTTTCCGGATATAATCAGATTAAGATGGCACCTGAGGATATGGAGAAGACAACATTCATCACACCTTGGGGAACATTCTGTTATCGAGCGATGCCCTTCGGTTTGAAGAACGTCGGAGCCACGTATCAACGAGCTATGACCACCTTGTTTCATGATATGATGCACAAGGAGATTGAGGTACATGTTGATGATATGATTGCTAAGTCAAGAACGGAAGTTGAACATGTAAAGCATTTGTTGAAGCTTTTCCAGCGCTTGAGGAAGTACAAGCTTCGTCTGAATCCCAACAAGTGTACATTCGGAGTCCGTTCCGGCAAGTTATTGGGCTTTATTGTTAGTGAAAGAGGTATTCAGGTTGATCCTGCAAAGGTCAAAGCAATACAAGAGATGCCTGCGCCTAAAACTGAGAAGCAAGTCCGAGGTTTTCTTGGCCGCTTGAGATACATTTCCAGATTCACATCCCACATGACTGCCACATGTGCGCCAATATTCAAGCTCCTCCGAAAAGATCAGTCCCATGATTGAACCAAGGATTGCCAGAAAGCTTTCGACAGTATTAAAGAGTATCTGTCCGAACCTCCGATCCTGTCTCCGCCCGTGGAAGGAAGATCTTTGATCATGTATCTAATTGTTCTTGAAGACTCAATGGGTTGTGTCCTTGGTCAGCAAGACGAATCAGGGAAGAAAGAATATGCTATTTACTACCTGAGTAAGAAGTTCATTGATTGTGAGTCTCGATACTCAATGCTTGAAAAGACATGCTGTGCTTTGGCTTGGGCTGCTAAGCGCTTACGCCAGTATATGATAAATCATACGACTTGGTTGATATCCAGAATGGATCCAATCAAGTACATCTTCGAAAAGCCTACTTTAACAGGAAGGATTTCCCGTTGGCAAATGTTGTTATCTGAGTATGATATTGAGTATCGAGCTCAGAAGGCTATTAAAGGTAGTATCTTGGCTGACCATTTGGCACATCAGCCTATTGAAGATTATCAGTCAGTTCAATACGACTTCCCAGATGAGGAGATTCTGTATTTAAAAATGAAAGATTGCGATGAACCTACACTTGATGAAGGGCCAAAGCCTGGTTCCAAATGGAGTATGGTATTTGATGGCGCTGTAAATCAATATGGAAATGGTATTGGGGCAGTGATTATTACTCCTCAGGGCACACATATTCCTTTTACAGCAAGGCTAACTTTCAAATGCATGAATAATATGGTAGAGTATGAGGCCTGTATTATGCGTTTAGAAGAGTGTATTGATCTAAGGATCAAGCACCTTGATGTTTATGGTGATTCGGCCCTCGTTGTTAATCAGATTAAGGGTGAATGGGAAACGAATCAGCCTGGTCTCATTCCATATAGAGATTATGCGAGGAGGATTTCAACGTTCTTTACTGAGGTTGACTTCCATCATATTCCTCGAGATGAGAATCGGATGGCAGATGCTCTTGTTACACTTGCTTCAATGATTGTGGTAAAACTTTGGAATGAAGTCCCCAATATCACTGTGATGCGCTTAGACCGACCAACTCATGTATTTGCAGTAGAAGAAGCAAAAGATGATAAGCCATGGTATCATGATACCAAGTGTTTCCTTCCGAACCAGGTTTACCCGCCTGGGGAATCTGTGAAAGATAGAAAGACTTTGAGGAGATTGTCAGGCAGTTTCTACCTCAATGGCGAAGTGCTTTATAAGAGAAATTTTGACATGGTTCTGCTCAGATGCGTGGATAGACACGAAGCAGACCTGTTAATGACTGAGGTCCATGAAGGTTCATTTGGTACTCATTCCAATGGACATGCCATGGCTAGAAAGATGTTGAGAGCAGGCTACTATTGGCTGACAATGGAGTCTGACTGCTACAAATACGTGAAGAAATGCCACAAGTATCAGATTTACACGGATAAGATTCATATTCCTCTGACACTTTTGAATGTGATTTCATCACCATGGCCTTTCTCTTTGTGGGGAATTGACATGATTGGTATGATAGAGCCGAAAGCGTCCAACGGACACAGATTTATTCTCGTAGCAATTGATTACTTCACCAAGTGGGTTAAAGCAGCGTCATATGCTAATGTGACCAGGAAGATGGTAGTGAAGTTTATCAAGAATCAACTCATATGCCGTTATGGTGTGCCAGATAAGATCATTACTGATAATGGATCTAACCTGAACAACAAAATAATGAAAGAGCTGTGTAATGAGTTCAAGATTGCACACCATAATTCTTCTCCTTACAGACCCAAGATGAATGGGGCTGTTGAAGCTGCTAACAAGAATATCAAGAAGATTATCCAGAAGATGGTTGTCACGTATAAGGACTGGCATGAGATGTTGCCATTTGCTTTACATGGATATTGTACGTCTGTCCGCACTTCAACAGGGGCAACCCCTTTCTCTCTTGTTTATGGCATGGAGGTTGTACTCCCAGTAGAGGTGGAGATCCTATCAATGAGAGTCTTGATGGAGGCCAAGTTGACTGATGCTGAATAGGTTCAGAGTCGTTATGACCAGCTGAATTTGATAGAAGAGAAGAGATTGACTGCCATGTGCCACGGTCAGTTATATCAGCAGAGGATGAAGAAAGCTTTTGATAAGAAGGTCAAGCCTCGTGTGTTCCGAGAAGGTGACCTTGTGCTCAAGAAAGTCTTGTCATTCGCTCCCGATTCCAGGGGCAAGTGGACTCCAAACTATGAAGGTCCATATGTTGTTAAGAGAGCTTTTTCAGGCGGTGCTTTGATACTTACAACTATGGATGGGGAGGATTTCACTCGTCCTGTGAATTCAGATGCAGTCAAGAAATACTTCGCCTAAAAATAAAAACAGAATAGCTCACTAAGTTGAAAACCCGAAAGGGCGGCTTAGGCAAAAATGAGCGTCTCGGTGGATTGAAAAGCCGAAAGGGCGGTCCAGGCAAAAGTTAGAGACATGAAAAAATGAATATTTGTATCCCGCTAGATTGAGTACCCCAACCCTGGGGAAATCTAGGCAAAAATTAGGGATTTGGCAAGTAACTGCATCCCGACAAGACTTTGTTCTACAACTGTCATCCGTCAGAGATTCTTGCTCATTCGTCATCAACCGAAGCTTCAAATACATCAGATTCAGAATTGGTGGAGAAATGGTCATTATGTTTAATATAGCCCGTTTCCAATATATATCACCAATTTCAAATTTGTAAAGATCTATGGAGTCTTGCCATTTGCAGACTACCATTCCATCAAATAAATTTGAGCCTTTTATCCAATTATTTGCACTCTCATTTGTTTCTAATCAACAAACGTTTTGCATGCTTTTAATTGAGAAAATATCATTGTTTTGAAGAAACGAATTTTTTCATAACTTGTTTTTTAAACAAGGTGAGCATTCACAATGATGAAAAGGATACTTAGGAGTTCCTCAGTGCTCTCCCAAGGATGGTATGATCTCCAACAGGGTAAGACATTTGTTCATATTCCTGGCATGACTGTATTTTTTTCCTCCAAAGCCCTGAGTGGAATGCTTGTTGAGATGTTCACCACTCTCCCCTTCAGCGGGGTAGCAACCTTTTCTCCTCAGCAGATGTGATCTCCTTGGTGGGTACGGTACTTGGTGGTTGACCCCCAGAGTCCCTTTATCCCTCGGATAGATTCCCCAGTAGAGGTGTTTAGATGGCAGATTCTGCCTGTGCAATAAACTCTTTTCCCCAGCTGTGACTGATGATTCATCCCCTGCGGAGATCTTTTCTCCCTGGTATCTCTGATTCCCGACAGATTGGATACTCTCTGGTGATCTGGCTTTCTCTCTTGAGATGTAGTACCGGATGTTTGTACTCCTTGAAACTGTTTGTGTTAGAGATGTCTGTCTGTCAGCATTTATCGTACATAAATCATGCATGTGTGCATATAATTTTCGAACATTTGGATATTCATATTGCATTTTTTCCATATATCTTTGTTTGTTATTCTCTGCTAGTTGATAATACATCTCCCAAGCAGATGTCGGTGTTTGATCCTTCAATGTAGAGTCAGCCCATTAAGCAGAAAGTGTTTACCTTTCCTTTTGCATTCCCCACTGAGTTATAGCCTCGTGGATGATGGTTGTTTCTATTTCCTCCCCAACACATATATTGGGATGGGAGTCCCCATTGAGTTATATCCTCACTGGGACGAGTCTTGATTCAGTTTGCCTCTTTAGTTTGATCCTAAATTGGCCTCTTGTGGTTGTTTCCTTTGTGTCCCCGTGGTATAAATGAATAGTTGCTCAGTAATCAGTAATCATTCATCTTATCCTCGGCGGAGTCTGTGGTTTTCTACCCTTATACCGGTAGTCGTAAACCCTATTTCATCCCCTTGTAGAGTTAACCTCTTTTTCATTCTAATCGATGACGGTTACCTTTCTGTGGTTTTCTACCCAGTATCCGGTAGATGTAATCCCCTCTTTGACGGTTATCATTATCCAATATTCGGTATTGATATTCCTTCCTTTCTCTTGGATAATTGCTCTGATTAGACAATTTATCCCCAGCAAGTCACCTTTCATTTACCGGTTGACGGTAATATTTGTTACTCCCCTTGATTAGTCATCATTATATACCTAGTTTTGGTATCCCGATGCCTTTCTCTTTGTCGGTCGATTTATCCTTTATTAACCCAGTAACCGGTTGTGGATAATCTTCCATGCGAGTGTATTATCTATGTTTTGATGGTAATAGATAATATATCTCATGCACTCTTTGGTCGAAGCTTTTGTTCTTCCCCAGTCGAGTAAGATTCGTATCCCTATGTTGGAATCGAATATTCATCCCTTAATCGAGTTTGCTTTTTGCCCTCTTTTCGGATGATGAGTGTTTTGGGAATATTCCCCAATTCACGCTTTGGTTGGTCACCTATTATATGCCCAGTAACCGGCATCCCTGGTGTTCCTTCCTTCTGCTCCCTATTATGACTTTTTGTCCCTTGTGGAGTCAGATTTTCCTGAGTTGAAATATACCTTTCTAGGTCTTCCTCAGATGATTTGATTGATTGATATCTCTCACCCTTATACCGGTATTAGATATTCATTCTTCCCGAGCATGTTGTTCTCTCACCCTTATACCGGTGTTCAGATCACACATCTCTTTGAGCTTATTACCCAGTAACCGGTAATACCTCATCCCGTTGCTTCCCCATGAGGGTCCTTTTGGATATCCACAGCGAGGTCCCTTAGTGGATTATCCTCACCTGAGTCCGGATTTTTATCCGAAGTATCCATTGTGGATAATGTTGTTGTGTTGGCATATTCCCCAAACACATGCACCTTCGAGTCAGCTCGAGTCTTTCCATTGGATTTACTCCCTTTGGAATCCTGTTCCCCAAGTTTTGAGTCGTGACCTGCTCACGCGTTTTCACCCTTTACTCCCCCAGAGTCTCTATCTCCCTAGTGAGTGTATTACTCCTATGGATTGTCGATTTCTCCGGATTTCTTTTCTTCTTTGTGGACATATATCCCCATAGAGTTTGTACTATTTGCATGCATACATCTGCATCAGGAGGTCTCTTAGGGACCAAAATTCGTCTCTTTGTTATTATTTAAGCCCATTCTACCCCGTCGAGACGGAAATTTTAACCTTCACTTCTCCGGCTAGAATGACCTTAAATAGGGGCATCTGTAAGACCCCAATTTTGTCCCTAAGATCCCTCATGGCATCATAACATTTCATTTGCATAGCCTCAAGGATCATTAGCATCTTGGTTCCCTTTGCCTTTGGGTGGGACCTTTTGTGAGTTGGTTTGAGATCACCAAGCATGCTTGAATTGTATATCATTGCTTTTCTCATTTTATTTTACTAACCAAAAGCACAAAAATATGTCACTAACATCTTTTGTTTGAAGCTTGAGCAATCACAAGGTCAGAAGCTTCAAGGTGATCATTGGTACAAAGGCATGGTCAAGAGGAGATGAAAGCAAGCATGGTAATGGTTCCCAAAGCTCTCATTCATCAGATATGCCTCCCTAGTACCTCAATGCATCATTTTTATCAAAGCAAGACAAAAGGTTTGAGGTCTTGTTCTTCAGAGAAACCCTAATTCATCTGTGCATCACAATGCCTTGCTCATGAAGCAACCTCAGCCCATGATCAAATACAATCAAGGGAAGTTCTTTAATTCATCATTTCATGCATATTTGAACTTATTTTAGTGTACTCAATCATCAATTCATCAAGATATGAGTCATGGACTTGAGAAGTTGATCAGTCAATTCATCTGACTATTTTGAAATGCACTGAGACCTAACTTTTTATGTGTTGGCCAAATGGAGATGGTTCCAAAAGAAAAAATGTTCTTAAAGACAATATGAACAACTTTCATGTTCATCAAAAATTTATTTGAAGCTTGGAAGGCCATCTGTCATTCCAATACATTATAGGTCATTTTGACTGAAACCCTAATTTTAGGTCAACTTACCAAGGACACAACTCATTCATTTTTTATGATTTTGAGGTGGGATCAAATGCATTGGAAATATTAAGATGTCTAATTCAAATGTTATGTTGAACAAAATTTCAAAATCTCAAAGGAAATACATGTGATAATGCAAGACATTATAGGTCCTTTTTGACCAAAGGCATTGAAAGGCAAAAAAGTCCAACTTCAAGTGCCCATAACTCTTTCATAAAAAATCCAAATGATGCAAAATGTAAGTCTATTATGATTGTATTGAAAAGATATACAACTTTGATGTTGGAGGTTTTTCCATTTGAGGCTTGAATCATCAAAATAGAGGGGCTTGAAAATTGGTTAATTTTAGAAACCTTGCCTTGACATGTCATGCACCTTGCACTTTAAACTCAAATTTCATAAATTTCCACACTTCAAATGGATTTTTACCCAACATAACAATTGTTCCTTACATCAAGACCTTTCCAACCATTACTCACATGATCATGTTTGGATTTTTCATTGGGACTTTCGAAGAGATGAATGTTTAGGTACAAATGAGGAATTCACTTGAAATCTTGGTACATAAGCAATTGCCTTGCAAGTCACACGTCCAATTTCATTTGGCTGATGCTCAGAATTCATTTGGCATTGTTTTTGGGCCTTGTGCATGATCATGCAAGCCCATGCAATGAAGCTCCACATGCCATGCACACGGATTGATCACACTCTCCTTGCCACTTCCTCTATAAATAGAGACCTCATTCCATTCATTTCACACACCGGATTCAACCTGAAATGCTGCAGAATTCTCTCCATAGCCATCACTAAAGAAGCAAATCTCATTTTTCTCAAATTTTTCAGATCTGAAATTCAACTTCATCTGGTTGAATTCTTAGATCTAATGCTTCTAAACCTTCATCATTCATCTCATTGAACTTCTGTTTTGGTAAAGCAAGCAAGAGATCGAGCTCAATTCTCCAGAAATCAAGCTTACACTTTAACTGGTATTTTCTTCGATTCTCATCATCCATGGACCTATTTGCTTGGATTTAATGTTTTCTGAAGTCCTCACTTAAGAGGCAAGCTAGTGGTAACTTCAATTTTGCTTTTCCTTGATCTGCATTTTGCATACCTGAATCTTCCACCTCAGATTTCTCCATTTATAGGAATCTTGAGTGTGATTCAAGGTTACAGGGGTGATGTACATCACCCCAGCTTCATTTTGGTATAAGGATCGCGCATTTTCATTAAGGTTTGAAAACCTGCAAAATTGACCGGAATCTGGAGGCTCACCGGAGAAGAAGGTGGCTTCGGTGGCTGGTTGTTACCAGTTTGAATTCTGGCCGTCGGATGTGTTTCCCAGATCGAATCCTGACCATTGCTTGTTATGACTTTTTATTCTTTCCCATGTGATTGCATTGACCGTGGCTTACCATGAGCGCGCGCCTCTGGATCCTTGGATCTGCCAACTCAATTAATGAGCTCAGATCCAAGGGCTCTCGTTTTTTCCAATTTTTAATTTTTGTTTTTATTTTCTTAAATTCCTTTTTATTTCAAAAAATTAATATCTCTTTCATTTTTAATCCAAAAATTATGGGACCAATTGCATTATTTCCCAAATAATTTCTAGTTTCTATTTCTGATTTTTAATATTTTTTATTTCATCATTTGATATTTTTCATGAATTTTCTCTTTTCTGGTTATTTTTAATTCATTTTAAATAGTTTTTGATATTCAAAAAATACAAAAATATTTTCCTAACCTATTTGAATGATGATGGATCTATGAAAAATATTCTCATCATTTTTCAAATTGATTTGAAATTTATTTGAGATTTTAGTTCAATTAGGTTATTTTTTATTCATTTTTAATTGATTAAAAATAGTTTCTGACTTTTAAAAATGCTGAAATTTTTTGTCAAACTTTGTTTGACCTTGTTGAACTTGGGATAAATTACTTGGACCTTTCAAGGTTGATTTGAAGTAATTTTGAAGTTTGACTTTTCCATTATTTTAATTCAAGTTTAATTTTAAATATTAAAAAATGCCAAAAATAGTTTAATCATTTCTTGACTCCCAATCTTCATCTCACTTCTGTTTTTGATTGTTTGACCTTGACTTTCAATGTTATTGGTCAATATATGAGGATTGGTACATTGTATTTCATTTAATGCACTTTAATTTTGCCATTTCCATTTCTCTTATCCATCTTCTCCTCCTTCTTCTTCTACTTCTTTTCTTCTTGATCAATGAGTTGAAGGTTGATAAGTTAGCATTGGTTGGGGAGATTTAATCTTCCTTGATTCAAATCTAATTCATCTTGATCAATTGATCAAGTGAATGGCTTTGCATTAAGGATAGGTTGTCTTCTAAATCATGCAAAAGGCTTAAACCAATACAAGATCAATCCTCATTTTCTTTTTGGCATGGCAAGTTTTTGGGACTTGGTTCACTAATCAAGACTCCTAACTTGTGTTTGTTGCCTACATTATTATTGACCGGCCTCAGATAGTTGTGACTTCTACATAAGTCCAATTACGATTGCTTAACATAGCGCTAAATTTGCCTTATGACACACTAACTACTAACACTAACTATTGACAATTAACATTTACTTTATGCACTTTACTTTTATGCAATTTACTATTCTTGCACATATTATCCATTTGCTTTTCTCTTTGCTCACTTGAGCACATGTTTATGTTAATGCCATTTGCCTTTTGCTCACTTGAGCACATAATTGTGTATATATTTTTTTGTTTGTGTTTTTGTTTTGATTGTTGTGGACCAAAATGCAAAGAAATGGACTTAGTTTCTAGGACTTTCCCTATGAAAAGAAATGGAGAATTGGACTTAGATTCTAGGACCTTCCTTATGCAAAATTGGAGTAAAAGGATCTTAATGATGAAGATGGATTAGAAGACCCAAATCTCTAAACTCACTCTTGTCCATTCTTGTTTTACTTCATGGAACTTTTGATGTGTGTGCTTTTGTGCTAGGAGTTTCCATTTGAGCTTAATTGGTGGACCATTGCCATGTTCATCCAAGTGGAAGATACAAGATACCTTGAGGATCTTTTAAGAGACTTATTTGATTGCTTATGCTTTGTGGTTGCTTATTCCAAAGGATGGGAGCTACTTGGATCATCAATATGATCTCAAGAGAGGGACTCCATTGTGGTTTTGATTCTTCATCCCTTCTCTTTTTGTTTTACTTAGGACTTAGCCCTTCTTCTTCATCTCTCCACTCTAACCCAAGCCAAAACCTTTTGTGCAAACATTTAACTATTGTTTTCAACATTAGAAACCTAAGCCTTATGCTTTTGATTTTCAAACTTTCTTTTCATAATACTTATTTTGAATTGAACTTTCAAGTCAACTTTGACCATTTTTGTATATACTTCTAATTGGTAAATATAACCCATTCAAATGTCTTTTGTGGTTCCAATGGCCACCTTCTTAATCAAATTTTCCATAACCTTTAGCTATTAGGTTTGAGTTATCTTTGTGGTAGATGTAATACTCACCTATATCCTTAGTGATGGACAATAAGTCTTCCATGCTTATTATAGGGTTAACCCCTCACTAGCATGTTGAAGCTATCCTCACATGGTGGATTTGTGGTTTGGTTGAGTTTTCTCCCTTTGATAACAAAAGACCTTAAGGCTTTTGGACCAATCAATTCACCAACTTGTTTTGCGATTTTTACCCCGAACTACGAGGTTTTGATCCTAATCTTTTTATAAGATGGTACGTAGGCAATGGGTTTATCCATCCAAACACAAAATGTAAGTAACTTGTATATTCTCTTCTCATCTCTTCAATCATGTTTGCACAAACAAATTTTTCACAAAAACAATAACCTTTACAACAAGTATGAAAAGGGCTCCCTAGGAGTACCTAGGATGTTTTGGGTGCCTAACACCTTCCCATTGCATAACCAACCCCTTACCCAGATCTCTGTTCCTTTTACTAGTTTTTGTTAAAACTATTAGGTTTTTGTTCGCTTTCTAACCATTCCTTTGGATAAATAGAAGTGCGATGGCGACTCGACTTGTATGATTTACCTTGGATTTAGTCAATATCTCTAATGGTAACGAATACCCTGCTACATAATCTTGAAACAATCTTAACTATTTTAAACTTAGATAGTTCACTAATTAAAATATCATCCTAGACAATAATAATTAATAATTTTCTAGCCTAATTACTTAACTAAACAAATGACCAAATGACTTTAACCAGTATTTTCTAATAGATTTCAAACTATATGTTTTTCTAATTAGTTAATACAATTATATGTTAGCTTGACAAATTAAACTATACCCTAAAAAAAAAATCTAAAATAGCAATTAAACCCTAATGTAAGATCAAACTCCTTAGGGGAGAATAAAAAGTCAAAAGGGTCCCCCTTTAACTTTTTAAGTCTTTGGGTTAACCAGATAGCCTGTAAGGAGTTTTGGACATGTCAGTAATCTAAACTCTGAGTTAGCCGAGAAAATGGTCAAAATTAGGGGTACGACAGCTGCCCCTATTTAATCAGCTTCAAACTGAGATGATGATAATGCCGAGTCTTCATCTTCTCAGAGAGGAGATGGTTAAATATAAAGAGGAACCCTAATTTTGATCGCGAGGTTAATAGACTCCGGAGCCGAGCAAGGATTGACCAATCCTTGGTGCTCTGTTGGCATCCCACTTTGATGTATCCCTAATAATATTTTCTTGCATATGATTCCCATAATCACAGAAATCAGGCCGGACTCGGACGATCCTTCGGTCGCTATTTGATAACCCTGGTAGAACCCCTAATGAAACTCTTAATAAAATCCCTGGCAAAACTCTTGATGAAACTCTGATACAACTTCTGATGGAACCCTTGATGATAAGACCTTGAGGAACCCTTTTGACAAATCCCTGATTGAACCCCTTGACTATTTCCTTGATGATCAGTTTCAACCTATCTAGGTGCCACTTACCTATAATTCCTATTATCATCCAATCATGTCCCTAGAGTCGGGCAGGACTTTAGTGATACCATAATCCCTCCGGCTGAAACCCCCATGGTAAAACCCCTTGGTAATGTTCTGGTAGACTCCCTTGACAGACCCCTTTGATGAAACTTCGGATAGAATCCCTAGATGAAACCCTTGATAAAACCCTTTTGATGAGACCCCTTGATAGAAATATGGTGAAACCCCTTGATGGAACCCCTTAATGAAACTCCTGATAGAACCCCTAGGTAGAATCCGTTAATAAAACCCCTGATAAAATCCTTAGCGAAACCCACAGTGAAACCCTTTGATAACCGTGATGAAATCCCTCTGATAAAAATCTGATGAAATCCCTAATAAAACCTTAATAGAACCTTTGATGAAACCTCTTGATGAATCCTTTTTGATCAATTTTAACCCTTCTAGGTGAAACTTGCATACGATTCCCATGATCATCCAATCACTTTACGGGAATCGGGTAGTACTCTACTGATACCCCGATTAATCTGGATGAAACCCCTTGGTAATATTATGGTAAAACCCCTTGATGGAATCTTTCGATGACATTCCCGATAAGCCTTTTTGATAAGATCCCTTGACAAAATACTTTTAATAAAATCCCTTGATAATTTTTTTACGAAACCCTTTGATAGAAAATTTCGATGAAACCCTTTGATAAATCCATGATGAAATCCCTTAATAATAACACTTTCTCAAAACTTCTTGGTAAAAACCTAGTGAACCCTTGGTGGATAATGCTCTGATGAAAACCCCTTGATTGAACCCTTTTGATAAAACTACTTTGATAAAATCCCTTGGCAAAATCCCTTGATAGAACCCCTTGATGAAAATCTTTTATACTACTGATGAAACCCCTAATGGAACTCCTAGTAAAAACACTTTGATGAAACCCTTGGTGGAACCCCTTGAAAACCCCCGGTGTAACCCTTTGATAAAACTCTGGTGTATTTGATGGAACGTATGCCTTGTGTGGGATAAGTTAATAAGTTGGAGATGTGAGAGGTGAAGACCCGCTAACTAGTTGATAATGATCATTCGGGATGACCGACTACTGGATAGATTCCTTTGACGACTCACAGTGAATGAGTTTGCTGGGAAAACCCTTTATTGAAAAGGCTTTGTGAAGATGTTACTTACTAGGGAAGACTGGTGTCACGTAAGATGACTGTCTATTGGGGAATATGCTTTCAGACAAGGTTCCCCAAGGAGCGCGAGTGCTAGAGAAAGTCCTAAGAAATCCCTACAAGGATATGGTGATGGAATTGTATACCATTAGGGCATACTAGGGACAATGTTTCTAAGTATTTTCTGATTAGAGAATGAGTTCCAAGGATAATTGCTGAGGAATTGTTCTTAAGACCAATCCATTGGGGTGTACAACGAGAAAAGAGTTAGGGAGAAGCTTGGACAGAGATCTACCACCTATTTAGCTAGGGATTGATCCAGACTCTCACGACGAGTCCTAAGTCTCAACCTATGTTATGTTATGCATGTTATGTATGCATGTTTAGAGTTTGTATGGCGTAATGCTTCATATTCATGGATATGCTACGCGTGATATGATGTATTAATGCGATGATTGATGAATGCAATGTATTAGTCTTGGGTTGTGCCGCTGAAGATTGGGACATTTGTAGGTATTGAATGCCAAGAAAGGTTGGGCTTTTGTTAGATGCCAATTAGAGTTGGGCTTTTGGGGTGAATGCCAAATGAGGTTGGGCTTTTTGGATGTAGGTTATGAGTGAGGTTGGCCTTTTTTAGATGTTAGATTCATGTTATGGGAATGTGCTAGATGAATGAGATGATATGCATGGTTTGACGCTAGAGCGTAGCGACATGATTAATGCATGACAATGATTTGAATGTTTCAACAAGTTCCCCTTTGATGAGTCAGAGTTGTCAAGGCTTAGAGAGGTTGCTTGTATTATAAGACTATTTGTCAAAAAATGGTAGTGCGGTATTGAGCTAGCATGACTTCCCGATACTCGTTTAAAACTTGACGATTATTGATGTATGATAGAGTCTGTACATGCATCTTAAAATTATTGAGAGGGATTACCCCTGCAGTATCCCATAGTTGCCCCAGTCTGTTGGGACTTTAAAGAAATTCGCGTCAATGTGAATTTGAAGCGACTTAGCCATACCATGCACGTGATACGACCTTTTGTAATATTAGCCTTGACGATAATTTTCCTTGAATAATCTATCCTTGGAATGATTTTCCCCTAATAAACTTTTGTTTTGAAGCAGTCTCTTTAGATCAAGCCTTGCGGCGGTCTGTCCCAGATTGATAGAGCCTTGGAAGGTATTTCCTAAAAAGGAACTTGGATCCCATCATGTTGTAGTATGACTTTGATATGGACTTCCCTATTTAATGAATCTTGAAAAGTATGTCCCTGATTATTAAGGTGTGAAGGAGTGCCTTGAGAAGGAACTTGGATCCCACAATGTTGCGATATAACCTTTATATGAATTGCCCCAGTAGTTGAATCTTTGAAAAGTATGCCCTGGATTAGATGACTTTTTGGAGTGATTGGCCTCATTATGCCCTTGAGTTGGCATGCCCCAATATGAGAGTGTTGAAAGGCATGCCTCTGATTATGAGGGTCATGGATGTTATTTGACATAGGTGTGTCAAATATTGAAATGTTTCGCCTCTAATAAGTAGGATCTTCAAATGATGTGCCCCGAGGATCATAAGGATTTTCCCCCTAATTGGAATGATCCTTAGGTGACTTGCCCCTAGTCAGGAATGTCTCGAAGTGGTGTGCCCCTGATCAGACCATTGTTGATATTTCCTTGGTGCTAAGTATTAATTTGTGAGAAAAATTGTTATTTTTGAAAAGTAATTCTAACATCATGCTCATGCAAGTTTTTGAAATTGAAAATTGTTATGGAAAACAAATATGGTGTATACAGATGATATATGGCCATGAGGTTGGCACAAATGAAAATGTTATAACGTGGAGTCAGTTTAACAATTTTGCCGAGTATGCTTTCATAGTGAACCTAACTTCAATTAGGACTTTTAAATGTTATAACGTGGTCTGGTTCATGGTTTATGAAACAAAAGATATAAGGCTCAAATTTTAATTTTATCCCACCCTTCTCCTTGATGATCTTCATTCTTAAATCCAATTAATTCAACAAATGCATTTAGTCTGCAAGAGAATTTTGATAGATAATGATGGAAGTAGATGTAATGATTCAAGTACTAATGAGATTCTTGAGGTGGCAATCACTTACTTTCACTTACAAGCTTGTTTCCATTTTTTCGTTTTTGCTTTTTAATCCTTATTTTTGCATGGACCAATTCTTTTGAATTGTGGTCCATCGGGATGCCCTAACTTTTTCCTAAGTCAACTCCTTTTTAGTTTTTGACTTAGCGGGCTTTTTTTAAAACATGATGCCCTAACTTTTGCCTAAGTCAAATTTTTAAGTTTTCTTTTTGACTTAGCGGGCTTCTTTTTTGAAACAACTCTTGTGATATTTGCTTTTGATTTCGAAGGTTGTGACTGCCATGTTAGCTATCATGAGCTTTATTCTTTCACTGCTTCCTTGATATTGGATGATGTGTGCAAGGAAGAAATTATGCTTGAACCTATTATTCATGTGATAATTCTCTTGAGATTAGAATGCACCATTGACTTAATTGAAGAACTACCCTGCCCTTGGTTAAGATTAAGGGTTTTTATGAATAGAAAAAGAAACACCAACTTCTGGCTCGAGGGGCTTGACTACGGATTATCTCCTTATTTCTCCAGTGTTTAGGGAAATGAAACAATGCCTTACATCGTCAGCCCGGTCTTACTATTAAAGCATACATCAACAAATTCAGTTGTTTATTACATCATTCTCCTCATAAGTTTGTTAATAAGTAAGAAGTGAGAATAAAAGGTTTGATTGATTTTTATTTTAATTTTCATGATGGTATAAGAAAGATAGTGTAAACGAGTGGATTGATTTCAAAAACATGCATGCTAATTTTATTTAAGTTATTTTCCAAAGAGTACAACTTTTAATACAAAAAACACTTAGCAAAAAAGAAATTACAACTGAAACTGATAAACCCTATTGATCCCATGGATGAGCTTCATTGTTGATCCACTTTCTTTATGGGATGCTTTTTGATGTTATTCCACTTATAAATATAAGGGGTGATTGTTCACTAATGGGACTCCTTTTTTGGAAGTCAATTGCTTGTTGTCGATCAAGTCTTGGACTTTGTTCTCACATTGGGCATTCTCGTCATGACTTGCAGGATATGGACGAGGAGGAAGATCGTTCGGTTGTAGTTCCACTATGGCACCTCTGAGGAAAGGCTTCAACAATTGACCATAAGACTTTGGTATAGGATCCAAGGTATTTCCAAGCCTCCTTTGTTGTGATTGATGTAGCGCATGGGGTTGCTGCTAAAGTAGATAGCAGACTTTGTTGAGGACGCATCATCCTTGGTTGTATTTAAGGTTCTAGGTAGGTCGTGACTGGCATGGAAAAGGGTTACCTTTTCTCTTCAATGTTACTTGCCCTTCTTGAGTCCCACTATAGTTTCTCGAGACATCCTTGAAGTTTGCTCGTGAGTATCAGGAAGTCTACTAGTTGGATGATAGTTGGATAAGGGTGAAAAGGATATGCAAATGTATGTGTATGTATGCAAAAATATTTTTTCTTTTTTTAATTTTTAATTTTGAAGGTATGCTAAAAGTTTTTTTTGAGATACAATGCAAGTGTCACATTAGGATAGTGACAGATAAGAGAACCCATACGAGTTTATAGATGATGCCAAATATAAGGACACCTTATTTAAGAAGGCTCCTTATAGATAGCAATAATGATCGACATGGAAAACCCAAACAGGTTTAAGGATAGGTAAAGTAATATGCAAGCATGACCTAGTTAAAGGAGTTTCCTTATGATAGGTTAGCTCTAAGTTTAGACTACCCAGTCCTCTCACAGGGTAAGCTCTAGGATTTTATGATGATATCTCTAGAGTCATGGATTATACCCTTGTTTTACCATGAGAAGGAGCAAGCCTTCCTATGGTAATCCTTCGGGATAAGTCTTATCTAGGCAGGACCTTAGTAACGATCTTTGCAGGTTGATACATAAGGCCACCCTAAGTTAAGAGGGTTCTAGAAGAGGTCCCCAGAGTCATGGACCAAACTCAAATTTTTATCATGAAGAAGTGATGGCCATCTCATGACAAAACTTTTGAGTTGATCTATTCTGGGCGAAATCGTCATCAAAGACCCTACGGGATGAAAACCCTGGTGGTCGAGACAAGACGACCCCTTACTTAAGCTTATATTTTTTCTCAAGCCTGGGTTTTGGCTTCACACCTTTGAAAATCCCAATAAATATGATATGACAGACATAATAATATAATAAAAAATAAAGTGAATAAATAAATAAAAAAACATAAATAAAGGAAAGCAAATACACATAGAAACAAGCACAACCCTAAAACCCAAGGTTATGATGGACTCTCTTTAAAGAAAGTATAAGAAGTCCCTAGCAGAGTCGCCAGCTGTCGCGGCTGGAAAAGTGACAGAGTCGCCACCATCCTTTATTCGTTCCTAAGAAACGGGGAAATAATGATAAAACCTATTAACTAAGGGTAAGATGTTAGGTTCGGGAGTCGGTTAAGTAAGGGGAAGGTGTTATGTGTAAGACCCCAAATTTGACCCTAAGATCCCTCATGCAATTGCATCATATGCATTAGCATTGAGACCATACTTTGGCATTCTCCCTATCCCTCTTTCATTTGGTTTATTTTTGGAGAGATCACCAAGCACCATGTGATTGTATCATACTTGTATATTATCATTTTACTAACCAAAATACCAAAAATATGTCTTTGTATTTGCCTAACTCTTTTGTAGGTAGGGCATGATCATCAAAATTCATCAATTTCACACCTAGGGTTTGAGACCCTCATGGCTAAAAGCATAACCATGGATTGATCCACAAATGGTTATAAGCATCATATATGAGTCCCAATGATTTCTACATGTTATATTGGTCAAATTTTCTTCAAGAGTTTGGAAGTGATTTGCCTTGGAAACCCTAGTTTGACTGGGTATCTTGAGTAACTTCTCCAACAATCTATCTCACCAATTGATCAAAATTCTCAAGGGGCACTTCAAAATTCATAATCTTATGCATATATGATCTACCATGAGCCTAGAAGTCAATATAATTGAAGGTTAGCAAGTTGGTTGATCGTGGTTGGCCAAAGGAATTCATCTGATCAAAACTGGGTCTCCCTAGACCCTATCTTCTACAATTTTCATCATATGAAAATGACTCCAAGATTAACGTTACTCTAAATGACATTCCAAACAACTTTCATGTTGATACCTAAAGCTAGTTTTGCTTGGAAAATCATTTTCTATGTTGAAACATTATAGGTCATTTTGTCTAAACCCTAATTTGAAAGTCAAATTCCCAAGGCCATAACTTGATCACTTTTTATGATATGAAAGATTTACAAGTTGCACAATAAAATTCAAGATGTCTACTTCAACTTTGATGTTTGGAGTGAGAGCTAATTCAACTTTTATGAGCATGTGAGATGAGGATACATTATAGGTCATTTTTGACCTATACCATTGAACAAGTGATTTTCCTCAACTTCAAAAATGCATAACTCTATCATTCTAAATCCAAATAACATGAAATTGGTGACCATTTTTAAGGTAGTTGAAAGGGATATAACTTTGATGAAGATACTTTTCTCATTTGAAGCTCACATAAAAAGTTAAGCAAGGTGGTATATTGAGATATATGGCTTGACACTTAGAAAAAATTTCAACATGTTGAAATTTCCAAACTTCCACCTCAAAATTCACCATGATCCAAGTTCCAAATGAAAAAGTGTCCAACATCAAAGTTGTTCCCCTTGATCTAAGCTTTCCAAAGAACTCAAGTTCATGCATTTTGGATAAAGTTTGCTAGGGCTGCGCATGACTTTAACATGTCTACATGATTGGAAGAAATCAAATGCCAAAAATCACATTTCATATTGCCTTGACATCCAAGCCTCATTTAAACTTTAGAATGATTGTAAATGAATCAAATTGGATTGCTTCATGGGCATGTACACGCCCATGCAAGCTTGTGCATGAAATGTCCAAATTTAGCAAATTTTCAAGTGTGCAAATATCAGTCCCAATTGCTATAAATACAGGCCCTTGGAGCTCAATTCAAACACACCTTGCGCGCCATCTTTGCCCCCCAATTGAAACCCTCACCATTCAAAGGAAAACCTGAGAATTTTCAACTTGAAAATTGAGTGTGAATCTCACTGTTTGGAGATTCAGAAACTCCAAGATCCAAAGCTTTGTACCATTGCCAAACCTCTCCTGCGAGCTTCTCAAGTGTGATCAGATCAAGGTTGAAGCAAGCAAGATCCATTTCTGCACAACATTGAAGGTAAATTTCAGAAAACTTCATCTCTTCGATTCTCACTCAATCCTCATCAATTGTCTTGGATCTTTGGTTGTCTGAAGTCTTACCAATATAGGCAAGAAGATTGAGTTGCTTTGAGGTCAAATCGAAGCATCTCAGTTGTCACACCTCAAAATTCAACTCCTCATATCTTTTTATATATTTGGAGTTAGTTGAAATTGAGGTCAGATTCGTGCTCTACGCCATTTTTTCTTTCAGATCATGTCCTCCTTTTTTATTTTGGTGATGGTTGAGGGTGGACCAGTCCGGTGAGGTCCACCGGAGAAGAAGACCGGAGCTCTGGCTCCTGCGGTGCGTTGGCACTTCTCCAAACCACAAGATCCATTTGAAATATTTTAATCTTAGGCGTTGGTATTGATTACCACGTGTGTCGGGCGCTGACTAAGTTCCACCATAGAACGCGCGTTTCCATCCACTTGATCTGCCACCTCAATTAATAAGGGAGATCAAGTGGCTCACATTTTTTTGATTTTTTGATTTTTGTTTTAGTTCATTTGATTTTCTTTAATTCATAT
This sequence comes from Lathyrus oleraceus, assembly GCF_024323335.1. Lineage (NCBI taxonomy): Eukaryota > Viridiplantae > Streptophyta > Magnoliopsida > Fabales > Fabaceae > Lathyrus > Lathyrus oleraceus. Next base: position 235,696,345 of record NC_066580.1, on the reverse strand, counting down.
TAATTTTAATATTGATCCAAAAAATATGAGAGTTTCACCAAAAAAATTCAAATAATTTCCTCTTTCATATTTTAAATTAAAATTATTTTTTGGATCATCATTAATATTTTTCATGATTTAATTGATTTTGTGATTAGTTTTAATTGTTTAAAAATACTTTTAAGTCTTTAAAAATTCTGAAATTTTTTCTCCAAGGTCCTTTGACCTTGTTTGACCTATGATAAATCTCATGGCCATTTATTTGGTGTTTTGATGAGGTTTTAGGAATTTGAAAAACCATATTTAATTTAAATGCTTTATTTTAGTATTTTTAAATTGAATAAATGTCAAATAATTGTGTTGACCTCTTGTGATGGTTTGTGTAAGTTTGACTTATGTTGTTGGGCCTTGGTCAAGGTTGATTTGACTTTGCTAGGTTAATATCATTGGATTTAGGGGATTGATGGAATGTACATTCCATCTCCCAAAATGAATGAATGATATTAACTTGGTAAAAGTCCTCCTTTGATCCATTTGAGTTGTGATCCATTCCCCTCTCTCTTCATCTAATTCCCCTTCTTTATGCATTCATTTCATTTGATCTATGGTGTCTCTAAATCCTAAGGCTAGTTGATTGAAAAATTAACATAAGTATGGATGAGATTAGGCCACCTATTTTGCATATTCTTTTTGTGTGTGGTATTTTTCATGAGCATAGTCCATTATACTATGTCTCCAACATGCATTAACACCAAAATTCTATTGTCCGACCTCAAATAGTTGTGACTTCTACATAAGTCCAATTACGATTGCTTAACATAGCGCTAAACTTTCGACACAAAAGGCATAGCATTCTAGTTAGTGAGATTGTAAGTCTCCCTTATTTCATGGTATTGTGTGGAAACTTGGTCTTTTCCCCTTCCTTTGGAAGATGTCTTGGCTCAAGGATCCATGCTTGTGATAAGTGGGTTGAGTGTTCTCCAAAGAATGACTTAAAACAAAAAGCAAAAGCAAAACAATACTAACTTCTAACTCATTAACAACTAACATTTAATTTCAAGCCATTTACTTTTAATGCTCTTTAATTTTTAAGCTATTATTCATGCCATTCTAATTGTTTATGTTAATGCCATTTTCACTTTGTCCATTTTGACCATATTGTGTGATATATCTTGCTTGTGTATATTTTGTTTGTACGTATGGTCTTTGACCATTAATGTACATAATAACAACAAAAACCCTAAAAAACTTTTGTATGGACTGTTGACTTGATCTTGGACAATTGGACTTAGAATTTAGACAACATTCCTATGTTAAAGGACTTGGTCAATGCCAATTTTTGTGTAACCAAGTGCTTGCAATATGAAACTTCATCTGATACATCTTTGAAGATTCATCTGAGTTCATCTGCAACATGATCATTGGGAAGCTGTTACTTTGAACCTATGACTTGTGGAATTCATCTGTTACATAAGCAAATTTGAAGAAGATCATGAAGTGGCTAAGCATGGATGGGGCTATCTTTATTTGATGCCTTGCTCTTCAAGCTAATACTGTATGCATTGTGTGTTGCTTGATTCTAATATCCAAGGGAATTTGGGGTTTCTATATGGCATTCTTTCCTATTGGATTGCTACTCATTGGTCAGATCTTTTCAACTCTTAACTTTTAATTTTGTGCATAAGATTAGTCTCTTCATCTCCTCCCTATGTCTTTAATTTCAAAATCTCTCCCTCCTTTTAAAAACTTCTTTGTTTGAACTTGTTATTTTCTAAACTATTACTACTTTACAAAATAGAAACTTTGGCCTTATGCCATTGCATTTTCAAACTTCTTTTCTTGATTAAACTTGTAAATAGACTTAATTATACTTGACTTAAACTTTCAAAAAGCCAAAAAGAACTAACTCATTCAAACCATTTTTAGGCCTTTGTGCCTTTAAAACTTAATTTTTGTTAAAAATAATGCATCCACTTTGAAATTTGTATCACAAACTACGAGGTTTTGATCCCTCATTTTATGTTGGTACGTAGGCACAAGTCCGAAGGTCTTGTCAAACACAAAAATATAATTAATGAATTCTTTTCTCATCCCCCCATTCTATTTGTTTGTATACATCACTTTGTACAAAATACATATGCACACAAAAAGGGCTCCTTAGGAGTACCTAGGACACTTTGGGTGCTAACACCTTCTCTCTGTGTAACCAACCCCTTTATCTGTAATCTCTGACATTTTATTAGTTTTGATTTGAAAACTTCTTACTTTTGGGTTTTGTTCGTACTTTTTCCTTTTCCCTTGGAAACAATAAAATCGCGGTGGCGACTCTTGTTATTTGATGTCTTACTTGTCCATAGCTTGATGATCATGAATTTACCGCTACATTAGGCACCCCTTACCTCCATTGTACTCAATAGGATCCTCCTTTAATTCTAGGATTAATGTGTTTCTAAGGAACATTTGCTTTATTAATTGTTATTGGTTAATTATTTATCTATTTATTAAAAATTATTTTATTCTTTAAAAGAAAATTGATTAATTGAGAAAAAAAGTTATTTGATTATTGTACTCGCTAGAGTCTTATAACTCTATGCCTACGTACCCTCAAATTTATTGAAGGATCAGAGCCCTGTAGTTCGTCTTAAAAATGTTGGTTGTTTGGTTGTTTTTATCCCTTAAAAAGTTTTCATGCATCGGGGACGGAGAAATAATTGATTTTGGAAAAATGCCTCAATGCACTAGGGCATAAGACTTATGATTTGAGGTGTGTTAGATTGATTTTATCTCATGATTGTTTGTGAAGATAATATTTAATTTATTTTAAGAAAATAAATTTTAGAATATTAGATATAACTCTTATCCCAATTTTATCCCTGATTTTATCCCTTGAAATTCGTAGGCTTTTATCCCATGTTTAATCTCATATTTGTATTCTTAATTTTATCCCTTGTTTTTTTATCCATTGTTTTTATCCCTTGTTTTTGTCCTTTGGTTTTTATCCCTTGAAATTGTTATAGAATTTTATCCCATTTAATTATTTGTAAAGATATAATTATTAATTTATTTATGAAAATAAATTAAAAGGGTAATTATGTAAAATCAATGGTTATATCACTTATCCCTAAAATCCTACAAATGTATCCCTATTTATTGTCCTAAAAATTATCCCAAATTAACCCTAAATTATTCCATAGTTATCCCATAAATTTTTATCCCTTAAAATCCTAGAGTTTTATCCCATAATCTTATCCCATATTATCCCAATTATTTATTTGCAAAAATATAATTATTATTTTATTTAAGAAAATAAATTAAAAGGATAATTATATAAACTCAATGGTTATATCCCTTATCCCTAAAATTTTAAAAAGTTATCCCTATTTATTATCCCAATGTTATCCCTAAATTATCCCATAGTTATACCATAATTTTTTTATCCCTTAAAATCTTAGGGTTTTATCCCATATTATTAGTTTTTGGGCCGAAGTCATTTTTTAGAGAAAGTGTGTATAAATGGTTTATATTAAAATAATTACAATTATTCAAACACAATCAATATTAACATGATCCACAACAACAAAACCAATAACCTAAGCAAGTATTAGGCATCAAATAAGAAACATCATATCAAATTGTTATATAAGTGACGGAATAAGGGAAACCGACCTACGGGGAGTTTTTTTGTTATTCTTTCTTGCCCTTTATGTTTTTTGATCATAGCCTTTTCGTAATTCCTCTTCTTCGTTCGCGCCTTTTAAAAAGATTGATGATGATGGAGACTTTAGGATTTTGGTGTTGTTGTTTCTCAATATGAAGAACAACAACTTTAGAATACTGGATTTAGTAAATTGTGGATGGTCAAAAGTGTGAAAAGTGAGTACTATTTATAGGTAAAATTAGGTTAAAAAAATTAAATGAAATTAACTGTTTAAGAATATTTTAATTTAACCTGATTTCCTCAATTTCTTAAATCACAAGTCAATGAATCTGGATGGATTCATGGCTTGGTGAATTTAGATGGAAAAAATATTTTAAATAAATAAAAATAAGTTAATTCCCTAATAATAATAAAAGTTTTTTTTTATTTTTTTATTTTTTGATATTCTATTCATAAATCCATGATTTTAATGGAAAAATAATATTTTAAAATAATATTTAAATAAAAATATGCAAATTAATAATTAAATAATAAAAAATATTTTTTTTGTGATTTTTTATAGTTTTGAAAATGAATAGAAAAGTTAGAAATAAAGTAAAACAAATAAAAAGGAAAAAAATACTAAAAGTAAGAAACATAGGATTCAAACTTATGCCCTTTCACACTGATAACTCCTTACACATGCTCTTCTACCAATTATGCTATTTCAATTATTTGAAATAAAGTACCTTTGACCGACATATATGATAACGATCTAAATATCTCAATAATCTTGAAACAATCTTAACTAAATATCTCAATGACGGGTACAGTTCTGCGTAAGACATAGGAATAGGGTCAAAGGAGACCTTATTCCTCTCAAAATATTGCTGATGATTATTTTTGTTGTTGTAGTTGGTTCTTTGTTGCGGTTGTTGTTGATGTTGTTGTTGCTGAATTGGAACTGATTAATTAGAGTTGTTGGAAAATACAAGAATTACTGATGAAACTTGGTGTTAATGTTGACGAGGTTGAGAACTTTTTCTGACATGAAGCCTCCTCTGCCTCCCCACTGACATTGAATTAGTTTCTCCCTCCTTCCTCTTGGAGAAACTCCCACCATATTTCTTGCTGGATGATGCTTCTTCTTTTGACAAACGTCCTTCACGGATTCCTTCTTCTAGCCTCATCCCCATGTTTACCATTTCGGTAAAGTCATTGCGGGCACTCGCAATCATACGTTCGTAATAAAACAAACTCAGCGTCTTCAAGAATATCTTCGTCATTTCTTTCTCTTCCAAAGGTGGACTAATCTAGGTAGCCAGCTCTCTCCACATTTGGGCATAATCTTTGAATGTCTCCTTATCTTTCTGAGATATTGACCTCAAATGGTCTCTATCAGACGCCATATCCACATTGTACTTATACTTCTTGACAAAGGCCTCGCCCAAGTCGTTGAAAGTACAGACGCTTGCACTGTCCAAACCCATATACCACCTCAAATCAGCTCCAATCAAACTGTCTTGGAAATAAATAATCAACAAATGATCATTATCAGTCTGAGTAGACATCGCTCTGGCATACATAGCAAGATGGCTTAGTGGACAGATGTTCCCTTTATACTTTTCAAAGTCGGGGACCTTGAACTTCATCGGGATCTTAACATTGGGAACTAGGCAGAGTTCAATAACACTCTTCCCAAACAAATATTTTCCTCTCAAAGACTTCAACTCTTTATGCAACTCGAGAAATTGATCTTTCATCTCATCCATCTTCTCATATACATCTGGACCCTCAGATGGCTCAGAGTGGTAGATAGTATCCTCAACACGAGCCAAAGTATGAACAACAGGAGGTGACACTGATATGACCGTGAAGGAGAATTGCGATCCAAAACGCAGTGGAATTTAAAATTTTCTCCTTTAATGATCCTTACGAATGGGCATGATCAGTGATAGAATCGTTACCTCTTGTGGAGATCACGAACGTTGAACGATGACAACGCCTCTACTCAGTCCACACGAACGGATTCCTTCAATCTTAGTGCTAGCTGCTACGAATGAAGGCTTTGAGTGAGATAGAGAGAGAGAAACAAAATTGCAAGTGTTTCTATGCTTCTACACAAGGGTTCTATTTATAGAACCAATTGTGTGGGCTGCAAGCTAAAAAGCCCACTCAAGTGTATATGGCCCATATCTTATAATATGCCAAAATCACTTAAGCTCGTGGTACCTTACCATATTTCGTATTCTACTTAAGGACACCGTACCTTACGATGTTCTATAATTCACTTAAGGGCACCGTACATTACGGTATTCCTTAATTACTCTATCTCTCATCAATCTGTCCTTTGTGTGTGACCCTATAGGTTTTCGCGGCATTGGTAATTATATTAAATCACGTATTTAACATAATAAGCAGTGAGCGGTATCTAGCAACACATCACTTCTACCCAAGACACGAAAATGTCACGTGATCTGACAAATCCTTCTGTGATAATAATTATGTGTATAATTACCCTTTTGCCCTTATGTCTATATTGAACACAAGGCATAGATCGTGTCATCCTTGTCCAGTTCAATATTGGGCCCATAGACATTTATCCTGTTACGCAGGATGGGAAAATTCCATCTAGGTCACTCATGTCCCTTAGCATGCGTCGTGGAGTACCCATCAACTGTCTTTATGGTCATCCAATTACGGACAACGTTTGATCAGCAATAAGGCACTCGACTCTACACCTAGGGTCCATAGTGGTTTCAGGTCGAAGGGTGGTATACACCATTATCACCATGAGAATAACTTATGACACTTTGCATAACATTCTATATAGTATTCTCATAGCGGGTCAATCCAGTATAAATATTACTCTTAATATTCATACCTATGTTTGAGACTTGATAACTCCTTATCCATGATCCATGAGATGTGATCATCAGTCTATAAACATAATAGTCTTCATGCTTTAATGTTATCCCACTTCATAATAAAGCTCGACTACGGATACTTTAAGAATAATGTCCTTATGTTTAATGTGCTCTCATGATTATGTCACACTTGATACATTAAACGGACTATCTATTCCAGGGACTTTATTAAACAAACATAATAAAGAAGAAGCCTTTTATTATTAATAAACAATTCGATACAAGTACCAAAAGTATTGGCCTCTAGGGCTTACACCAACAAGCCGGACTAGATGCCGACAGATAAACAAATGTGGGTGCATACCCTTCAGGCATAAAGTTTGATGGCATCCCCCAAGGGGATCCAGCAGGCATAAAGGGAATAGATTGACTGGCAGGAACAATTGAGGTAGCTATCTCAGAAATAACAATCCTCTAGGGAAGAGTTGCAGGAGTTGGTGATGACTGGTTCTGTGCAGCAATGACAGATTGCATCAGCGATGTTAATCTGACAATCTCATCCTTCAGCTCTCGGTTCTCTTGCTCTAGATGCTCCATGATCCTTGGTTGATTAGCACGAGTGTTATAACGGAGAGTCGGCTTGGCTGATGCACAGAAGAAGGACAGATAACACATCTGGCGGAAGAGAACCTATTATACAAATGATGCATGAAATGCAATGTTTTTGATTTGTTTAATTTCAAGGAACATATGAAGTCCTATTTTCAAATATATACGTAGATAATAATAATAACAATTTGATTGACCATATAATCTCTTTTTATTCATAAAATTTGGAAGGATTACACTGAGTACAATTTCTAAAACCAAAATACAAATACAAGAGAAAAGGAAACTATCATCCTAAGGATCCCTTAACAACTGTATCAGATAATCTGGCTGTGGGTGCGTACTTCCTTCGGATGCGTCGAATCTCAGACTCAAAGGATGTCTTCATCTGAGCCTTCTCAAGAACTAGGTGATCAATAATCTTCTTCCAAGCACCGGAAGGTTGAGGAATACTAGAGGAACATAGACCCTCTGGCTCTCTCTGTCTCTTCACTGCTCGGTCTTCAAGAATCTCAATAAGCACATCCTTGTCTTTCGACTCAAGCTGAGACTCTTCATGATTTTGGTTCAAAGCATGGAACCACTCTTCCCACATATATTTCTCTTGATTCATCTTGGCAATGGCGTCTTCCAACTCCTCTACATATTGGTTAGGGAGAGTTGATGGCTCAGTCTGACCACAAACATAGGTCTTTCACATGCGTATGGGATCTTCAGCTCCAAAGCTCTCTTCTTCAGCCCAAATAGTGTAAGCTTCCAAAGCTACATAGTTGCATGGACCAAGCTCGGATCTTCCTTTCCTATACACATTATGCCAAGCATGTATCATCATTTTCTTCAAATGTTGGGGATCTTTACCCTCTTAATAGAATAGACATTCTAACTGAGTGTTATTAGGTTTATCTCTCAAGGGGAACCCAAGTTGACGACGAGCCAAAGCAGGGTTGTATTTGATTCCTCCTTGTGTACCAATGAGAGACACATTAGAGAATTCACCATAACTATCAATAATGTCCACACTACTCAATTCAAAATCAAACTAAACAATATCATCATTAGTGAGAGACATAAGTCTCTAGGACCACCGTAGACATTGCTTGTTTTCCACAAAAGCAGGCGTTTGAGGCAAGTGCGAAATAAACCACTTGTATAGAAGAGGCACACAACACACAATAGTCCCACCACCTTTAGAATTTCTTAAATGCAAAGAGAAATACATGTCACCCAATATAGTAGGAACATGATTCCCAATCAAGAAGATCCTAATGGCGTTAACATTAATAAAACTGTCAATGTTAGGGAACAAAGCTAGACCATAGATGAGTAATACAAAGATGGCTTCAAAAGCATCCATGCTACCGGCTTGAGCAAAGACAATAGCTTTACCAATGAGGAACTCAGAAGTCAACCCCAAAATACGTCATTTCTTCACCAAATGAGCATCAATCTCAACTTTCTTCAGATGAAGAGCTTCAGCTATGATATGAGATATGGGAATCTCTTCCAATCCACTAAAAGGTACTTTATCAGACACGGGTATACCCAAGAGATGGGCATACTCCTCTAACATAGTCATAAGCTGAGAATCGGGAAAAGTGAAGCACTGATAGAGAGAGTCATAGAATTGAACCAAAACACTCAAAAGTCATTCAACCATAATCAGCAGATAACATAGATAAAAGCTTCCCATGACGTTGCTTGAAGTCCAAGGGATCTAATACAAAGGATGGCAACTTCCTTAGCTCTTTCAAATCAGGACATATAAAATTGTACTTCTTAGTGTTCCTTCGTCCATAATCCATGGTCTGAAAATATTTGCAAATAAGACCTCAGTTCCTTGAAATTTACTTTTCTGTGACGAATGTCATGATGCGTATGTATGCATGAATGCAATAATCACAAGTAAGGGATCACACATAAGGAAATCACAAACAAAGGTCAAGGGATAGATCAAGTCATCATCAAGATCAATCATCCATTTTGGTGGATTATAGTTTTCACCTTATAAACACCCAAGTTCCATTGATATTGATGAGACTTGATCGGATCATTCGAGAATCAAAGGGTTTGTTGTGAGTCACGAGCATGGAGTCAGGTTAAGAACCATCCCAAAGGAGTGTACTAAGGGTAAAAACCTGTAAATCATGTTCTATAAAAGTTCCCAGAGTCTTAATCCCATCTATCGGATATTATAGGTTAGGATGACTGACTCATCAACCCATAATATTCTCAAGAGAAACTCGTCTGAGTGTAGTATCACGTAACAACTGTTGTCAAGTCTACACCTAAACAGTCTCCGCACTTCGTCCTAAATAGGCCAAGTTGGGTTAAATGTTCTATGGTCCTCAGCTTCTCGGACCCCAAATCAGAGAAAGTAATTCCTATCCACAAATAACTTGTGTGACATCAATAACTCTAAAAGGGTCTCCATTGAGTAGATGGGTCTCAATCCAACTTGTTAAGGACTACTCCACACAAGTTGAACATGACTATACCATCCTCCTATCTTAATTGCATTCAAGTTCGGGTTAGAACTTATCTCACCACTCAGAGATCACCAAGCACAACAGACAAATTATATCACACAAACAAGATATACAAACATCACATATATAAATATATACACATAAAAAAGTAGGCTAAACCCACTGAGGACTACTCCCCAGCAAAGTTACCACTTAATTTCTGTAGCGGTAAATTCATGACCATCAAGCTATGGATAAGCTTAACATCAATAAAACCAGATTCGCCACCACGCTTTTATTGTTTCCAAAGAAAAAGGGAAAAGTACGAACAAAACCCAGAGATAAGAAGTTTTCAAATCAAAACTAATAAAATGCCAGAGATTACAAGTAAGGGGGTTGGTTACACAAAGGGAAGGTGTTAACACTCAAAGTGTCCTAGGGAGCCCTTTTTTTATGTGTGCATGTGTTTTTGGTATAAAAGATGTTTGAGAAAATAGAGTGTGGGGATCATAAAGGAATTCATTGATTTATATTTTTGTGTTTGACAAGACCTTCGGTCTTGTGCCTATGTACCAACATAAAATTGAGGGATCAAAACCTCGTAATTCGTGGTGAAAATTTCTAAGTTGGTGAATTGCTTTTAACAAAAGTTTTTAAATGAAAAGGCACAAAGGGCCAAAAGTTTGAATGAAGTTGTTAGTTCTTTTTGTCTTTTTGAAATTTTAAGTCAATATGATTAAGTTTATTTACAAATTTGATTTAGAAAAGATTTTAAAAATTCAATGGCATAAGGCCAAAGTTTCTAATCATTAAAACAAAGTCTAAGTTTAAAATCACAAGCAAAGAAGGTTTTTGAAAAGGGGGAGAGATTTTGAAATTTAAGAAGTGGGAGGAGATGTAGAGACTATCCTAAGCATAAATTTAAAAGTTAAGGGTTGAAAAGATTTGACCAATGAGATGTAATCCAACAGACAGAATGTCATATAGAAACCCATTTTCCCTTGGACTTTAATCAAGAAATAATCAATAAGCAATTAGCAATATCCAAACATCATGAAGATCAAGGCATCAAATAAAGATGGCCACATCCAAGCAAGCAATTTCCATAGTTAGCAGTCTTCTTTATCTTCCAATGTATCGGATGAAATATTCCTTGATCAACTCAGAACAAAGCATCAAACACAGGATCAAAATAACAATAAAGCACAAAGATAGAGTAGCAAATGAGTTCAAACAAAAACCCAAGGCTTGCATCAGATGAAGGCTCAGTCTCAAAATGTTGGCATTGGCCAAGTCCTTTTTGCACAGGGAATGCTGCCTAGTTCTAAGTCCAAGAGTTCAGATAAATATCAACAGTCCACCAGACATTTTTTTAGGATTTTTGTTGTTATTAAGTATTTTAAGGTCCTAAAACCACAAACAAAAACCAAAACATACAAACAAATATATACAATCACAAGATATGGCTCAAATGAGCAAAGTGAAAAATGACATAAACATAAGTAAGTTAAATGAAATGTAAATGGCAATGAATGATAAATGACTGAAACTTAAATTGCATAAAGTATATGACTTGAAAGTAAAGCAATATTAATAAGAATTAGTCAAAAGTTAGTTAAAGGTTAGTGGTGTTTTTTAATTGATTAAGTAATTCTTTGGAGAACACTCAATCATTCTTTCATACGTATGAATCCTTAAACCAAGACATCTTCCATGAGAAGGGTTCCAACTTGGATAATTCAACAAGTATGCCACTAGCTCTCATAAAAGGAAAAAAGGTCAAGTCTCCACATAATACCATGAAGAATGGGAGACTTACAATCTCACTTACTAGAATTCTATGCCATTAGGGTCAAATTTAGCTCTATGGTAAGCAATCGTAATTGGACTTATGTAGAAGTCACAACTATCTGAGGTCGGGCAATAAAATTTAGGTGTTAATGCATGTTAGAGATTTGGTATCAAGAACTAAACTCCTAAAACATACCACATAAAGAAAAGATCAAGAGGGAGGGACCTATCTCAGTCATACTTATATTGGTTCATTTGACACAAGGTCATTAATGAACCAATTAGCCTTGAGACATTAGAGATTTCATTGGTAAAATGAGGGAATGAGAAAGAATAGGGATGAAGATGAAGAGATGGGGGATATAGAAACACAAATTGGTCATGGGAGGAGTTTCATCAAATCAAAACCATCCATTCATTTTGGGAGATGAAATGTACATTTTATCAATCCCCTAATCCAATGGTTTTGATCCAACAAAACTCAAATCAACCTTGACCAAGGCCCAAACAGAAAGTCAAACACCACAAGATCATAAAAATGGCTCAACATAATTTTAAAACAATTAAACAATTAAAAATCCAATTAAAAGTGAATTAAAATACATTTTAATTTTGTCAAAACCTAAAACCTCTTCAAAATATCAAATAAATGGCCAAGAGATTTATCCTAGGTCAAACAGGCTCAAAGGACCTTAGACAAAACTTTTCACTATTTTTCAAAAGTCACAAGTAATTTTAAACAATTAAAAATATGCATAAAAACATTTAATTTATGAAAAATATCAAAATTAATCAAAACAATAATTTTAATCCAGAACATGGAAGAGAAAAATATTTAAAGATTTTTTGTGAAAGTCCCGTATTTTTTGGATTAAAAATGAAATTAATATGAATTAAACAAAATAAAAGGATTAAATGAAAATTCAGAAAATAAAAAGAAATTAGAAAAAACAAGGGCCATCAGATCTCCCTCATTAATTGAGGTGGCAAATTTGATGGCCACACGTGCACTTCCCATGGTGGACACAAGTCAAAGTAATGTACGCGTGGTAATTCAAACCAAAGGCCAGGATTAAAACGTTCCAACATGATCCGATGGCCAGGAGGTGTGCCAACATACCACCGAAGCTAGGGCTCCGGTCATCTTCTCCGGTGACCTCCACCGAATTGGTCCAACTTTATCTCAATGGAAAATGAAAAACAAGGACACTATTTCAAAGAGAAAATGCTCAGGATCTCGAATCTGACCTCAATTTTCTCCAATTCCAAGTATATCAAAAGATACAAGGATTTGAATTTTGAGGATCATGAACTGAGTTGATTCGATTTGACCTCAAAGCAACTCAATCTCATTGCCTACATTAGTAGGATTTCAGCCAACCAAAAATCAAAGGGAATAGTGAAAAATTGAGAGAGAATCGAAGAGATGAAGTTTCTGGAATTTCACCTTCGAGGGAGCTTGAATCTTGCTTGATCTTGCTTCCAATTGGCCTTGGCTTTACTTCAAAAGCTTGCAGGAGTTGAATTGGATAAAGGAAAGGTTTGGATTCTTGGAGTTTCAACTTCCAAACTGAAGTGAAATTGAAACTCGATTTTCAATTGAAAACCTTCAAGTTTGTCCTCTACCGGTGAGGGTTAGGATTGCAGGTTCAAAGTTTGGGCAAGGTGTCCTCAATTCTAGGCATGAGGGGTCTTATTTATAGGCTATGCATTTTCTTTTCACACACTTCATTCAAAATGCCAAAAATAGAAATCTCCCTTGCATGGATGTATGGGTGTGTGATAGGTTCATGAAATGATGTAATCAGGTCCAAATTTCACCATGTGCAATGCCGAAAGTGTGTCATGTAATCATGCAATATAAATTGGAATGTGAACATGAGATTCATCCAAATGGAACCTTGAAGATAATCCATGTGAAAGTCATCCAATTCTTAGCCAAATGAGGCGATATTAGACCTTTTGGAAAAGTGAGATCAAGGGGAACAACTTTCATGTTGAACACTTTTCCATTTAAAGCTTGGATCCTGATGAATTTTGAGGTGGAAGTTTGGGAAATCAAACATAATTGAAAATTTTCAAAGTCCCAAGTCAAATGTTCACTTCTTCCACCTTGAATAACTTTTGCTATGGGCTTCAAATGGAAAAAGTTCCTTAATAAAAGTTGTATATCTTTCAAACTTATTCAATTTGGTCATAAATTTGACCTTATTTGGATTTGGCATGAAGGAGTTATGCATTTTAGAAGTTGAGGAAAATCTCTTGTTCAATGGTAATGACCCAAAGTGACCTATAATGTTTCCTCTTGGCACATGCATTTTAATGTTTAATTTGAATTTATTCAAAGAATAAAAGTTGTAGAGGACATCATTAATTTGATCATGAAACTTGAATGGCTTTCATATCATAAAAATTGATCAAGTTATGGTCCTTGGAAGTTGACCTTCTAACCAGGGTTCAGGCAAAATGACCTATAATCTTTCACCATAAAAAGTGCCTTTCCAAGAAAAACTAGATCTTGAATTCAACATTAAAGTTGTTTGAAATGTCATAAGGAGTAAATTTTCTCTTGGAATAATTTTCATATGACAAAAATTGTAGGAGATAGGGTATAGTGAACCATAGTTTTGACGAGTTGACTTTCTCTGGTCAACCACCTTGAACCAACTTGCAAATTTGAAATTATATTGATCTCTTGGACTCATGGAGGATCATATATGCATAATATGATTTAATATTAAGTATCCCTTGAAGTATTTGATCAAATGATGAAGAAACTTGTTGAGGAAGTCACATAAGATGCCTAGATGAATTAGGGCTTCTAAGGCAAACAAGCTTTAAATTCTTGATGAATTCTTGACCAAAATGATAAATGGAGATCATGGGGATCCATATATGATGTCTAGAGTCAATGTGAACCATCTCCCGATTAGTATCCTTGCATTGAGGGTCTCAAACCCTAGATTTGAGCTTGATGAGGCATTGGTGGGTGCACACACTACCTACAAAAGAAACAAAGCTATATATAGACATATTTTGGGTATTTTGGTTAGTAAACAAATAAACGCAAAGTGTGATACAATCAAATGTTCTTGGTGATCTCTCCCAATGTAAACCCAATGAATGAGGGGTAAGGAGGATGCCAAGGTGTGATCCCAAAGCCAATGCATATGATGAGATAGCATGAGGGATCTTAGGGTCAAAATTGGAGTCTTACAGTAAGGTTTGTAAGCTTTCCTTAAGTCATGTCTTTGTTAATTAAATTAATCATTTACGCCTAATAAGATACATTACTTAAAAATATAAATAACTTAAAGCTTATTACTCATAAGCTGTTTTGACAAAAACTGCTTTGTTGAAGTTCTGATGCTTCAGTTTCTTGTTAAATATTCCGTGCATTTTCTCCCCCTTTCTCACTATCAAAAAGATTTTAAAAGAAAGAGAAAAATGATAAAACTAATAAAAATAAAAAGAAATTTAAAACAGTTTAAATGCATATAATTTTGAAAGAGTTTGAAAAATTGAAATATTTGAAAACATTTAAAGGATTAAAACATTTATCAGAAGAAGAAGACAATTTAAAACAATTTAAATCTTTTTCAATAATTTGAAAGAAATTATTTACTTCTTATGGTAAATCACTACCGTTTCAGTTTCCAATGAGCAATTATGATTCAGTATGGCAGTTAAATTAGTGATTGACTTTGAGAATTTCAAAGATTAGAAACTTAAACACACATAGTGTTTGATCTTCCGAAATTTTGTTATAAAAGCACACAACATGTTTAGGACAAGTTACAAATTCAAACTCACTCAACATACTTTTGTTTCAAGATGAATACTACTTCTAAACAATCTACTACTCCCATTATTTTAGAGGCTCCTATAGTCTCAGAGGCAACTTCTCATCAGAAGGTCAGACCTTATAAATAAATACCTTCAACCTCTCTTCATCAGGCATTAAAGCCACATAAGAAGATCAGTAAGAAGAAGAAGTCCAAAAGAAGAAGAAAATTAAGATAAGTGATTCATTTCGATTCAAATGAAGAAGAGGAATTGGATTTAGATTGGGGGAAAATTTTCTACGGTTGGAGACCTAAGGATGATTAGGATTAATGTTATAAACATATTTTTGTAATCATTCATTTAGTTCAATGAAATTATTTTCTCTTTTGCATACCATCTTTTTAAGCATAATTATTTCCTTTAATGTAGACTGATTAAGAAGTTTAGAATTCAGAAAGAAAAAAAACACAACGCTCTTAACTTGATATTTAATGTTATAAACATATTTTTGTAATCATTCATTTAGTTCAACGAAATTATTTTCTCTTTTTCATACCATCTTTTAAAGCATAATTATTTCCTTTAATGTAGACTGATTAAGAAGTTTAGAATTCAGAAAGAAAAAAAACACAACGCTCTTAACTTGATATTTATTTTTCATTCGATTTATTTGAATTAACCATAGAAATTGCTTTAGTTATACAATCATAGGTTAAGTAAGAGTACATCAAATTAAACAAAGAATCTGAACATATAAGTCTTTAGCAAAAAAAAAAAATTACAAAGGAATTCTTTTGATATAATGTTACAATATTCATTCATTGATTGGAGGTGCTTTACAAGTCATACAAACCAAAATCAAGAATAATATCATAAACATTACATTTAAATAATCCAAACAAAAATAAAAGAAATGCAAAAAAGAGAAACTTAAGGATATGCTGCCTACCGTAGTTAAACAGAAGGCAAATCCTGAAGCTGGACATTAGAAGAATTTGCATTATCCCAATTTCAACTATCGTCTTCTTTCAAAATTTCATTCATATTTAAAACATGAAGAGGATAAATCTTCAATATTTGTGATGAGAAGAAGCATGAGATCTATTTCGTCATATTCCATTGAATCTAAGTTCTCAAGTGGTTTGACATCAAAAGATGATTCGAAACTACCTTTTTTCGAGAACAAAGATTAGATATCTTTAATAGATCAGAGACATACTTAAGAAAATAAAGAGTCTATTTATAAACATGAGCATCTGAGGTAACTCCATCAATTTCACAGACAGTTGCATAAGCAGAAGTGGCCGAGATGATGATGATATGTACATTAGAAGTTTCAGAGAGGGTGGCAAGATTATCACCAGAAGCTTTAATCCATAATTCTTTGATCAACCTTGAGCAAGTATGAACAAATATTCTTTTGGAATAGTCATCCCAACTTTATTTAGAAACACAACTTTGAAGATCATTGACAATCATTTCATTGATGACAGCCAGATGGTTTCTCAGGCCAAGGTTATATCTAAAAGTCATCTCAGATTGAGACAAAGGGTTCAGGAGGAAAGTTTTGAAAGAAAAACTAAGATAAAAGAGTTTTTGAGATGAGATACAAAATGAGAAGAAGAAGGCCAGTTTAAATAGTAAAAGGCGTACAAAAATCCAAGAGATAAAAAAACCAACGAATAAAATAAAGACACACGCAAATAACTTTCTTCAAAAATATTTTTTAAATAACAATAAGAAACTTAAATCAAGTTCCAAGGAGAAAAAGGACATGAACTGACAAGGGAGAGGTTGCAAACGATTTAAAGAGATACGCATCATTACTCCACAGATTCTGCACATACAACTGCAGAGGATGCATGATAAATTTTCAAACCCGTGAATTTTTTAAGTGAGAAAGATGTCAAAAAGATTTTTCACTTAAGTGCTATTTGAAAATTCTTATTCCTTTGCTGAGTCTCAGAGTATGATAATTTTCAGAAGCCATATGTCATCAAAGACTATTTTCCAATTTCTGATGAGGCTACTTCTGATCAACATCAATATTTGATATTCTCTATCTAGAATTAGAATTTTAAAGATAAAAAATAAAGATATACTCAAATAGTCATAACATTTATCCAAAGGGTATAAATATTCTTTTCATAGGTTTGAAAATCCTCACACGAGTAAGTTGTCTAAATTGGTTATGCACATATTGATTACATACATAGACCAATTACAGATGACATATGATGCATAAAAGATGTCTAAAGAATGAATATGATTGACATAACTCTGTGGAGATTTAGATCATCATTTGTAGATTCTTGTTAAGCGGGGACTTGAAGTTCAGAAAATTGGAGACAATAGCCCTCTTTTCCTTTTTCTCCCTTGAGTTAGGATCTGGAACAAATGATTTCTTCTCTATGTAGGTTGTAGATGTCCATCCTCCAGGCTCCAAAATAAATTCTTTACCTTTTACCTTAGTTTCTGAAGAAACATGGATCTAAAGGTCTTTGGTTTAGGTTTCCTTTGACTTGGAGGTCTTAGGTTCTAAATTCCTTTCACCTTTTGACCTAAGGATCATAGTGTCAGATTTCTTCCAAAACTACTAACTTTGAAGTTTTAGGTTCTATTCCAATCAGAACCTTTTGACTTCCCTGTCAATGATTATGGTGTACTCAGAATGTTGCTACACTTTAACAACATATACACTAAGGTCTTTAAATTTATCAATATAACTTGAAGAAGAGATTTTTGAGCAACAAGACAACATTCTCATCTTCATCAAGTGGGACAACATTTCTTTGGATTTTGTAACATTTTTGCCAAAGGCTTCTAAAGGAAGTGATATAATTTGGGTTGTGGTGGATAGGCTGGATAAACTGACTCATTTCATTCCTGTAAAGACCAGTTATCCATTCCAGAAGTTAGCCGAGGTGTATATCGAGAGGACGTCAGTTTGTGTGGTATCCCTTTGAGTATTATTTTAGATAGAGATTTGAGGTTCATTTCAAGGTATCGAGAGAGTTTTCAAGAAACCTTGGGAACTAGATTGCGGTTAAGTTATGCATATAATCCCCAGATAGACAGTTAGATAGAGAGGACCATCCAATCTTTAGAGGACCTGCTGAGAGCATGCGTGTTGGAGTAAGAAGGTACTTGGGATACTTACTTGCCATTATTTGAGTTTTTCTACAACAATAATTTCTATTCGAGTATTGGAATGGCACTATTTAAGGATTTGTATGGTAAAAGGTGTATGCCACCTTTATGTTGGCATGATTCTGGTGAAAGTGCAGTACTTGGGCCCGAAATTGTTCAGTAGACGATTGAGAAGATCAAGATTATTCAAGAGAAGATGAAAGTTGCATAGAGTATACGTAAGAGTTATCATGATAAGAGGAGGAAATAACTTTAATTCCGAAAGGGGTGTGTTCTTAAGAGTCACTCTGGTGACTGGTGTTTGTCGAGTTTTGAAATCTCAAAAGCTTACGCCGCATTTCATTGGTCCTTACTAGATCTTGAAGCTAGTAGGAGAAGTGGCATATAAAGTTGAATTACCACCATCTATTTTAAATCTTCATAGTGTCTTCCACATATCTCAATTGAGGAAATACATTCCTAATCTGTATCATGTAATCCAATCAGATGATGTACAAGTGAAAGAGAACTTGAGTGTTGAGGCATCACCCTTGCAGATTGAGGATCAAGAAGCTATACAATTTAAAGGTAAAGAGATCTCTTTAGTGAAGGTGGTGTGGGGAGGACCTATTAGAGGGAGCGTAGCATGGGAGCTGAAGAATCAGATGAGAAAGTCTTATTTGAAGTTATTTCATTCAGGTAATTTTTTAGGGCAAAAGTTATGTAAGTGGGGGAGAGTTGTAACACCATATTTTTCGTATTTAATTAATTGTGCTATTTTAATTAAATTTGTGATGTGTTGGTGAATTATTTTATTTTATGTGTTTGGGGGTAGATGGCCTAAGATGAGAGAACATACACTTTAGAAATAAAATTGGATTTTTATTTAATTTTAATTGATTTAATAATTTAATTTGAGATAATAGAGTGTGGGATAGATATTAGAAGTTTAGTAGAGTTTTGGGTTGTGAGAGTAATTAACGAGAAGTGAGGGTATCATGAGTAATATTAGAAACAAATAATTAGATTTTGTTTGGATTTATTTAAATAGAGAAATTGAGAAGGAAAATAGGTTTTGGGAATTAGTACGTGAACATTTGGCAAGGAGAAAGAGCAAACAAGGGTTTTAGAGAGAAAAGGCATATGAGGGCTCGAGCTAGAGACACTTAACACCCCCAAAATTTAATTAATCTATTAAATCAAATTATTAGTGTTTGTATTTAATTATTTAGTATGTGATGCACTTTTAATTAAATATACTACGAGTTGTATGTGTATGTGACATATCGTGGGGGTGTAGTGAGAGTGTTTGTGGGTTGGTAGAATGATTAAAATAATTAGAAAATCATTAGAATTAATGGTTATTTTTAATTAATTAAAATTAAACAAACATAGAAGTTTTGGATGGAAAATAGAAAATAGGAAGAAATAAGGGAAGTGGTGAGAATTATAAGAGAAGTTGGACCAAAGAGTAATTAGTAAAAGATTAAATTAGGTTTTTAATAAAACGAGATTAGAAGACCTAAGAGTAGTCATTACGTGTTATTTGGAGAAAAGAGGCAAAGTGAAAACAAGGGTTTGGGAGGAAATCATCATAGCCAAAGCTTAGAGTTGTTGTTAGAAATCCAAGGTAAGGGGGAGAATTGCTTCACATATTGGTGTAATTGATGAGGGTAGTGAGGACTCCTTAATACTCTCTAGGTTTTGTCCTACTTTGTCATTGTTGATTATATGTGAATTATTGATTATTAATACAAGGAAATTCTATTTTAATTGATGTTGTTGTGTGAAATTCCTATACTGATTTAATGTTAATTTCATGTGAAACTATATGATTAAATTCTAAATGTTTATGTTCTTATGAGTTGGGTTGAAATTGTTGAAGGTGATGATGATTTTCAATCAAAGTGATATAATATATGTTAATCTATGCCTAATTGAGTATTTTTAGTACTATATTAACATGTATGATTGAATTTCGTGCATTTGGGATCGATTAGGGTCAAAATCTGAGTTTTGATGAGGCTCCAATGGTGAAAATCATGGTTTTGGTGTTTCTGGTCTGAGCGATCTCGTTCAGCAAAAAGGAGTTTCACTTAGAGAGTAGATGTGTTTGCTTAGCGAGCGTGGCAGAGTGAGTTTTATGTTTTTCTGTGAGTCTCGCTTAGCGAGATATTCGTTGCTCAACAAGGGCTCACTTAGAGAGTTGTTGTGTTCACTTAGCTATGGTGACAGTGCAAAATTGCGTAGTTTCAAGTTAATTCGTGTGAGAATATGTTGTTTTGGAGATAAATGGGTGTTATCATATACTGTTTGGAATTGTGTGAAATGTTATGATTAATTGCATGATTATATAGTGATTAGTTATGTATTGTTGACATGATGGTAAATAGTTCAGAAGGGGGCCTATTTTTATGCTTGTATGCATTGTTGTTATGATTGTTGGATAGTAGTTCAGAAAGGGGAATTATTATTGTGTGTCAAGGCATGTTTGTTATGGTCATAAGGGGGAACATAGCATTGTTATTTTTGTTAAATTGATTTGTATTGAAACACATCATTGTGTCATGTTGTTGAAAGAGGTATGTCTGCTAGTTCAGACAAGGGGACTAGTGGCTTGTCCCAAGCTCAAAAGAGGGGGCTTCGAGCTCAGAAAGGGGGGGGGGGGCTCATGGGTTTAGAAGGGGGGCTCAATTTCTGAGTGAACCAAATGTTGTGTTGGTATCACATGCATAAGTATCACGCCGTGTCGTGAGTTGGATTGCATATATGTGTATGTTGTTGTGCAATGGGCATGAGATTGTGGCGATGTTGATTGTGTATTGAATGTATGACTTGTTGTGTGTTTATCTATCATTGTGTTCTTTACACCGTTTTATATTGAATTTTATTTCTAACCCTTTTTGCTTAATGTTGTCCACCATGGACATCTTGTAGATAATCAGCAGTAGATTTGTTGATGTATGTAGATGGTGGCTTGTTGGAGCTATTCTTCATTTACTTGTCGTTTTATCGCAATTTAGTGGTTTTAGTGCTCTGATCTTGTAACATCAGGAATGGTGTGTTTGTTATGTTTTGAGTTGGTATTGAATTATGATGTTGAAGCCTAATACTTTATTTGATAAGTTTTAAATTAAAGTTGTTATTATGTTGATTTTGATGCATGTTGATAAATGTTTTGAATTTTTTTTGTTGGTTGTCGTAGTGATACCTTAAATTATTGAGTAATTCTTTTTATATAAGTTTCAGAGTTTATGGTGTTACATTAGTGGTATCATAGCAGGTCGGTCCATTTGGCCATGTTTTTGTAATGTTGGTTGTTCTCTAGTATGCGATGAGTGTATGAACAATATTGGTGGAATGTTTCTTTTAATGGTCATTTACTGGTGTGCATAAACATGGCAGGAGGAAGAAACGACTAAGCGATCGTTGATGCTTTGGAAGCAATGGTTCAGGTGCTACAGGGTCAGCAAAATCATGTTGGTGATGAATTTCATGGATTGGCAAAGTTTCAAAGAAATAATTTGCCAACCTTCAAGGGCAGATATGGTCTAGAGGATGAACAGATATGGCTTAGAGAGATTGAGAATATTTTTTGAGTGATGGCTTGCATTGAAGCTCAGAAGGTTCTATTTTTGTACTCATATGTTGTTAGTGGAGGTTGAATACTGATGGGATGATGCACGTCAAAGACTGGAGGTTGTTGGTGCTGAGATTACTTGGGTTATGTTCAGAACTGAATTTTCAGAGAAGTATTTTTCAAAGAACGTACGCAGTAAGAAAGAAATCGACTTTCTCGAGCTAAAGCAGGGAAGTATGGTAGTTTCTAAGTATGCTACTAAGTTCGAAGAGCTGGTGAAGTTTGTCCATGTGTAATAGTGCGGCAACTGAAGGGTCGAAGTGTATCAAGTTCGAAAGTGGATTTTGTCTTGAGATCAAGCAAGGTAATTGGTATCAAGAGATTCGTCAGTTTCTTATACTGGTGAATAACTGTAGGATATGATGAGGATAATAGAGCCCCGTCTGCTCAATATAAGAGTCTTAGTGAGAAGAGATGGGAGAATCAGAATCGTGGAAAATCGTATACTGCTCCAACTGACAAGGGGAAGCAGAAGGATTTAGATGAGAAAATGCCAAGTGGGGAAGAGATGCTTCAAGTGTGGGAAGACTGGACATCTTATCGTTGATTGTAAGAGTAGTTCACTTACTTGCTTTAACTATGGAGAACCATGTCACATTAGTACTCATTTCCAAAAACCAAAGAAGGTTCATCCTGAAGTAAAGGTTTTTTCTTTGTCTGGGTCTGAAACTACTAACACATACAGGTTGATTTGAGGTACGTGTTTTATTAATGGTATTTGACAATTTCTCAGGAAGTGTACTGAAAATGTCGAAGTAATTAAAAAGACTGAATCCATTAGGACTGCCTCTAAGCAAGACAAAATATATTTATAAAAACTAGTAAGGGGGGGGGGGGTGAGTTTCATTGTGAAAAGTAAATAAACGAGTAAACAATGTCACGAAAGCGGTTAGGTTGTGTTGTGGAATCCCATATTCTTCTATTGTTGATGTTTGATGCCCTGCATGAATGATCAATCACTATAGCCTCACGACAAATTACCAAAACTGTTATAGTTGATCCCTCACGAAATAACATACTAACCACTACTCAGAGCTTTCTATCCCTAGTCCGCCAGCGTAAGTAGGGTTAGACGATGTATAAATCATTAATTCTCTATGCAACTACTCAGGGTCTCTTATTCCTATTTAACCAGCGTAAGTACAACAATTGTCCTAGGTCTAAAATATAGACTAATGGTTAGTATTCCCTATGTGCCCAAAATCACATTAGAGGACTTTTCAGGTTGTAACTTGGCTTATGTTAGGGTAGGATATTTTGAGGATGGTTTAAAACTTTGAAGTTAGGTTCCTAGTTCTCCTTCTATTATCATACCTATTTATTCCTTTTTGATAGTACTAAAGAGTGTTGATCCTTTATTATATCATCCTTTTCTTTTCTCATTCATGTTTTTTAAGAAGTCTTTTTTTTTCACTTCTTTTCACAATAATTTTTGAAATTTTGGATCATATTCTCTAGTACCCCAACCCCAAACTTAAAACTTTGCTCACTTCCAAGAGCAACCCCAAACTTAATCTTTTTCATGTACTTTAATAACTATACTTCTACCTAACTCCAAAGAGAGGGTGGAAAGAAAAGATCTTTCGAGTAATATGGCTAAGAATTTTAGGTTACGTCACTGAAAGAAAGGCTTATGATCAAAGTGGTTAGCAATGGATATACCAATTACTATAGAGTGGTTTACAAAGGCTCAAAGTTATAAACAAAAAATTTCCTCAGTGTGTATTGGTCAGACCAGATAACTTAATCGAAAATAGATCAAACCAGATAAAAGAATAATGCATGGATACACTCATATAGAAAGAAAAGTGAACAATGGAAATATTTGGCTCAAACCTTACTAGATGAGGTATTTGTAGATTGAGTACAAGTCTGTTGATTAATTTCTCATCCTTCTCCTTCAAGTTGCTAGTTGTTATTATGATGATGAAGTTTCTTTTGGATCATTTGTTCAATGCTAAAGCGCTAAACTTGCAATATGAAAGAAATAAAACAGCATTAAACTTGTTTATTAAAGACAATAGAGATCTTCATGGAAAGGTTATGATTGAGTAGTTACTTCCTCTTGGGATGGTCTTGAATATAAATAAAATAAATTATGCAAAACAAAAATTGACAAAAAAATTGATGGATTGCCTCCCATCCAGCGTTTCTTTTTCGTCAATAGCTTGACGATAGAAATCACGGGTCCGACAATATTAAGGAGAAGTTTCCACTTGGAATCTCTCCTCCATAATAATGCTTAAGTCGTTGGCCATTCACTTTAATTTTTCTCATGCCACCAGAATCTTAAATTTCAATAGCCCTGCTATAATAAACCTCGGTAACCACAAATGGTCCTGACCACATTGGACTTTAGCTTTCCCGGAAATCATCTCAACTGTGAGTTAAACAATAATACTTGTTGGCCCACTTAAAAATTCCTCCGTACAAGTTTCTTGTCATGATACCGTTTTTTCCTTTCCTTATAAACCAATTCATTTTCATATGCGGATAGTCACATTTCCTCCAATTCATCCAACTTCAATAAGATCGTCCGACCAACAAACTTTTCATCAAAATTTAGGAACTTCACTGTCTAATATGATTTATGCTCTAATTCGACCAGAAAGTGACATGCTTTCCCATACACCAGTTGATATGGGAAAAAACATAAATGCATTTTGAAAGCTGTTCTGTATGCCCATAGGGCATCATCCAGTTTTGTTGACCAATCCTTTCTCGATGCTGCCACAGTTTTTTTTCCAGGATTGGCTTTAGCTGTTTGTTGGATATTTCCACTTGACCGCAAGTCTGTGGATTATTTGGTGTGGACACCTTATGTTAAAAATTATATTTATCCAATAGTCTTTCCAAATATCTATTGCAAAAATATGTCCCTCCATCACTGATAAGTACCTTGGGTACACCAAATCTGACAAAAATATTCTTTTTCAAAATAATAATAATAGTTCGGGCATCATTAGCAGTACAAGCAATGGCTTTCACCAATTGACACAATAAACATATACCAGAATATAAAGATACATATTTAATTGGGGAAATGGACCCATAAAATCAATTCCGAAATAATCAAATGGTTCCACCTCAAGCATATTATTCAAAGGCATTTCATCTTGTTTAGAGATGTTACCTGTTTTGTTATATTCAGGGCATGTAGATACATATAAGTTACAATAATTAAATAGAGTAGGCCACCAAAACCCACTTTTTAGTATCTTAATTGTCATTCTCTCTTGATGGGAAAATAGCAAGTGTACTATTTTTCTCACTGTAGTAATAAAAGGAAAATTCCCCGTTTGTCGATCTCAAGGACTGCTTGACGATACAGAGTTTATAGCTTGTTTCAATTAGACAAAAGCCTTTGGTTTTTGTGTTGTGAGTAATTATATTACCAATTGCAAATAAATAAAATAAGTAAAAAGGTTGAACGAGAGACCAATGATAGAAGGTTGCTAGGGTTCGGTGAATGAAACTTCCTGTAACAGATATAATTTATGAAGGCTCTGACAATAATCTCGTCCTATTGATTCCGGTCCTCAAGGGTATCTATTCCTAAGTCCTTAGTGAACAGACCTTTGATTATATAACCTAATTACTATGTCCATAAATAATTAAGTTCATACTCAAGCATTCGAATATCAAGAATTACCGGTCAGAAAGAAAATCCCTAGTCCTAGGTTATTTTTACTATCCAAAGTTCTTATCCAGATCAATGAATAATCGCTGTCCAGCTTAAACTATTCATATTAATCATCATTCGTTGGTCCGACGAATAAAGCATAAAGAACGGTAATAAGAACAAATCAATGGAAAAGAAGAAATAGTCAATGCACTCATAAACATAAAATCTGTCACATTCAGAATCAGGGTCACCCCCCTAGCAATGGGGGGTTTAGCTACTCATAATCGAAATAAAAACAAAGATTAACATTGTTGTCATTACAGAATTTCGTGAGGAATCAATCTTCAATCGTCGGAAAACTCTTGAACATATGAATCCTCTGATAATCGTAGAGTCTCCAGCTGTCAAAACGCGTCTCTTTTCTCTCCAAAATCGTCCAACCTTTGAAAAATCGTTTTCTCCCCTCTAAATAGCTGTTCAGTTGGGCTTTTTCTGATTCTGGGCTTGATACGCGTATTGCCCAGTCTCATACGCGTATTGCCCAGTCTGGTACGCGTATCGCACGTAAGACAGCCTCTGATACGCGTATTGCCCAGTCTGGTACGCGTATCACCAGTTTGGTACGCGTATCACCAGAAGCTTGTCTTTTTGCTGGATTTTCAACCCCTCTGGTCATTTGCGTATGCTACGCGTACTGGGAAGGTCCATACGCGTATCATGTAAGGCCATACGCGTATGGACAGCAAGTTCTTCAAGAATTGATTTTTTCTTCCGTTTTCTTGCTCGGGCTTAATTTCGCATCTGACGTTTGATTCCCTGAGCTTCCAGACTAGTTTTTTACCTGCTAACATACCCAAAAGTGTAAAATATCCTCAAGAAATTCATAAGTAACAACACACTTCATATTATAGAATTGAGCTTATATCTAACTAAAAATGCTTCAGTTTACGCAGTTTACCTGGCTTATTTACGGTTAAATAGTGAAATACCTAGCATAAATGGTGACTGATCACAACCCCAGACTTAGCTTGTTGCTTGTCCTCAAGTAACATTTTATTACCATCAAAGATCATGTCACCCCAAACTTACTGTAAAACAGTTCTTACCACAATACTGTTGAAATCTTTCGCACTGGACCTATTGATGTTTTTTCAGGTTTTCTGATTCTTCCACATAGCCAACGAGCTTGAAACTCTTTCCCTCAGAGATATGACTTTACCTGTCAGCTTATATCACACTCTCACCAAGTCTCTTTGGGTTAAAGTGTTATCACTCTCAAATCACAATATGCAATATCAAATCAGAAGTTTGAATAAATTCTCTCATCCTATCAACATGTACAATCACACACACTTGTTGAGGTCTTTTTGGGTTGTAACGGGGCTTTGGTTTAGGTAGGGTATGAAATTGGAACAACGGTTTTTGGGTCTTTTAGTTCAGAGTACATGAAATCATTCTCTCACTACGTTTCTTTCCTATTATTCCTGTAGGGTCTTGCAATCCTCTTTTTCTTTTATCTATAGTGAATGTAGCATTTTTCAAAAGCTGTTCTTTTATTGTTTTTCGCTTTTCTCTTTCTTTCTTTTCATGTTGTTGTTGTTTTTCCTTTTTTTTCTTTCTCTTTTTCTCTTTTTTTTTTCTTTTTTTTTCTTTTATACGACATTCACTTACTATTCACGTACTGCAAAGCTACCTCAAACTTAAAGGTTGCTATTCCAACAGCAACCCCAAACTTAGATAGAAACGTAGAGATGAAATCAATCCTCACATACTCTGAACAGGGTAGGATAGGTACAAGGTCATGGCTTTAGAAAAAACGGGTATATCAAAAATAAATGATTAACAGGCTCAACAGGGTAAAACAATGGATAATAATAATAATGGGATGGCTAGAAAGGCTCTAGGTGATAAACAAAAACATGCCTCAGTGTGTGTAGTCGTACAGCTAATAATAACAAAAGAACATACGCAAACCAAGATTGATAAAGACATACCTGATATCTCTCATATGATGATAAGTGTTTGGCTTTTTATGATCTCACCAGGACGGGTTAAGCTGACTTGTTCTATCATACCTCTGAGTTCAAAGCTCATGCTCGTGGTTCTGATGTTAATCTTAACCAGTGTGTCCAATCATAAACAACAGTATCTACAGTCAGGGGACTGAAAGAGAGGACGCCCAAGTATTTGGTGTAAGTGATCAAGAAAACCAATAGCCAGACATAGTCACATATCTAACGAAATAAACAGGAAAATGGAGGTAAACAAAATCAAATTTATTAGATTAAGCCAACCCATAATAGGTGATTACATCCAAGCAAAAGAAAATAAAAACTGAATAAACCAAAAAGAAAAAAATATACAAAGAAATTTCAAACCTCCCTTGGGTTGCCTCCCAAGCAGCGCTTCGTTTAACGTCGCATGGCTCGACGGGACACCTCATACTCAGATGAGTTTAACAGTTTCAATTGGTCCCCCTTCACCGGGATCATATGGTTACAACCTCTGACCATTAACCTTGAAGGTGTCGCCATTCTTCTCATTTAAAACACCAATACCACTTTTATGTTTCTTCAGTACCTTTTCATCTTCTAATTCTGGTGAAGCTCTCCGATCCTCCCACCTGCGTGGGTTGTATTTCCTCCAAAGGGGTTTGTGTATCCAGCATAGCAGGCACTTCTTTTTCTTTTTCCTCATCCTTCTCCTCCATCTCTCTGACCGACAGACTAAGAACTCTTTCTAACGGTAATTCAGGAAACTTTCTTTGAATTGTGCTAGTTACAATTTGATCAATCACTTCCACGGAGTGGTTTGTACACATATTCTCTTTATGTTTCATAGTATCTCGGACATCAATTATGAGCTCTTCATCATACACCTTTAGGGTCATGGTACCTTCCTCCATATCTATATTGCATCTCCCTGTTTCTAAGAAAGGTCTGCCCAGAATCAGAGGTATCTCTTCATCTTCTGGCATTTCCAAAATTACAAAATCAACAGGAAAAACAAATTTATCAACTTTGACCAGAACATCCTCAACTACCCCAAAAGGTCTCTTCACTGAGTGGTCAGCAAATTGAAGTGTCATTCTGGTATCTTGAACATTTCCAATTCCTAGCTTCCTGTAAATAGACAAAGGCATAAGGCTAACACTAGCCCCCAAATCAATCAGCGCCCTTTTAAAAGACCTATCTCCAATGGTACACGGGATGGTCACAGAACCTCTATCTGACTTCTTTACTGGAATCTTCATACCCTGCAAAATAGCACTACAAGTTTCAGTTAGTATAACAGGGTCAGTGTCAGTGGTGCGCTTCTTGGAGATGATGTCTTTCATGAATTTCGCATAGATAGGCATCTGCTCGAGTGCCTCAGAGAATGGAATATTGATTTCTAATTTCCTGAACAACTCCATGAATTTTTGAAAATTTTTCTCATCTTGCTTCTTCTTTTTGTTTCTTTGTGGGAATGGAAGCTTAATGATGGGTTTTGGTTCAGGTAGCTTTTCTTGTACCACCGCAGTGTTACAATTTCTTCCTCAGGTGGTGTCTTGTTTTCTAAGATTTCCAGATCCACTTCAAGCAACTGATCTTCTTCTTCATCCTTCTTCTTACGATCTTCAACATATCTTCCGCTTCTTGTTGTTACCGCACTCACATTATGGTGCTCCCTCGGATTTGTCACTGTTGCACTAGGTAATGCGCCAGGTGTTTGAAAATTTGTTATCTGTTGTGCTATCTGACCCAATTGAATCTCCAGATTTTTAATGGATGCATTGGTGCTCTTCTGATTATTCCTGGTCTCCTCCTGAAATTGCATATTCTGAGTTGCCATCTTCTCTATAGCAATCTCCCAATCCGCTTTCTTCGGTATTTGTTGCTGATAAGGTTGCTGTTGCGATTGATATTGTGGTTGGTAAGGTGGTTGTTGTTGTGGAGGTCCTTGGTTCTGAATATTACCTTGATGATCTTTCCAAGAGAAATTAGGATGATTTTTCCACCCCGGATTATATGTATTTGAGTAGGGATTATTTTGCCTCAGGTAATTTATAGCTTGCACTTGTTCTGCGGTTGCAACACAATGCATGGTAAAGTGTGGTCCACTACAAATCTCACAAATCATGGTCGGAACCGGTTGAACTTGAGCAACAGTCTGGGTACCTAAATTCATCGCTTTCAATCTTCTTTCAACCTCAGCAGCAATCTGGTCTTCCATTTTCACTACCTGATTTGCTAATTTCAAGTCAACTTTTCCCTCCGGCTGATTCACAGTACGGTCATATAATTCCAAATGCTCATTCGCTGCAATAGCTTCGATGATCTTTTTGATACCGGTTGCTGTTGAAAAATTAGATGAGCCACCAGCAGCTGTATCAATGAGTTGCTTAGTTCTCATCTTCAGCCCGTTTACAAAATTCTGCATTTGTTCAGTTTCATCAAGATTATGTGTAGGACATGCAACTAAACATCTCTTGAATCTTTTGTATGCATCTCCAAGTGTCTCTCCATCTTTCTGTTTAAAATTCACAATGTCATACCTCTTACGGATATACACAGAAGCAGGAAAATACTCGTTCAAGAATGCTGTTTCCATTTGTTGCCAAGTAGTAATGCTTCCTGCGGGTAGGGAATAGAACCATTCCTCAGCGTCCTCAGATAACGTGAATGGGAACATGACCAATCTCTTTGCCTCTTTAGAATGCCCATCAATTTTTAATGATGTAGTCATAGTCAGAAACCTCTGCAGATGCTTGTTTGCATCCTCATTAATCTTTCCTGCAAAAGGTTTGCTTTCTAACTGACGGATAATTGAGGGGTGTAACTGGAAGTGAGCAACATTAACAGGTTGGTTAACAATGGTCAACCGCACTACTGGGTTATTCTGTCTGCCATAGTCACCTAAAAGTCTTTCCGCTGGGGGTGGGTCTGCAGCCATGTTTACAGTGTCTGGATGTGAATCTGTGTCTGACTCAGATTTTTCGGAGTGAACAGAGACTGGTGTGCCAGGTGTGACCGGTTCTTCGGTGTCAGAGTTTGCCAGTTTCTTTCTTCTAGCTTCTCTGAGCTTTGCGCGCAATGTTCTCTCTGGTTCTGCGTCAAAATGAAAATTAGCTGAGGCCTTACCTCGCATACACAGATTAGACAGAAATTAGTTATAATAATGATAAAAAAATATAAAATTAACAGTAAATAAAATTTTGGATGCAGAGCAACAAAATTCTAATTGAAAATAAATTAATAAACTCTATTATCTTTGACAGTCCCCGGCAACGGTGCCAAAAACTTGATGGGAAAATAGAAAGTGTACTATTTTTCTCACTGTAGTAATAAAAGGGAAATTCCCCGTTTGTCGATCTCAAGGACTGCTTGACGATACAGAGTTTATAGCTTGTTTCAATTAGACAAAAGCCTTTGGTTTTTGTGTTGTGAGTAATTATATTACCAATTGCAAATAAATAAAATAAGTAAAAAGGTTGAACGAGAGACAAATGAGAGAAGGTTGCTAGGGTTCGGTGAATGAAACTTCCTGTAACAGATATAATTTATGAAGGCTCTGACAATAATCTCGTCCTATTGATTCCGGTCCTCAAGGGTATCTATTCCTAAGTCCTTAGTGAACAGACCTTTGATTATGTAACCTAATTACTATGTCCATAAATAATTAAGTTCATACTCAAGCATTCGAATATCAAGAATTACCGGTCAGAAAGAAAATCCCTAGTCCTAGGTTATTTTTACTATCCAAAGTTCTTATCCAGATCAATGAATAATCGCTGTCCAGCTTAAACTATTCATATTAATCATCATTCGTTGGTCCGACGAATAAAGCATAAAGAACGGTAATAAGAACAAATCAATGGAAAAGAAGAAATAGTCAATGCACTCATAAACATAAAATCTGTCACATTCAGAATCAGGGTCACCCCCATAGCAATGGGGGGTTTAGCTACTCATAATCGAAATAAAAACAAAGATTAACATTGTTGTCATTACAGAATTTCGTGAGGAATCAATCTTCAATCGTCGGAAAACTCTTGAACATATGAATCCTCTGATAATCGTAGAGTCTCCAGCTGTCAAAACGCGTCTCTTTTCTCTCCAAAATCGTCCAACCCTTGAAAAATCGTTTTCTCCCCTCTAAATAGCTGTTCAGTTGGGCTTTTCCTGATTCTGGGCTTGATACGCGTATTGCCCAGTCTCATACGCGTATTGCCCAGTCTGGTACGCGTATCGCACGTAAGACAGCCTCTGATACGCGTATTGCCCAGTCTGATACGCGTATCACCAGTTTGGTACGCGTATCACCAGAAGCTTGTCTTTTTGCTTGATTTTCAACCCCTCTGGTCATTTGCGTATGATACGCGTACTGGGAAGGTCCATACGCGTATCATGTAAGGCCATACGCGTATGGACAGCAAGTTCTTCAAGAATTGATTTTTTCTTCCGTTTTCTTGCTCGGGCTTAATTTCGCATCTGACGTTTGATTCCCTGAGCTTCCAGACTAGTTTTTTACCTGCTAACATACCCAAAAGTGTAAAATATCCTCAAGAAATTCATAAGTAACAACACACTTCATATTATAGAATTGAGCTTATATCTAACTAAAAATGCTTCAGTTTACGCAGTTTACCTGGCTTATTTACGGTTAAATAGTGAAATACCTAGCATAAATGGACCCATAAAATCAATTCCGAAACCCAAGCATATTATTCAAAGGCATTTCATCTTGTTTAGAGATGTTACCTGTTTTGTTATATTCAGGGCATGTAGATACATATAAGTTACAGTAATTAAATAGAGTAGGCCACCAAAACCAACTTTGTAGTATCTTAATTGTCATTCTCTCTCCATTATGGTGTCCCCCATATGTTAAGCTATGACAATGCCACATAATGCTATCCGCTTCTCTACCTGTAACACATTTGCAAAGTAAACCATCCGGGTTTCTCTTGAACAAATATGGATCATCCCATAAATAAAAATTAGCCTCTTTGTAGAAGAGTTTCCTTTGTTGCCAAGTGTATTCTTCTGGGATAATATTTTTCTCTTTTTAATTTTCCATATCCGCAAACCAAGGTCTTTTACTAATCACCATCAATTACTCATTCGGAAAGGTCTTCGTAATACCTTGGTTATTTATGGTTACTTCAGGATTTTCTAACCTTTAAAGGTGGTCTGCCACCACATTTCCTACTCCTTTTTTGTCTTTGATTTCCAAATCAAATTCTTGTAACAGAAGCACCCATCTTAGCAATCTCGGTTTGGAGTCACTCTTGTTGAATAAGTACTTCAAAGTTGCATGATATGTAAAAACAATATCTTTAGAACCAATTAAATACGGGCATAATTTTTCCAAAGCAAATACTACCGCTAGCAATTCCTTTTTAGTGGTGGTGTAATTAACTTGATTATCATTTAAAACTTTGCTAACATAGTAAATTGCATGAATAAATTTTGCGTGTCTTTTTCCAAGACCGCCCCAACCGCATAATCACTTGCATCACACATAATTTCAAAGGGCAATTCCCAATTAGGATACACAATTATAAGGGCGGTTGTCAATTTATTTTTTTATGAAAAAACAAGAATTTAGATATTCTTTATCAAAGTTGAACTCATTTTCTTTTATCAACAGGTTACACAAGGGTTTTGAAAATTTTGAAAAATCTTTAATGAACCTCCTATAAAAACCTGTATGACCTAAAAAAATTCTCACTCCTTTAACATTTACTGAGGGTGGAAGTTTTTCTATCACCTCAATCTTTGCTTGATCAACCTCAATGCCTTTAGCAGAGATTTTATGTCCAAGCACAATGCCTTCAGTTACCATAAAATGACATTTCCCCAATTTATAACCAGGTTTGTCTCGGTGCATCTCTTAAGGACATCATTCAATCAATCATGACAACTATCAAAAGATTTACCAAAAATAGAAAAATCATCCATAAATACCTCTATAGAATTTTCAACCATGTCAGAAAAAATAGAAAGCATGCACTTTTGGAATGTTGTTGGCACATTACATAGGCCGAAAGGCATCCTCCTATACACAAAAACTCCTAATAGACATGTGAATGCAGTTTTTTATTGATCAACAGGATCTACAACAATTTGGTTATACCCCGTGTCGTACACCAAATTTGACCACCATTTTCTTTCTATTTTTAGCTAACACTAACATGTCCAAAATAAGCATATAAGTCATATGATCAACCCTAATGACCAAAAAGTCAAAGGGGACCATTTTGACTTTTCTAAATCCTTGATTCCATTTTTTAGTCAAGTAATACTAATAGGTTAATATTGACATTTTTGGTTTGTACTAAGGTTAGTTGATTACTTAATTTGTTGTTTAGCGCTAGTAATAAGATTAACTAGTAACTTAATTTTTGTTTAGGGTTAGTCATATGGTTAATTAAATTGGGATTAATATTAGTAAAATTATTTGAATTTTATAAGACATTAAGGTTATTAGGATGATTATTTTTATTTTTAATTATTAGATTAATTTGATGTTGATTAATTATTTTAATTATTTCATGTTTGGTGTCTATTGAAATTATTGGACTATATTAAGCTAATATGGTTAGTTAGGTGTTTAAGTAGGTAACTAGCATGTTTTAGGATTATCTTACTTTTTAATTAATTTTATTTTAGGTATTGTTGTTATTGGGTTATTGTTTGAAGTTTGAAGTGGGCCTAGCCCAGTCTGATCCCCATTTCCATTAGGTCATTTGGATGACCTAAGTTCCAACTAGGTCAAGTAAGACCCAAGACCCATCCCCCAGACCGGGTCAATCTCTTGACCCATGTTCATCATCAGCAGGCCCAATCCAAAAACCCTAATTCACGCAAGCAGAAATCAGAAATGTATCAAAAGCAATGAATCAAATATTTCCATTTTTGTTACAATATACAAAATTGTGATTACAAGTGAAATACATACCGAATACATTGCAATTATAAACCTTAATTCTATCTTTAAACAAAATTAAAAATTACAATCTGATTCATAATCAATCAAATTGAAAACTTCCTTAAAAACTATAAATCAAAATTAAACTCTAAGACCTAAAATAATCTATAAATACAAGAAATTTTCAGATAATGGGGGACAAAAAAAAAACCTATGAGCTCCACTGCTGTTGCAATACCCCAAAACCTCACTAAAGGTTCATTTAATTTTGATGCTTAAGGTTTTTCATAGAAACCCTAAGTCATCCAAGCTTGACTATCCAACCGAACCTCAAATAAAAAAGGAAGTCAGAGAAAGAGAAGAAAGCAGGAAAGATAAAGAAGGAGAGAAAAAGAAAGAAAGTCACAAATATTTTTTTTACCCTTTCTAGAGAACATCTCGTCTTTATAGGTTGGTGTACTTTGAATCTTGATTTTTGTTGATGCATGATGTTAACATGTGTTGTTGTGATGTGGCTTAAGACATAATGAGAGGAATTTAGGGTTTGGGATTTCTAGGGTTACGATTTGATTTTGTTGTTTTGTTGTTTGATTATTGATGAGGATGATAATATCTATGATTTGATGTTGTTTTGGTTATATTTGGGTCAGTTTTGGGGATTTCTGGAAAGAATATGGTTAGGGTTCATAATCTTGGATTAGGGTTCTTGTTGGCCATGGTTAGGGTTCATGAGTTGAGTGTGTTTTGGGTTTGGGTTAAGTTAGGGTTCATCCTAGATAAGGTTAGGGTTCATCATTGAGGTTAGGGTTCATGCCGTTGGGGGCTAGGGTTTTTCATTTTAGGGGGGTTTCAGCATTGAAGGTTTGGTTAGGGTTCATCATATGAACCATAGGGTTCATCATATGAACCATAGGGTTCATCCAGGGAGCCCAGGTATGAAGATGAAATGGTGTTATGGGGAAAGAATTGAAGGTTTGAAGGTCTTGGTTGAATATCAACTAGAAACTTAGGGATTGTGAGCGGGGTATTCGTTACCTTTAGATTTATTGACTAAATCAAAAGTAAACCATACAAGTCGAGTCGCCACCGCACTTCTATTTATCCAAAGGAAAGGTTAGAAAGCGAACAAAAACCGAGAAGTTTTATCGAATCAAAAACTAATAAAAATGTCAGAGATCGGGGTAAGGGGGTTGGTTATGCAATGGGAAGGTTTTAAGCACCCAAAACATCCTAGGTACTCCTAGGGAGTCCTTTTCACACTTGTTGTAAGGTTGGTATTTTGTGAAAAATTTGTTTGTGCAAACATGATTGGGGAGATGAGAGAAGAATATACAAGTTATTTACAATTTTGTGTTTGGATGGATAAACCCATTGCCTACATACCATCTTAAAAAAGATTAGGATCAAAACCTCGTAGTTCGGGGTAAAAATCTCAAAAAAACAAGTTGGTGAATTGATTGGTCCAAAAGCCTTAAGGTCTTTTGTTATCCAAGGGAGAAAACTCAACCTAAAACCATAAATCCACCATGTGAGGATAGCTTCAACATGCTAGTGAGGGGTTAACCCTATAATAAGCATGGAAGACTCATTGTACATCAATAAGGATATAGGTGAGTATTATATCAACCTCAAGGATAACTTAAACCTAATAGTTAATGGTTATGAAAAGTTTTAATAAGAAAGTGGCCATTGAAACCACAAAAGCATTTCAATGAGTTATATTTACCAATGAAAAGTATGTACAAAATATGGTCAAAGTTGACTTAAAGATTCAATTCAAAATAAGTGTTATGAAAAGAAAGTTTGAAAATCAAAAGCATAATGCTTAGGTTTCTAATGTTTGAAAACAAGTGTTAATGTTTGCACAAAAGTTTTGGCTTGGGTTAGAGTGGATGGAAGAAGAAGAATGGCTAAAGTCCTAATCATACAATAGATGAAGGATAAGAAACAAGACCACAAATGGAGTTCCTCTCTTGAGATCATATTGATGATCCAAGTAGCTCCCATCCTTTGGAATAAGCAAGCAAATAAGTGTATACTCAAGCAATCAATCAATCAAGCAAAGCTCTTAGGAATATTCCAATGGCTCTTGGATCTCTCACTTTAGAAGCACATAACAATGGTTCTTCAATTTGGCTCAAATAGGACTCCCTAGCACAAAAGCACACACATCAAAAAGTTCCATGAAGTAAATCAAGAACGGACAAGAGTGAGTTTAGAGATTTGGTCCTTCTAATCCATCTTCAACATTAAGGCCTTTTTTACTCCATTTTTTGCATAGGGAATGTCCTAGAATCTAAGTCCATTTGTCCGTTTTTTTGCATTTGGTCCACAACAATCAAAATAAAACACAATCACAATAATATATACATAATTATGTGCTCAAGTGAGCAAAAGGCAAATTGCATTAACATAAACATGTGCTCAAATGAGAAAAGGGCAAAAGCAAATGAATAATATGTACAAGAATAGTAAATTGCATAAATGTAAAGTGCAAGAATTAAATGTTAATGATTAATGGTTAGTGTTAGAGTTAGTGTGCCATAAGGCAATTTAGCACTATGTTAAGCAATCGTAATTGGACTTATGTAGAAGTCACAACTATCTGACGCCGGTCAATAATAATGTAGTCAACAACACAAGTTAGAGATTTTGATTAGTGAATCAAACTCCTACAACTTGCCATGACAAAAAGAAGATGAGAAATGATCTTGTATTGATTTAGGTTCTTTGCTTGATTAGGAAGCAACCTATCCTTAATGCAAAGCCACTCACTTGATCCATGATCAAGATAAATTAGATTTGAATCAAGGAAGGTTAGACCTCCCATACATCAAGGCTAACCACCAATCTTTAATTCATTGATCAAAACAGAAAAAGAAGAAGAAGAAGATGAATATTAAAGTACATCAATGGAAATGAAATGAAATAATCAACAAGCATTGACCAAAGATAGAGAAGATCAAGGTCAAACAATAGTAAACAGAAGCAAGATAAAGATTAGAAGTCAAGAAACAAATAAAATATTTTTTGTATTTTTCAAAATTAAAATAAAACTTGAATTAAAATAATAAAGAAAGGTCAAACTTCAAACTCACTTCAAATCAACTTTGAAAAGTCCAAGTGAATTATCATAAGTTCACCAAGGTCAAACAAAGTTTGACAAAAAATTTCAGCATTTTTAGAAGTCAGAAACTTTTTTTAATCAATTAAAAATGCATAAAAATAACCTAATTGAATTAAAATCTCAAATAAATCTCAAATCAAATAATAAATTGATGAAAATATTTTTCATAGATCTATCATCATTCAAAAAGGTTGGAAAAATATTTTTGTATTTTTTGAATATCAAAAACTATTTAAAATGAATTAAAAATAAGCAGAAAAGAAAAAATTCCTAAAAAATATCAAATGATAAAATAAAAAATAATAAAAATCATTTTTAGAAACTAGAAATTAAAAGAAGAAAAATGCAATTGGTCTCACATTTTTTGGACCAATAATGAAGGAGATATGAATTTTTAAAATGAAATGGAATTAAAAGAAATAAAAGAAAATAAAAATCAGAAAATAAAATGTGAAAAATCATGGAGCGTTGGATGCAGAGCTCATCAATTGAGCTGGAAAATCACATGGCTCACACACGCGCGCCTACCATACACATGAGTCAATGCATCACATGCTGCCAATTAAAAAGTCATAACATTGTGTGGTCATGATCTGATCTGGAAATGGAAACGCATGGCTCAGATTCAATCTGGAGATTGGACGGTGACATGCGCCACCGTCTTCTCCGACCAGCTTCCGGCGAAGGCAAAAGTTGCAGAGAAATAAAAGTGCATCAAATGCCACGATCTAGGTACCAAATGAAAGTTGGGGTGATGTACATCACCCTTGTGCCAACCAAATCCACTCTAGGTTTCTATATTGAGAGAAATCAGAGGTTGAATTTCTGTGGTGTTCAACTGAACTTGTTGGAATTTGAAAATTCAAAGCTCTAAATGATTACCTCTATGTAGAGGACTTCAGACAACACAACAACAGCAAGAAACAAGCAATATATGAGCAGATTCGAAGAAAATAAAATTTGAAATAAACCTCTGATTTGTAGAGTTTGAGAGCACGATTTCTTGGTGATTAAGCTTGTAGTGTGATCTATGGATTAAGGTGGCGAGGATAAGGAACTTTAGATCTAAAATCAATCAATGAAATTGAAGTTTAGATCTGACAAAAATTGAGAGAAAAAAATGGTGAGTTCCTTTGAGTATGGGTGAGGAATCAATCGTGCAACATTTAGGGCGCCTTCAGGTTACTGAAATGAGGAGCATAAGGCACTTATTTATAGCAAGGCAATGGCTGCGATGCAGAACAATTCATTGCATGGATGGAAAGGGCCTCCATGCATGGGCATGTACAGGCGTATGGAGGGCCCAATTCCACTTGGATTTGCAAGCTTATGCCAAAGGGAATGAGAATGGACGCGCAAATTGAGTGTGCTGAGCTCATGCAATGCAAATTTAATTGATTTTCAAAAAAAGCACCAATATGTTCATGTCTTTGAAAATGGCCTTTCCATAATTGAAACACAACCTTATGAGTAAGGGTTGGAAATATTTTTGCATGAGGATCATTTGTTATGTTGATCTAAACTTCATTTGAAACTTGGAAATTGGTGAAAAGTGATCATGAAGTGTAGGGTGCAAAACATGTACACGTGAGAATTTCAAAAATGGCCAAACTTTAAGCACTTCTGTTTCAATGATGCAAGCTCCAAATGACAAACGCTTCAACATAAAAGGTTTAGATATTTTCAAGCCAATCAATTTGTACTTAAAGTTTGCATCATTTGGGTTTTTGATGAAGAAGTTATGGGCACTTGAAGTTGGACTTTTTCACATTTCAATGCCTTTGGCCCAAAATGACCTATAATGTTTTGCATTAGCACATGTATTTATTTTAAGATTTTGAAATTTTACTCAACATAACATTTAAAGTAGACATCTTAATATTTCCAATTCATTTTATCCCACCTCAAAATCATGAAAAATGAAGGAGTTATGTCCTTGGAAAGTTGACCAAAAATTAGGGTTTCAATCAAAATGACCTATAATGTCTTGAAATGGATCATGTCCTTCAAAGCTTCAAATCAATTTTCGATTAACATTAAAGTTGTTCATATGGTTCTTAAGAATTTTTTTCTCTTGGGGTCATCTCCATTTGACAAACATATCAAAAGTTAGGTCTCAGTGTACTTCAAAATAGTCAGATGAATTGACTGATCAACTTCTCAAGTCTACACCTCATATCTTGATGAATTGATGATTGACGAGACTCAAATAAGTTTAAATATGCATGAAATGATGAATTAAAGAACTTACCTTGATTGTATTTGATCATGGGTTGAGGTTGCTTCATGAGCAAGGCACAATTGATGAACAGATGAATTAGGGTTTCCTTGGGGAACAAGCCTCAAACCCTTTGGTTTGCTTTGATCAAAATGATGAATTGAGATACTTGGGAGGCATATTTGGTAGATGAGAGCTTTGGGAACCATTTCCATGCTTGCTTTCATCTTCCCTTGACCATATCAATGCACATGGGATCTCCTAGAAGCTTTGGATCTTGTGAATGCTCAAGCTACAAACAAAAGATGTTTGTGACATATTTTTGTGCTTTTGGTTAGTGAATAAAATGAGAAAAGCAATAATGTACAATTCAAGCATGCTTGGTGATCTCAAACCAACTCTCAAGAGTTCCCACCCAAAGGTAAGGAGCCAAGATGCTATGATCCTTGAGGCAAGATGCAAATGCAATGTTATGATGCCATGGGGGATCTTAGGGTCAAAATTAGGGTCTTACAGATGCCCCTATTTAAGGTCATTCTAGCCGGAGAAGTGAAGGTTAAAATCTTCGTCTCGACGAGGTAGAATGGGCTTAAATAATAACAAAGAGACGAATTTTGGTCCCTAAGAGACCTCATGATGCAAATGTATATATGCAAAAGGTAATACTCTGTGGAGATATGTGTCCACAAAGAAATCAGGAGAAAACTGAAAATCCATATGAATAATACACTCAATGGGACAGAGACTCTAGGGACTCTTATGGGGATAAGAAAGGGAATAAAATGCGTGAGCAGGTCACGACTTGAGACTTGCCGAGAGACACGAGAGGAATTCCATGAAAATAAATCAATAGAAAGACTCGAGCTGACTCAGAGATGCATGTATTGGGGAATATGTCAATACAACAAAAACTATCCATAAAGGATACTTCGGATAAAAATCCGGACTCAGATGGGGAAAATTTGCTAATGGAGTTCACTAGGGAATGTCCAAAGAGGACTCATCTGAGGAAACAACAGGATGAGGTATTACCGGTTATTGGGTAATAAGCTCAAGGAGACATGTGATCGAAACACCGTTATGAGGGTGAGAGAACAACACGCTCAGGGAGAATGACTATCTAAGACCGGTATAAGGGTGAAAGATATCAAACATCCAAAAACATCTGAGGAAAAACCTAAAAAGGTATACTTCGAATCAGGAAATCTGACTCCACAGGGGACAAAAAGTCATAATAGAGAGCAAAAAGGGAAGGAACACCAGGGATACCGGCTACTGGGCATATAATAGGTGACCACCCAAGTGTGAATTGGGGAAAATTTCCAAGACACTCATCATCCGAAAGGAGGGCTGAAAAAGCAAACTCGATTACAGGATGATCATTCGATTCCATAAGGAAAATACGAATCTTACTCGACTGGGGAAGAACAAAAGACTTCGACCAAAGAGCTCATGAGATATATTATCTATTACCGTCAGAACATAGATAATATACTCGCATGGAAGATTATCCACAACCGGTCACTGGGTTAATAAAGGATAAATCGACCGAAAGGAAAAGACATCGGGATACCGAATACTAGGTATAAGCTGATGACCAATCAAAGGGGAGAAACGATCATTACCAACCAAGGGTAAATGAAAGATGACTCGCTGGGGATACATTGACAAAGGCAATGATCCGGGAGATATATCACCGGTTACTGGGAGATATAATCAAAAAGGTGAAGGAATAACAATACCGAATATTGGATAAAGATAACCAACAAAGAGGGGATTACATCTATCGGATACTAGGTAGAAAACCACGGAAGAGTAACCGCCATCGGTTAGGATGAACAAAACAAGGTTAACTCTGCAAGGGGACAAAATGGGGTTTACAACTACCAGTTACTGGGTAGAAAACCACAGAAATAGGACTTACAACTACCAGTACTAGGTAGAAGGCCACAGACTCCGCCGGGGGAAAAGATGGACAATTACTGGTTACTGAGCAATCATTCATCTAAACTGCGGGGAATTGCAGGGGAGATAACCAGAGTAGTCAGTGTAACACCCTTCTAAAATACCCCAAATATTTAATTAAAGTAACAACATATCGATCAGAGTAAAATGCAATCAAGGGTGTCACACAACATTTCACACCATAATAACTGTCATGCTCTTTATTCAATCAAAATAAACATTTCTTGCATCACACGCAACGGATAGAAATTAAATCAACCATTCAAAACATATAACATATTACATGTAAAATGATTCAACAACCAACAATAAAACAATTAAAAACATCCCGTCCCGATGTTACATCTATCAGAGCATGACCCACTTAGGAGACTACACTAGACTCCAAGCATTAGCTTCTACTCAACTCATTGCTCGTTACCTGAAAAATAGTTGTAAGGGTGAGTTCCTCAATCGATATAATAAGCATTATAAATCATCATGTAATGCTAAGTAAATTTACACATTTCATCACCCTAATCGCAACATACATTCAGTAACGACACATCAACTTAAACATCATACTTAATATAAACACAATTCCACTCCTTAATTAAATTAAATATTCATACAACAAGCCAACAAAATGCAACTCTAATGAGACTCGACTCGTCATGCATGTGGTACCATTCGGAGTAAAACTCCCAACTTAAAATCATTGCCATTTTATTGGGCATCAAGGCATAAGCCTTCAACTTTCAACTTAAAATTTGCCAATCCAGGCCAACGTGGTGTGAGCAAAGCTCCGACTTAATGCATATGAATGTACATGGCATACACGACTTTAAACTGTCGACAACATAATAATAATAGCAACATAACAGTGTTTTCAACAGAATCAACTTATAATCAACTTTGGCTCACCAAGCCTACAACTCAGTATTTTCAACAACTTTAACACAACTTATCAACATATTTGTATCAACACTCCATAACATAACCGAACAAAATTTCTCATCAACATTAACGATAATAGGCCAATCACCAATTATGTTCACAACATTAAAATACCAATTTTTCTAATTTCCAACAGTGTTAACCGGTTAACGCCCTGGGTTAACCGGTTAACGCAGGACAAAACACACTTTCTGGCAAAACGCAACAGTGTTAACCGGTTAACGCCCTGGGTTAACCGGTTAACGCAGGCAAAACAACACATTTCCACAAAATATAACAGTGTTAACCGGTTAACGCCCTGGGTTAACCGGTTAACGCAGACAAAACAGCAGTTCCTGCGCTAACACAAGGCAGAATGCAGAGTTCTCCGCATTTCCCGCCGTTGGAGGACTTCCGGACCTCCGATTCAATTTCCGTAAAAAGCTATACGTTCGGGGGAACACGACTCACACCATTACGGACTCAATTTCAGCTTTAATACAACTTATTCATCACAATATTTAGCATTCAACATCCCAATTAGGGTCACTTCAACGGTTTATCACTACCCATGACATGTTAATCTATAATACCCATTAAACGACGATAAACCCCCCTTACCTGAGATAATCCGGCAATCTCAAAGCTTCAAGCTTTTCCGTTCTTCAACCTTTGCTCTCTAGCTCTTCCTCTTTGCCCTTTCTCCACTTTTCACCTTTCAGCCGCTTCTCTGTTTCACGTGAAAACTCTTTACCAAAAATGAAACCCTTTTCTTTTTCTTATTCCAACTTATATATTTTCCACTAATTATTATTCCAAATAATAATAATAATAATAATCCAATAATTCAATTTATTTAATTAAATTAATAAATATATTATTAACTTAAATAAAATAATTCTCTTATTTTATTCGGGGTGTTACAACTCTCCCCCACTAAAAGAGTTTTCGTCCTCGAAAACATACCTCAAGCAAATAACTCTGGATAAGACTCTTTCATCTGACTCTCCAGTTCCCAAGTCACATTGCCACCTGCTGGTCCTCCCCAAGCTACCTTCACTAAGGCAATCTCTTTACCCCGCAACTGCTTCAACTCTCGATCCTCAATCCTCATAGGCGATATTTCCACAGTCAGGTTATCTCTCACCTGTACATCATCTACTTGGATCACATGCGACGGATCATGAATGTACCTCCTCAACTGAGACACATGAAAAACCTCATGCAAATTCGCAAGCGACGGCGGTAAGGCGATACGATAGGCTACCTCTCCTATCCTCTCCAAAATCTGATAAGGACCAATAAATCGAGGTGTCAACTTCTTTGACTTCAAAGCTCGACCAACCCCAGTTATCGGAGTAACACGAAGAAACACGTGATCTCCCTCTCGGAACTCAAGTGACTTCCTCCTCTTATCATGATAACTCTTCTGACGACTCTGAGCAATTCTCATCTTCTCCTGAATCATCTTAATCTTTTCTGTAGTCTGTTGAACAATCTCCGGTCCAACCACAGCACTCTCACCGGACTCATACCAACATAACGGTGTCCGACATCTCCTACCATACAAAGCTTCAAACGGCGCCATACCAATGCTCGAATGAAAACTATTGTTGTAGGTAAACTCAATCAAAGGTAAATAACAATCCCAAGCACCTCCCTTTTCCAAAACACAAGCTCTCAAAAGATCCTCTAATGACTGAATCGTCCTCTCAGTCTGACCATCAGTCTGCGGGTGATATGCAGAGCTCAATCTCAGTTTAGTTCCCAAAGCCTTCTGCAAACCTTCCCAGAATTTCGATGTAAATCTAGGATCTCTGTCCGAAACAATACTCGACGGAATACCATGCAAACTTACAATTTTCTCAATATACAACTCAGCTAGTCTCTCTAACGGATAATCCATTCTGATCGGAATGAAATGAGCCGACTTTGTCAATCTGTCAACAATCACCCAAATAGCTTCAAAATTCTTAATTGTCCTCGGTAAACCAGAAACAAAATCCATACTGATACTATCCCACTTCCACTCTGGAATAGCCAACGGTTG
The DNA here is from genome assembly GCF_024323335.1 of Lathyrus oleraceus. Taxonomy (NCBI): domain Eukaryota; kingdom Viridiplantae; phylum Streptophyta; class Magnoliopsida; order Fabales; family Fabaceae; genus Lathyrus; species Lathyrus oleraceus. The sequence goes on along the minus strand of NC_066580.1, from coordinate 235,651,626 downwards.
CATTAGCCCAGACGGCTTCTGATGCTCAACCTTTGACTTCTGACAAGTCAAACAAGAATAAACAAAACTCGCAATTTCTCTTTTCATTCCCGGCCACCAAAATAACTTTTTCAAATCATGATACATCTTCGTAGCTCCAGGATGAATACTCAACCCACTACGATGTCCTTCTTCAAGAATACTCTTCTTAAGTTCGGCAACATTCGGAATGCACACCGGACTACCAAATCTCACAACACCATTCTCATCAACTCTGAATTCGCCACCTTGACCTTGATTCACTAGAGTCAACTTATCAACCAAAAGCATATCGGATTTCTGACCCTCTCTGATCTCATCCAGAATACCACTTGTTAACTTCAACATTCCCAATTTAACACTATTGTGAGTACTCTCACACACCAAACTCAAGTCTCTAAACTGCTCAATTAAATCCAATTCCTTAACCATTAGCATAGACATATGTAATGATTTCCGACTCAATGCATCAGCCACTACGTTTGCTTTACCCGGATGGTAATTCAAACCAAAGTCATAATCCTTCAGAAACTCTAACCATCTTCTCTGCCTCATATTCAGCTCTTTCTGATCAAAAAAATACTTTAAACTTTTATGGTCACTGAAAACCTCAAATCTTGACCCGTACAAGTAATGCCTCCATAACTTCAGAACAAACACCACAGCCGCCAACTCTAAATCGTGCGTCGGATAGTTCCTCTCATGAACCCTCAGCTGTCTTGAAGCATAAGCTATAACCTGCTTATCCTGCATCAACACGCCACCCAAACCCAACAATGAAGCATCACAGTAAACTTCAAATGATTCCGACGAACTCGGTAATATCAGAATAGGAGCAGTAGTTAACCTTCTCTTTAACTCTTGGAAACCTTCTTCACATTTTGAGTCCCAAACAAACGCCTGCCCCTTTCTAGTCAACATTGTCAACGGTAACGCCAACTTAGAAAATCCTTCAATGAACTTCCTATAATAACCAGCCAAACCAAGGAAACTTCGAATCTCAGCAACAGACTTCGGAGCTTCCCACTTAGATACCGCTTCTATCTTAGAAGGATCAACAGCAACACCACCTCTTGAAATCACATGACCAAGAAAACTAACTTCTTCTAACCAAAATTCACACTTCGACAGTTTAGCAAATAACTTCTTTTCTCGTAGAACTCCTAAAACCACTCTCAAATGCTCAACATGCTCTTCTTCAGATTTCGAATACACCAATATGTCATCAATAAACACCACAACAAACTTATCTAGGTACGGATGGAAAATCCTATTCATATACTCCATGAATACTCCAGGCGCATTAGTCACACCAGAAGGCATTACAGAATACTCATAATGTCCATATCTTGTTCTGAAAGCAGTCTTCTGAATATCCTCAGTTTTCACCCGTATCTGATGATATCCCGATCTCAAATCTATCTTGCTGAACACACTCGCACCAACCAACTGATCCATCAAATCATCAATCCTCGGCAAAGGATACCGATTCTTGATCGTCACTTTATTCAGTTGCCTGTAGTCCACACACAACCTCATAGTACCTTCTTTCTTCTTAACCAACAACACTGGTGCACCCCACGGTGACACACTCGGACGAATAAACTTCTTATCCAACAGATCTTCCCGCTGACTCTTCAATTTAGTTAACTCAACAGCAGACATACGGTACGGAGCCATCGATATCGGCCTAGTACCAGGTACCAAATCAATCGAGAACTCCACTTCACGCTCTGGCGGTAATTCATTCACTTCTTCTGGAAACACATCAGGAAAATCACACACCACGGCTAGATCGCCAACCACCAGTTTATCTTTAGCCTCCAAAGTCGCTAACAGCATAAACAACTCTGCCCCATCAGCTACTTCCTCACTCACCTGCCTGGCTGATAGAAACAAACTCTTTCCTTCCTCAATCTCAGGAAATACCACCGTCTTATCAAAACAATTGATAGAAACTCGGTTAAACACCAACCAGTTCATACCCAGAATAACATCAATCTGCACTAGTGGAAGACACACTAGGTCCATCCCAAAGTCCCTACCAAAAATACTCAAAGGACAATTTAAACAAACCGAAGTAGTAGTCACTGAACCCTTCGCAGGAGTATCAATTACCATACTACCAAACATCTCAGATATCTCTAACTTAAGTTTCACAGCACAATCCAAAGATATAAAGGAATGAGTCGCACCTGTGTCAATAATAGCTACAAGAGGAAAGCCATTAATATAACACGTACCTCGGATAAGTCTGTCCTCACTGGAGGTTTGAGTTCCGGTCAATGCGAACACCTTCCCAGTCTGAGATTTCTTTGGCTTCTGACACTGACTTCCAATATGCCCTTCTTCGCCACAATTAAAACAAATCATTTCCTTGTGCTTGCAATCAGCTATTGCATGACCAGTCTTACCACAGCGAAAACACCTCTTTATTTCAGCAGTGCATACATTACTCTTATGACCAGCCTGACCACATTTGAAACAAACTATACCAGCAGGAGCACCTCCCCTACTGGTCCTCTGAGCCGGAGCAGCTCCTTGTTTCCCTTTTCCCACTGGAGCATCATACGGCTTTCCACGGTTTTGATGTTGCTTGCCCCTGCGGTCACTGACAATCTTGTAATGAGCATTATTGTCTTCTTCAAATATCCTGCAGCTATCAACCAATTCAGTAAAAATGCGTATCTTTTGATACCCAACAGCCTTCTTAATTTCAGAGCGCAGTCCGTTTTCAAACTTGATGCACTTTGAAAATTCAGCACCAGCACCAGTGTAATGAGGATAAAATTTGGATAGCTCCACAAATTTCGCAGCATAATCAGTGACAGACATGTTTCCTTGCTTCAGCTCAAGGAACTCAATTTCCTTCTTACCACGGACATCTTCCGGATAATACTTTCTCATGAATTCCCTACGGAATACATCCCAAGTAATGACTTCACCTGCCACGGTCAACCTCTCGTGAGTCTCTAGCCACCAGTCATCAGCTTCGACTGCTAGCATGTGAGTACCATACCGAACCTTCTGAGCTGGAGTGCAATCCATAACACGGAAGATTCTCTCAATCTCTTTCAACCATCCCAAGGCTGCATCTGGATCATGCTTCCCTTTAAACACCGGCGGATTCTCTCTCTGAAAAGTCGCCAAGCTACGTGATCCAGCATCTCCACCAGCATTTGGCAAGTTCTGCACAGCTTGTGCCATTGCTTGCATTGCGGCAGCCATTGCATCGTCATTCCTTCCAGCCATTTCAACTTATCAATACAACACAACTTAAAGTTAGATTAGTAACAATACACAATTGTTAGACAGTAACGACACGACAACTGGCCGGACAGACCGACCTGCTCTGATACCACTAATGTAACACCCTTCTAAAATACCCCAAATATTTAATTAAAGTAACAACATATCGATCAGAGTAAAATGCAATCAAGGGTGTCACACAACATTTCACACCATAATAACTGTCATGCTCTTTATTCAATCAAAATAAACATTTCTTGCATCACACGCAGCGGATAGAAATTAAATCAACCATTCAAAACATATAACATATTACATGTAAAATGATTCAACAACCAACAATAAAACAATTAAAAACATCCCGTCCCGATGTTACATCTATCAGAGCATGACCCACTTAGGAGACTACACTAGACTCCAAGCATTAGCTTCTACTCAACTCATTGCTCGTTACCTGAAAAATAGTTGTAAGGGTGAGTTCCTCAATCGATATAATAAGCATTATAAATCATCATGTAATGCTAAGTAAATTTACACATTTCATCACCCTAATCGCAACATACATTCAGTAACGGCACATCAACTTAAACATCATACTTAATATCAACACAATTCCACTCCTCAATTAAATTAAATATTCATACAACAAGCCAACAAAATGCAACTCTAATGAGACTCGACTCGTCATGCATGTGGTACCATTCGGAGTAAAACTCCCAACTTAAAATCATTGCCATTTTATTGGGCATCAAGGCATAAGCCTTCAACTTTCAACTTAAAATTTGCCAATCCAGGCCAACGTGGTGTGAGCAAAGCTCCGACTTAATGCATATGAATGTACATGGCATACACGACTTTAAACTGTCGACAACATAATAATAATAGCAACATAATAGTGTTTTCAATAGAATCAACTTATAATCAACTTTGGCTCACCAAGCCTACAACTCAGTATTTTCAACAACTTTAACACAACTTATCAACATATTTGTATCAACACTCCATAACATAACCGAACAAAATTTCTCATCAACATTAACGATAATAGGCCAATCACCAATTATGTTCACAACATTAAAATACCAATTTTTCTAATTTCCAACAGTGTTAACCGGTTAACGCCCTGGGTTAACCGGTTAACGCAGGACAAAACACACTTTCTGGCAAAACGCAACAGTGTTAACCGGTTAACACCCTGGGTTAACCGGTTAACGCAGGCAAAACAACACATTTCCACAAAATATAACAGTGTTAACCGGTTAACGCCCTGGGTTAACCGGTTAACGCAGACAAAACAGCAGTTCCTGCGCTAACACAAGGCAGAATGCAGAGTTCTCCGCATTTCCCGCCGTTGGAGGACTTCCGGACCTCCGATTCAATTTCCGTAAAAAGCTATACGTTCGGGGGAACACGACTCACACCATTACGGACTCAATTTCAGCTTTAATACAACTTATTCATCACAATATTTAGCATTCAACATCCCAATTAGGGTCACTTCAACGGTTTATCACTACCCATGACATGTTAATCTATAATACCCATTAAACGACGATAAACCCCCCTTACCTGAGATAATCCGGCAATCTCTAAGCTTCAAGCTTTTCCGTTCTTCAACCTTTGCTCTCTAGCTCTTCCTCTTTGCCCTTTCTCCACTTTTCACCTTTCAGCCGCTTCTCTGTTTCACGTGAAAACTCTTTACCAAAAATGAAACCCTTTTCTTTTTCTTATTCCAACTTATATATTTTCCACTAATTATTATTCCAAATAATAATAATAATAATAATCCAATAATTCAATTTATTTAATTAAATTAATAAATATATTATTAACTTAAATAAAATAATTCTCTTATTTTATTCGGGGTGTTACAGTCAGTCTAGGAACAAACTAGAGAGACATACCGAAACAAGACTCAACCCAATGAGGATATATTTCAGGGGAGAAACTCCATCCCAGTACATATTTTGGGAGGAAACTGAAATAACAGTCATCCACGAGGACATAACTCAGTGGGGGATATGGAAGAAAGGGTAGACACTTTCTGGCTATGGGGCTGACTCTACATGGAGAGATCAGACACAAACATCTGCTTGGGGAAATGTATCACCAACTAGCAAGAGACAACAAACAACGATATATGGCAAAGGATGCAACATGAATATCTGTATGTTAAGAATATGCATATATGCGTGGTTTATGTATGATGAATGCTGACAACCAGACATATCTAACACAAACAGGTCCAAGAATCAGTGGACAAACATCCGATATTACATCTCAAGAGAGAAAGCCAGGCCCATTGGAGAATATCCAATCTGATGGGGGCAACAGATACCAGGAAGCAAAGATCTCTGCAGGGATCTAAACACGGATAAGATCCGCCATAGAAGCAACTCTACTGGGGAAGTTATCTAAGAGGGAAATGAAACTCTGTGGGGGACAACCACCAATCAGAAGGTTCCAATGCCACCATATTCTTGCACTGTTGAAGAAATCATGTTTGCCAAGGAGAAAGGGACACTACTCCGCTAGGGAAGGAGAGATAAACATATTCATTAACACTCTACCCGGGAGGAAATGACAAATGGGCTCTGATCAGGCAATTCCACTAGGGAAACACTGCTGACAACCGAATCGAGGATTACCCGTAGGCAGCTACTGGGGATACCCTGCTGGTGACCATACTGGGGAGTAAAAGTGGGATCAACCCTGCTGAGGATGGTCGAAGAGCAAATCTGCTGGAAATCAAAGTAGACAAGTCAGCAGGGGAAAAGATACAAACCAACTTGATGATAATTCCGCTCATGCTGGGGATTTCCTGCTCACTCTAGCGGAGAGATTTCTAGCTTGAAGTGAGGGAAAACCAGCTTCTTCGAAAAGATTAGCATATTCAATTTATCAATCTATAAGGGATTTTAGGTCAATCCACGCAAGGGATGACAACCATATAATTGATGACACAAATGCTAAATCCAGCCTTACTGGGGCTAGGAGATTAGGACCAGACTCCCAACTCTCTTGGGATTTGGTGATGCATAATCTTCTTCTGCACTCGCAGAGGAGACAATCCTGGAAGATAGTAAAGAGGATACAAGTATGCTGGGATTATGAACAAATGTCTTACCCTTTCGGAGATCATACCATCCTTGGGAGAGCATTGAAGACGTCCCAAGTATCCCTTTTGTCATTGTGAATGTTCACTTTGTTTAGAACAAATTTATGAAAATTTTATTTATTTAAACAATGACATTTTTCAATTAAAACATGCAAAACATTTGTTGAATAGAAACAAATAAGAGTGCAAATGATTGGATAAAGGCTCAAATTTATTTAATGGAATGGTAGTCTGCAAATGGCAAGACTCCATGGATCTTTACAAATTTGAAATTGGTGATATATATTGGAAAGGGCTACATTGAACATAATGACCATTTCTGCACCAACTCTGAATCCGATGTATTTGAAGCTTCAGTTGACGATGACTGAGCGAAAATCTTTGACAGATGACAATTGTAGAACAAAGTCTTGTCAGGATGCAATTACTTGCCAAATCCCTAATTTTTGCCTAGATTGCCCCAGGGTGAGGTATTCAATCTAGCGGGATACATATTCATTCTTTATGTCTCTAACTTTTGCCTGGATAGCCCTTTCGGGTTTTCAATCCACCGAGACGCTCATTTTTGCCTAAGCCGCCCTTTCGAGTTTTCAACTTAGCGAGCTATTCTATTTTTATTTTAGGCGAAGTATTTCTTGACTGCATCTGAATTCACAGGACGAGTGAAATCCTCCCCATTCATAGTTATAAGTATCAAAGCACCGCCTGAAAAGGCTCTCTTAACAACATATGGACCTTCATAGTTTGGAGTCCACTTGCTCCTGGAATCGGGCGCGAAAGACAAAACTTTCTTGAGCACAAGGTCACCTTCTCGGAACACACGAGGCTTGACCTTCTTATCAAAGGCTTTCTTCATCCTTTGCTGATATAACTGACCATGGCACATGGCAGTTAATCTCTTCTCTTCAATCAAATTCAGTTGGTCATAATGACTCTGAACCCATTCAACATCAGTCAACTTGGCTTCCATCAAGACTCTCATTGATGGGATCTCTACCTCTACTGGGAGCACAACCTCCATGCCATATACAAGGGAGAAAGGGGTTGCCCCTGTTGAAGTGCGGACAGATGTACGATATCCATGCAAAGCGAATGGCAGCATTTCATGCCAATCCTTGTACGTAACAACCATCTTTTGGACAATCTTCTTGATATTCTTATTAGCAGCTTCAACAACCCCATTCATCTTGGGTCTATAAAGGGAAGAATTATGATGTGCAATCTTGAACTCGCTACACAGCTCTTTCATCATCTTGTTGTTCAAGTTAGATCCATTATCAGTAATGATCTTATCTGGCACACCATAACGACATATGAGTTGATTCTTGATAAACTTCATAACCACCTGCCTGGTCACGTTTGCATACGACGCCGCTTCAACCCACTTGGTGAAGTAATCAATTGCTACTAGAATAAATCTGTGACCGTTCAACGCCTTTGGATCTATCATGCCAATCATGTCAATTCCCCACATAGAGAAATGCCATGGTTATGAAATCACATTCAAAAGTGTCGGGGGAATATGAATCTTCTCCGCATAAATCTGACACTTATGGCATTTCTTCACATATTTGCAGTAGTCAGACTCCATCGTCAGCCAATAGTAGCCTGCTCATAACATCTTTCTAGCCATGGCATGTCCATTGGAATTAGTACCAAATGAACCCTCATGGACCTCAGTCATTAACAGGTCTGCTTCGTGTCTATCCACGCATCTGAGCAGAACCATGTCAAAATTCCTTTTATAAAGCACATCGCCATTGAGGTAGAAACTGCCTGATAATCTCCTCAAAGTTTTCCTATCTTTCACAGATGCCCCAGGCGGGTAAATCTGACTTTGGAAAAAACACTTGATATCATAATACCATGGCTTATCATCTTTTACTTCTTCTACTGCAAATACATGAGCTGGTCTGTCCAAGCGCATCACAGTGATATTGGGAACTTCATTCCAGAGTCTCACCATGATCATCGAAGCAAGTGTAGCAAGTGCATCTGCCATCCGATTCTCATCTCGAGGAATACGATGGAAGTCAACCTCAATAAAGAATGTTGAAATCCTCCTCGCATAATCTCTATATGGGATGAGGCCAGGCTGATTCGTCTCCCATTCACCCTTAATATGATTAACAACAAGGGCCGAATCACCATAAACATCAAGATGCTTGATCTGAAGATCAATACACTCATCTAATCCCATGATACATGCCTCATATTCTGCCATATTATTCATGCATTTGAAAGTTAACCTTGGTGTAAAAGGAAAATGTGTGCCCTGAGGAGTAATAATCACTGCCCCAATACCATTTCCATACTGATTTACAGCGCCATCAAATACCATGCTCCATCGGGAACCAGGCTCTGGCCCTTCGTCGAGCGTAGGCTCATCGCAATCTTTCATTTTCAAATACAGAATCTCCTCATCTGGGAAGTCATACTGAACTGACTGATAATCCTCAATTAGTTGATGTGCCATGTGGTCAGCCAGGATACTACCTTTAATAGCCTTCTGAGCTCGATACTCAATATCATACTCAGATAACAACATCTGCCAACGGGCAATCCTCCCAATTAAAGTAGGCTTTTCAAAGATATACTTGATCAGATCCATTTTGGATATCAACCAAGTCGTATGATTCAACATATACTGGCGTAAGCACTTAGCAGCCAAAGCCAAAGCATAACATGTTTTCTCAAGCATTAAGTATCGAGACTCACAATCGATGAACTTCTTACTCAGGTAGTAAATAACACACTCTTTATTCCCTGATTCATCTTGCTGACCTAGGACACAACCCATAGAGTCTTCAAGAACTATCAGATACATAATCAATGGTCTCCCTTCCACAGGTGGAGACAGAATCAGCGGCTCAGACAGATACTCCTTGATACTGTCAAAGGCTTTTTGGAAATCCTCGGTCCATTCATGACCCTGATCTTTCCGGAGGAGCTTGAATATCAGCGCACATGTGGCAATCATGTGGGATATAAATTTGGAAATATAATTCAAGCGGCCAAGAAAACCTCGGACTTGCTTCTCAGTTTTAGGCGCTTGCATCTCTTGTATTGCTTTGACCTTGGCAGGATCAACTTCAATACCTCTCTCGCTGATAATAAAGCCCAATAACTTTCCAGAACAGACTCCAAATGTACATTTGTTAGGATTCAGACGAAGCTTATACTTCCTCAAATGCTGAAATAGCTTCATCAAGTGCTCTACATGCTCAACTTCCGTTCTTGACTTTGCAATCATATCATCAACATATACCTCAATCTCCTTGTGCATCATATCGTGAAACAACGTAGTCATAGCTCGTTGATACGTGGCTCCAACGTTCTTCAAACCGAAGGGCATCACTCGATAACAAAATGTTCCTCCAAGGTGTGATGAATGTTGTCTTCTCCATATCCTCGGGTGCCATTTTGATCTGATTATATCCGGAAAATCCGTCCATAAATGAGAAGACTTTGAATTTAGCTGTATCATCTACCAACATGTCAATATGTGGTAGAGGAAAATCACCTATCAGACTAGCTTTATTCAAGTCTCTATAGTCCACACACATTCGGACTTTTCCATCTTTCTTAGGCACGAGCACAATATTGGCCACCCATTGAGGATATGTAGAAGTCACCAGAAACCCCACATTAATTTTCTTCTGAACTTCTTCTTTGACCTTCACTGCCATGTCAGGATGAGTTCTTCTGAGTTTCTGCTTCACAGGCACACACTCAGGCTTCAAAGGTAGGAAATGTTGCACGATATCAGTATCCAGACCAGGCATGTCTTTATATGACCAGGAAAAGACGTCGACGTATTCTCGTAGCAACTCAATCAACCCCTTCTTAACAGACTCTTCCAGGAGTGCACCGATCTTCACTTGTCGCACACAATCTTCAGACCCCAAGTTGACTGTTTCCAGATTCTTAAGATGCGGCTGAATGATCTTCTCTTCGTGCTCAAGCAGACGGGTAATCTCGTCAGGAATCTCTTCAACATCATCTTCTTCGGCCTCAGATACAGGGAACTCAAAGTTGGGAGATGGTGTTGGATCATTATGTTCAATGGGTTTGATCAACCTGCATAATGATTTTGGATATAAAAGAGATTTTAGAATTCAAACAAGGCAAATCATTATGCAGATGAAAAGATTGATTTTATTCTATTTTTAGGGTTTTATGTGATCACCAATTTCATGCAAAAAGAAAAAAGTGAAAATAATTGGAAAAAACAAACATTTAACATGAATTTATTGAACGAAAATATCATTCTATTTATGAGCCAACAATGTCATTACTCCTTCTTTTGGCATGAGAGAAGGGTTTTTTGAACAAAATGAACATTACGTTGACTTATGGACGACTTTTGGAACATCAACATCGACCCAGTTATTGCAGACCCCTCTAGGGATGACAAAGTTGCCAGGATCTTCCTCTGCATCCTCTTCCACAGTAGCAGCAGCTTCCTCGTCTTGGACGGCATGGATGAACCCACCACTCTGAAACAACCCATGCTTATTGAAAGCGCCAGAAGAATACCCTATGCCATCCCGGGATTTGTTGTCTTCCAGCTTGATCATTTATCCTAATCCAGTAGTTGTGCCATGCTCAATGGCCAACTTAGCATCATTGTAGGACACAAATGAAGAAGTTCCTTTCTTAGTAGACTCAGCGATAAATAAAGCTTGGAACAGCGTTCCAACTTCATCCTCAGCATCTATGTAAGAAAAGGAAGACAAATGGCTAACCAGGAGAGCCTTCTCTCCCCCTACCACCACCAGCTTTTTGTTTTTGACAAATTTCAGTTTCTGGTGTAGGGTGGATGTCACGGCGCCTTCCTCATGAATCCATGGTCTGCCCAACAGACAACTATATGATGGGTGGATATCCATGACCTAAAAAGTGATATGGAAATCACTTGGTCCGATCTTGACTGGGAGTTCAGTCTCTCCAATCACAGTTTTGCGAGATCCATCAAAAGCTTTAACCACTACTCCACTTTGCCTCATGGGAGGCCCCCGGTATGACAATCTGGCCAGAGTGGACTTTGGCAACATATTCAGTGACGATCCAGTGTCTACTAGCATATTAGACATGGCATTATCCTTGCAGCTCATAGATATGTGAAGTGCCAAATTGTGGTCTCTTCCCTCCTCGGGGAGATCAGCATCACAAAAACTCAAATTGTTACAAGCAGTAATGTTTGCAACAATACTATCAAATTGTTCTATTGTGACGTCATGATCTATATACGCCACATCCAACACCTTCTACAGAGCTTCACGGCGTGGTTCTGAGTTCATCAACAATGATAACATAGAGATCTTTGACGACGTCTGTAGAAGCTGATCTATAACATTGTATTCACTCCTTTTGATGAGCCTTACCATCTCATCACAGTCTTCTTTCAAGGTGCCACTATGGCCAGCAGAGGCAGGAGTTCTTACAACAGAGGCAGGTTTATTGGCAACAAGTGTCGGATTCGGAGCAATAACAACATTCCCAACCGGGCGCACAACACAATCAGCAACATCGGTCCTTCGGACGTCAGCCTGGGGTTTCGGCGGAGCCGAGAAAACACGACCACTACGGGTCAGGCCGTTGACATCAGCGATATTAACAACAGAAGTAGAGGGCAGGGGCACCTCCTTCCCATCTTCCAATGCCACTGCATTGTAATGATAGGGGACAACTTTATCAGAAGAGTATGGCACAGGGCTAGTTGGTTTACTTATCAAAGAGGGAGAAGCCTTCTGTTTGCTACCATCATATCAGATGACAACAGGCTTTGGGATCTGAAATACCAGAGATATCACATTGACTTCATCATCATCGACATCACGATTCTGAAGTATTTCAATTACACCTTCATCCAGCATTTCTTGGATGTCTTTACGGACTTGACGACATCCCCTCTGATTGACAGTGCAGACACGACATCTGTCATGGTCGTGCTCGTAATGACTATATTCATACAACAGTCTGTGTATCTCGACCAAAGATTGTCGAATATGGCTGACATATTTACCTTTATATTTACCAGGGCAACCCTAGACCATGTTGACAGAGGATTTCCCATGCTCGGGCAATGGGTACTTCTTTACATTGGGACCCACATCCTCGAAACACAAGATACCACTTCTCACAAGGTCTTGAACCTTGGTCTTCAGCGGGTAACAATTTTCCATGTCATGTCCGGGGGCACCGGAATGATAAACACAGTGTAGCTCAGGCTTATACCACCATTGAGGGTTGGTAGGTATAGCCGGTGGGTCACATGGAGTAATCAGCTTCCTCTCTATCAAAGAGGGATACAGCTCTGCATAGGTCATAGGAATAGGATCAAAGGTGACCCTCTTCCTCTCATAGCTGGTACTAGTCTGATTGTTATTTCGAGGCTGGTAGGCCTACTATTGAGGACGGTGCTGTTGTTGTTGATATTGTTGATGTTGCTGTTGCTGGTTATTGTTGTGCTGATAGTGCTGGTTTTCTCTGAAAACAGGTGCTATGTGAGCCACCTGATGCTGATTACCGGCGAAACGCACGGTCTTCCTCCTTACTGAGGGTCTTCTTAGTTTGACATGGGAGGTCACAACATGTGCCTCACCATCTTTCTTCTTTCCAAACGCCCCATATCGTTTGGCAGAAGAGCCTTCTTCTCTAGTCAGGCGCCCTTCCCTGACTCCTTCCTCCAAACGTATCCCCATGTTCACCATCTCGGTGAAATCAAAAGGAGCGCTGTCAATCATCCGCTCATAATAGAATGAGCTCAAGGTCTTCAGGAAGATCTTGGTCATTTCTTTCTCTTCCAGCGGAGGCACAATCTGTGCTGCTAGCTCTCGCCACCTCTGGGCGTACTCTTTGAAAGTTTCCTTGTCCTTCTGGGACATGGCTCTCAATTGATCCCTATCGGGAGCCATATCCATATTGTACTTGTATTGCTTGACGAAAGCTTCGCCAAGGTCATTGAAGGATCGAATGTTCGCGTTGTCCAAGCCCATATACCATCTCAGGGCAGCACCGGACAAACTGTCCTGGAAATAATGAATGAGGAGCTGATCGTTGTCGGTCTGAGTCGACATCTTCCTTGCATACATAACCAGGTGGCTGAGAGGGAAAGTATTTCCCTTGTACTTTTCAAAGTCAGGTACTTTGAACTTTACAGGGATTTTGACGTTTGGAACTAGGCAGAGTTCAGCAGCAGACTTGCCAAAGAGGTCCTTTCCTCTAAGAGTTTTGAGTTCCTTGCGGAGCTCAAGAAACTGATCATTCATTGCATCCATCTTTTCATAGACGTTTGGGCCCTCAGACGGCTTAGAGTGGTAGATGGTGTCGTCTACTCTAGGCATAGTATGCACGACAGGAGGTGGAACGGCGAGGACCGGGCTAGATGCCGGCAGAGAAGCAAATGTGGGGGCAAGACCCTCAAGAACAAAATTGGCAGGCATCCCCCAGGGAAACCAGAATGGCATAGCAGTTGGTGCAAAGTGGGCGCTGGCCGCAGGTATGGTTGAAGAGGCAATCTAAGAGATGACTGTCCTCTGGGGAAGAGTTGAAGGTGTCGGAGACGACTGGCTCTGGGCGGCTATGAAAGACTCCATCAGGGCAGTCAATCTGGCCACTTCCTCCTTGAGTTCACGATTCTCTTGCTCTAGATGATCCATCAGTCTTGAAGCGTTGGCTCGAGTGTAGTACTGGTGAGTCAGCTTGTCTTCAAAATAAATGAAGAACACAGAGTTAGACCATTGAACAAGAAGCTTGGAGCAAAACCTGCTTATGCACATGATGCATGCAATGCTTGTGCATATGATTTGTTTTTTATCAGAGGAACTTTAGAGTCCTATTTGCAAATATTTGAAAATATTAATTATTTGGACATATGTGGAAATATCGCATCAATAATATCTGGAAAATATTTTTACACCAAAGAAGTACAGTCTTGGTAACCAAATACAATACAAGAGAGAAGGAAAATGAACATCCTATGGAACCCTAGAAACAATCATCTAAAGCTCTGGAGACTGGAAGATAAGCTGCACGAAGCCTCTTCACCTTCCTCTCATAGGCTGCCTCCATATCTACCTTCTCTTTGGCGAGTCGATCATATTTCCTCTTCCAAAACTTGGAAGACTGAGGAAGAAGAGAAGTCAACACATCATCATGCTCGTCGATGACCTGGTGCTCCAGAAACTCTATCAAAGCATCCTTCTCTCTCAGCCGCTGAAGTAGCTCCTCTCGTTCACGGATCCAAGCATGCGAACGGTCTTCGTCTCTCAACTCCTCTACTCCTTGGTCAGGGAGGGTTGAAGGCCCAACCACAACCAAAGGTGTAGGTCTTAGATGCTCATAAGGCATAAGGTACTCGGAAGCTCTCCTCCTAACCCAAGAGGTATAGGGTTCCAAAGCAATACAATTCTTCGGACCAAGCTCTCTTCTTCCCTTCCAATGGATCTTGCGCCAAGCGCGGATCATCCTGCCCTTCAAGCCTTGGGGATCTTTACCCTCCTGAAAGAATACACCCTCTAACAGAATGTTATTAGGTTGATCCTTTAAGGGGAACCCAAGCTGACGACGTGCCAAAATAGGGTTGTAGTTAATCCCACCACATGTACCAATAAGGGGCACATTAGAGAATTCACCACAAGAGTCGATAATTTGCACACCATCATATACACAGTTGTACCAAAAGATATCATCATTAGTGAGAGACATAAGTCCCGTGGACCACCGTAGACATCCTTTGTTTTCCTTGAAGGCGACTATTTGCGGAAAGTGCGAAATAAACCACTTGTACAGTAGAGGCAAACAACACACAATGGTACCACCACCCTTTGCATTCCTCATATGCAAAGAGAAATAAGTGTCACCCAACAGAGTCGGAACAGGATTAAGAGTAGAGAAAATCCTAATAGCGTTCACATCCACAAACTTGTCGATGTTGGGAAATAACACTAGCCCATAGATGAGAAGTACAAATATGGCCCCAAAGGCGTCCTCACTCATGGCCTTCCCATACAAAGTAGCTTGAGCAATGAGGAACTCAGAATGGAGACCTTGAATTCCACCTTTGGTAGTCATATGAGCACTAACCAGCGATTCATCTATATGCAACATATCAGCAATCTCTTGAGAAGTAGGAACCCTCTCTAGGCCACTGAACAACAACTGATCTAGGATAGGTATGCCCACAAGATAGGCATACTCCTCAAGCGTAGGCAAGAGCTGGAAATCTGAAAATGTGAAGCAACGATACAAGGGATCATAGAACTGCACCAATACACTCATCAATCCTTTGTCCACTTGAGTAGCAAGAATATATAGAAGCTTCCCATGACGAGCCTTGAAATCCAAGGGGTCTAATACATAGGATGTCAAATTCCTTAGCTCTTTCAAGTCGGGTTGTCTGAAACTATACTTCTTCCTATTCCTTCTTTGTCTATCCATGCCTGAAAATTTCCAAATAGACCTCTTAAGTTTCTTGAAAATTTTCTCATTATTGATGATATGGATGCAAATGGGTGCATGAATGCATGGATGCAACAATCACACTCAAGGATCAAGCAAAGCACTCCACACAAAGGTCATGGGATGGATAAAGTCATCCTTAATATCAATCATCCATTTTGGTGGATTATGGTTTACACCTTATCAACACCCAAGTTCCATTGATATTAAGGATATACAAGAACGGATCAACCATGAATCAAGGGTTTGTTGCAAGTCACGAGCATGGAGTCTCGGTTAAGAACCACCCAAAGGGAGTGTGCTAGGGTTTAAACCTGCCAAACATGTTCTACAAGAGGTTCCCATAGTCATCATCCTATCTTTCGGATATTATCGGATAAACGACTACTCGTATTCCAAAAATATTCTCAAGAGAGACTCTTATGAGTGTAGTATCGCGTAACAATCGTATCAAATCTTACACTTGAACGACCTTCGCACTACGTCCTAAGAAATAGGCCAAGATGGGCTTGGTAAACTAAGGTCCTTGGCTTCTAAGGTCTATATTGGAAAGAGTAATTTCTAACCACGACTACTCGTGTGACATTATTGATCCCAACATGACCTCCACCAAGTGAATGGGCTTGCAAGTCAACTTGCTAAGGAATAACTCCATACAAGTTGACAAGACTATGCCATTCTCCTATCCTAAGTGCACTCGAGTTCAGGTATAGAACTCATCTCACAAATATCACCAAGCATACAAGGAATTAATATTCAAGCAATTCAATCATTACATACAATACAGTTATCCCAAATTGCACAAAAATATGTCACAAAATAATATACAATACAATACAACAAATATGAAAAGTAGGCAAAACCCACTAGGAAAATTTCCCCAGCAGAGTCGCCACTTTTCTGTAGCGGGGTATTCGTTACCTTTAGATTTATTGACTAAATCAAAAGTAAACCATACAAGTCGAGTTGCCACCGCACTTCTATTTATCCAAAGGAAAGGTTAGAAAGCGAACAAAAACCGAGAAGTTTTATCGAATCAAAAACTAATAAATATGTCAGAGATCGGGGTAAGGGGGTTGGTTATGCAATGGGAAGTTTTAAGCACCCAAAACATCCTAGGTACTCCTAGGGATCCCTTTTCACACTTGTTGTAAGGTTGGTATTTTGTGAAAAATTTGTTTGTGCAAACATGATTGGGGAGATGAGAGAAGAATATACAAGTTATTTACAATTTTGTGTTTGGATGGATAAACCCATTGCCTACGTACAATCTTAAAAAAGATTAGGATCAAAACCTCGTGGTTCGGGGTAAAAATCTCAAAAAAACAAGTTGGTGAATTGATTGGTTCAAAAGCCTTAAGGTCTTTTGTTATCCAAGGGAGAAAACTCAACCTAAAACCACAAATCCACCATGTGAGGATAGCTTCAACATGCTAGTAAGGGGTTAACCCTATAATAAGCATGGAAGACTCATTGTCCATCACTAAGGATATAGGCGAGTATTATATCCACCTCAAGGGTAACTCAAACCTAATAGCTAATGTTATGAAAAGTTTTAATAAGAAAGTGGCCATTGAAACCATAAAAGCATTTGAATGAGTTATATTTACCAATGAAAAGTATTTACAAAATATGGTCAAAGTTTACTTAAAGATTAAATTCAAAATAAGTGTTATGAAAAGAAAGTTTGAAAATCAAAAGCATAATGCTTAGGTTTCTAATGTTTGAAAACAAGTGTTAATGTTTGCACAAAAGTTTTGACTTGGGTTAGAGTGGAGGGAAGAAGAAGAATGGTTAAAGTCCTAATCATACAAGAGATGAAGGATAAGAAACAAGACCACAAATGGAGTTCCTCTCTTGAGATCATATTGATGATCCAAGTAGCTCCCATCCTTTGGAATAAACAAGAAAATAAGTGTATACTCAAGCAATCAATCAATCAAGCAAAGCTCTTATGAATCTTCCAATGGCTCTTGGATCTCTCACTTTAGAAGCACATAACAATGGTTCTTCAATTTGGCTCAAATAGGACTCCCTAGCACAAAAGCACACACATCAAAAAGTTCCATGAAGTAAATCAAGAATGGACAAGAGTGAGTTTAGAGATTTGGTCCTTCTAATCCATCTTCAACATTAAGGCCTTTTTTACTCCATTTTTTGCATAGGGAATGTCCTAGAATCTAAGTCCATTTGTCCATTTTTTTGCATTTGGTCCACAACAATCAAAACAAAACACAAGCACAATAATATATACACAATTATGTGCTCAAGTGAGCAAAAGGCAAATTGCATTAACATAAACATGTGCTCAAATGAGCAAAGGGCAAAAGCAAATGAATAATATGTACAAGAATAGTAAATTGCATAAATGTAAAGTGCAAGAATTAAATGTTAATGATTAATGGTTAGTATTAGACTTAGTGTGCCATAAGGCAATTTAGCGCTAAGTTAAGCAATCGTAATTGGACTTATGTAGAAGTCACAACTATCTGAGGTCGGTCAATAATAATGTATGCAACAACACAAGTTAGAGATTTTGATTAGTGAATCAAACTCCTACAACTTGCCATGCCAAAAAGAAGATGAGAATTGATCTTGTATTGATTTAGGTTCTTTGCTTGATTAGGAAGCAACCTATCCTTAATGCAAAGCCATTCACTTGATCCATGATCAAGATGAATTAGATTTGAATCAAGGAAGGTTAGACCTCCCATACATCAAGGCTAACCACCAATCTTTAACTCATTGATCAAAAAAGAAAAAGAAGAAGAAGAAGAAGATGAATATTAAAGTACATTAATGGAAATGAAATGAAATAATCAACAAGCATTGACCAAAGATAGAGAAGATCAAGGTCAAACAATAGTAAACAGAAGCAAGATGAAGATTAAAAGTCAAGAAACAAATAAAATATTTTTTGTATTTTTCAAAATTAAAATAAAACTTGAATTAAAATAATAAAGAAAGGTCAAACTTCAGACACACTTCTAATCAACTTTGAAAAGTCCAAGTGGATTATCCTAAGTTCAACAAGGTCAAACAAAGTTTGACAAAAAATTTCAGCATTTTTAGAAGTCAGAAACTATTTTTAATCAATTAAAAATGCATAAAAATAACCTAATTGAATTAAAATCTCAAATAAATCTCAAATCAAATAATAAATTGATGAAAAATATTTTTCATAGATCTATCATCATTCAAAGAGGTTGGAAAAATATTTTTGTATTTTTTGAATATCAAAAACTATTTAAAATGAATTAAAAATAAGCAGAAAAGAGAAAATTTCTAAAAAATATCAAATGATAAAATAAAAAATATTAAAAATCATTTTTATAAACTAGAAATTAAAAGAAGAAAAATGCAATTGGTCTCACATTTTTTGGACCAATAATGAAGGAGATATGAATTTTTTAAATGAAATGGAATTAAAAGAAATAAAAGAAAATAAAAATCAGAAAATAAAAGGTGAAAAACCACGGAGCGTTGGATGCAGAGCTCATTAATTGAGTTGGCAAATCACATGGCTCACACACGCGCGCCTATCATACACATGAGTCAATGCATCACATGCTGCCAATTAAAAAGTCATAACATTGTGTGGTCATGATTTGATATGGAAATGGAAACACATGGCTCAGATTCAATCTGGAGATTGGACGGTGACATGCGCCACCGTCTTCTCCGGCCAGCTTCCGGCGAAGGCCAAAGTTGCAGAGAAATAAAAGTGCACCAAATGCCACGATCCAGGTACCAAACGAAAGCTGGGGTGATGTACATCACCCCTGTGCCAACCAAATCCACTCTAGGTTTCTATATTGAGAGAAATCAAAGGTTGAATTTTTGTGGTGTTCAACTGAACTTGTTGGAATTTGAAAATTCAAAGCTCTAAATGATTGCCTCTATGTAGAGGACTTCAGACAACACAACAACAACAAGAAACAAGCAATATATGAGCAGATTCGAAGAAAATAAAATTTGAAATAAACCTCTGATTTGTAGAGTTTGAGAGCATGATTTCTTGGTGATTAAGCTTGCAGTGTGATCTATGGATTAAGGTGGCGAGGATAAGGAACTTTAGATCTAAAATCAATCAATGAAATTGAAGTTTAGATCTGAAAAAAATGAGAGAAAAAAATGGTGAGCTCCTTTGAGTATGGGTGAGGAATCAATCGTGCAGCATTTAGGGCGCCTTCAGGTTACTGAAATGAGGAGCATAAGGCACTTATTTATAGCAAGGCAATGGCTGTGATGCATGAACAATTCATTGCATGGATGGAAAGAGCCTCCATGCATGGGCCTGTACAAGCGCATTGAGGGCCCAATTCCACTTGGATTTGCAAGCTTATGCCAAAGGTAAGGAGAATGGACGTGCAGATTGAGTGTGTTGAGCTCATGCAATGCAAATTTAATTGATTTTCAAAAAATGCATCAATATGTTCATGCCTTCGAAAATGGCCTTTCCATAATTGAAACACAACCTTATGAGTAATGGTTGGAAAGCTTTTTGCATGAGGATCATTTTTTATGTTGATCAAAAATTCATTTGAAACTTGGAAATTGGTGAAAAGTGATCATGAAGTGTAGGGTGCAAAACATGTACATGTGAGAATTTCAAAAATGGCCAAACTTTAAGCACTTCTGTTTCAATGATGCAAGCTCCAAATGACAAAATCTTCATCATAAAAGTTGTAGATCCTTTCAAGGAAATCAATTTGGACTTAAATTTTGCATCATTTGGGTTTTTGATGAAGAAGTTATTGGCACTTGAAGTTGGACTTTTTCACATTTCAATGCCTTTGGTCCAAAATGACCTATAATATTTTGCATTATCACATGTATTTATTTTAAGATTTTGAAATTTTGCTCAACATAACATTTTAAGTAGACATCTTAATATTTACAATTCATTTGATCCCACCTCAAAATCATGAAAAATGAAGGAGTTATGTCCTTGGGAAGTTGACCTAAAATTAGGGTTTCAATCAAAATGACCTATAATGTCTTGAAATGGATGATGACCTTGCAAGATTCAAATAAACTTTTGATGAACATGAAAGTTGTTTATATGGTTCTTAAGAACATTTTGTCTCTTGGGGTCATCTTCATTTGAGAAACACATCAAAAGTTAGGTCTCAGTGTACTTCAAAATAGTCAGATGAATTGACTGATCAACTTCTCAAGTCTACACCTCATATCTTGATGAATTGATGATTGAAGACACTCAAATAAGTTCAAATATGCATGAAATGATGAATTAAAGAACTTCCCTTAATTTTATTTGATCATGGGTTGAGGTTGCTTCATGAGCAAGGCACAATTGATGAACAAATGAATTAGGGTTTCCTTGGGGAACAAACCTCAAACCCTTTGGTTTGATTTGATAAAAATGATGAATTGAGATACTTGGGAGGCATATTTGATGAATGAGAGCTTTGGTAACCATTTCCATGCTTGCTTTCATCTTCCCTTGACCATATCAATACACATGGGATCTCCTAGAAGCTTTGGATCTTGTGAATGCTCAAGCTACAAACAAAAGATGTTAGTGACATATTTTTGTGCTTTTGGTTAGTGAATAAAATGAGAAAAGCAATAATGTACAATTCAAGCATGCTTGGTAATCTCAAACCAACTCTCAAGAGTTCCCACCCAAAGGTAAGGAGCCAAGATGCTATGATCCTTGAGGCAAGATGCTAATGCAATGTTATGATGCCATGAGGGATCTTAGGGTCAAAATTAGGGTCTTACATGGTGGTTTATGTAACACCCTGGGCCGAAGAGGGCAGAGAGTGGTTACATGTAATACCCGAGGGCAAGGGAGTGGTTGTCAATGCACGAGCCATGATAATGAGACACTCCTAGCAGCTTCTGGGGAAAAACCGAATTCACATCGGAATGAGAGGGATCCCGAGGTTGTGCAAGTAAGAGTCTACATGGTTGAAGGAAGACTTATAAGGATTAATTACTACTACCTATACCAACAAGATGCATCTTCTTTTTGGTAGCCTAACAGATAAGAACTTCATAGTTAAGAGTGCTTGACTTGGAGTAGTATTTGGATGGGTGACCTTCTAAGAAGTTTTCCAGAAAGTACGTGAGTAAGGATAAAACATGCTGAAAAGACCTGTGTTGGTTTGTGGGGTCAGTCGGTAATCCTAAAAGCAGTCTGGGGTGTTACAAATGGTATCAAAGTCAGACCTCTCCTAGTATGATGTGGTTCAGGGACGAACAGAGCGGAAACTGGTGGACATGTAACACTCAAGGCTGAAGAGGGCGAAGAGTGGTTACATGTAATACTCGATGGTGAGGGAGTGGTTATCGGTGCACGATGCATGATAATGAGACACTCCTAGAAACTTCTAGGGAAAAACCAAATTCACATCAGAATGAGAGTGATCCTGAGGCTATGCAGGGAGGATGCTGCATGGTTGAAAGAAGGCTTATAAGGATTAATTGGTACTACCTATACCAATAAGATACATCTTCTTTTTTGTAGCCTAACAGATAAGAACTTCATAGTTAAGCGTGCTTGACTTAGAGTAGTATTTGATGGGCATGTAACACCCAAGACCGAAGAGGGAAGAGAGTGGTTACATGTAATACCCTATGGAGAGGGAGTGGTTTTCGATGCACGATTCATGATAATGAGACACTCCTGGAAACTTCTAGGGAAAAACCAAATTCACATCGGAATGAGAGGGATCCTAAGGCTGTGCAGGGAAGAGACTGCATGGTTGAAGGAAGGGTTATAAGGATTAATTGATACTACCTATACCAACAATATGCATCTTATTTTTATTAGCCTAACAGATAAGAACTTCATAGTTAAGCGTGCTCCAAACCAAGCGAAAGTTGGTGGGCATGTAACACCCAAGGCTGAAGAGGGAGGAGAGTGGTTACATGTAATAATCAATGGCTAGGGAGTGGTTATGGGTGCATCATGCATGATAATGGTACATTACTAGTAACTTCTAGGGAAAAACCAAATTCATATCAGAATGAGAGAGATCCTGAGGCTGTGCCGGGAAGAGACTGCATGGTTGAAGGAAGGCTTATAAGGATTAATTTGTACTATCTATACTAACAAGATGCATCTTATTTTTGGTAGCCTAACAGATAAGAACTTCATAGTTAAGCGTGCTTGACTTGGAGTAGTATTTGGTGGGCATATAACACCCAAGGACGAAGAGGGTGGAAAGTGGTTACATGTAATACCATATGGCGAGGGAGTGGTTGTCGATGCATGATGCATGATAATGAGACACTCCTGGAAACTTCTAGGGAAAAACCAAATTCACATCGGAATGAGAGGGATTCTGAGGCTGTGCAGAGAAGAGACTGCATGGTTGAAGGAATGGTTATAAGGATTAATTGATACTACCTATACCAACATGATGCATCTTCTTTTTGGTAGCCTAACAAATAAGAACTTCATAGCTAAGCGTGTTGACTTGGAGTAGTATTTGGATGGGTGACCTTCTGGGAAGTTTTCCAGAAAGTGTGTGAGTGAGGATAAAACATATTGAAAAGACCCGTGTTGGTTGGTAGGGTCAGTCGGTAATCCTGAAAGCAGGTTGGGGTGTTACAAATGGTATCAGAGACAAACCTCTCCCAATACGATGTGGTTCGGGGACGAACCAAGTGGAAGCTGGTGGGCATGTGACACCCAAGGCCGAAGAGGGCGGAGAGTGGTTACATGTAATACCCGAGCGAGAGGGAATGGTTGTCGGTGCATGAAGCATGATAATGAAACACTCCTAGAAGCTTCTAGGGAAAAATCGAATTCACATCGAAATGATAGGGATCCCGAGGCTGTGTAGGGAAGAGACCGCATGGTTGAAGGAAGGCTTATAAGGATTAATTGGTACTACCTATACCAACAAGATGCATCTTCTTTTCGGTAGCCTAACAGATCAGAACTCCATAGTTAAGTGTGGTTAACTTGGAGTAGTATTTGGATGGGTGACCTTCTGGGAAGTTTTCCGAAAAGTGTGTGAGTGAGGATAAAACATGCTGAAAAGACTCGTGTTGGTTTGTGGGGTCAGTTGGTAATCCTTAAAGTAGGCTGGGGTGTTATAGTTTAAGGCGAGGGGTTCTGGGAGGGACGGTGGCTGAAGGAGAGTAAGGAGAAGAGAGAGAGATAGAGAGTAGAGAAGAGAAAGAGTGAAAAATGAAGAGATAGAGAGTGTAAAGAGAAAAATGAGAGGGGGTCTAAAATGAGATAAATATCCCACCCAGGCAGGCTCCATGTCACACCCACGTAACCTCTCATACATCTCTCTCTCTCTCTCTCTCTCTCTCTCTCTCACACACACACACACACACACGCACACACACACACACACACACACACACACAAGCTTCAGAGGCTACTGGGCGTCTTTCTCTTACTATTAAACCCAGTAGTTACTATATTAATTAGGGTTGTAATTTAAATTAATCAAAATATTTAGTAAATAATTAACATAAAATAATTAGATAATTATTTAGAAAATTCTAATCAACATGGAATGAAATACAAATAAGATAGAATTATGGATTTAAATTAGGATTTAGGTTGATTTTAGAATTAAACATGATTCAATTATTAAGGAATACCATTTCTTTTTTTAACTAATAAAAAGAACAAAAAATATAATTAGGGAGCATAATTAAAGAATTAGGGATAATTTATGGGATAATTAGGGGATAATTTTGGGATAATTGTGGGGATAAATTTCTAGGTTTTTTGGGATAAAAAATTAGGGATAAGGGATAGGATATTTGATTTATAAATAACCTTTTTAATATTTAATATTTAATATATATATATATATATATATATATATATATATATATATATATATATATATATATATATATATATATATATATATATATTCTTAAATAAATTAATCATTATATCTTTGCAAATAATCGATGGATAAAACCAATCTAACATACCTCAAATCATAAGTCTTCTCCGCCCTTATGCATTGAGACATTTTTTGAAATCAAACACTTCTCTTCCCCGATGCGTGAGAACTTTTCAAGGGATAAAAACAACAAACGTACCCATATTTTTTACAAGAACTACGATGCTCTGATTCTTCATTAAAAGTGAAGGCACGTAGGCATAGAGTTGTAAACTCTAGCGAGTACCATAATCAAAAACTTTTTTAGGTCTTTTCCTCTTAATAATTTTTCTTTTTGTTAATAATAAATAACTTTCAATAAATAAATAAATAAGCAATTAATAAAGCCAACACCCTTAAGCATACAATAACCCTAGACTTAGAGGAGGACCCCATTGAGTACAATGGAGGTAAGGAGTGCCTAATATATTCCCCTTGCTTAACCGACTCCCGAATCTTAGTCT
Source organism: Lathyrus oleraceus (assembly GCF_024323335.1). NCBI lineage: Eukaryota > Viridiplantae > Streptophyta > Magnoliopsida > Fabales > Fabaceae > Lathyrus > Lathyrus oleraceus. The sequence continues at coordinate 235,626,418 of NC_066580.1, read as the reverse complement.
CTCACCATTATACATTAGGTTTTATCATTGTTTTCCTGTTCCTTAGGAACGAATAAAGGATGATGGCTACCCTGTAATTTTCCAGTTGCGATAGCTGGCGACTCTACTGGGGACTTCTTATACTTTTCCTAAAAGAGAGTCCATCCTAACCTTGGGTTTTAGGGGTGCGCCTGTTTGCTTTATGTATTTGCTTTCCTTTATTTATTTGCTTTATATTTTATTATATTATTATGCCTGTCATATCATATTGGTTGAGATTTTCAAAAGTGTGAAGCTAAAATCCATACTTGAGGAAAGACAATAAGTTAAGTAAGGGATCGTCCTGTTTTGGCCACCGTGGATTCTTATTCCATGGGGTCTTTAATGACGATTCCGTCTATAGTAGATCAATTCAAAGGGTTTGTCATGAGTTGGCTAGCACTTCTTAATGATGAAACCTTGAATTTGATCCATGACTCTAAGGACCTCTTCTAGAACCCTTTCAACTCAGGGTGACCTTATGTTATCAACATGCAAGTGTAATACCCCAAAATTTACCCTTCATTTTTCCTGGAAGCATGAGATTATGTTTTACACTTCATTAGAATCATATTAGGTCATACTCATTGCATACTACATTAGTTACATGGAGATCAGGTTTTGATTGATCACTCCTTAACAGAAGGAGCCCACACAAAGCAAGATTGAGAATTGGACTTCATTTTCTAAGTATACAAGTCTCAAGGGTCTTAGGGGGGTCCAAGTATCTTATTATGGTCCTCAGTTCATCAGTGAAGGATTCAAAGCTATCAGAGTGTTCATCTGGATTTAATCAGAAATTAGGGTTTCATGGCTACCTGCTGTCGCTCCCCGGATTTCCCGAATCCAAGTACAAATGCGAAAAAGAGTGGCGAGGAAAAAAGAGTAGAGTCGCCAGCTATGTACTTTTATCCCAAGAGGAGGGAAAGGTAGTACTGCATAACCAAGAGGGAACGAATAAAACAAAGTCTCGAACCAAAGAAAACTGAGTAAGGGGGCCGGTTACGTGAAGGGAAGGTTATCGCACCCCTTCACGTCTGTGGTACTCCACAGGATCCACGTTTGTTATTTATGTCTAAAGTGTGTGTATAAAAGTCCTATATGCTATGCGAAAGGAAGAAAACCAAAGTAGGGAAAAGAAAGAGTTATTGCTCGCACAGGCCCTACCCTGCTGCATACGTATCTCAAGAAGGATTGAGAATCAGAGCACCGTAGCTCGGCTAACCTATTTTTGTTTGTTTTGTGGTTTTTAGACGAACGACGTTACTACGCAATCTACCGGATGCTCGACCTTTGGAGACTTACTCACCTGTAGTAGAAGGAGTTAACGTGTTCTTAAGAAAAGAAAATCAAAGAGTTTGTTTGTGTTTTAGGAATGCTCATGCAAAAAAGGAAGTCCTAGACGAAGGAACCGTGCTACCTTAATTGACATGCAAACGAGAGACTATACGAAGCCTAGCAGTCCTATGGGGAGACGATCACACCACACAAAAACATATAGCATAAAGTAAACACACCAACAAGGGGGGTTCAAACATAGATGGGTAGGGCTTTAGTCAAGAGGGGTCATATCAACCTCGACAAACAAGCCATGGAACGGTAATCAAATGGGCTCTTAACCACTGACATTAAACGTCAGGGTGAGCAGATCAAAAGGGTAATGAGGATAAGACCTCATAGCTCTTAACCCTGGACAGGGTGAGCTCATGACAAAGCGTGGGGGTTCAGAAAGATGGAACCCTCTCCACTGACTGACCGGAAAAAAGATCTTGGGCTTTTGTTCTGAAGCATCGACACGTAGTGCGAGCATAAAGAATGACACACTGAATAACGGGGGATTGACTACTAATCCCTTTTATCCGTCAATTGCCTCTTCATGGAGGTCTTTAGCACTGGCGCCTCCTCTTGGAGGTCTTTGGGCACAAAAGTAAACACACAAAAACATTGCCTCCTATCGAGGTCTTCCAACTAAGAAAGAGGTAAAATGCTGAAAGATGTAAAAGGGATCAAGAGATCTACCACACGGATAAAGATCCGAAGTAACAGCAACTAAAGAAACAAGAAACCCATAGATCTCTCAGGCTAGCACCATCAAAGAAAACAAGTCAGCAAAGCAATCAGCATAAATCTCCAAATGGTATCCCACAAATAAAGTGGAATACCAAGCAAGCTATCTCTTCAAGGGTCATGTGAGCCCTTACAAAAACTCAACAAACAAGTTAGAATAACAAGATGGGGGTGCAATCAAGAGTTGCACCAAACAAGAGAATCATAGCAACAACAGTGTCAGGTAAACAGTGCACGGATGCAATAGAAAGCATGTCATAACAAACACGAAACATATTAGAGAGCAAACAGAAAAACCAGCCACTGTCACGATCGCTACTGCTTCGCTTAGCGAAGACTTAGCGAAGCTTCGCTACAGGTTCGCTTAGCGAAGTGCTAGCGAATGCCTACGGGTTCTGTGTTCTTCCTTGATAACAGTCCGATTTCAGAAAACCCTAAATCCCATGGTACCCATTTCGGAAACTAAGTGATAAACATTCAAGGCATTGTTCTACACATTCATGCACATCTAAACCCACATGCAAAACCTAATGATACCCACTCTCCCAAATTCACCCATAATGTTTCATACTTCAGAAATTTCAAATTGAAAGCATAAAGTAATGGAAATAGGGCAAACCTGATTGGAGAGATCGATTGAAATACACGGTTGGGTTTGCAAAGCAAGGCTAGGGTTTATGTGAGATGGAAGGGAAAAGTGTGAGAGTCAGAGTGAGTTTTTTAGTGTGTATGGAGGCTGCCCGAATTAGGGTTTTGTTCCAATGAATTTTTAGAATTCATACTCTGATATTTGTGGCTTGGTGGGCTCAGAATGAAGGCAATTCAAGTCCATGATTTTTTTTGGTATATCAGTAAGCTCACTAGGCGAGTGGAGTAGCGAAGGGCTCGCTAGGCGAGCACTCAGCGAGGCTCCAGCGAACACTCCCAAACTTGGATAAAAACACAGCTAGCACTTACTCGCTAGGCGAGCGTCCAGCGAACAGGTAGCGAGCGATTCCAGTAGCAACATCATCAAGGCTCGCTGGAGCGAAGGAGGAAGCGTGGGATTCGCCTATCGAAGGATTGCTCGCCTAGCGAGCATGACAGTTCAGGAAGTTTCTTCTGGGCGCAGGTGACTCTGGTGGATTATCTCGGGGCTCGCTAGGCGAACCATTCTGCTCGCCTAGCGAGCATGACAACTCAGGAACATACCTTTGTCCCTTCAAGATGAACATTTTGAATGATGAATAGACCCCATTTGAATATTTCAGAAGTATCTCAAGTCATTCCCTAGCCATTTGACCCTCAGTTGACCAACAGTTGACTTTTGACTTCACTGTTGAATTTTGAAATGGAGTGAGCCCATTAAGCTTGATCCTTTAGAGAAAACCTCTGAAAATGAAACCCTGGCTCCCAAGAGCTCTACACAACATCCATAAGACCTTCAAACCAAGATTGCATCTCGATCCTTGAGGAACCCTACTTTGACTTTGATACCCAGATGAATACAAGCTTCATGGAAGACAAACTCTTGGAGCCAATTCTGATTGACATGATGAAATGCAATATGAAATGTTAAATGACCTAAAAATGAATGCACGAATGAGGAGGGAAATTTTGAGGTGCTACAGCTGCCCCTATTCAATCAACTGTGAACCTGAACGGATGAAAGCATCGACTATCATTCTTTCAAGGTAAATAGGGATTGAATACCAAAAGAACCGGAGAATTTGCGCTCTGTAGGTGACGAATCAAGGAAAGCGAGGCCATTTGCCGATGGCGGCTCCAAAACAAAATTGATATTTACCGATATCAAAGAAAGCGAGGCCATTTACCGATGGCGGCTTCAAAACAAATTTGATATTTACCGATATCAAAGAAAGCGAGGCCATTTACCGATGGCGGCTCCAAAATAAAATTGATATTTACCGATATCAGAGAAAGCGAGGCCATTTACCGATGGCGGCTTCAAAACAAATTTGATATTTACCGATATCAAAGAAAGCGAGGCCATTTACCGATGGCGGCTTCAAAACAAATTTGATATTTACCGATATCAAAGAAAGCGAGGCCATTTACCGATGGCGGCTCCAAAATAAAATTGATATTTACCGATATCAGAGAAAGCGAGGCCATTTACCGATGGCGGCTTCAAAACAAATTTGATATTTACCGATATCAAAGAAAGCGAGGCCATTTACCGATGGCGGCTTCAAAACAAATTTGATATTTACCGATATCAAAGTAAGCGAGGCCATTTACCGATGGCGGCTTCAAAACAAAATTTGATATTTACCGATATCAAGGAAAGCGCTACAAGACCTGACTTTTACCGATGACTGGGAAGGAACTCGATGTTTACCGACATCGAACAAAAATGTTTATAAGCGAAACAAGACCAGACATTTACCGATGACTGGGAAGGAACTCGATGTTTACCGACATCGAACAAAGATGTTTTAAGTGAAACAAGACCAGACATTTACCGACGGCGGCTTCAAAACAAACTGATATTTACCGATATCAAAGAAAGCGAGGCCATTTACCGATGGCGGCTTCAAAATAGATTTGATATTTACCGATATCAAAGAAAGCGCTACAAGACCGGACATTTACCGATGACTGGGAAGGAACTCGATGTTTACCGACATCGAACAAAAATGTTTATAAGCGAAACAAGACCAGACATTTACCGATGACTGGGAAGGAACTCGATGTTTACCGACATCGAAAAAAGATGTTTATAAGTGAAACAAGACCAGACATTTACCGATGACTGGGAAGGAACTCGATGTTTACCGACATCGAACAAAGATGTTTACAGACACCAAAAAAGGAAAGGACACACACGGGTGTTGACAGAACGATTTTTTTTTGTAGACACCATGAGAGACATGCCATTTACTGATGGCCAACGATTGGAATTCGACGTTTAGCGACATCGAAAGATGATGTTCGCCGACATTAAAGAAAAGCACAGACATTTACGGGGATCAACACGACACTTACCGGTATCGCAAGGATGATATTTACATATGTCAAAATAAGGCAGACACTTACTGGTGACTAAATCGGAAAAGAATCAAGCTTTCCTTTCACGGACTGGTGAGAAAATAAATCTCACGGGGATTATCGATTCTGAATGTTGCCAAGAGCAATTGCTGCAAATATGCTACATTGATGTTGAAAAATGATCCGTCTCTTCCGGAGATATGATCCAATCTGGTTTAATACATGTATGCATATGTTTGAGTTTTCCATGGTGTAATGCTCCATACTGAATGGAAATGCTACGCGATTTGAGAATGCGAATGAAAATGATGATTACTATATGCAAGATGCAACGGGAGGAGAGCTCCTGCTAGGAAGGCAAATGATCACTTTACTGAGCATATAATTTCTGATTCGATCTTCCAACTCTGTGGGGACATACAACAATTCTGCTGAGGATACTTACTAGTCTGACATTCTCGGAATGGTAGAGAAAAAAACTCAACTAGGGAGTCACTTGTTGGGAAAACACCAACCTCTCGACCATGCTGAGGAAACAAATTCTGAACTCGACTTAGACGACCCGACTTCTTACGACTGGACAGTGTTGAAACAACAGGGTCTTCTTTCGGACAAACTTTGGCTCATCTGCTTTAGCCATCAATCAAAGATAGTAACCTGCAAAACGGTAGGACATACATGCCCCAGGGGATCGTGTGGACAAAATATACTCAAGTGTACTCAACATTCAAAAATGATTTTCAGATGTTTTATCTTTCCGCACGTCATTGTCTAGCCTTCATGTTTTTAGATGCAATGTTTATCAAAAATTCGGACGTTTTTTGCAAACAAAACAGTAGAATAAAAAACAAGAGAGCAATTTGACTGAATAACGACTTTTATTGATTGAAAATGGCCTATAAAGGCAAATACATCAGGAAGCAATTCCTAGGAAGAGGTAATTGCGCCAAAAGAGAAAATAAACTATCCTATTGGCAATGTGAACACGGCATTTCACTATTTTCCAATTATGTTATGACTCATAGATCTTCAATTTCCCCAAATTCTTTGCTTTCTGAGAAGAGTGATTGGACCGATCATATCCTTCAAGATGGTAGACACTGAAATGCGATGAAGTACAGATAACTCAGAATATAGCCTTCGCTTGAATCCCTCTTTTGCCTGGACCGCCTTTTCAGGTTTTCAATCCACCGGGATACCCATTTTTTCCTAAGCCGCCTTTGCAGGTTTTCGACTTACCGGGTGTACATATTAATTTTTATTCTTTATCCCTAACTTTTTCCCGAACCTTTTTCCTTCTTTTTTTTTTGGTTCGCCGGGATGCCCTTTTTGCCTGGACTTTCTTTCTTTGTCCAGCGGGTCAGTTTATGCGAAGTATTTTTTGACTACATCTGAATTCACAGGAGACGGAAAATCTTCACCATCCATAGTTGTAAGCATCAAGGCTCCACCAGAAAAGACCTTTTTAACAACATATGGACCTTCATAATTCGGAGTCCACTTGCCCCTGTTATCTGTACCGGGAGGAAGGATCCTCTTCAAAACTAAGTCACCTATCTGATAGCTTTGAGGATGCACTTTCTGATCAAAGGTCTTCTTCATCCTTCTCTGATATAGTTGTCCATGGCACACAACTGCTAATCGGTTTTCCTCAATTAAATTTAACTCATCAAACCTGGCTTGAACCCACTCGGCCTCGTCAAGTTTTACATCCATCATCACCCTCAAAGAAGGGATTTCAACTTCTACTGGCAAGACTGCCTCCATGTCATACACAAGTGAAAACGGAGTTGCCCCGGTTGACGTACGCACTGAGGTACGATACCCATGCAAAGCGAAAGGAAACATCTCATGCCAATCCTTGTACGTCACAACCATCTTTTGCACAATCTTCTTAATGTTCTTGTTTGCCGCCTCTACAACACCATTCATCTTTGGTCTGTAAGGAGAAGAATTGTGGTGTTTGATCTTAAAGTCTTTGCAAAGCTCTTTCATCATCTTGTTATTGAGATTTGAACCATTATCAATGATGATTCTCTCAAGAACCCCATAACGACAGATAATTTCTTTCTTAATGAATCGAGCAACCACTTATCTGGTAACATTGGCATAGGAAGCTGCTTCCACCCATTTGGTAAAGTAATCAATCGCGACTAGGATGAAGCGATGTCCATTAGAAGCAGTAGGTTCAATCTTTCCAATCATATCAATGCCCCACATCGCGAATGGCCAAGGAGAATTCATAATATTCAGAGGGTTTGGTGGTACATGCACTTTATCTGCATAGATCTGACATTTGTGGCACTTCCGAGCGTATTTGAAACAATCAGATTCCATGGTTATCCAGTAATAACCGGCTCTTAACAACTTATTGGCCATTGCATGACCACCAACATGGGTACCGAAAGATACCTCGTGCACTTCCTGCATTAACATGTCTGCTTCGTGTCTAACCACACATCTGAGCAGAACCATGTTGAAGTTCCTCTTGTACAACACACCATCCTTGTTCAAGTAAAAGCTTCCAGCTAGCCTTCTCAGTGTCTTCTTGTCATTCTTTGACGCTCCTTCAGGATACTCTTGGCTTTTGAGGAAATTCTTAATGTCATAAAACCACGGCTTCTCATCAATAACAGACTCGGCTGCAAACACATACGCAGGCCTCTCGAGTCGATTCACAGCAACGTGTGGCACATGATTCTGCCAATGAAGTTTAATCATGGAAGACAATGTGGCTAAGGCATCAGCCATTTGATTTTCATCTCGGGGTACATGATACAACTTTACTGTCTTGAAGAAAGTCAGGATCCTTCTGGTGTAATCTCTATAAGGAATCAAATGCGGCTGATGAGTATTCCAGTCTCCATTGACTTGGTTAATCACTAGAGTAGAATCTCCATAAATGTCCATAGTTTTGATCCTTAGATCGATGGCTTCCTCAATCCCCATGATACAGGCGTCGTACTCAGCTTCGTTGTTGGTTACTTCGAAAGTCAATCTGGCGGAGAAAGGTATGTGTGCACCTTTAGGATTAATGAGTACTGCCCCAACACCATTTCCATTCACATTTATCGCCCCATCAAACATCAATGTCCACTTGTCATTGGGATCCGGTCCTTCCTCGACAAGAGGCTCTTCACAATCTTTCATCTTTAAGTACATGATATCTTCATCGGGGAATTCAAACATCATCGGCTGATAGTCATCAATTGGTTGCTCGACAAGGTAATCAGACAAAATACTACCCTTGATGGCCTTTTGCGACGTGTACTGGATATCATACTCTGTCAAAATCATCTGCCAACGAGCCACTCGTCCGGTAAGAGCCGGCTTTTCAAAGATATACTTTACTGGGTCCATCTTAGAAATCAACAAGGTAGTATGGTTCAACATATACTGTCTTAGTCGGCGAGCAGCCCATGCCAAAGCGCAACAAGTTTTCTCGAGCAGCGAATATCTTGTTTCACAGTCGGTAAACTTTTTGCTAAGGGAGTATATTGCATGCTCTTTTCGACCAGACTCGTCATGCTGTCCCAATACGCACCCCATCAAATTCTCTATTACTGAAAGGTACATTATCAGAGGCCTCCCAGGAACTGGAGGTATAAGAATTAGAGGTTTCTACAAATTTTCTTTTATCTTATCAAAAGCTTTTTGACAATCATTGTTCCACCTGATTGCTTGATCTTTTCTTAGCAATTTAAATATCGGCTCGCACGTAGCTGTTAGGTGAGATATGAACCGTGCAATGTAGTTCAGCCTCCCTAAAAACCCATGAACCTGCTTTTCCGTTCTTGGTTCAGGCATTTCTTGAATAGCTTTTACTTTCGCTGGATCAACCTCAATCCCTTTCTCGCTGACAATGAAACCTAACAGCTTTCCAGATCTCACTCCAAATGTACACTTGTTTGGATTCAGCCTCAGTTTGAACTTTCTCAATCTTTCAAACAACTTTTGCAAGTTTACCAAGTGCTCCTCTTCTGTCCGAGACTTCGCAATCATATCATCCACGTACACTTCAATTTCTTTGTGCATCATGTCATGAAAGAGAGTCGTCATAGCTCTTTGGTAGGTAGCACCGGCGTTCTTCAACCCAAATGGCATTACCTTATAATAGAACGTGCCCCAAGGTGTAATGAATGTCGTCTTCTCCATGTCTTCTGGCGCCATCTTGATCTGATTATAGACAGAAAATCCATCCATGAAAGAGAAAACCGAGGACTGAGCAAAGTTATAGACCAATACATCAATGTGAGGTAATGGGAAGTCATCTTTCGGACTGGCCCTGTTTAAATCTCAGTAATCGACACACATCCTGACTTTACCGTCCTTCTTCGGCACGGGTACGATGTTGGCCACCCAAGGGGGATAATTGGTAACCGCTAGAAAACCTGCATCCAACTGTTTCTGAACCTCCTCTTTGATCTTGACAGCCATATCAGGACTAGTTTTGCGAAGCTTCTGTTTTACCGAAGGACAATCTTCTCTGAGAGGTAGTCTGTGCACCACAATATCTGTATCCAAACCAAGCATATCTTGATACGACCATGCGAATACGTCCACATATTCTTGCAGCATTTCAATCAGCCCTCTCTTGACCTTTTCCTCTAAAGCAGCCCCTATCTTGATCTCTTTCTTTGCGTCCTCAGTACCAAGGTTAATGACTTCCAACTCTTCCTGATGAGGTTGAATGACCATTTCCTCCTGTTTCAATAGTCTGGCCAATTCTTTGGGGAGTTCACAATCTTCTTCAATCTCCTCTTCGGCTTGGTAAATGGGATTATCAAAGTCATACTGAGCCATAACAGAACCGTTTTTAATGGAATCCGCAAGATCAATTCTGCACGAACGATGTTTCATGCTTTATTTTAGAAAAGAGTTCGAGGAAGTCACAAAAAAAAACATTGCCATTTTTATTGTTTTGAAAATGAAAGTAATAAAAACAGAAAGGCAGTGAACACAAATTTGATTGTAAAACGTCCTTTATTGATGATAATCATTGAAAACTCAAAACATGATGTGGCCCTACAATGAACCACTACGCCTTGGGCAGAGCGTAGGGCTTTCATGCAAAATGAAAAACAGAAGAAAATTACTCTGTCTGAAGAGTAACTTGGACTATTTCTTCAGCAGTCCAGTTGTTGATCTTCTCCCCTGGAGCACACGGGCGCACCCAATTATCCATATCACAATCACTGTCACTATCTTCATTGTCTGTTGCAAAGACATCCCCGTGATTCATCAATCCAGCACTAGTGAAAGTACACGGCCCTTTCTGATTCTGGACACCCTGCTCTGATGATTGAAAAGGTTGATAACCAATGCCAAACATGTCTTCTTTTACGGGCACATCAATCACCTTGCCCCAGCCTTCCGCGTTACCTGTAATGATGCAAGAATGATATATGTATGTTTTATCATGGATAAACTTGAAAAAATGATATGCATATGCGGGTTAACTTTATTTTTTATTTTTTATGCATTATTTTTGAAAATAAACATGCTATGATGCCAAATGATGAAACAATGGCTGGTTGGCTATGCATCACGAGGCACATGATCAGAACTTCAGCATGAATTCGGAACCAGGAACCATAGAACACAATCATCAACTTAGAACCCATACTTCAGAACCAACGGTCACCAACAGAACAAGTCACCATCAGTACAAGTCACCATCAGAACAAGTCACCATCAGTACCTGTAAATGATTCATTCCCCCCCACTCACGGGTGTAATCTAGGCCAGGGTAAGGTCAAGAGAAACGCAGGCTAAACAATCCTTTCAAGAATATCATCATATGCACACCAGGTGTATGCAACGATAATACCCCATCAGAATCTGAACTGCTCGTGATACCATGTTCCGCTAAGTGGCGCCATACCACCCGTTTCCCATGAATCACTCTATTCCTAGGTGTCCTAAAGTTTACTCATAGCCTGTGTATTGGGTCTTTTACCTCTTGTGAATCCCACCCAACAGTGAAATAGATGCACAGCCAGCACAGTATGCATGAAACAATAAAGCGCACATAGGATGCAATGCAATCAGATAAGTATGCAAAGCGATAAATAAATAACACACAATAGAAAATAAACAAACAAACGCTAGGAAAGGCCCACTAGGGAAAATAAGTCCCCAGCAGAGTCGCCAGCTGTCGCTCCCCGGATTTCTCGAATCCAAGTACAAACGCGAAAAAGAGTGGCGAGGAAAAAAGAGTAGAGTCGGCAGCTATGTACTTTTATCCCAAGAGGAGGGAAAGGTAGTACTGCATAACCAAGAGGGAACAGATAAAACAAAGTCTCGAACCAAAGAAAACTGAGTAAGGGGGCCGGTTACGTGAAGGGAAGGTTATCGCACCCCTTCACGTATGTGGTACTCCACAGGATCCATGTTTGTTATTTATGTCTAAAGTGTGTGTATAAAATTCCTATATGCTATGCGAAAGGGAGAAAATCAAAGTAGGGAAAAGAAAGAGTTATTGCTCGCACATGCCCTACCCTGCTGCATACGTATCTCAAGAAGGATTGAGAATCAGAGCACTGTAGCTCGGCTAACCTATTTTTGTTTGTTTTATGGTTTTTAGACGAACGACGTTACTACGCAATCTACCAGATGCTCGACCTTTGGAGACTTACTCACCTGTAGTAGAAGGAGTTAACGTGTTCTTAAGAAAAGAAAATCAAAGAGTTTGTTTGTGTTTTAGGAATGCTCATGCAAAAAAGGAAGTCCTAGACGAAGGAACCATGCTACCTTAATTGACATGCAAACGAGAGACTATACGAAGCCTAGCAGTCCTATGGGGAGACGATCACACCACACAAAAACATATAGCATAAAGTAAACACACCAACAAGGGGGGTTCAAACATACATGGGTAGGGCTTTAGTCAAGAGGGGTCAAATCAACCTCGACAAACAAGCCATGGAACGGTAATCAAATGGGCTCTTAACCACTGACATTAAACGTCAGGGTGAGCAGATCAAAAGGGTAATGAGGATAAGACCTCATAGCTCTTAATCCTGGACAGGGTGAGCTCATGACAAAGCGTGGGGGTTTAGAAAGATGGAACCCTCTCCACTGACTGACCGGACAAAAGATCTTGGGCTTTTGTTCTGAAGCATCGACACGTAGTGCAAGCATAAAGAACAACACACTGAATAACAGGGGATTGACTATTAATCCCTTTTATCCGTCAATTGCCTCTTCATGGAGGTCTTTAGCACTAGCGCCTCCTCTTGGAGGTCTTTGGGCATAAAAGTAAACACACAAAAACATTGCCTCCTATCGAGGTCTTCCAGCTAAGAAAGCGGTAAAATGCTGAAAGATGTAAAAGGGATCAAGAGATCTACCACACGGATAAAGATCCGAAGTAACATCAACTAAAGAAACAAGAAACCCAGAGATCTCTCAGGCTAGCACCATCAAAGAAAACAAGTCAGCAAAGCAATCAGCATAAATCTCCAAATGGTATCCCACAAATAAAGTGGAATACCAAGCAAGCTATCTCTTCAAGGGTCATGTGAGCCCTCACAAAAACTCAACAAACAAGTTAGAATAACAAGATGGGGGTGCAATCAAGAGTTGCACCAAACAAGAGAATCATAGCAACAACAGTGTCAGGTAAACAGTGCACGGATGCAATAGAAAGCATGTCATAACAAACACGAAATAGATTAGAGAGCAAACAGAAAAACCAGCTACTGTCACGATCGCTACTGCTTCGCTTAGCGAAGACTTAGCGAAGCTTCGCTACAGGTTCGCTTAGCGAATGCCTATGGGTTCTGTGTTCTTCCTTGATAACAGTCCGATTTCAGAAAACCCTAAATCCCATGGTACCCATTTCGGAAACTAAGTGATAAACATTCAAGGCATTGTTCTACACATTCATGCACATCTAAACCCACATGCAAAACCTAATGATACCCACTCTCCCAAATTCACCCATAATGTTTCATACTTCAGAAATTTCAAATTGAAAGCATAAAGTAATGGAAATAGGGAAAACCTGATTGGAGAGATCGATTGAAATACACGGTTGGGTTTGCAAAGCAAGGCTAGGGTTTATGTGAGATGGAAGGGAAAAGTGTGAGAGCCAGAGTGAGTTTTTCAGTGTGTATGGAGGCTGCCCGAATTAGGGTTTTGTTCCAATGAATTTTTAGAATTTATACTCTGATATTTGTGGCTTGGTGGGATCAGAATGAAGGCAATTCAAGTCCATGATTTTTTTTGGTATATCAGTAAGCTCACTAGGCGAATGGAGTAGCGAAGGGCTCGCTAGGTGAGCACTCAGCGAGGCTCCAGCGAACACTCCCAAACTTGGATAAAAACACAGCTAGCACTTACTCGCTAGGCGAGCGTCCGACGAACAGGTAGCGAGCGATTCCAGTAGCAACATCATCAAGGCTCGCTGGAGCGAAGGAGGAAGCGTGGGATTCGCCTAGCGAAGGATTGCTCGCCTAGCGAGCATGACAGTTCAGGAAGTTTCTTCTGGGCGCAGGTGACTCTGGTGGATTATCTCGGGGCTCGCTAGGCGAACCATTCTGCTCGCCTAGCGAGCTTGGCAACTCAGGAACATACCTTTGTCCCTTCAAGATGAACGTTTTGAACGATGAATAGACCCCATTTGAACATGTCAGAAGTATCTCAAGTCATTCCCTAGCCATTTGACCCTCAGTTGACCAACAGTTGACTTTTGACTTCATAGTTGAATTTTGAAATATACTGAGCCCATTAAGCTTGATCCTTTAGAGAAAACCTCTGAAAATGAAACCCTAGCTCCCAAGAGCTCTACACAACATCCATAAGACCTTCAAACCAAGATTGGATCTCGATCCTTGAGAAACCCTACTTTTACTTTGATACCCAGATGAATACAAGCTTCTTGGAAGATAAACTCTTGGAGCCAATTCTGATTGACATGATGAAATGCAATATGAAATGTTAAATGACCTAAAAATGAATGCACGAATGAGGAGGGCAAATTTGAGGTGCTACACCTGCAACAGGCAATGTTTGGTTGGTAGTAGAGGAGCTCATCCATGTCATGATTAGAAAGGCATCTTGGTCTAGGAAGATTCACAATTATCTCAGAAAGATCCATTGGCAATCAGTGCAATCAGTTCCTGATCATTTTGCCCTAAAACTAGGGTTTGGTATAAAATCACTTTATTTCTGATTCTTTGGGTGAAACTCTTTTCCATGGCCCTCCATATGTCCACAAGGGTCTATGTCATACCCCAAAAATTACCCATCATTTTTCCTAAAAAAAAAAAAAAAAAAAAAAAAAAAAAAAAAAAAAAAACGAAAAACGAAAAAAAAAAACGAAAAAAAAAAAGAAAAAAAAAAGAGAAAAAAAAAATTTAATTAATTAATTAATTAATTAATTAATTAAATAATTAAAATAAATATATAAATAAAATATAACAAATTATTTTGGACTTGGGTCTCCCTCATTCCAAGCCCATTACCCACAAAATTAGTCTATAAATACTGAAGTTTCAGTAGAGGAAGACGGGGGAGTTAGACTTGGAGTTTACACTGGGAGATTCACTGGAGAAAGAAGGAAGAGAAGCAAAATACTCTGAGGTTTCCTTGGAACAAAACCTTGAGGAAAAAGAAAGAGAGAGAACAGAGAAGGACGGATAGAAACTTTGGCATAGGAACCCTGCCAACCCGGAGAATTCAGAGTAAAGAAATCCGGAAAGCAGCCCATCCGCACCGAAGCCACCGCCGCCCAATTCCCGCCGCCTAACTCATTCCGATACCACAAGTGATCAACCCCTTCAACCTTGAATTGGCAAACAGGTTTGCGTATCTCTATTGTTTATACTTTCAATTGGCCATATTTGCATATATAATGCATCATGATTAAATGTTGATATATAATTTGCTTTCGTATGTGAATTTAAATATGCCTGAATACCCTGAATGTTTGACCATGCTGTTCCTGTGATTAAATGCCATAAAAATTCAAGGTTCCTAACATGGGGCTGTTTTCAAATTCAAAATCCGTGGCCGCTCGCTAGCACATCGCTAGGCGAGCCTGGGGCGAATATTCGCCTGGCCTTCGCTAGGCGAAGCAGAGGCGAACGAGACAGTAGCTGACTTTTCTATTCTTTTTTTTTTATGTTTTATCATAGCCATGCATTATTCATCCTATCCTATTTATTGTTGTGATATTTCTCCGGTGTAATCTTCGATTGCACCCTGATTTGGTGTTCTGACATGTCTCTTTTTTTGAGTTTCGTAAAGGTTCGCATATCCCAGGAAAAGGTTATTGGCTAGGTATTCCACTTTATTTGTGGGATACCCTTGTGGAGTTTCACCCTAAATTAATTTTTAATGTATTAATTTCTAATGTATTAATTTTTAATATGTTATTTTTAATAATTTTAATGTGGAGTTTCATCCTAATTATATAATTAATTGTAAAACTTTGCCTTTGAATAAGTGATCTTGGACCTCTCTTTGTTGCCTTACGATTACGATATTACGGTCATGTCCCGCGAATGTGGGGATACCCTTAGCAAAGACCCTTCGGTTAAATCATCATAAAATAAATTATAGTCCCTCGGATGTTGCCTTCGAATATACAACTTTGTCCCTCGATGACCCTCCGATGTTGCCTACGGTTAAATGATGATAGTCCCTTCGAATGCTAAGGTATCCTCATAACTGTTGCCTTCAATGACCAATCGATGACCCTACGATGACCCTTTTACATCCAAAGGATAAAACTACTTATTTCTCAATAATAAGGACAGTTTTACCCTCATAAGGATAGGAAATGCCCGTAAAGACCTTGGGTCGGTATAACTCTTAATTGCTGGCTCACAACTTAAAACATTTTTTTTGCACCTCACACCTTTCCAAATGCCTTTAGAAAATCATCACTTGGTATACATTCATACTAGAATCATTACCGAGTTATATTTTTCTAAACAATTTTCAAAACTAAAACGGGATAACCACTTTGTATACATTCATACAAGAATCATTACAAAGTTAAATTCTCTTTTCAAAACAATTTTCCAAACAATTCACAAACACTTTTTTAGACAAAAATAATATAAGTGATCGAGCAATTAAGAGCCCATGGATAACCATGGATACAAAGGGTGCTAACACCTTCCCTTTGTATAATGTACCTCCCGAACCCAAAATCTAAATTAAGGTTTTTCCTGTTCTTTTCCACCTTTCCTTATTGGATAAAAGAAAAGTCGGTGCCGACTCTTGCTAACCGCGACATTGCGATTAAAACCACAAAAAGGTCCAGTTCACCGTATGACAGAACTGGCGACTCTGCTGGGGACGATTTAAAAAGAGAGGTTACCTTAAAAACAAGATCACTTATTCAATTTGTCTGATTTATTTTTAAGGGATTGCTTGGGTATGTTATGCTTGAGGGAAAGATCCTACACCCGGATCTAGTGTACCTTAGGTAAGTAGCAAGAGATCATCGCGACTGTCCGGCGTATACTGGAATGGTCAAAATGATGGCCACGGTTAATGTGGCACTTTGGATGTCCTGATGTTCCTCATGTTAGTTGAGGAAATATTTGGCATTCGCGTGGTGCCATAAAAGCATTAACCAGACCTTTAGAACCCTAATTGACTCATCCTGGCCATTAGAAAGTAGTGAGATAACTGGCTTCGGTTCCGACTGGAGTTGGTTGAGACTCGATACTACACTCTTTGAGATTGGACTTTAGGGAAGCTTCGGTCAACCACTTGGTGTTGCACTGAAGTGGACTTAAGGAAAGGTCAATGATTTGAGATCCTTCTAGAACCCGGTTACTATTCTAAGACAGGTTGAACCCACCAAACCTAGGAATGATTGTTGTATGACTTGCTTATGCTTGTTATTTGTTTAATATCATAATATCATAACATCATAACATCATAACATCATAACATCATAACATTATGACATTGCACTAATCACTTCGAGGACTTAGGGATTTAACTTGGCTCTATTTTGTAAGGCTATGGCTCCCAGGAAGACTATCCGGATAAATTTTGTAGTCATCTCTCCTCAACTCAAGGATTTAGTGTCAGAACTTCCTGATCAGGCTCAGTTCGTCAAAAAGCATGGTTCTCTCCTCGATTTGGTTACCACTGGTTTCAAAGAAGATATGATGAGAGTCCTATTCCAGTTCTTCGATCCTAAACATCATTGCTTCACATTCCCAGATTATCAGTTGGTGCCCACATTAGAAGAATTTTCCCAGCTGCTTGGGATACCTATTCTTGATCAAATACCTTTCAGTGGTTTAGAAAAGATTCCGAGGTCCGAAAAAGTTGCCGCAGCTTTACACATGACAAAGTCAGATATTGAAGCTAATTGGGTAACAAGAAGTGGAGTTAAGGGTTTACTTGCCAAATTTCTGATGAATAAGGCCCGAGAATTCTTAAAAGTCATGAATGTCCATGCTTTCGAGGAGATTCTAGCATTACTAATCTATGGTTTGGTGTTATTCCCTAATCCAGATCAATTCATAGATATGAATGCTATTCAGATATTTCTCGCTCGTAACCCTGTGCCTACCTTGCTCGGCGACATTCTGCATTCCCTTCACACTCGTACTATGAAGAGGCAAGGGACTCTCATGTGCTGCATACCTTTATTATCCAGGTGGTTTATTTCGCACCTTCCTCAGTCAGTCTTGAAGAATGAGCAAAGTTTGAGATGGTCTCAAAGGATAATGTCGCTCTCCCACTCAGACATCCGTTGGTGTCCTCATTTCAAAGAAAACAATATCATCATTGACCGTTGTGGAGAATTCCCTAATGTACCACTCATGGGGATAAGAGGAGGTATTACTTATAATCCTGCTTTAGCCCTACGTCAGTTTGGTTGTGCTCGAAGAGATGGTCCACATGAAATAATTATACAAGGCACGGTGTTTGACTATGATAACGATTCCCAAGGTCTCCGTCAAAGATTTGTGCGAGCTTGGGGCATGGTGAAAAGAAGTACTTTAGGACAGAAAAACTCTATTCCTATGGAACCTTATCTCAGATGGGTCCGCACAAGAGCTCGTGAACTTGTCATGCCATATCTGGCAGTCGGACCACTGATTGTTGAACCAGAAGCTGAAGGAGGTACTCCTCAGATCGTTCCTTATCCAGATATGCCTACCGATGTTGAAGAGTTAAAGAAGTCCTGGATCCAGTTGAGAGAGGAAAGGGATACTTTTGAAGCCCAGTTATGTGCTACAAGGAAGAAGGTGTTAGAGCTCACCGGCCAGCTTAATGAGGAACGAAGACTCAATACATATCTTCGCCCAAAAAGAAGCCGTCCCTGGGAGACCTGAGCTTTTATTGTATTTTACTTCTTATTATAATGAATATTAATCAAATATTATTAATAAAAGTGGCTTTCTTTTTTGGTAGTTTATGCAAAATTAAATTCCAAAAGTCCTTGAAAACATTTCATACATTGCATAGCATAACATGACATTGCATAATAGGTACTCTAAAAGGATCAGTATTCTCACGGTTTTCCTTCAAACAGAAAAATGGACCTCGAACAAACTGTCAAAGATCTCCAGGCTCAGAATGCTCAACTCCAGGAGATGATCTTGAACTTATCCAAGGGGCAGGAGGAACTGAAGACTCTCTTGCTCAAGAAGAAAAAGGACAAGAAATCTGTGAGGCACATTAACCCGGGAAGAAGGCAGTTTACGAAGATCAATATGACTTTAGCACAAGCACTGCAGGGTATGCTAAAAGTAAATTTAATTACCCTCAGAGATCCTCCTGCAAAACCCAACACTACTTCTCCTCGTTATAATCCCAACGCCAGGTGTGCCTATCACTCCGATAGCCCCGGGCATGATACGAATGATTGCTGGTCGCTGAAGAACAAGATTCAGGATATGATCGACGCTGGGGAATTTGAATTTGATCCTCTGGATATTCCTAATGTCATCACTGCTCCTATGCCCGATCATGACAAGACTGTTAATGCTGTAGAAGATGTGAATAGCGATTGCAACTTGGATAATTGGAAGGCTGAAGACACTATTCCAACTTCCTTTAGTCAGGAGTAATTGTTTGTTGTTTATTCAATGTATCAAATTTGGTTAAATGTTTTGTCATTCTCATAAGCATATTCATATTCGATAAATCAATGGACTTTTTGCATTCAAATATTGCGCTCTTTATCTTTCCTGTCATTTTTCAAATAAGCTATGCTTTCTTGCACACACTCACGTAACAAATTGCGTATCCACATCCACTCTGGATCCTGTTGATAATAGTTCTGCTACTGTTCATTATGACTTCGAAAATCCGATCTACCAAGCCGAAGATGGAAGTGAGGAAGATTGTGAAGTACCTGAAGAACTTGCCAGACTGTTACTGAAAGAAGAAAGGACTGTACAGCCGCATGAGGAGTCAATTGAAACTGTCGATCTGAGTACTAAAAGTAGACAAGAAAGAAGTCAGAAGCCTCTTGGGGCACTTGAATTACATTGCCCGGTTTATATCCTACTTGACTGCTACTTGCAAACCTATCTTCAAATTACTGAGGACAGTCAAGAGATGATGAATGTCAGGAAACTTTTGATAAAATCAAGAAGTGTCTCCAAGAACCTCCAATTCTGACACCACCAGTTGAAGGAAGACCTCTAATCATGTATTTGACCGTGTTAGAAAATCCAATGAGGTGTGTTGGGGCAACATGACGAGTCTGGTCGAAAAGAGCATGCCATATACCGCCTTAGCAAAAGGTACCGACTGTGAAACAAGATACTCATAGCTCGAGAAAGCTTGCTGCGCTTTGGCTTGGGCTGCTCGCCGACTAAGACAGTACATGTTGAATCATACCACTTTATTGATTTCTAAGATGGGTTCTATCAAATATCTATTCGAGAAACTTGTTGTCTCCTGAAAGAGTTATCACTGATAATAGTGCTAATTTGAACAACAAGATGGTTACTGAACTCTGCACGCGGTTCAAAATAAAACACTCTAATTCTTCTCCGTACCGGCCAAGGATGAACGGCGCCGTGGAGGCTGCTAACAATGTCCAGAAGCTTATACAAAAGATGACAGTAATGTACAAAGACTGGCATGAGATGTTACCATTTGCTTTTCATGACTATCGCACTTCAGTACGCACTTCGACAGGGGCAGCTCCGTTCTCTTTAGTCTATGGAATGGAAGCCATCTTACCAGTGGAAGTTCAGGTTCCCTCGCTAAGAATCATGAAAGAGGCGGGCTTAGATGAAGAGGAACGGATTCAGACTCGACTCGATCAGATAAATTTGATTGAAGAGACTCGCGGCTGTTTGTCATAGGCAGATATATCAGAAACGCATGACCCAGGCATTCAACGAAAGGGTCAAGCGACAAGTGTATCAAATTGGCGACTTGGTAATCAAGCGTATCGTGCTACCGCAAACTGATCCCAGAGGCAAATGGACTCCCACGTACAAAGGGCCATTTGTAGTTAGGAAGGTATTCTCTGGTGGAGCCATGATACTTGCTACAGTGGATGGCGAAGATTTCCCGCATCCCATGAACGCGGACATAGTTAAAAAATACTACGCATGAAAAAGACCCGCTAGATCGACGTATCTAGGC